>NC_141536.1:60729998-61329998 GCF_021556685.1 Rattus norvegicus | reverse complement strand
TAGGTTGTGAACTGGCTCGAAGGGCCTGGGTCTGAGCAACTGAGAGCACAGTGGGGCATTGGTGACTCCATCAGGGCATCCCAGGCCCTGCAACAGAAGCATGAGGAGATCGAGAGCCAGCACAGTGTGAGGAGCTTTCCCTCTGCGAGTCCAGCATGCTCTGCCATGGGTGGGACTGAGCAGTGCACTCTGGGTGGCTTCCAGTGTTGATAGAGGGCGAGGAGTGCGTATGTTGGGTGCTTAGAGGTCTGAAAGTACACCTTGGTGGCCAGTTCATAATCAGGGCTAGTTTGGGCCTGATTCCCATACAGTTTGTCAAAGAAGCACAATTTGGAGGATGTTTACAGTGTCAGGGGAAAAGTGACTTAAAATTATAGAACCTTTACCAGTAATTCCTGAGGTGGTGGAAACTTCTGGTTTTAATGGGTTTCATTGTGAAATTTTTATAGTTGTATATCAAATACTCTAATCATATTCACTTCTCCTTTAAAACCCACAGTTTTTACCACTCCCATCCCATCCTATTTTCCCCCTGTTTCCTTTCCTTTTCCAAGTGGCACTCTGTAGTTCTCAGAGAGAGGGGCCTTCGCTGCTCTACTGGGAATATACAATAGAATTATATTCTGGGAGTCACACCACAGCCATTGTTAAAAACAGGAAATCAGATATACATTGGGCAGTAAATTAATCCCTAAACTGGTTGTAGAGAATAATGGCTGAGAAGAATTTAAAATGTAAAACTTTGCAAGTGGAGGAGTTTAGTAGTATTTGGGTTCTGCTATGGGGCAGTCAGCCTGGCCTCAATGTGAAAGTCACGCCCAGTTTGTGAGGAGAACCCTCAGCTTTCTCAGGTCATGTCATTTACATTGATTTTAAATAGACTGAATACAAAATTGGAAAAGTTAACATTAAATCTGTTCATTTACATCTTTTTAGAATATCTTCAAAAACTGGTCAGTAATAATAATGTTGAACTCATAAGAAACTTAAAAGGGAAGTCCTATAATTGAAAGTATATATGTTTTAATGCATTTCAGAGTTTCCACCATGGATCTCTCTTTTATGGTTAAACAAAGTTGTATTTAACTTATAAGCCCTATTCCTGGGGTTATATAATCTTTTTAATTCTCTTGCTTCTTTTCACATGACATGGTACTAATTAGTTTGTTTCTGATTTTGTTTTAATTTTTGGTAGTGTTTGGTTTGTAGGAACTGCGTGGATTATTCTGGAGTGCATTATAGAATAACTGGATTCTATGATTTGTACGCTTCCTTAGTTCTTGAAATCAGTATGTGGCATAGAGCATTCCTGACTTTATGAGAGAACTTAATTATGTAAGACTTTCAGTGAGGGTTTGTGACGTGAGGATCTGAAGACATTTGTGTTTTGTTATTTTAAAAAGGAAACCAAGAAAAGCACTTGTAGGTAGAAAATGGGTAATATATACACGTACCATGTATAAATTCACATCGGATTGAAAGCACATTGTGCTTTCATGAAGTGTGGATGAAGGTGCAGGTTACACACAAAGACAAAGTCATTAAATTACTTAAAGAAGCAGTGTGCTTATGGGATCCCTGTGCTTCAGCTTACTTTGGTGTGCTAATGTATGCAGAACTTTTAACTGGAGAGGACCACCAGCTGTGGGATGTCTAGATGGAGGCTCTTCAGATGCCACCTCAGTGTTTCCTAGATGCAGACGCTGCTGACAGACTATACATACTTTACTGGAATCCAGTGGATGTCTGTGCCCCAAGTGGTCCTTTCTGTGTTTGTTCTTAGAGAAATCACTCAATTTAATGAACAAACTTAAGAGACAGCATGTTTTTGTTTATATCTTAATTGTTACGCTGTTGGTACTTGTGGACGTGCAGAGACAATTTAACATGTTTACTCATCGTCCTCGGGGAAGCGCTGTGGCTCCTGGGAGACTGCGTAGTCACGTGTGCTGTTCAGGATTCGCTGTGTAGTTGGAAGTGTGGAAAAACTGGGAGGGAGTCTGCGTTAAATGGAGTCAGCCACAGGTTGGAAACAGCTAAAGCATGGTGGATATGGACTTTTATTATTTTGTCTCTTGTACTTTTGTTAAATTTGAAATTCTCCCTTTTAAGGTTTAAAAAGAGGGTTGCACTATTTTACCAATAGGTGGCGCTGCACTGTTGACCTGTAAAAAGCTTGGTTGATAAATGTGCTAGCTTCTAATATTTACGCTTCTAATATTTAGTATTTTATTCAAGACTTCCTTAACTGAGTGTGGTACAGCACACACCTATAGAAATTAACTTTGAGGCTAATCTGGTCAACATAGCCAGTTCTAGACTATCCAGGACTATATAGTGAGACTCTGTGTTTAAGTCAACCAGCCAACCAACCGACCAACCAAAATCCCAGTAACAAAATTAAAACTCTTATTTTTTCCTTGTGAATAAGGTCCAACTGTTGAAAGCATTTATTGGTATTTTTCAGGTCTTGGGAAGTAATGACAAATTTCGTATTGATAGCTAACAAAGAATTTGGACATGTGTAGTATACCGATTGCATTAAATTACAATGTCAAGCATCAAATTTCAAGTTTCACATAAACATAATGGAGAATTAAAACTAAGAACTCAATATGTGTGGCTGTTGAGGATTAATGTGAAGGGGAATGAAACTCATACTAATGTGCGGTTCTTTGCAAGGGATTATGATTTAGAAATTCATTCCGCTTTTTAGTACAACAGAGCAGGTGGTAAGCAGCATGGCAGTGGTTATAGAATCTGATAACAAATTTTAAAGTGTTTTAGTTGAATCTGGGTGTGGCCTTGCAATCTCAGTTCCGTAATCTCAGAACTTTAAGGTAGGAGAATTACAAATTGGAAAACTCCTTCTCTCAAGACATTAAAAAAAATTTAAAAAGAATTAATTTAGCAAAAGTCTTTGGTAGGTTGGAAGAGGCGAAGGAAGCAGGAAAGCTGTGGTAAGAGTGTGGAGTGTAGTCTGTGAAGCCTTTCTAGCAATCCGTCGGTGTCCTGGCCACAGAGGCCACGTGTCCTGGTGTGTGCCGTCTAATAGGAACCAGCAGTAGGGTGTACTTAGCAAATCAGGACACGCTTCTTCTTGACACATCCTGTGTGGGAATCACCGAGGTAGCCTGACCTGGCAGTGCTGCTTTCATCCGCATTAGGCTGCTTGCTCCTGGTACAGCTATTGTGGATGCTCAACATCCCAACAGTGCCCCACTGCACACACACTGGCAGCTCACGCCTGACTGTCTTAGTGCTGCAAATAAGACACTCAAGCTCATTGGCTGACTGTCTTAGTGCTGCAAATAAGACACTCAAGCTCGTTGACCAAATCTTCATTTAAGCCCCAAATCTTCTGCATTTTATTTCATTATACTAAATCATTTTCCATACAATAGATGTACAAGCTGGATAGATCAGGGTGAATGAAAGGCAATCTGCTCATCTGAGGGCACATATACTGTACATCCCTCTCTTTTGTAGGAATAAACACTTTAATTAATTTCCAGTACATGTTATAGACAAATCAGGTCCTCCATGACTCATCCTAGACAGGCTGATATGTCTTTAGGGCAACCTCAGTTGTGTAAATCAGTAAATCTGTATCTCTAATCAAAGTATTGATTTTTGAAACACATCAGTCAGTCCTTGTGTTATATTTACATCCTTGGTGAGGTTACAAGACCTTGTATACCCTGGGGCCCCACCAAAGAGTTTAAACCTTCTGACAAGCACCAAGTGAAGTGAAGCTTGAAGGTCTCAGTGAGAATGTTTTTCTAGAAGGCTAGCCCCTTAGTTTATTGCTTTGCTTAGAGTCATTGCAACTTCTTCCTCAGGAAGTAGACACATTTCTTCAGAATACTAAGTAAATTTCTAAGTGCTATAAATATGACAGTGAAATCACATTCTATTTGAGAACATGACATCAATTTTCTCCATGATTCTTTCCCATTAAAACAGCCATTCTGGGGCGGGAAGAAGGTGCTGCTGCCAAGCGTGGTGAGCCCAGTGTGTCCTCTGCACTCATGTGGTGGAAGGAGAGGGCGCTCCTGAAGGGTGTTCTCCGCCCCGCCCCCAGGCTCCAATAGCACTCCCCGACGTGCACACAAGACACATGCAGTGTAAAATAAGATGCTGACATCCACTCTCCATCACTCATTATGATAACTTTGTATTTTTAAAAATTCCTTAAAAACTAATTATGTTTCTAACATAACCAATAAAATAGTAAGATAATTTTTACCACCATCATTAATGGAGGAGTACCTTGAGCTCCACATTTTTGGCAGTCTAAGCATGTAGGTCTTTGTTGTATGGCTTCTCGTGTGTATTAATACTGTGTTCTTAGTCATACTAACCTAAAATCTTTCAGACTTTGCCAAAAACCATCTTATTACCTACCTAATTTAATACCAAGTCTGCAATGTCCATTACATTTTGTATATTTATTCAGTGTACATTAGTCGAGTGCATTGTTCTGAATTCTTGAGTTGTAGCAAAGTCTTACCAGATAGAATTTACAATAAGTCAGGAGAGATGGGGAGAAGAGAGTAATGGAGAGGTGTGGTGTTGAGGCAAGGCCTCTCTGAGGAGATGGCACTTAGTCCCTGAACCTTGAAATGTGATGAGGGAGGAATTCAAGCTCAGGAGACACTTGAGATAGAAGCATAGACACTTGGTGCAGAAGCATGATGGGGGCAGCATGTTGGTGTTGCCAGGGACCAGGGGAGCAAGGTGTAGACAGAGGCCGGGTGTTGAGGGCAAGAGGGACTGCAGGGGGACTGTACGGTGCCTTTCAGCCTGTAGAAAGAAACTAAAGCTGAAGCACTTTTGAGCATAGACTTGTGTGGAGTTAGGGCTGGAGGTAGTAAAAACGAAAGGCTCGAGCCTACTAAAGGAGGGAGGCAGCAGGCTGTGATGAGATGTTGCGTTCATGGGTAGAGCCAGCGACGCGTGTTGGTGGAGGAGCAAGGCCGCAGAAAGTTCCTAGTGAGCGGGACATGCTTGCTTTCAGAAGAGTGGTAGTACAAAATTAGGAGAAACTTTTTAGGAGAAATTAAAAATCAAGTAGGAAGTAAGAGAAAAACTAAAGGGAAGGGTGTGTGTATGTGCTGGGGGAGCACAGGCACAGTGCCGGGGTGTGTGGAAAAAGAGGAGAGAAGAAATAAAAATAATTTTTCTTTGTAAAAGACATTGCAGGATAAGGCCTAATATTGTGTATGCCACCTTTAAAAAAAGTAATAAAACTCTGAGTTCTTTGATATGATCAAGTCACAAAGTGGGATATATACATGCATAGGAATGTCATAAAGGTCTGTCCTGCCATTCACTCCCCAACCTTGTGCAGGGGGCAAACACTGAACATTCTGCTGCTGACCATCAGTGTATAGCACATGGCTATAGCGTCATAGCCTCGTGAGCTGGCATAGCCGCAGTAGGCGGGGAGGCCTAGTTCTAGTCGGGGTGAGCACATGCGTAGAAGGAAGCATGGCATGGGTCCACATGGAAGTGGTGTGAGTGTGTGACCTCGGACAGAGGAAAGGAGAGGAGGCTGCCAAGTTCTGGACAGCAAATCTATAGACATGGGTAGGTGGACGCTGAAGGAGGACACTTGGGATCAGCCCTGGGAGGTTAGAGAAGGGGATTCATGAAATCGAGGTTTAGGGAGCAGTATAGTAGCAGGCAGTGAGCCTTTGTGGTGCCTAAGAGGCCAGTGAGAAAAAGTGAGACTAACAGTTCAGAAGGGAATCAGGGAGTCAAAGAGACAAATTCAGGAGTTGGTTGGTGTTGGTAGATGTCTATAAGGTGGAAACGTTGCGAAGAGAAAGCCACGCCTTTGCAACACCCCTCTGTGGATGGGGACCTGGTGGGGTGAAATTCAAATTCCGCAGCATGCTCCGAGGCAGTGGTGAGGTTTTGGGGGAGTAGACAGGAAGTCTGGAGGTAATGATGAGGAATGGGCCTACCTTTGCACTCAGCTAGGCCTTGTGGAATGTTCTCGATAAGAACTGTAGTTGCTTTGGGAAAACCTCAGGAGCCCCTGTGTTTTTTAAGTGTAAACTGGCTTCCCATAGAGCAGGGAAGAAGGAGCCATTTAGCAGGCCCAGGAGAGACTGGTTTTGGGCGGGTCTGGAAGGATTTGATGATGGGGGGACTTATCCTTTATTTAAATAATTCTAATTTGCAAACATTTCTGTTTCTCTTCCTGAGAAATTATAAATAGTGCCCCAGGAGTAAGTCTGACCTTTGGTTTGCTCTGTGCCGCCCCTGTTACAGGAGTGGTTTGCAGTGTACGTGGAGCTCAACCAACAGATCGCAGCGCTCCTGAATGCCGGAGATGAGGAAGACCTTGTGGAGTTGAAGTCCCTGCAGCAGCAGCTCAGCGACGTCTGCTACCGGCAGGCCAGCCAGCTAGAATTTAGGCAGAACCTCCTGCAGGCAGCTTTGGAGTTTCATGGTGTGGCCCAAGATGTGAGTTCCTGCTCCAGTTCCCTTCCCTGTGTCCAAATGACCCGAACAATCTGTACAAACTTTTGTAGGTTTGCATGCCCCATGGTGACTTTTCTGGGACAGTAATTTTCTGGTGGAGGTAATAAAATGAATTTCTTTAAGTTATTTTGTCATTCTGCATGTGACTGAACCTGTTGAACTAGAGCATTCTAAGCTAGTAGTTCACTTTGATGGCTTTTCAATCGTATGTGTTTGTAACATAGACAGAAATGGAGCCATCAGTAACTTCCTGCCCTCTGCTGACCTTCCTGGTGCATGCGTCCATGTGTCCCATCTTCTAGATAACATGCTTTCTGATTACTCGTCCTTATCTTTTAACTGCATAGTCTTTCCCAGTGTATTTGTGATGACCTCATTAATCACTGAAGACTTAAGATGCTGGTTACATCAGGGTTGTCTCTTTGTCCCTCGGCTTTAGTTGTCTCAGCAGTTGGACGGCTTATTAGGGATGTTGTGCGTAGACGTAGCACCAGCTGATGGAGCATCGATTCAGCAAACTTTAAAACTGCTTGAAGAGAAGCTGAAAAGTGTTGGTAAGCAGATTTTAAAAATGCTGAAACCAAAGAGTTCTTTGTTAAAAAATATTACCATGGTTAGACAATTTATATACTGAACTAATTGTCCTTTGCAGTGAACACAGAAACATAATATCGAAAGGTTTTATTCCCGTGAAGGGTTATAATTTGTGCTCACTTATTTCCCATTGTGGTTGCTCAGTCCAACCTTGGGCCTTTGCCCTCTGTCACTCAGTCAGGCTACAGGTGCTGTGTTGTGCATACCCCAGGGACAGCTGTGTACAGTGCATGCAGAAGCTGTAATGACTTTGCAGTGCTCCATGGCAAACCCTGCATGCCCCAAACTGTGTTTTACTCGGATTTTGTTATGTGTGTTGCTATATTCTAACCATGAGAAAAAAAAAAGAGTTGGTTTGATTTTGTGTACTGTGTCTCTGCACTGAGAATAATCCCCAAGGGAAAGCGTGTCCAGTTCTGTTAACCCAGCTCTGACCCGTGCCGTCAGGCCCCTTTCCTTCCATGTGCGTGCAGTAGGACATTGAACTTCATAGCTGGAAGTCAGACTGAGAAGGGTGTTCACAGAAGGGGTGAGCGGACAAGGTGCCGAATGCTGGGGCGAGAGAGTAGAAGGGAGGACACACGATTGAACCAAATAAATTCATTACGAAAACAACTTCAGGGAAACCGATTAGAAAGCACTTTTGTATTGACGTTTTACTTGCTTACAGCCTTTGTTAATGGATGATATGTATAATACTATTTAATATTTCATATGTCAAGTGTGCTTTTAAAGTATCAGAAGTTCAGAAGTTTTCTTGAGCCACACTTCCCTTCAAAACAGAACTCCTGTGCACATGTCTAACTTGGAGTCTCTGTATCTTGAATAGTGTTTTCCATGGCGTGTGAGCCCAGCGACTGCCTTATAGCATTCATCCTTTTACTTGGATCATACATTGTGAGTGATTTTTGTAGTCTTACAATATTACACGTTTTTAAACAAAATATGTGTGCTGGTTCCCTAAAACATGGAACACAAAAGCTAAAGGGAAAAAATAGAAAGTCATATTTGTTGAAATAGGGATTCTCATACTTTTAGTTTTTAAAATAGTCATATATGCAGATTTGTGCTTTGATGATACCATTTAGGAAGAATTTAGCAAAGTCGAAAAGTAGAAAAGAGTTCCCCTTTAAGCCCCATTTAAAGGTTCTGTTGCTTGAGATAGTCAAAGGGCTGCCTCCTGGCGTGCCACTGTCTAAGTCTACATTTAGAACCCATGTCTAGCTGTCGCGGGGAGGGGAAACACCCTTGTTAAGAGACTCAACCCAGCCTTGTTTGTTTTAGATGTGGGATTGCAAGGCTTACGAGAAAAAGGTCAAGGTCTCCTGGATCAGATCTCCAATCAGGCTTCCTGGGCCTATGGAAAGGATGTAACAATTGAGAATAAAGAAAACGTGGACCACATACAAGGAGTGATGGAAGATATGCAACTTAGGAAACAAAGGCAAAGTCGAAATGTTATGTTAAAGTTTATCAGGATAGCATGACACTAAGATAAAAGTTCAGTACTCTGTATTTTGCAAATTCAATTGTCTTACCTGTTATATGCTATATAGTAGGTTTGAGGTGAGTGTGATAATTTCTACATAATTGTTCTGACAACTAATGCTAATTCATTAGATGAAGAGACATCTTTCCCCGTTTACTTGATTGTAAAGCTTTTAGTCATTCTCAGGTACTCATATCTGCTTTAACAGACTTTCTTGGAGACATGTGCTTTTTTCTGTTTTCTGTTATTTTAGAGTTCTGTTAGGTCTTACCTGGTTGTTTCTGTATCTCATTTTCTTATGCCATATATCCATTATTATGTTGGTTGTAGGATTAGACAGTGGGCTGACGCCGATTTTGTTTCCCTTGATGGACTAACAGGAATTTAAGGCTTTAGAGTAGCTGTTCCCATCCTGTGGGTCAGCACCCCTTTGGGGGTCACATATCAGATACATAGCAGTAGCAAAATTATACTTAGGAAGTAACAACTAAGTAATTTAAGGTTAGGGGTCTCGACAACATGAGGAACTGTATTACAGGGTCGCAGCATGAAGATGATGAGAACCACTGCCCTAGAGACTCAGTCTATAACAGTGGCCTAGAAGTGTTCGAAAGTAAAGATTAAAATCACAGAGGGAGGAATAGGCACAGGTAGCTGATCTGGCATGGTTTATGGAATATTGCACACCTGCCTACTTAAGTCACGGGAAATTTTACAGAGTCACAGGGCAGGGGATCCCTTTGCACCCTGCCCTCCTGCAGCGTCCCTCCCATCAGCTTCTAATGTGAGTCTGTGTTTGTGCTCCAGCTTCTCTGACACCATCCTGCCTTTTCACTCCAGCCTTGTTTCTCCTCCACCCTGGTTCTGGCTCCTCCTGTGAGTGCTTAGGTCTCCAATAGAGAGTATAATAAGTGTGTACACAGAACTGGCGTGGGAGGGTGGCTTGCTCTCGGCCCACTGCCTTCCGATGGCACTGCTCGTCCTCACAGCTCAGTCATGTGCAGGCCTAACCTGTGCTTTACTTCTCTGCATTATTTTCTGTCCTCTTTATTTTCCTTTCTGCCCTCACGGTTTCTGTCTGTTTCTTGTTCTAGTGTCAGTAACTTCTAGTCTCTGTATCTAATAAATGCTCGGTCTTGGAAAAATCAGGGAATAGACTTGCTTAATTCTAAATGGCAATGGCCACAGTTGTTGCTGTCTTTCTGAAAATCAGTGACATCTGTGTCTTATTTCAAAGCACCCTCTTGGCTACATCCGTTTTGCTTTCTCTTTCTGTTGCTAAAGTTGTGATTTCCAGGGCTCATGGGCCTCACTCTCCTCTCTGGGTGTTGTCTCTGACTGTGCCCTGCATACTCAGGGCTTGCTAGTTACCAAGGCTCTCTGACTCAGGATACCACCAGAGCACCTCCAGTTGGATGTGCCACATTCCCCTCAAACCAACTCTGTCTAGATCAATACCCCCACCCTGAAACTTTGCTCTGTTTCCTAGTTTCCTGTCAAGTTGCTGTTGGCTACCAAATTTAGAATTTATCTTCTGTTCTCTAATCCCAGTCAGATGCCCCAGGTTCGTTGTTTTCTGCCTTGGGCCTTGCTGCTCTTCAGGCTGCTGCAGATGAGAGTAATCTGCTCACCGACAAGAGTCAGAAGCCTGGCCTCTCGTCGTTTCTGTTATTAGAATACCGAGGCTTTTTCATATCTCTATTTTTGTCTCTGCACCATTTCCAGGTCTGACCACCACTACTGCTATGTCCTGTCCTTACATTCCATGCGTGTGTAAAGCCAAGTGAAAGTGTATTTCCGTCCTCGAAAACCAAACAGGTATCTAGGCAGCACCCTCTTGGCAGTGGGGCCTGGACAACATTTACCAAACATTGAGGAAAGTTCTCACTTCGCATTATAAGAACACAGCCAGACCTTTTGATCTTGGTGTTGATGGTTTTAAGTCTTTTCAATTTTGTTTTCTGGAGGATCTTGTACAGATTCCTAGATTCCTGTACTGGAGCTGCTCCTTCAGTTTCCTCCTCTTCTTCTTCCTCCTCTTCCTCCTCTTCTTCTTCCTCCTCCTCTTCTTCCTTGTCCTCCTCCTCCTCCTCCTCGAGCTTTACTTGTTTCTGTAGAGCCTCATTCACACTTCCAGGGGCAGATCCCTTCCCTGATGAGCCCTGAGCTGTGCACGGCCTGCAGGCCACAGCGATGTCCTTGAAAGGCTGGTGACTCACAGATGTTCTCCCAGTTGCCCCCATTGCTTTAATTGGAGCGCCTTGTACTTTATCAGCCCTGCCTGAGCTTTTGTGATTCTTCTCTAGCCTCATGGTGTAAACTGTCCTTGATGCCGGTGCTCATGTACGCCATTCCCATCTTAAAGTGATATTCCTTACCAGCCTTCTGCTCCAACCAAAGGACAGCTGCAGGGCCTCCAGGGTCTCGAGCCAGTGTTCGTCATGTCTTCCGTGGGGTGGAGCCACGACTTCCAGTGACAGGGAAGCTGGCTGGTGATGGCTGACTGTGTACTACTCTTGTCAGACATATGTGCCGGATGGAATTACTCTGGCCGGTCTTCTGAGATGAAGCTGGGTCCTTAGGATCACATGGGAGGCCGCCTTCAGCTCTGCAGTCTTAGTATCTGTAACTTACACAGGATTACACTTGCTTTGTTTCTCAAATATGTTGTTTTTCATGCACCCAGGACTTCCTTATCTTCTTGTTTCTTGTCCAGTAGATGCTATGCTAGGCAAGTGAGTTACTTGTTTCCTCCACCCCACAAAGTGCTGGATCTGTATCATTAACATTTTTACCTGTCTAAAGTTCATTCGCCAGGAACATCTTCCAAACTGACTTTTGTGTGCTTTGATGATATACAGTTTACATGTGAGCTAACTGTCTTATTTTCCTAATGACACAAAGTATGTGTGCGCTTATATGTGCAAACCATCTTTACTATGAAGATGTCTTAGATATTTTGTTTTATACTTTGGAAACAACTATCATTATTTCCCTTCTGTCACTCACAGACTTTCCTTTACAAGCTGTATTGTAACATTAGGCTGACTGAGAAAGTCTTCACCTAAAAAGTAGCCTGTTGCAAGCTAGTTCCGGGTTATCATTAGACTTTCTTCAGGAACACTGACTGTAGAGCCTGGGACCTGTTGAATTATTTTTTTTTCTAATATGTAGGGCTTTACATGAGTGCCCTTCCTGCTTTCCTGTGGAACTGTGTGGGAATGAAGGAAATGGGTCAGATCTTCCTTACTGTACGTTACCCATGCCGACCACAGAGGGAGCAGACAGTGCTCTGCACCGTGTTTGTCTTAACTCAGAAGATCTGAGGGTTATTTTTTTCTTAATGAGTCTAGATATAAATTTTTAATTCAGATTTAATATTGTTTCAGCTAGTATAATTGGATAAAATATATTAATTAAATTTCCCAGAAACATCATTCTCTAAACTCTTACACTTCTTTCTTTGAAGCTTGGTTAATAAGGTTCCTTTGGGATTTGGTGGACCACTGCATTTATGCTTTGCTTCAATATTTTGCAGAATCCATGCTATCCTCAAGAGGGTTTGTCATTCAGTATCATTCCAGGTATTTTGAGGTCTTGCTGTAACATAGACAATAGATTAGATATTCATAAACTTCTGACAAGTCAGTACAAAATAGTTGCAGTGTTCATAGCATAGGACTAAGTACTTTAGTGTTCTGTTAAACACTCTCGTCAGACAATCATGGAACCCAGAGTGAGCTGAGTTTGCGTTTGGTCCATTAGATGTGAGGACATGGTAGACGTGCGGAGGCTGAAGATGCTTCAGATGGTGCAGTTGTTTAAATGCGAAGAGGATGCTTCACAGGTAAGGCCTGCTTAACCGCACAGGAAGTTGGTTTAGCCTGACTTCATCATAAATTAAGTTAGAAAGTTCAGTTCATGGAAGTACGAACAAAGTGGACTCCTGTGACGCTAAGGAAGTCACTTTATTACATCAGTTCTTGTTTCTCCTGTAGAGAACAAAGCTTGGTGTTGAGTCGTTTACTGGTCTCATTTACTCAGCCCCTCAGCAAAATCCTCTGTTGATTTAGAGATTGGGAACATTTTTTTGTCAGCTCAGTTGTTAGTTCTATCCTGGAGTGAAGGCTAGTGAAGCACCCTGCTTTCACCCCATAAAAGAATTTTCAGTACTACATAAACAACTTGATATAGTCCTGTGTTTAATATCAGAAAAAGTACTTAATCTTGGTGTATACAGAAAACTTATCATTCTAAGTCATAATTCGCATCTGTAATGAGATCCCAGCAGAACTGTATTACAGGGATCCCATGGCCATGGGTCACGTGATGCTAGTTTTACATTGAGCACTTTTCTTCAGTAGGTCCAGTCTTGACATTTGAGGCAGAAATTTGAGGAGCAAAGGAGATCATTAGTTCATAGAGCATGGCATTGAATAAATGCTAAAACCAAAGTTAGAATTAAAGAACTAACTAATCAAACAGAAGTAAGACATCATATTTTAATACAAGAAGAGAATTGTGAATGTAGTTTTATTCTGTATTTTCATGTAGGCAGTAGAATGGCTAAGTGAACTTCTGGATGCCCTGTTGAAGACCCATATCAGATTGGGTGATGATGCTCAGGAAACAAAGGTTTTACTGGAAAAACACAGAAAATTTGTGGATGTTGCACAGGTACAGAACTTGTCTTCTTTTTTATAAGTGCACTGTGTGGCTAGCTTTCTGCAGGATTATGGTTGACTTACCTACCAGGTCTAAGGAGATCAGTTCTGCTACACAGCTCAGAAAACACATCTGGTGCACAGAAACTCACTCAAGTGTAGGGTCTCTGGGCGCCCAGTATTTAGTATTATATGTTATGCTATTGTGTGGACCGTCTAACAGTTCACTGAATCAATCAATGATCGATATTTGTTAATAACAGCAAATTAAAAGCAGCACTTGTAGTATTTCAGTAGAATTAGCATAGGAATACAGCATTGTTTTGGGATTGAGGGTATGTTTATGTATTCTCTGTAAAGCAGAGTTCGCATGTTTATACTTCGCTAGATGTGAAGTATGTAACTAACGTCACCTCCTCCTTTGGTCATCATTAGATGATCTCTGAGGCCACTGGACTGTGTAGTATTGATGTCTATCGGTGCTACACCCTCCCCTCCCCTTCCTCCCTCCTCTTCCCCTCCGTCTGAATTGGTGTATTCATCTCCGAGGTTTTTTTCCTTCCTAGAGCACTTACGACTATGGCAGACAGCTGCTGCAGGCCACAGTTGTGCTGTGCCAGTCTCTGCGCTGTACTTCCCGATCCTCAGGGGACACGCTTCCTCGACTGAACAGAGTGTGGAAGCAGTTCACGGTAGCCTCTGAAGAGAGAGTGCACAGGTTGGAAATGGCTATTGCCTTCCACTCGAATGCTGAAAAGGTAGGCAGGATCTTTAAAAACTTGTTTGATTTTTTTAAAAATTTTATGTGTATAAGTGTTTATATGAATTTAAGGCTGTGTACCAGGTTATGCAGTACCTTTGAAAGCCAGAAGAGGCTGTCACATTCCTCTGGGACTGGAGTTACAGACAGTAACAGTACTGTCATGTGGATGCTCGGAATTGAGCCCAAGGCCTTTGGGAAAGTAGATAGTGTTCTAACCATTGACCCCTCTCCAGCCCTAGTGTATTCCCTTAACAAAAAGTTGCCAGTATCTAAAATGTTAACTAGAGAAATGTGATTATATGATTACTCTGTGTGTTTATCACTATTCATATTCGTGTGTTGTTAAGGTTCATTTGGATGTGTGTGTTGTCTTAAGAGTGTCTGTACTGAGTCTCCTGAGCTGCCCCACTCAGGGGTGCTTGGCCAGAGGATTGCAGAGCTACAAGAAACCTGGCTTCCCCTCCCTCTCCTTCCCACACAGCCAGTCCAGGTCCAAGCTCTGCCTGTGCTCTACTGTCACCTCGTCAGGCTCTGTCATTGGGTCGGGAAAGGAAACTGTTTTGGCAACTACATTTTTAATAATTGTCAGAAAGTTTTGAAAAGTTACCTTGTGATTGCACAATTTAGGATAAAGGCTAGCCAAGTCATCTAATGAAACTAAAAAACAAACAGAAAAGCCTTTGTTCCATGATTCAGGAATTTCTCTCTCTCTCTCTTTTTTTATAGCTTTATGTCATTAGTTACAAAAGCTGACAATAGGCTGGGGATTTAGCTCAGTGGTAGAGCGCTTACCTAGGAAGCGCAAGGCCCTGGGTTCGGTCCCCAGCTCCGAAAAAAAAAAAAAAAAGAACCAAAAAAAAAAAAAAAAGCTGACAATAAAATTAAGTAGTGTTAGTTGGGCAAGTTTCTGATAGAGCCCATTTTTCCTCACAGTATCGATGCTGAGAACATCCTGTTCAAGAAGAAGCTTAATTGGGTAGTTCTTTTTGTGTTGATCTTATGGTGAGAATGTGTATGTAGGGATTTTAAATCCACAGTAACATGGAAAGCCTAGGCCGCAGTCTCATCACTGGACAGAGCAGGTGAGCAGGACCTCAGGGACTGAGGCAGTTCATGTTGAAGCACACTGTTAGAAGTGGCCATGGCTGATTCTCTCACCTGCTCACTGAGACATGGGGTCTATTGGTTCATACCTGTAGTCTCAGTCCCTTGGAAAATGAAGTAGGAAGATCAGAAGTTCAAGGGCAGGCTGACCACAGAGAGAGACCCAGCTTGGAACAATAGACGAACAAGGGCCTAATGAGGATGAAAGAAAGCTAGAAGGTGGCTTGACTTGTTTTTCGGCCCGTTATCCAGTGCACGTTCGTCTTATTACACAGTGTGTGGCTCAGTGACAAAAAGGCGTGGACTTCAAATGTTGTGCTTCATGGGCTTGAACAGGGTGTCTGTGCCTGTGCAGCCAGAGCAGGGCCTGAGTCACCTGCATCAGAAGGAGAAGCATTCCAGTTTCTAACGCCACTATCATCATAGGAGACTATTTTTAAGTGTGAGGATATTTTTAAATCAAGAACTCTATAGATGGTCTATAAAAATAAGTAGATTTTAAATAAAATGTTGGTGTTTCTTTTAAGGATTTATTTATGTTATTTTTATGGTTATTTTGTCTGCATGCACAAATACGTGCTCCGTATACATGCCTGGTGTGCTAGATCCTCTGGATCTGGAGGTACAGAACTGCACGTGGGTGCTGAGAATCAAACCAGGGTCCTCTGATGGATCAAAGTTTGAATTTTTAAATAAAAAACAAAAGAATAAAAGGTGGTTAAAGATGGGACAGACAGTTTCCCGTATCTGAATGGTAACAGTGAGAACAGCAGGTGAAGGATGCTGGTCTGGTCTGCACAGAGGTGTGGCTGCATGCTCTGTATTGGTTCAGCATCAGGGTCTTTGAGTTTTGCAGTATGTAAGCTCCTTCAGAAGAGAGTCAGTCTGACATTCACTCTTGGCTTTGCTAAATAAGCATCCCATTCATTGTTGAGTAAACATTTGCCTAATAAGCTAGAGATAAATTGTCTCTTTCTTAAGCACAGATTCCATTCACTTGCCAAATAGTACTGCTTTCTTTTTTCCTAGAAATCAATGTAGATGTCTTTGTACTTTTGATTATATATTTTTACTAGAGAGATGCTTCATTCGTGATTATAATTTCTTTACCAGTCTTGTACAGTGATGCTTATAAAGACACTAAGCCGAACTCCTTCTTCAGCATACAGAGTTCTCACAGGACTAATTCCCCTTTACGTTTCTTGGTTGGTGCTGCCCTGTGTTTGCTACAGATTTTGCAAGATTGCCCAGAAGAGCCTGAAGCAATGAACGATGAGGAGCAGTTTGAGGAAATTGAAGCAATTGGAAAATCACTTCTGGATAGACTCACTATCCCCGTCGTTTACCCGGATGGGTATGTGCATGTTCTTATCAATCTATTCTTTAGAAAGATTCCTGAGTATCTTCATTGTGGTCCACATTTTCAACTCCTACAGTAAATCAACTCAAACTGAAAAGACGTCCAAATCACTGTTGGCAACCGTGACAGTTGGGGTTGCTGACGTTAGATTTGCATCTTAACAACTTGTAGATGGGTGATCACAGGTTAGTTTGAGGCGTGGGCTTCCAGCCTGAGCTGTGATGATCGCAGGGAGTTCTGAGATGGTGGGCCTCATTCAGAGCGGAGGGTCAGGAAAGGGGCTGGGACCTAGTGAGGTGCACCAGTCAGGCAGTTTTAACTCTTCGTCTTTGTTGCTAATCCAGATGGAGCCAGAATGCTTGGGATTTGGAACTGAAGGACCCGAGGTTCAGATTAAGTCAGAGAGCAGGGCATGCCAGTTTCTAGGCATTGGACTCAGGATAGTCTCAGGTCTGTCCATCCCCAAACCTGTCATCTTACTGCTGGGCTCTAAGGCATCCTGGGCTTTTCATATGGAGAGTTACCAGGCCCCGGTCTGCACCCTGCCTTTTGTTTTCAAATGTGAAATAAGCAGGAAAAGAATCAATCGTTCATGCCCAGAGATCTAGACCTTGTTAGTGAGTCACTGAGAGGTAAGGCAAAGGAAATGTAGTTCAAACAATAGAGAAGCCAAGACATCACATGGAAGTAAGGTGCCCTTGCTTTGCAGAAGTGTGATGGGGCAGAGGACAGACGCTAGAGCCCAAGCTCTGGGCTTCTTTTCTTACTTCCCAGCAGTGACTGAAGCTCTCTGTGTCTTGATTCCCATGCCTGATAACAGGGTGGGATAATTGTGTTTTTTCTGGTCACAGCAGTGGGGCACTTCTTGGAACCAAACAGAACTTAAATTAGACACAAAGGACATATTGCTATGTCACGAACTTCCAGTGAGTATTTAGAATTTATATTGAAAAATTACCATTTTATTCCCTTGGAAGAACAGCATTCATAGTCTACACTGAGAAAATCTCTAGGGATACCTGGATTTGAACTGTGAGAGTAGCTTAGTGCCATAGGATTTACCTGCAGTAGACCTGGTTTATAGGTAAGTTACTGTGCCCCAGATGAACTCGTTTGCACCAGAGGTTATGTCATATTTTATGATAACACCTGCTTTTCTGCACCTGTTACAGTTAAATGAATTTGTACTAACCTGTGTGGTTTCTATGTGTTCTAATTTTAGAACTGAACAATATTTTGGAAGTCCAAGTGACATGGCTTCTACTGCAGAGCACATCAGAGACAGAATGAAACTGGTCAGTCTCAAAAGGCAGCAGCTGAGACATCCTGAAATGGTGACCACGGAGAGCTAATGCCCCAGCTCCCACAGATCTGCAGGTCATGTGCCCACACATCTTTGCTGTTGGTATACTACGGAGTTAGCCACAGCTCATTAAGATGCATTTCACAGCAGGATAAGCCTCCTTTCTTCCCACAACACGTCTCTCTCTAAATGCTAACATTTCTCGACTACCAAGGCATAATCACATAACATGCTTTGAGACTGTAGACTCCTGGTATCGTAAAAGAAGGAGCTGTAACCACGCACTGAGTCTTTGTTTTCACGCTGTTCCTGATCTGTCAGTTTGTAGACGACAGCCCATACTAAGCTTTGAATGGTGCTAATCAGAGTTTAGGAATTCGCTACAAACCATGGCTGCCCTTCCTCCCCAGGTGATGTAGATATTTAGACTATAGTTAGACTGTTAGTGAATAGTGGTATCCTCAAAACTTTACTTTGTAATTCTTCAAAATTGATTATTTTTATTGTCTATATGAAGAAAACCCTTCAGATCTTTGATATATCATATTCATTGAAAGACATTTTCCTGTTGTATTCATAATGTATTAAAAGTTGTTTGTGCTTAATAAAAATCTTCTTTAAACATCTTATTTAATTTGGTAGTTACATCCTGATTCTAAACACGAGTGCCTTATTAGAGGGGCATTCTTAGGATTGTAAGGACGGGTTAATCATTGTTTTTGATCGTGGCTGCATGTATTTTAGGCAAGAGTTTCATATGTATGCATGTGTATATAATAAACAGCATGTTTATTGTGAAGAACAGTTTAGACCTTTAAAAACATAATAACAGAATACCATTTTAATTTTTCTCTTGAAAAATGGTGTCCAAAATATTAACTACCCTGAAGACACTTTGTCTGTGGGGAAGGAGGGCTAAAGATGAAGGTATGCATACTTAATTCATTGTAATCTTTTATATCACAGTAATCAGCCTGGAACTAAAGCAGAAATTGTTAATAATATTGAATATCTCATGATAGTAAGAGGCAAGAACCATCCTGAAGAAGTATAGTCACAAAAACTGTACAGACCTTTAGAAATAAAATTTGTCATAAAATGGTAATGCTTTTATGTTTATAAAAGTTATTAAGTTATAAAATGTATATACTTTAATATTATGTCAATTATAATTTTAGAAAATATTTAAGGTGAAAAATAACTGGGCTTATCAGTACAAAATTATGCAAGGATTGTATGCAGATTTATTTTTCCGGTCTGTAGAGATGCTCATGTACCCTCCTATGCTAAAGCCAGTTTCTCCAGCCTTCTCCTGTGCCAGCCTTGATGAATTCCATCCGTCCTTCATCCCTCACTCTGTGACACCTTTCAGTCAACTTTACACCTCACCTTATAGGAAACTGTCCTTTTGAAAATCAGCCATAGTCTGCCGACTCCCAAATCGAATGCTTTTGCTCTCTGACACATCACCTCCCTTCCCCTGTTTCTAGCTTCTCCCCAACAGTGTTCCATCCCTAGACGATGCTCTCTCCTGCCACGTGAGGGCGTAGTCTGGGATTCGTTTAACTAGGTTTGTTGCACATGTGTACTGTGCTGCTGTCCTCAGCTCTCTCTCATTAGGCATCCCATCCCTCGTGCCCTGCATTTCACGTCTGATCCGATCTGAAATGCATGGCTTCAGCTGACTCCCTGTCATTTCTACCCAAATGAAAGATACATCATACTTGCCTTTTCTTCCTGGAGTAGTTTTGACTAATGGTGCCATGATGTCCAGGGTAAAAATCCAACTGCTCCCCATGTCTTACACTGCCTCTGAGACCGTCCAGAAGTTCTTTCTATACTTGATAACCCTCCTTCAGGGCTTTCCTCCTGTGCGTAGGAGCTCCTCTGATTCCTCCGTTAGTCTTCATGATGGTGCTACCTCTTTCCTGTTACATCATAAGGTCCTCAAGGGGGCTGACTCTTGTCCCACATGTTTTATGCCTAGACCTTTGCTCGTGTGTAACATGCTGGGTCCTACACCCTCGTTCCTTTGTAAGCATTAGTAATAATCTCCCACTAGTATAGTCTGAGGTGTTTAAACAGTGCTTTTCCCTAGAGTTGGTACTGGCTTGTAATCTGCTTCCATGGAGTGTGTCTGAGGTTTTAGACCCTGAGACATGTAACTTTTAGATGTTTGCTTCTTTAGAGTCAGTATTGATTTCTTCTTGACGGGTTTCAGCGTCGTCAGCATTTTTATTGGAGTTAGTAATTCTTCCATCAGCTCATAGATGCATAATTTCAAAGGAGTTAGTTTTCATATACCTTAAGCTCTCTTTCCAGCAAATTTAAAGTAAGACAAAATATGGAAATGCCATGTATGATTCAAAGAGTTAAATGAAACTAGATACACGGAATGAACATAGGTACTCTTCTTTTGCATGTGTAGACGCCTTTTCTCTGTGTGTGTCTTTATAGATACACAAGCGTTATGAATAACCCAGCAATGCCCCAAACTGACCTTCCTCATGTGGTCACAGTTCACTCAGAGGACACATGAAGGATGTGACTTCAGTTTGTTTAAAATCCCAGGCTTTGTTATATTAATGCTGACATTGACCTACAAATGTCATTAAAAAGAAACACTTCCTTTTTACTGGTTCAGTGCCACAGCCCCTGCATAATTTTAGATTTTAGCCCTTCCTGACATGTTAGCCATAACTGACATGTTAGCTGGGTAACTTCTGTGCCTGGCCTTTTTTTTTTTTTTTTTTTTTTGGCCCATGCCTCTCTTTGTTCCTGTGTAAACTCAGCAGACAAAGGCAATCCGATGTCTTCTCTTAGTACATATCTGACTCGGCAGAGCCGTGATGCAAGGATGATAACTTCCTCTGAGACCAGTTTGGCTGTATTCCCAGGTCTCATCGTTTCGACCTTATGTTACATGTTAGTGGTACTGGTGAGAGCTCAGCCTGTTAGCTGCCATTCAGTATAGCAGAGTGAGCTGGATCTCGTCCTCTCTGGGGTTTAAAGTGGCTCGTGAATGTTACCTACTCTCGATGTGTCTGCCGCAGCCTTACTCTCAGTTGATGTGTGTTATGCTGTTAGTGTTGTGACTCATTCTCAGTGAGAACAGGACAAGCAAATCTATTTTCTCATCCAAACCCCTTTGCATGCTGTGGTATGGTCGCTAGGTTGGGTGAATGTATCCCGCTGCACACTGTACTTTGGTAGAGACCATCAGATTTCTTTCATATGCTAGAAGTTCTTGTCAGAAGAGAGTGTGTGTTCTTACACCCTGTACCCAAAGCACACTGAGTCATAATAAAAACATGATGACTGCTAAAACGTGACGATGCCGTAGCTGACGCAGTGCTGTAGATCTTGAGTTGTAGAGAAGGTATAGGCTGATGTAAGCGTCCATACACAGGGTATTATCCACACCAAGACTTGCGCAAGGGTGCTCTCTCTGATTAAGCACCCAAAGGAAAAGCTCTTAGGATGTAAAAAGATGGCCTGAAGAAAGCCAGACAGCACCAGTGTTAACTTTCAATTCTGGACAAACTGAGAGCAGAAAGTATCTTCTTAAATGTAGCTGATAAATATCTTGGAGAAACAAAGTGAATACCATCTGGTACTCCTTGATTTCTCAGAATCACTATATGTCAGTGAATAGCCCTGAGACTCTAAAATATAAAATGCACAAGTCACCAATTTCAATGACAAAATGTAATAATTTACAGAAGTATTGAAAACTGAAGGGACATATACAGTGGACGGTATCATTGCTATAATCTTTTTCAGAGTAGAAAATAGTGTTTAATCTTGCTCTGTCTCAAGTGACATTCATGGAGTAGTACAGAGGACAGACACACTGTTTATCCCCTCTGCTCCGTACCCCTGTCTTCACCCTCACTCCTCACCCCTACCCCAGCTCCCACAGCACTAGCTCCTTCGTCCCAATGTTCTTCACCTCGGTCCCCATCTCCCCAGTGGATAAGGAAATGTACATGCAGATTACGTCCTGAGGGTAGAGCTGTTAAAGCTGACCAGTCCCCTGCTGTGGGAAGATGATAGAACAGGAAGATAGAAGACAAGACACAAATGCCATCTATGTTGTGTTTGACAGGGCATGAGACAACTCCGTTTACTCCATTAGTTAACAAGCCAAGTAAGGCATGGCTGGAGTGTATTAAGAAAGGAACAAGCTATAAAAATAAGAGCATCCATCTGAGGAAATTTGTAGGATCTCCCAATACTGAGGTAGACATGATCTGAGACAACCATTAGTGCTGGCTTTGGTTGGAGAAGAGGCAGTTGGCAAACTCAGGCAGTGAAGGTAATGGGTGCAACTGGTCCTGTAATGCGCTTAGGCGTGACGGTGTGCCATGACAGCCCCGGTCTGTGCTGTTGATGCCCAGTGTAACTTAATGCTGCAGCGGTAGTTAAAAGCAACCTTGAGAATAAACACCAGTCTGCACACTCGAGGAAGAGGCAGAGCCTGTGCTAGGACATGGAGATCTTCAAGAGAACAAGACAGCCAGCACTGAAACTAAATATTTTGATTGCTGGTGAATAAATGTCTCATAGATTCAAGATTATTTTTGTAAGAAGTCTTAATGAGACAAGATGCAGTACATAATTCTTCTATGTCATGATACAGGAATTCCAAACATGGCTAAACATAGTTACTGTCACGTGTTAAAGCGGAGCTGTGAGGGTTTGCGGAGAGACATGTGAACAGTGTGTGGAGGGCGTTCACTCTTGAGGCTGGTTCCTGCTGCATCTTGACGGGGCATCTTGACGAGTGTTCGCAAGTCCAGTGCAGAGTCCTCAGGGTGACTGCAGAGGCCTCCCTCTGGAGGTTGGGGACGATGCCTGCCCACTGAGCCTACAAGCATCACGTCTTTCACATCTTATTTTCCTGACCGTTTCAGTTTATAAGACAGAGCACAGCCATTCTTTTTTTTTTTTTTTTTTTTTTTTTTTTTTGGTTCTTTTTTTCGGAGCTGGGGACCGAGAGCACAGCCATTCTTACGATCGTTTTGTCTCTGAAAAGTGTGTCTGCACCTTCGCTCCGGTGTTAGTCTTCTCAGCCAGTGAAGTCGCTCGGAGAACAACATCAGGGTGGACGTCATTCTTCAGGGTTGTGAGAGGATCAAAGTGTCACTCGCGTGGTTTTGAGTAGCTTTAGGACCCGCGTTGCTCACCTCACACTCTGAAGAGAAACTTAATTTTCTAAATTGGCACATAGTATTTGGTCATTATAATGTTGTAAGAGCATTTGGGGGAAGTACATGTCAAAACTTTTGTTTCTCAGTTTTATTATAAAAATTTTAAGTCTATAAAATTTAAAATTGCGCCGCATCCTCACACCCTCAGCATTAGTTATGCTTGCGCAGTCACATGCGCGGCCGTATGTCTATCCATCCAGACTATTTTCTGATGAGTCTGAAACTGCGGATCTCCACATGCTCTCGTCTAAATACTTGAGCACATTTCTCACACTAGCAAGGTCTCCACTTGCTGCCTTTGGCATAAGCTCGCATTCATGACGTGGATGTGCACAGAACATTCCCATGCTCTGTTTCCATAATTACGTGGCGCGCTATAGAAAGGGGCATCTACCACTCTGGAAAGTTCTCCTTCTCACACCTCACTGTCCCCAGATGACAAGCACTGTTCTTCCTCTCTACTGTAAGTTGGCTTGTTCCATTTTAGAACTTATTTTAATTGACATCACACATCAGGTCTTCTTCACTACCGTAATATTTGGGAGATTTATTCGTGGACTTGGCGTATTATTAATTCATCCCTATTTTATTGCTAAGTGATGTCCTCATGATTGTATATTGCCACTTGTTTTCCTAGTTTCCTATTGGCTAACTGGGCTGTTTCCAGGACTGCCAATTATGAAGAGAACTGCAATGATCGTTATTAGGAACATCTGTATCAATATAGTTATCCATTTGCTCATGAGTAAATAAATATTTAGGATTGCTGGCTTGTAGGGTGGTTTTAAAAAGAAACTACCATTCTTTTTCCCAGTGTGGTTGTTCTGTACCCTGATTTTTATATTTTGGGTATGTAAAAAGTTGTAAAAAATTTTTTCTGATTCCCATGTTGAAATAGAGAAGTTGGGGTTAGAAATGATATCGCTCATATTTGAATGTGGTAGTTGGCATTCAAGGGGAAGGGATGCTGTCTGTCACAGAACAGCTCCCGAAAGCGGTGCCTCAGACGTGAAATTTTAGAATAGGCTCCACTCTGTGAGAGGTTGGGCTCTAAGCATGCTGATTTATTAGCTAGAAGAAACAGCACTAGCTCAATTATGTTACATTTACCACCCACTTTCAGTAAGTAAAGTAAGACACATCACTGAGTAGTAAAGAACACTTTATGAGGGAATCGGAGGGGGGCAGAAAACAAAAACAAAACCAAGAACATGAACAGGAGTCGGTTCCTGGTACTACAGCGTGAGAAAGACACCTGTGCAGGGGAGTGCCCTGTGGTGGTCAGGAAAGCAGACAACCAGATGGGAAGAACTCTACCTCATAGTTTACATAGCTGATAGGTATGTTTTGTAGACATTTTAGCCTTTAAGTGTCTTCATCTTTTCAGCCCAACTTTGTTAGTTTTGTACTTGGGTGACTTTTTTCTACTGTGTGTTATCCTCATCTTCTGTTCTATTAAACAATACCCACCTGTGAAATTATGATCATATATTATGTTTCCAGTACCCATGTTCAATACCCGTGTGTGACTTATCTAACCTTTCCTATAGGATTTTTAAGGGCTGGGAAATTTGGCTTCTACTGTGTATCCTTATGTGCCCACATTGTAAATATGCAATAAAACCATAAAAATACAATGACAGCAGATTTTCATATGTATTTCTTGGCCATGTTGTTATCTGACAAGTTTGATTTCTGTAAATAAAGATTGTTCATAAAAATCTAGGGGGAATTCACTCATTACTGGTCTCGACAACACAATCTGATGAGTTTTACATCATTAACCATATTTTAATTATTTTTAAAGTCAATTTTTGACCAGTATTTTCTAAAAGTCTTTTATTAAAACAACAGAAAATGTAGCTTCTTTAGAAGATAGAGGTTTCTCTCTCAACTCTAACAATCCAACCATCTTTGCTGAGTGGCATAGAGGTTCAACGCTCTAGATTTCCTAGTAAAGACTTGGTGATGATCCATAAAGTTGTTCCAAATCCCTGAAGGTAAGAGCTCTTGCCTGTGGTCTGTGTTCACAATAAAAAGAGACTGAAGCTCAGTATCAACCTTCTAGATTTCTGTCTGCCTTATCTTTAGCGTATTCTCAGCGCTACCAACCCTACCAGTTTTACCCACACACAGAGACACACACACATACACACAGAGTTACATCCATGAATATATTAATTTCTCATTGCTGACGTAAGACACCATAACCAAATCACCTTATAAAAAAAAAAGACTACTTTGGGCTTACAGTTTCAGGAGGTTAGAGTCCATGATGGCAGGTGACCAAGCATCAGCTCAAAGCTCACATCTTTAACTATACTGGGGCAGGTGGGTATTGGGGGTGGGAGAGGCGGATACCAGACACCATCCTGGGTATGGTGCCAGGCTTTTGTTGTTGTTGTTGTTTTGTTTTGTTTTGTTTTTTTAAGCCCACCCCTAGTATCCTGCAAGAGCATACCCCCTGTTGCTTCCCAAACAATTCCACCAACTGAGGTCCAAGTTTTGACACATATGAGCCTGCAGACCAGTACCCAAACTACCCTAGTGGCAGGTCCTATATTGCTGTCAGAGCCAGCTTGGCTAGACTCTTCTGTTGGAATGGGGAGCATTGAAAACAACCACCAGAACAGTTGCCAAGATACGGTTGCTTTCCTTCTGCCCTGTGGACTATGCAAGCTTTTATAGGATGGCCTAGAAATCTCATTACAATTAATAATGGTAAGTTCTGAACAGTGGGTCTGGCAATAGATTTTAGATTATACACCATTTATCACTGCTGTGTTCTTTTTTAAAAAAAAGTTAATGAAGCTCAAACCATAGAGATCCCTCTGAAATGGCTAAGACAGTAGGATATAAAATTTGCATTAAGGTTCGCAGTCACAACATAGACACGTAGTTAGAAGCAGAACCAGAGTCCAAGTCAGTGACAAGCCTCAGATCAACTGGAGAACTTAAGAAAATGAAGATTCAGAGTCAGTGATTCTGGAATAAGATCTGGGGTTCTGTGTTTCTACCTTTATAAATACTTAAATATGTTGATTTTCATACCATCCCTGCCATGTGTTACTAATAGCCAAACCCAGGGCTTTCTGCATAAGAGACAAGTATTCAACCTCAGAGACACCCAACAACTTAATTGTCTTATCAGTTAAGTTTTGTTGAATAAGAAAATACAGAGTATGCCTGGCATCGTGGCACACATTTACTCCTAGCACCCAGGAGACAGAGGCAGGCAGAGGTCTGAGTTTGAATCCACCCTGCTCTACACAGCAAATTCCAGGCCAGTTAGTGCTCACAGGTAGCATTTTGGGGAAGTGTGTTACATATTTCTAGGGATTTCAGATATCTGTGTATTTATTAGATTACCAGTATCTGGAAGATAATGTTTTTTTACTATCTTGAATCAGTGATGGTTGTATACAACTAGAGAAAGTTAATTCCTTCATAGTTTATTCTTTTAAAATTCTGTTTAAAAGCAAACATTTAATTTCTATTTCTAAGAGCACCATAGAGAAGAGACATGTGAAGAAAGTAAAAACCTCTGCAACCCACCAATGCCGGGATCATGCAGCAGCATTTGGTGCATTTCCTTTGCGCTTCCAGTAGCGCATGAATACCCAGCTTAATCCCCATCCTTGTCCTTACACCTCACACTTCCCTTGATGAACACTTGTTTCCTGTGCAAGCCAATGCGAGCCTTTCGTGATACATGGAGACCACTCTTTAGGTGACTTGGTGGTTTTACTCCCGTTCCTTCTCTCTGATCTGTGCCATTGTGAGCAGTGGCCACTGTTTACCATTTTGGTGGCATGGAATCTTGAGGGTGCTGATGGTAGAAACATTGACATGGAGTTATCTTTATTCTTTGGCACATGCCGTGCTGAATTACCCTCCCTGCAGCTGCGATGGGCAAATTCATGATCCCTTCAGCCCCAGCACCCAACATGAATTTTTTTTTTATTCAGCAGAGAGGGTTTTAATTTTTTAAAAATCTTTTCAAATCTCAGACAAGACCAATTGCATTTACATGATGAACCGAAAGTAGGGTACTGATTAGAGGCATCCACTGTGCCTTGCCATTGGTGACTTAACTACTTTTCTATACTTCTCCTTTAGAGCCCTAGCATTTTTCTTACCTGATTGAAGAAACTTTTCATAAAAGTATTAATTCACCATATTGGTAGCATGCATTTTCCCGTTTGTTGTTTAGCCTTTGTGAATGACAGTGATGTTAACACTCACATGACTGTGTGACCTCTGTTAACTAACTAGCTTTGATTTTTTTTTTTTTTTTGGCATGGCTTTGATGCTTCGAAAACCCTTTAGCCTGAGTTCTATTCCTCTAGTACAGTTTCCACTTGTGCATCTCGTACAGCCACACGTAGCTCTGGTGTATTGTACGAGGTGGAGATGGATAGATTGCCTTCACTCATGTCAACTGTTGTGAACACCGCATACTGAAGAGTTTATCCCTCCCGTTATCTGCTGGCAGCATTTGAAATTATGTTGAGTTTATCAATCCCTAGTCCGAAGCTACACTGGCTATTCCAATCTGTTAATCAGTTTGTTGTTCCTTTGCCAGTACCACATGGCTTTCCATTCTGCTTTAATGGAGACAAGAAGGGTAAGATTTTTGGTTGGTTGGCTGGCTGGTTGTTTGTTTGGTTGGTGGGTTGTTTGGTTGTTTGGTGGGTTGGTTGGTTGGTAGGTGGGTGGGTGGGTGGGTTGTTTGTTTGGTTGGTTGGTTGGTTGATGGGTTGTTTGTTTGTTTGGTTGGTTGGTTGGTGGGTTGGTTGGTTAGTTGGTTGGTTGGTTGGTTGGTTAGTTGATCGGTTGGTTAGTTGGTTAGTTGGTTGGTTGGTTGGTTGGTTAGTTTGTTGTTTGGTTGTTTGGTTGGTTGGTTAGTTGGTTGGTTGGGTAGTTTTATTTCCATATGTTTTGGCAGCATTGCTTATGAATAGCATCTTTCAGAAAGCACTGTTCTTATTTTGCTTGGACAAACAAGGAAATCTCCATAGGTGAACATAGATGCTGTCAGATCGGTGGGAATGGAGAATTATATGACTAGTCAAAGCTAAGTGGAAAGGAGGGGAGGGGAAGGCAGCATCTGACTGAGTGGATTACCCACACAGTTTACAGCAACACAGTGATCTGGAGAATGCTACAGAATGCAAAGGAGAAAGAACCAGCTACAACTGGAAGAGAAGAAAATGGAGGGACAGTGTGATCGTTCTGAGAAGGTGGTAATGACAGCTAATCCCATAGCTGTTTTCAACATTTGCAGTAACACTTTTGCTTGTAAAAAGCAAAGCACACTGGAGTCAAATCCCATGAAATCAACAAGGCACACAAAGAAAACAGAATAGCTCCATTACTGACAGAGAAACAAGTGACCCCGGCCCTGGACCAGCACACCACAGCCTCTTGTTGGTGCTATTTTTTTTTTTTTTGAGCTACGTTATTGAATTCGTATCCCTGTATTTTCCTTCCAAACCCTCAACACTAGGTAGGAGAGAAAGAAGATTAGAGAGAAAGGGGGATAGATCTCCATAGACTACTTCCTGCTGATTAGGGGCTTCAAGTTTCCTCAGGCAGATCCAATCAGCATTGTCGGGATATCTCCAATTTCTTCTTTTGGTCAAACTGCAACAACACAACCAGGACCAGCAGAGGGAGAAGCAGCCTTCTTCTCAGAGTGCCTCAATCTCTCTCAGGGTTCTGACATGTATCCCCTCTCCACAGTCCTCAGAATTAAACTACCTAAGCTGTGCAGTCATCACACCCCTGCTAGTGTGTGAGGCGAATCAGACTCGCCTGCTGTGAGGCGGCCTCTGAACCCACACCTGGGATTAAAGCAAAAGCATATTCATATAACATAACTGGGTGTTTTAAGAAACCAAAATTCTCACTACAACTTCTCAGTTACAGCGTGATCGAAGAAATTTACAAGTTTGCCTAGCTGCTTCTGCATTCAGCAGTATTTAAAAATCTTTTTTAGTTTGATAAAACTCAATCTCGTATAGACTTATTCAAAATAAGATGTTTCAGACAATAAGACACAAATGGAACAAACTGAGTTTCCATGATTTACAGCCTTTGGTTGAGACGCCCGCTTTGGGCATCAGGTTGGCCTGGGTTAAACCTTAGGCACCTTGTCGTTACAGTGGAGTTTTTAAATGTGTCTGGGTCAGTGTCCTCAACCAAAGGAGAGCAACAACAGAAGTGCTACTTTCCTGGTAATTAAAGGAGGGAGCTATAAGGTGTTTAGTGAGCAGCTGGTTTGTAGTCAGTGTCCTACATTAATATTTCCGTGTATATTTCTGGACATAAAGTCTCTGAGGGCAGAGGCCTGTCGTCTTCCTCAGGTTTACTGTCTCGAAAGCCAGTGATATACATCCCAAATTCTCGGAAACCATGTGGTGTTTCCTCGATGTTTTGTTGGTTTTTTAAGGAAAATGGGTATTTGAATAGGATTTAAAATGCCATTAAGCTTCTGTTACCTTTTTTTGTTAGATATTTTATGCATTTACATCTCAAATGTTATCCCCTTTCCCAGTTCTCCCCTCTCTCCCATCCCCTACCCTGCTTCTATGAGGGTGCTCCCCCTCCCACTTACCTACCCTCATCTCACTGCCCTGGTATTCCCCTACACTGGGGAATTGAGCCTTTACAAGACCAAGGGCTTCTTCTCCTATTGATGCCAGACAATGCTGTCCTCTGCTCCATACGTGGCTGGAGCCATAGTGAGAATTGCTGATCTGACCCCAATGAGGAGCTTTTCATTTCGGAGTAACAAGCATGATGTTGAGAAGGTGAGAACAGAGAAGATTGGCAGTCTTGTTTTGAGAGTCCATTCTCCAGATGGAGAGCCAGGCCTCTGTCCAGGATCCTCTGATGTAGCTTCACCTAGGACGGGCTTCAGGCTGCCAGCCTGAGCCAATGCCCTAGGCTGTAAGACAGCTCTGCCGTGATGCCAGGTTTTTAGACAGTGAGGGACAGGGGGCTGAGGGCAGGGGTCCAAGGTAGGTGTGGTGTTTCGTGATGGAGGAGACCAAGAATTCTACCGTGCAATTTGCCATGAAATGGTTCTATTGTAGTCTACAAACTTGGAAATCTAATCTAGTTATGAGATGGAATTCTAAATAAAACACATAACTGTCATCATCCTGGAATATACCTTTTCAATCAAGAGCTAGCTTCCTTTTAATTCTTTGATTTAAAAGCTTTGTTTCCAAAACAAAAAAAAAAAAAAGGTTTGAATTCCTACTTGGGTTTGGACGGTCGTAACGAGCCACTGCCTCGACCATGATACTCCCTGCCTTCCTAAATGTCAGAAGGAAAAATCATTAAGAAAACCATCCAAATTGTCGTTTTGCCAGCCTGTCTGCAGATGCCAATGGGGAGAGATTTTACTTCGTGATTTACTCTGCTTCATTCCCGTGTTTTGCCTGCCCTGTTTGATCTGCCTCACACATCCATCTGGGTCTGGGAGTGACTAAGGACAGTAGCCAAGCCACCCTCACAGACTGGACATGCAATTGTCCATCAGCTCCAGAGTGGTTTCAAGATGACAGAGCAACTGTGGCCTGCGCTCAGAGCAGGTCATTGTCCTTAGTGTGCTCTGTGCCCTCATCTGATGAGACACTGAGGACAGAGGTCAGGTCCTGTGCTGCTTTTGGTTTTTGTAATTTTACTCCTTGTCAATCCTTCTTTCCTTTTTTTTTCTTTTTTTAATTTTTTGTTTTGGTTTAGATAGGATCCGACTTTGTAGCCCACTTTGGCTTGGCACTGTCTATTGTGAACCGTTAGTAGGGAATAGCCAGCCAGGGCTGGAAAGAAACCGCATTTCTGCATAGCAGCTGGACTATAAAGAGAGACCACACCCTCCCTTGCAGCTGGGGTGCCACCTCACTGCCTTTATTATCTCCCTGGGCCAAGGACCATCTGGGCTGAGGGGGATGAAGTAATGGGAGAGGGAAGGAGGGACCTGAGGAAGGAAAAGGGAAGATTAAAAGATGGGAGAGTTCAGGATCCTGTGAACGACCAGCAAAGAGTCCACAAACCGGTCCACCTACTCTGGATACTCCGCCCTTCTCTACAGGGTGTTTCCTGCCCTAATAAATACCTGGTCTCACCTTTTCTGAGTCTTTACTTTGTATCCCTAGGTGTTCAACTCTTATTTCGCCTCTGTGAAGACGGTGGACACCTGGGCAGTCAGCCCAGGCCTTTGTCTTGTCCATTGCCCTATTGTAGCACAGGCTGGCCTTGAACTAGAAGCCATCCTCAGTGCTGAGCTACAAGCCTGTGCTCCAGTGCCTGACTGCTTGTGTCTCCTTATAAGGTTTCTTTCTATGCTCTGACACAGAAGGCCCCACCACAGACTGCTCCGCTGTGGAGAGTGGAGAGTGATCCAGCCATGGACACTAGAGATTTTTATCTAACATTTAGGAGAGAATTTACTCTCTCTGAGACTGCAGTAAGAAATTCCCTGGGAAGCAGCTGGGTTCTTGGCTCGTTTGCTTCATGAACCTGGATGGGCCCTCTGACTTTCCTTGCTTCAGCTTTCCAACTCATGACAGTAATAGAGTCCGAGCCTAGAGTTCAGGCTGTAGAGAGGCCCCGCTCCATTACAGCTGTGTGCTGCACAAATCTAAAAGGGCTGTGGCAACCAGGTTGCTGACAAAGGGGAGGAAGGCCTTTATAAGCAGTGGGTGAGGCTCTGAGCTTTCCCTGCTATCTGCTCTCCCTGGGAGCTCAAACACAGCGGATGGATGCCAGAACCAGAATCCAAACTCTACCTAACAGACTGAGTTAGTGTTTGAAGTCTTTCCTTTCAAGAGGGTGGAGTTTGCGATAGGAAGCCCTTTGCTCCCAGCGGTGGCGGGGGAGTCAGGTGGGGTGGGGTGCGGATGACCTACTACTTTTGTTTCCATTGGGATTTCCAGCTTTCTGTGAGCCTCTCTCATCTCGCTTCCTGTTTTTCTCAAAAGCTTGTGCATATAAATATCGCTTTCCCTGCAGGTGTCAATAACTCCTTTATTCTTAGGGGCAGTCTCTGCCTTTCATGTGGGTTCTGGGACACCCACCCTTCTCCAGTGATGTGTTAACAAAAGATTCCCATAGCAGGGACTTGCTTCTGTGTGAACTGGAGCGAAACATATTTACTTAGAACAAGGACATGGGCCTTTAAAAATAACAGTTTTTTAAGCTAGTTACAGTCTTCTCTTTTTTAAATCTACAGTTGTAGGGGCTGTAGAGATGGCTCAGAGGTTAAAAGCACTTGATCTTAACAGAAGATCCCAGTTTAGTTCCCAGCTCCTATGTTAGATCACAACTGCCTATAACCTCAGCTCCTGGGAGTCTGACCTCCTCTTCTGAACTCTGTAAGTAACTAAACACACCCCCAAGCCCCCACCCCATGCACACACGCACACACTCACCCTGCACACCCCCATCCACACATACATACTCATAGACACACACACCTTTCCATCCCCCACATACACACCTCCTGCTACCCCATATATACACATACATACACACCTCCCCACCCCCACAAATGTACACACAAATGTACACATACCTCCCCTCCATCTTCCCCACTTCCCCCCATACACACACATACCACACACCCATAGGCACACATATACACATCCTTGTCCACCACACACATACGCATACTATACACACACATACACACACACATACACACACACACACACATACACACACACCATACACACACACACACACACACACACACATTTTAAGAAATGAATCTTAAAAAATATCTATGGTAGATCTTACTAAAACATCTTTGTCATTAAACTTAGGCCTGAAAACTATCAGTCAATCATGAAGCCACCACAAATAGCCGAGAAAACCCAGAATAAAGTTTCTACAAGCACTTACCATGTTTAATAGTCTATAGATACATCAGTCTCCTTTTTTTTTTTTTTTTTGGTTCTTTTTTTCGGAGCTGGGGACCGAACCCAGGGCCTTGCGCTTCCTAGGTAAGTGCTCTACCACTGAACTAAATCCCCAGCCCCAAATACATCAGTCTCCTTAATTGTGTCTTAATGTTTCTTAATAAAACACATATTATAAAATTCTTCCCTTCTAACCTCTTATTTCTTGCTTGGACTCTATGGGTAAGAGCTACACCACTTGGGGCATCTGAGTTTTATGCCATTAGGTTTTGGGTTAGGTCATAAGTCTTCCCGGTAGAAGGCACAGAAGTGTCAGCTCCCTAAAAGTATCCCTCTGGCTTCCCCAGAATGACTGTGGCCTTGAGACCTCCCTGGGGATTTGAGCTGGAAAGTCTCAGCCTCAATGGGAGTTTAGCAACAGTAAAGGAAAACAAACGAAACGCAATTTTCCAAAATCAAGTTCAACAGATCTCGTGTGTGTGTGTGTGTGTGTGTGTGTGTGTGTGTGTATGTGTTTGTGTATGTGTGTGTATGTGTGTGTATATGTGTGTGTAAGTGTGTTTGTATGTGTGTGTATATGTTTGTGTATATGTGTGTATGCGTATATGTATGTGTGTATGTGTGTATGTGTGTGTATATGTGTGTGTATTTGTGTGTGTAGTGTGTGTGTAAGTGTGCTTGTATATGTGTGTGTAGTGTGTGTGTAAGTGTGCTTGTATGTGTGTGTGGTGTGTATGTTTGTATGTATGTGTGTATGTGTGTATGTGTGTATGTGTGTATGTATGTGTGTATGTGTGTGTATATGTGTGTATGTGTGTATGTGTGTGTAATTGTGTGTATGTGTGTATATATGTGTGTGTGTGTGTGTGTGTGTGTGTGTGTGTGTGTGTGTGTGCATTTAATCGCCATCTTCCAGACTTCTAGAGGTGGATTCTCCACACATTTCCTCATAGGAGAAGGAATAAGAGGGACTTCAGCTATGTTAGGTGCTGAGTTTGTAGATCAGGACAGGCAAAAAGTGATGTGGCTTAAAGATTTAAGATGGTTTGTGCAGGAAAAGTTTTTTGATGATTTTTAAATAATTCCCACCCACCAGCTTGAAGTATCATAAAGGATATTCTCACCCACAAAGGAATTTGCCAGAATCACCAAGATTCCTTTGTCTTTTATTCATTTTAACTTTGCTAATTTTTGAACTCTTTCTACATTATTTTAACGCTTTTGGTGATTTCTTGAGAAGAGCTGTACATTCGTATGTGTGTGATGACGGAGAAGTGTGGATTGCACTTCACACACCGGTCGGGGGAGTCCTCTTCTGCCTGGATCTCTTGACCAACTTATGTAAGCATTTAACTTGCTAAGTTTTCTTTTGCTTATCAGTTATAGGTAGCAAAGGCATTGGATATAAAAGTTGCTTGTCTGTAAGCATTCTCCCAGATCTCACGGAGGAAACTAAGGACTAAAATAGGTCATTCAGCAGTCAGTTGTAAGGAAATCTATGAGTTCAGTTCACAGAGAGAATAAAGCTGCAGGTAGGAGCCTTTATCTTTCAGACAAATCATTCTTCTTCAGCATGGCTTAGGTGTTTAAAACGAAGCAGCTCACCGTGGCCCTATGTGGCCTTTGCTGTACCAGGTGGTGTGGTGGTCATCTGACATCTCTTTGTGATGACTTTGACAGTCTCTTTCCCACAAAGAGTTTCTATAGCAACATTAAGTCAAATGATGCTATTCTTTGGAAGTGAGCCCAACAGCTTTCCATCTCAGAATGAATTCAAAAGCGTCAGTATTTGCCTTACCAATAGGTTTAACACATAATCGATCATCCAAATGGAGTCCTTTGATCGTGACAGGGGCCTTAAGAGTAATTATGGCAGAACAGGTGTAAACCAGGGTCATCTGAGCAAACCAGGACCCAGTGGCACTTACTCAAGAGGCCCTGTGGGAGCTAGCCAGAAACCTCTCAGTTCTATCTCTGTCTCCTTCTCTGGCCTCACTTTGCTCAACAACCTATTGGATGCTTTTCAAGAATAAAGACATGCCCCAGCTGCCTGGGATACTCTTTCCCTGAGATACAGAATGCCTTGTTCTTTCTATTTAAACCAAGCCTCTACTCCGATCTTACCTATTAGACCTCTACTGACCCTCCTAAATGCCCTCTTCCCCCATTCACTCCTTCCTAGCCCTGTCTGTGTGTTCCTTTGTAGTTCTCATGATGGTGCTCTGTCTGTCTGTCTATCATCTGTCCACCCACCTATCATCTGGCTATTCAGCGTGTTTCAACAGACATATATTTGGTCTTCCATGATGAATGAAGATACACATGAGCACATGTATGGAAGAATAAATTGCTGATGAGGAGACTGCAAATAAAACCATCATAATACGCTTGTTGGGGGTTATTTATATTTGGGTCTGTGTAATTTGTCTTTGTGAAGTGAAAAAACAACATTAATTATACAAACACCTGGAAGTGTTTATGAAAGAAAAAGGAGCCCAGTCTTCGTGTAGAGTCGGAAAGAAACAGCGTAATGGATGCCATGTTCATAGATAAAGCTGAAAAGACCTGCACAAAGGGTCTTCCAACGTCAGCTCTCTCTTTATTTCCTTAAGAACCCACTATTTGAAACTCTACCAAATTCAGCCATAGCTTTATGATTCCCCATAGAGGGACATTTCCCTGAAATTCAGCTTATATCAAACCAGCCATTTCCCCTGAGGGATGAACAGAGAAGGTAAACTCTGCCAGATCGCCTATAAACTTCAAAGGCAGGAGAATGCCTGCAAGGTTCTCTCTTCGTTTTTGGCCTCTTTTTTTTTTTCTTTCTGATGTTGATAGGGAGTATAAATAAACTAACTCAGAGGCTTTTTACAAACACTTTAATGTGACTAAATCCACCTGAGCAGCGTGTGGCAATGTCCTTAGCACCAATGTATTTCTTACTAACTATTCCCTAAATATGTGGTGGGGTTGACAAGCTGTGTGACTAAGCCCTATTCTAGATCAGTGGTTCTCAACCCAGGAGGTGTGGCCCCTTTGGGCGTCAAATGACCCTTTCACAGAGGTCACCTAAGAGAATTGGAGAACACAGACATTTACTTGGTGATTCATAACAGTAGCAAAATTCCAGTTAGGAAGCAGCAATGAAAATAATTTTATGGTTGTGGGTCACCGCAATGTGATCAGCTGTATTATAAGGGTGGCAGCATTCGGAAGGCTGAGAAGCACTGCCCTAGAGCAAGGCTAGAGGAAGGTGTTACAGAAAATAGATGTCGATGCTGTGATCTGAACCACGTGGTTTCTGTAGATTTCTAAATTACTGGGAGGTGGAGTCCAAAAAAAAAAAAAGGAAAAATGTAATTATTCAAGTCTTTTGCAAGTTTTAAGACCAGGAATTAGAAATAACCCACTTTAAATGGGTGCATGCAGCTTTCCTTAATGTTCATGTCCACCAACGCAGAGAACCTTTTTTTCTTTTTCTTTTTTTTCATTCAGTACCCTGGATCTGCTCCATCTCATTAAGGGAAAGGTCATCCACACACAAAATATGTTGCTGAGTGGCTGGATTAATCTTTTAACAAAGTCCTATTTCTAATTCCCCTTGCCCTTCTGTCTTGGGTTTAAACTAGCCTTTCAGCCGCATGCTCTCCTTTTTCTGTCTCTCCCTCCTTTCTGTCTAACTGACTGCCATTTCAGAAGTCCCTCGCTGTCCTCCAAGCCTTGCACACAGTCTTCCGTCCTAAGTGAAGCTTTGTGAGGGGAGCAGCTGACAGCCTGCGGTCTTTGTAGCTCGCTGCCCCAAATTCCCTTCCACTCTCGAGGGCCTTTGTGCAACTCGTGAGCCGTGCAGCCGGGGTTAACTTAGGGTGAAAGCGTGCTGTTTGTATGCGGGTTGATGTTTGCTGTTCTGGTTGGCAAGGTGGATAAGGACCTTAGCAATACCCGCTGTGCATTTAGTTTAAGCCATGGGTGTTCTGGATCAGCCGAAAGCTGGATGTAATTGAATTGTTTTGGTTTACACAGCCCGGTTCCAAGACTGGCTCAGTGGAAGAAACGGTCTTTAATATTCTGAAGTGGTTATTTCTCCACGAGCTCCTCAGCCCCGCCACCAAATGAAACCAGGGTAGAGTAGGTTCTACACTGTCCAGGATCTTGGCATCTGCTGACCAGAGCTCACTCCGGCTGCCATCTTCACGGTGTCGGGTGAAGTCTAGGAACAGGGATCTTGGTGATCAGAGCAGCAGGCAGAAGCCCAGGTTCAAGGGTGTACAGTATGCAGGGCAGCCAGGGCGTGCTCTTGGAAAGAAGAGCAACGGCTGACACTCACGTACGTGTGCACGCATCCTCCCACACCTTTCAACTCAAGAATACGTTCATAAGCCTTAGCAAAAGAAAGCAATGGCGCTTACTCGGCCCCCTCCGAATCAGCTCGGTGTCTAACATGCTTTAACTCAGAGCTGGGGGTGGGGGCGCTGCACAGGGAGTGGGTTCCTTTGGCACCGTGTATGGCTCCGTCCTCCGGTTTATCTTTCATTCCAGGGCTCTCCAGTGGTTTCATCAGATTTGGAGTTAGTGTCTCTGATGTGTTTGCCTCTAACCTCTGACCTAAACTTCAGAAGTGTTATTTTCAGCTGTTCTTTGACAGGGATCCAACAGCTGCTGCTTAATACCACAGACAACTTCTGACAGGGGCAGAGCTTCTAGCAATAGGATTAATCTGTGGGCCTCACTCTGATTTGAAGCTAGTTGCAATTTTTTTTCCTCCAGGTAGAAATGGGGATTTACAAAACGGCGGGTGGGGGGGGTGGGAGTTGGGGAGTGGGGAGCCAGAACACTGCTAGGAGGCTAAACAAAGGAAAAACAAAAACAAACAAAAAAGGAAACAAAATGTGCACAAACAAAGAAAATACATCTCTTACAGTTAACAAGAAGCACGGAAGTGCCGAGCTTCCTAACGGCTGTTTGCTCGCTGAATTTGAAAATACTGTTCAGAAAAACTGTCTCAGAGAAATCCTGGGAATATGTGTAGCTCTTGATCAATCCTGGGTGAGATGTTTAAAAAAATACGCCTAAGAAGCTCTGAGGAAATAGGACCACTCCACAGACTTCATTTGGCAAAGCCTATTCAGTTTTAGAAAAACAGATTTTATTTTGAGCAATTTTGTGACTGAACTCCTCAAACAAATACCAGAACTGAGAGAGAGAGAGAGAGAGAGAGAGAGAGAGAGAGAGAGAGAGAGTCATTTTTAGCACTTTTCTTTGCGTGAAGAAGACTTGAAAGAATTGGTATCCAGGTCAGTGACTTTCTGGTTGCAAAGTCCATAGTTACAACTGTTTAGTTTCAATGGCAAAACTAATTTGGGTTGTCAGGATGTAGGTTTTTTTCCATTAGCTATCAGACATCAGCTGATAGGCAAAGAGCTCAGAGCTGTCCCTCGAGTTTCGGATAATGGCAAAAATAACAGGCACTTACTGATACCATAGGGGTGTGGCGCTCTCTCTCTCTCTCTCTCTCTCTCTCTCTCTCTCTCTCTCTCTCTCTCTCTCTCTCCCCTTTCCCCCGCCCCCTCGATAAACTCAATGGGGCTGTCTATTTTTAACTTCCTGTTCTTTCCTTTTGGCAGGGTAATCATTGTGAGCACAGAGCGTTTCCCTGAATGAGTCCGGGTAGCCTCATGGAAGCCTTCTGACATGACCAGCAGACAGCATCCCTCCCAAGGCTACTCAGGGTTTAAACCCTGCTTCTGAAGTGACATGTCCTGCAAAGAAAGTCCCCACGTGGGTGTTTCCACCACCACTGTCAGCTCTGTAGCTGTGCAAGCTGGGGACTCCAAGATCGTGATAGCCGTTGTCAAGGTAAACTCACAGCTTTCTTTTCTCTGTGTGGCTGGGGGGGCTCTTTGAGGAGTGGCTGAGAGCCCTGGAGGATAATGCACTGCATAGCAGAAGACAAATAACAAGTAATCTTCACACTTAAAAGTGACAGAGGACTGCTAAGTTTCAACAAGTTACCAGTTGCTTTTCAGCCTAGAAAGCCAGCGCCTCAGAACAAACTTTACTGAGCACTTTCAGTTTGGTCCTTAAAGGCAAGGCGCATGTATGTGATGGGGGGTCAGGAATTCCAGGCAAAGGAGAGTCCGGGGGCCGGGATGGTGCCTGTGATTTTTGAGTGGATGTCATGGAGAATGGAGGAGGCAGGTCAGAGGGAGACACTGTCCTGAGCATGGGAGAACTAGAATCACCAAAGCAAGTGCCTCCCAGAACCGGTTTTCACTGGGCAAGGCAATGCTAAATACTTCTCCACAGACTATGTATTAGACTGCCTCTTGGGAAAAGGAAAGTGCAGGGACTTGGTGCTTAACTCTGTGTTTTATGTCCAGCTGTTTGCAAAGATGGCCACACATTTGGGGGTGGGGGTGGGGTTTGTAGAAGGCTCCCATGATTTTCTTCCTGTGATTGAAATCATCATGAAAGATCTTCTGGAAAATAAGCTTGCTCTTTTAGATGATTTGCCACCCAAAGAATTCATGCTTAATGAAAGCAGACCTGGCAAAATAATAAATAAATAAATAAATAAAGAAAGAAAGAAAGAAAGAAAGAAAGAAAACAATAAAAACCCTGACTACAAGGCCCGTTGAATTTAATTGCTGCAAAATTTTATAGTGGTGTGTAGGTGGTAGAAAGGAAACCGAGCTTGACATTGAGCAAAAAGCAATTCACTGAAGAAGCTTGGAAAGCAGGGCTCTGCTCAGGGCGACGTTCCCAGGACTAGGAGAGACTTCTACACAACAAGCAGGACCTCAGATCCACTCCCAATCCTCCCCTCTGCAGAGGTGTGAGTGGGAATTCCAAGGCACTGCAGATTCCCCAGTGAAATCAGATCGGTCACTTGCACACGACTGAAAGACGCTTTAGGCAACATGCAGATTCCAGCAGGGATGGACGAGAAGCAAATCTAGGAGTCTTCTTTTTAAAGTAAACATTACTTCTCCTCAAACTTAAGATACTCTTAGAGTAGACTGAGTCACAATGCTTAGGGAGTAACCTATGGGATGGTCAGGGGTACAAACTGGGACAATTATATAGGAAGTTCTTTTAAGCTGGATTCTATGTCTCAGAAAGGGCACCGATGGTCCTCTCTCCAGCTCCTTTACCCTACTACCATCTCCAAATAAAAGGCACTACAGCCTCCTTAGAGAGCGAAGTCTGTTTGATGGGTGAGAAAGCCTGGGTCTCATCTGTTGTGAAGCAACCTCCCGCTTTACCTGTGTGAAGGGTCGCTCACTGTCCAGAGATGTTTTTCGTGAATTCATCCAGTGACTTGGGGATCGTCTAACCCACACACTTCTCATTTGGGAATTAAGAGGATTCAAACCTGCCATCCATGAGAAAATGTGTCCCAGAGATGAGAGAAGAACGCGGCATTTAGACCTGTTGTGTTTCAACATTAGGCCACCTCTCTCTGTGGAAGGAGAAAGTGTTTGTGGTGCAACTGGAAATTATAATTTAGATGTGGGAAAAGGAGAAGGGTGGGGAGGAGAGAGAATAAAAGTTCACTTCACGTTTTTTGTTTTTAGTGTGGCAAATGGGTGCGGCTCCAACTGGCTGAGGCACAGCCCAATCTCCTAGAAATTGGGAGCAGTCAAGATGAAACCAGAAAACTGCTTCACGATCACGAGCTCCTTCTGGCCAAGCTTAAGGTAAGAGCAAAGTCAACGCTCCAAAGGAAGGTGAGGCCCGTTCTCGCCTTCCTCTGGTCCCACTGCTGTGACTCACTTTGGCCATTTTAATCCGATGCTGTTAGAGAATGGAAAAACCGCTGCTGCTGGGCGCAAGCATCAGCCTAGGAAAGAAACAACGAGGGCTGGACAAACAGCTCAGATGGTGGAGTGCTTGCTTTGAAAACATGATGACCTGGGTTGGATCCCTAGAGCCCACGGGAAAACGTCAGGCGCCGTAGCACAGGAAATGGGAGGATCCCTGAGGTTTGCTGGTCCAGCCTAACTGGTGAGCTACCCGCCAGTAAGAGATGCCATTCCAAACGAGGTGGATGGTACTCCTAAGGGTGATCCCTGAATTGTTCTCTGGCCTCCACAAGGACACACGCAGAGAAAGACAGACACACCGACACACGTGCATGCCCAATAAAATACAAAACAAGTCGTATTTTTAAATTTGCCCTAAATGCAATAGAAAACACAGAGGCACAATACTTCAGTAAGAGATCCCCCTCCACGGTCCACCTCAGTGAAAACAAACTCCAAGATCTTTTCATTCCATGCATTAAGTTTCCAACACACAACATCAGAGCTAATCTTTCTTTTGCTAGAGGGACCTTCTGATAAGAATAGTTTATACCAATCATTTTTTTTTAAAGTACCTGATTTTATGCTTAGTACTACTAAGAGTTATTGAAACCGGATCACATTGTTAGAAAAATTAGGCCCAACACATTGTGGTTAGTTAAGAATGTAGAGTTAACACTGATTCGGGATGCCAAGTGAGGAGAAAGCCAGCTACATAATTTGCGAGGTTCTGAGCAAGGTGAAAATGTGCAGGCCCTTGTTCTAAAAGCTATTATAGTTCTGTGTTTAATATCTGTCTGCTTTGGGTACTAGCAGACAGGACACACGGGTGAGTGCAGGCTATGAATGTGGAGTATCATGTTTAGCTCACACAGTGAACTCTACGGGGAGCCAACTGGTTGGGGGGTGGGTAGACAGACAATGCCCCTCCCCCAGAAGATGGCTTCCTGTTCCCAGATCCCAGCATTTGCTTCGTGATCTGTGGGATTCACTTAGGGAACACAAACTGAAAGAGAAGCATCCTTAACTTTTCCAAGACAGTGACAGGCTGAGTGTGAAATTCCCATGATGCCTTCCTCTGAACAGGGCAGTAGACTGCAGCTAGTTCTCTGTGTCCTGAGCAAATAGATGTCTTTGTTAAGATCAAAGAGGCTTGGTGAAGATTCAGAGTCCTGAAATGGTCTTCGATGTCAGACTTAAATAATACTGGCTTCTCTATGTTTCTAGGCTGAAACGCGTGGTTGATTTCTAATTCAGAGTCAGGTGTAAACTGCATCTAATTTATAGACTGTGGGAAAAGTAATTAATTGGGTAAAACTGACTGAGACGGTGATAGATGAACAAGTATTGAAGAAGGCAGCCTCTACAACCTAATATTTACTCCCTTGTTTGACAACTCCGTACTCTGATGTCTGATCTTAGCTGTCATTCAAGGCAGCAGGCCCTGTCATCACAAAGTCTTGTGTGTGTTGAAAGAAAGAACGCCGAAAACAAAACACCATTATAATGTGAAAGAACATTGGACCAGGAATCAAAAGACCTTTGTGAGGCTTCAGTCATGTCATAAGCGAATGTAACTTGACAAATAATTCAAGGTCTTCCTGTTACAAAGAAAGCTTCAATACATCCTTGAACCTACTGTTCTACGAACTACAGAAACCCAATACCGTTCCCCGTTTGTTCCTGAGGTTTGCTTCCCCATAGTCCTTGGGTCCCCGTCTCCTTTCTATGCACCTGCCAACATCCGTGGGAGGTAATCTGGACCTGGAGCTACATTCCTCTCTCAGTTCCCACTAACTCATGCTGCCTGGTACTTTCCGGTTCACTGATGAATCATGAATGGTGGCTCACAGCAGACTGGGCCTCTGGGGACTATGGCTCTCATCTCTCATATCTTTGAGAAAACACCACAAAACATGCTGTGCATGTCTTAGATGGAGCACCCTGGATCTCAGCTAGGAATAAGGGTTCCAGTTAATAGGTTCTGATTGCCTTTCGGGGCATTTTGGGCTCTAGATTCTAAATACCTGGTTCTTTGGGGCCAGACTTCAGAAGGCTATGGATGAGCTACCTAAGTCTTCCAAACTTCAGGGGTTTTATCTGCATGCTAAGGAGACAGATCCGAGGCTTGAATCTGTTGGATTTTATCATTATGTGCCATGAAATCTGGAGTCATTTTCGACCTCCCTGCAAATGGGTCTAAAACTTAAGCTCTCGGGCGAACACGCATTTTGGCTTTACCTGTGGTTCTAGTCATAGGCTCTGAATAGCCATCTCTCATGCTGTCCTTCACCAGGTTGTTTGCTAGGAACTCAGCCAGCTCAGCCCCTGAGTAGCTTCTTTATCAGGTCTATCTTTCAAATCGCACCGGTATTTAATCTTTTGCTTAATGATTGTAAGAAAGAGAGGAGGGGAATTATTAAGGAGTTTGGATCCTATTTCAGATTTGCCAACTTAAGAATAATGGGAATTGAATCTTTCAAATGGATCCCAACTAATTTACTACTTATTATGCTAGCGGGGCCATCACCACTTAACCTGTGGCAGAAAATTGTTGGTCTCAAGTTAATTGTAATATGAGGTTTTCAAAGGAAAAGGCTGGTAGTCGTTCAAGAAGCCAATCATATTTCATATTTGGTGTCATTCTAGGCCTTTCTCAGGGACCCTGCAGTATGTTCCAGTTGTAGAGGAAAAGATTTTTGAAGGGGTTCTGGGAGAGCGTAGTAGTCAAGGGGGGGGGTTTTAATCGTAACACTCATCCTCTCCAGCATGAGGGCGTATATTTAAAAAATTAGGGTAATAACAGTTACCTTTACGCTTCCAAAAAGAAGATGTGGGAAGACAAATGTGGAGCTGCATGGAAGTCCGTGCTGTCTTTAAGAGGGAAAACGGTGGAATTATTATGCTAATGAGGAATACATCAGACTAATGTGAACATTTACTAAAAAAGCTATTTTGTGCCTTCCATTAAAAATTATCTCAAACCCTCAAGTGGAAGAATAAGGGGATAGTGTTGGGAACACGAGGTTTTCCTTAGCGATTCTAATGCTTTGGATGTCTGTGCCCCGAGGGATTTCATTTTGCCTTTAGCTGTGTACTTAGCCATCCCTCTGGAGTATCCAGAGAAAACACACTTCCCTGCTTCCAGTGGAAGAAACAATCAAACAGAAAGCATTAACTCCCAAGGCTTCTAGATTCCCACACTGCACTGAATCATTTCCAATGAGAAAGAAGGCATCCAGGAAGGAGACTAGGGGGACACATGCTGGGTAAAGACCTGCCTGTGGCTGCTGTTGACTTTGTGTCCTCAGGTAGGCGCAGAATGGTCAATGGCAGAAACGAAGAGGTGGGGGGTCCTTGGGGATGTTGCTTAGGATGCCGCTTTCCTCCGTGTCCGTCTTTTAACTGCATCTCTAAGTGTCCAAAACAATGCTATGGTGCCAAGTGAGTCTTGGGCACCAGCTCCTTGTTATGGGCGAGTGACCCTTCAGAGAGATTGCAAACCACCACCCACTTGACCTCTTGTTTGACTCTCAGAAGTCTAGTGCTTTCCTGCTTCAGATGGGATCTCTGGCCCAGTGTGGTTAATACTTAATCTTATTTCTAATTACTGATCTAGACACAGGCGCGCTATGAGTACAACATTTGAGTAGCAAAGCAAAATCCTCCTGTTCAAATTTGCCTTAAACAAGAGATAGTGTCAATTACTGAAATTAAGCTATAGGATTTGCTCAGAATGCATTTAAAAACATGTTTTATTGCACCAAGATATAAACAATATTAAGTTTACCATCTTATCTACTTAGATGACTACAATTCAGTAGCGCTGATTACTTTCAGAGTGTTACAACCATCAACTGCATTTTTTTAAAAAAAAAGTCACACCAAACAGAAACTCTGTATCTCCTAAGAAATAATTATTGTCTCTGCTTCCAGTATGATCTATTTTCTCTGTCTATGAATTTGCCTGTTCTAGACATCACATAGAAATGGAATACTGTATTTGGCTTTGCTTACCTGGCTTTTTTCTTCTCATATGATACTTGCATGTATTTTGTACAACAATTTCATTTCTCCTTGAATAACGAATAACAAAAAAATGAATGAACGAACGAATGAATGACGAATAACAATACATTGTAATGGTGGTTTTCTTTAGTATACCTGCATTTTGCCTGTGGCCTATGGTATGAGTTCAGGAATGGAATTTCCTAAGTGTTCTGCCATAGCTGTGCTCAAGTTTTCCGTTATGGAGTAGTATGTGGATGGTTAGATTTACTGTCGACTTGACGCAAACTAAAATCATCTGGAAAGAGGGAACTTTAACTGAGAAAAATACCTCTTTCAAATTGGCCTGTCGGCAAGTCTTTGGGGTGATTTTCTTTTTTTTTTTTTTTTTTTTTTTGATTCTTTTTTTCGGAGCTGGGGACCGAACCCAGGGCCTTGCGCTTCCTAGGCAAGCGCTCTACCACTGAGCTAAATCCCCAACCCCTGGGGTGATTTTCTTGATTGATGACTGATATGGGATGGCATAGTTTGTGGGCAGCACCATTCCTGGGAGGTGGCCCTTGGTTGAATAGGAAAGCAGGGTGAGCAAGCCATGAGGAGCCAGCTGATAAGCAGGGTCCCTCTGTGGCCTCTCAATCAGTTCCTGCCTCCAAACATGACTTCCCTCCATGATGGATAGTGAGCCTCTCCTCCCCAAAGCTGGTTATGGTATTTATCATAGTGACAGAAAGGAAACTAGGAGTGTGTGTGTGTGTGTGTGTGTGTGTGTGTGTGTGTGTGTGTGTGTAAGAATACAAACACATGTGATCTATGCTTGTGGAAACAGAGGTTGTCACCAGGTTCATCACTCTCCATGTCAGTTTTTGAGATAGGGTCTCTCACTGAACCTGGAGGTCATTGATTTGGCTACTCTGGCTGGCTGGTGAGTCCAGGGATCCACCCGTGTCTACTTCCAAGCACCAGAGTTATAGCCATATGTCACTGTGCCTAGCTTTTACGTGGGAACTTTGAACTCATGTCTTAATCCTTCTCAGCAGGCACTTTACCAACTGAGCTCTTTCTCTGACCCCAAATTTTGAAGAACTTTTGATTTCGGATTTCAGGATGAGGGAATTGTTTAGTCATCTGTCTGAGGGCATGCAGATTGTTTCCTTTCTGTCTTCTGTAAATGGTGCTGCAGTCAACACTGGGACAAGTCATTTGCTTGGAACATCTAACTCTAGTTCTTTCAGGCTGACAAGTAGCAGCACGATTGCTGGATTGCATGGCCTTTCCATGCTTAGGTTCTGAGGAAACGCTAAACTCTTACCCCTGGTAGAAAATAAGAAGTTTGGTTGATGCAATGGTTGGGTTTAAATGTCAGCTTGCCACAACTGAGAAGCACTTGAGCAGCGAGTCTCAATTCAAGGGTCATCTCCATCAGATTGGCCTGTGGGTGTTTGTAGGGAATTGCCTTGATGGTCTTTATCAATAGATGTGAGAAGACACGCCCCAAACGTGAATGGCATCTCCTAGTAGCAGCCCAGATTAGAGGGGGGAAAAAAGATATGGAAGAAGGAAGAGTATGTGTTTTTTTGCTCAACTGACCTTACCTCTCATCACTGTATTTACCCTGCTGCTGCTGTTTCTAATTCCTCAGCTGATGTTAGAACCAGCTTTTCCAGGAACCCAGCAGTCCCAATCTAGTGCCAAAAGCCTGAAGGATTTCTGGAGAGCTGCAGGCCCTCTCTTCACCTTGGAATCCTGAAAATCTGGTTCTAACTTAGGGAGGTTTCTATTGACCTTTCTACTTTCTGTTCTAGCAAAGTGAGAACATGCTACCTGGCTGGTGAGACTTGGGGGAAAGGAGTGGCCAATGGGGAATGAAGGGCTCTTTCTGAGGCTCATGGTGGACTGCCCTCTCCCCTCTCTGCTGCTGCTGACCAGGCCGGATATCTCCACCTGGTAGATGCAGACTACAGTCCAATCCATGACAGCCATGTCCCCAATCTAATTCTTCTTGCAGGCCGGTTCCAAGGTGGGGCCTAGATTTTGGAGGTGGGAGAAGAAAGCCAGAACAGTCTTGTCTTCCAGTTCCTTTTTCTCATTAGTGAGAATAAATATCTTGAGCCATACTTGATTTTGATGTCAACCTCCCAACCAATATGGCACATTAAAGGGAGATGGCCAATGGGCTTGTGCACAGAAAGCATCTGCCTTACGTTTCAGTGATCATTTTGAGTGAGGTCAGTGAGATAAGGTAGGGACAAAGCAGAAGCTCTGGAGAACTTTTCTGACACTTTGCTATTAAGAAACTTCTCTACAAAAACAAAAACCAACCAACCAACCAAACAAACAAACAAAATTCTCCCAACCATGAAACACTAAAATTTCCTGGTGATGTTCCTTGTCTCCCCAACATTATTCTAGTCAGCAGGTTGTTTCTTTCCGGGGATATTTGGTTTCAGTGAACAATATATGCTACAGAGTGACCCAGGCAGCTAATTTTGAGTAGAATTCGTTAGAGCTAGAAAATTCCAGGGATAATCTGGTAAAAATGCTGTTTTTATAGATAGAAAGGAGAGATTATCTTAGTCCATTTATGCTACTATAACAAAATATTGCAGATGGAGTAATTTATAAAGAACAGAAATTTATTTTTCACAGTTGAAGAAAGCCAGAGTTCTGCTCCCAAAATGGTGCCTTATGGTGGCACCATGCAAAGGACAAGAAAGTTGTGTCTTCTTCGGAGTGAAGGGAGGAAGGCAAAACAGGACTAAATTGTCTCTCCTTCTGGCTCCTTTCCTGGCAGACATTAATCCTTCTGTACAGCAGAGACCTCATGATCTACTCTTTTCTAGAAGGGCCCAGTTCCTAATGCTATTGTACGAGGGTTCACGTTTCCCAACCTGGGAATTTAAATTTGAGGGAACACATTCAAGCCATAGCAGAAATGCTAATTTAGCAGATCCTAGAGAGTCCATAACTTGTTTCTGTGATATAGGAATTGAAAGAGTATCTATTATTGATGAAATATTGATGTGAGCTCACTTTTGGAAGCACAGAAATTATAGAGGGAGGCATTTCTTTAGACACAGAGATGGAAGAGACTTAGCTCTTGGTTTAGGAGTAAACATTGGGATCCCTGGCAAAAGCTGAAGGGTCTACGGGAAACGTGAGGCCCAAGCATGTATATCTACGTATTTTTATATCCTGAGAAATCAATGACTTTGATTCAGTAAAGAGAGATCTCCTCCTTTGTGCAGGAAACAGATCATGTGCAGGTTATAGCAGATACTTGACATCACTTCTGAGAACTCAGAAGATCTAGACCACAGCAAGATTGTGGTGAACTAGAAATCCTTTAAGGTACCCTACCCTCCTCTGATAGAGAGTGAGGGTCTATGGCCCTTCTCTCCAGGGTATGCGGACCACTCCCCTTCCTTGAAAAACACAATGTAGCATGTTGTTGTAGGGTCCCCAACTTCAAGAGACTGACTACGTGTGTAGTCTGTGATATACACAAACACTGTGCTCTAAGTCATAGAGCTGTGACACTTAGCATATACTCCACAGGGGAGAGAGCTCATCAGCCCTGTAGAGTGATGGCCAGTGATGTTGCTGGGCTCCTGGGCAGCATCTGTCAAGATCCCAAGTAACCAGCAAGTGATTTGCCAGCCTTGTGAGGGGCTCTCCAGCAATCATTGCAACCACACCATGCCTCTGAGGCGCACAGAAAGCCTTCCTTGTCTCCTTCCCTAACTGGGCAAATAAATGACTGCCTCAGGCAACCAGAATTTGGGGTAGCTTATGGCATAGCAACAGAAAACGAGGACAAAGGGTATCAGGAGCAATCAGCATCTTCTAAGGACAACGAAGGCAGCACGTTGCGTGAGTAATCACAGGCAGAAGAAGATGAGAGTTTTTATAGAAGCAGTTGAGAAATGTGACCAGACTTCTCCCAAACAGAAACTGGTGTGGATGTACCATTGAGGGCAGAGCATTCCTCGGAGGTTTGTGTTGCTTGTTTCTTGAAGGAGAAATGAATGAGCATGCATTCGAAGATTGAATCTGTAACGACACTCGGATGTTTGGTGTACATTCCACTCCAGCTTTGTGATCAAGAGGGGAAGAGTTATAATTACAACTCTACACACAGAGATATGCGCAAAATATTGTATGCGGAAGGAGGATTGATTCTGTCAGGGAAATCAGATAACACTTGATGGAGAAGGCAGTTTATGCTGCCTAGGAAGTGAGCATGAGTGATCAAGACACCGCAGATAAATTCAAAGGGAAACCAGGAAGCGGGCAAGAAATATTGTGATGCATGTGACAATTAAAAGTGTGTGTGTGTGTGTGTGTGTGTGTGTTGCATGCATTTTGTGTGTGTGTACATATGGTGTATGTGTATAATTGTTTATGTGTGTGGGTGTGGTCACACAAAAGCCACAACATGTATGTAAAGGTCAGAGGATAATCTTGAGAGTCATTTCTCACCTTCTACCTTATTTGAGGCAGACTCCGTGTTATTCACTGCTATGTAAGCCAGGCTAGCTAGCCTATGAACTGGACATCCTCCTGTTTCTGTCTCCAATCCTTGAGTAGGACCTTAGAGCTGATATATATGTGCTCTACTGTGCCTGACTGGATTTCACAGAGTTTCTGGGATCCCGATGTGGGTTGTCAGGCTTTTCCCCTAAGTGCTTCACCTACTTCTCCATCTCCGCAGTCACAACTAGCTTTTTCGAGGCCTTACTCTTACAGCCTCTGACCTATAAAGTACTTATTTTAAAAGACAGCCCTCTGGGAAAATGTAATCTTCAACCAGTGACAGTAGAACCCATAGCTCTTGTTGGCAGTGACAGACAACCTGGTGGTCTGTGGCTTGGAAAGTCAGGATGACAGACCTGGAAGAACCTGACAGTCCTGGATGGAGATGCCCTTGTGATAGAGAGCAGGTGTAGAACATGACATCTCTGCTTTCCATTCCCAACATGCAGGCTTCCATTATGAGTAGGATAGCAATACGCCTCTAAACTCTAACAAGAAGGTGACAGGTTCTTCAGTTTAGGAAAAGACCTTCATTCTATGTAACTGAAAATGAAGGATTCTTTGTTCTGTTTTGTTCCTTACAATCCCTGCCTAATTAGCATTAGCTCAAATGCAATTTTGACTTTAATACATAATAATGTATAAATGTGACAAGCTCAAGGGATCTTAAAATGACTTGGCTCTCATCCATATGACAAATCCATCTAGCCATTAGTCATCAGGAGACTAAGCAGAACTCCACAGTTAGCCCTGGCTTCTAAATTACTTGCACCTCCCAATCTCTGTACTGTAGCATGGTGGCGTGTGGCCCTCTGCTCTCCTCCTCAAAGCTACCTGCTTACTCCTCAGGATTCTTGGCAAATGTTCATTCTATCAGAGGATCACGAACACATTAGTGGAAATAATATAGAGACTTTTTTCTGACCTGCTTGGACTTGGAACCAGTAAGACATGTTCTAGGCTCACTCAAGTGCTTGGGGTGAATTGACACCCTTTTCTCCCCTCTCTGTGGTGTTCCCACTTAATGGAGAACAGTGGTGGGGAGAGCTTGGCCCAGTGAGTAAAGTCAAACCTTGGCTTTTCAGTCCCCACTATATATTTCAGCCACTAACTTGAGCTAGGAAAGTGAGACTTCAAAGAAGGCAATTCCATACCTCATGTTGTCCAGATGCCTCATATCATCCACATGATGATCTGATGGTCGTGGAAGAAAGCCGAATGCCTTGTCATTAGATGAGAGAAGAACTGGATACCTCAGATTCAGTTTTATAGAATGTATTTATTTTTTTCTGCGAAGGGTCAACCCAAAGCACACCCTGAGTTTTCCATAATTGGAACTGGAGAAATCTGAAGTACCCAAGGCTATTGCTTACTGCTTTCTGAGTGCGTGAGTGTTTTTGGTCCAGTGGTCCCACAAGCTATTAAACTTTTATTAATGTGTTGAAAAGAAAATGCTTTGCTAGAGCGCCACACTTCTTGGAGCAGCGATAAATAGGAATATTTAATATAAACGGCAAGGGCCAGCCACATTTGTAACTCAAAGTGTGGAGGAGACATGTGCAAATTTTAGGGAGTTAAATGCTTATCTGGGAAAGAATAAATAAATACCCTAAATTGATCTAGGCTTAAGAGACTAGAAAAATAAGAGCAAATTAAAACCAAAGCAAGCTGAGCAGGGGAAACTACAAAGAACAGAGATCGATGCAATTGAAAACAGAAACACAATAGAAAAATCAATCCGGCAAAAGCCAGCTCTTTGAAAAGGTCAATTAAATTGATGAACCTCTAGCCAGACCAAGAAGGAAAAAGAGAGAAAGCAAAAATTACCAATATTAGACATGAAGACTTGGCCTTACTATGAATCCCGTAGTCATTAAATGTATAATGAGAAAGTGCCAAGAACATCTGTCTGTACATGAATCTAACAGCTTAGATGAAATGAGCCGAGTCCTTGAAAGCATAAATTACCAAACCCAATCAAAAAGCAAAATAAAAAGAAACAAGTGAAAGTAATTTAATAATATGCTTAATTTACTCCAATATATACCAAATATTACCATTTAGCAAGTAATCATTTTAGAATTACAGATGAAATATTGCATCAGACCAGTGAGATGCTGTGACTTTAACCTACCCCTTGCAAATGATTACTGGTCACTGTGTGTCCAGGATGGTAGATTTGGGGAATAAAGGAGTCTACATCTTGGGATTTCTTTGCCTTGTTTTCTACCTCAAGGGCAACTTAGACTCAGTGCCATGTAAGTCCTGAAAAAGAAAACAGTGGCCAGATATTTCTGTCAGGGGAATTCAATTGTTTTTTCAAAGAGAGTTTTCCATTTTAACTAATTTTTATAACTAGTTAAGCAGTATTGTTGAAAATGGTTATAGGAGGAATACAAATGGTTTTCTAACGCAATACTTGTGAGAAATACTATGTAAATGTGTGTGAATGTGTTTGTACCTGTGGCCGAGAAGCATATGTATGTGTGTGAATGTGTTTGCCTGTGTGTTTTGGGACTGTTTGAAACTGATTTTGCTTTCAACAGTAGTTTTCTCAAACTCCTGGAAAGATGGCTCAGTGGTTAAGAGGGACTGCTCTTTCCGAGGACCCGAGTTCCGTTGCCAGCACACACATCAATGCAGCTAGTTCTAGAGCCAGGGGATCCGATGCCTCTGACCTTTGCAGACACTCGCAATCACCAGCACATACCCACACACAGATGATCACATATACATAGAACTAGAATTTAAAATATAATTTAAGAATTTTAAAGGAAATCGCTATGATGGTTTGAAGTAATGGAGAGAAAACTGAGTGCTGCTACAGTTTGAAAAGCCACCCGCAGACAACTGTAATTAAATGGCGGGTTGCCTGGCTCTCACTTCTGGCAGCATTACCGCACATCCCATTAATACTTTTATGTGTAATTAATTTGTTGTCTGTTGTTCATTCATGGCTCACATATTGCTCAGTGGGTTTCTCATGGTTGCATTGTGCAATGATGATAACATCAGAGATGAAATGCAATTCCGAGTCTAAAAATAACTGAAATTGTTCCTTAAATATGTTTTTGCCTAATTGTGCTAAATGTTGGCTAAAAGGTCATTAAAGGTTTTGTTACTTGAGTGATGGGTGCTATAATGACAAGTGACGATGTGCTTTCCGTGACTGGAAACCCTGGAGGCTTTTGTATTGTTTAATTCGTTTCTATATATTTCACATCTGACTAGTTTTCAGTAATGGCATAGGTAATGACCCGGATGTTGAATAATAAACAAAAGGGGTAGTGTGAACACGGTGATGAATCGCTGGGCGTTCCATCCAGTTTCCTTTTAATACTTAGGGCTTGGGGAAAAAAGAGGGGGTTCACTGTCTGGATTTTACGTGTAAAAATAAAGGTAAAGGTTGAAATATTCTGTGAAGTCTCTCAACCAGGCTGGCAACAGCATCATCTGAATGCCTCAGAAGTGAACTGGTCCTCAGATCCAAGCCCTGAACTATGTACCTGGGAAAAGTGATGGAGAGTTAAGATTAGGACGTCGAGGAATCAATGCGGGATTTTCCTTTGCTTCTAAGAGAAAACAGTTTCTGTATCACTGAAGATTTACCACTGGTCTACAAAGGAGTTTAGCAAAGTATAGGGAGATGGAGCATTCTCAATCCTGATAGGCCTGCTCTGTGCCAGTCAGTAGTCAGCACGACTCATTGCTTCTAATAGAGGAAGTTTGGTTCTACCATTGCAAAGGAAACAGGCAAGCAGGCAAACAAATAATGATATTGATGATGACGACGACGACAACGATGATGATGATGATGATGATAAAGAAGAAGAAGAGGAGGAGGAGGAGGAGGAGGAGGAGGAGGAAGAAGAAGAAGAAGAAGAAGAAGAAGAAGAAGAAGAAGAAGAAGAAGAAGAAGAAGAAGAAGAAGAAGGTAAAAATAATCAACTAGCTAAACTTGAAAATAATTTTTTTCCATAGTTGATAGAACACCACCAACTCGTTGGTGCCTTGTGCTTCTGTGAGATATCCTGTGTGTGCGTCACTCAGGGTTGGTGTGCATGGGGTTGTAGATGTGAAACATTTAATAAGTTCTTCCTTCTCTTTAAGACGTTTTAGAGGTGATAATGGCTGTTCCCTGTATCCATCTCCTGTGCCCTACACATCCTGAACTGAGTATTTAATCCTTAAATCAAACAGGTTCAGAAGTGGCTAATGACCAGTCCCACAGTGGTTTATGCCAGACCAAGTCATATTGCACAATAATATATGAAACCTATGTTATGAAGTGGTGAGGGATAATTTGATAGAAAGGATAGGTGAAGAGTGGAGAGTGTTTTCGGATCTTGAGGGAAGTGATGTGCTAGGGTGAGAGTCAGCAGCTATGAAGGACAACGGAAGGAGGATGCTTGCAGGAATATTAGATTAGGTAACCCAGACTCAGAAAAGCGAACATCACATGTTTTCTCTCTTATGCAGGCCCTAACTTTTAATGTTTATATGTACATGAAAAGGTAGTGTGAGCGTGGGCCTAGACTACTAAACTAGGCAGAAAACCATGGAGTGGAGAAGCAGGAGGTGTTGAGGAAAGGTAGGAGAGGTCAAAAGGTCAGACAAGATATTAAAAATTGAAAAGCACTATAGAGGAGGGAAGTGGGGAGAGAATCAGGAGGAGGAGCAGAAGAGGAAAGGGCCACGATGACACCAAGCTCTTTACATGCTAATTTTTATGAATACTACATATCTAAATAGAGTAAATATTTTGCAAAGCCTTTTCTATATTTTAAAATTAAGAGCAATTAGAAGTCAAAATAACATACTTGGGTAGCAAGGACTTGGTCTGGCATAAGCCACAGTGGAATTGGTCATTAGCCATTTCTGAACCTGTTTAGGCACCTATCCCATCTGAAGGTGTCCTGTCCTGTTAGATTGTTTTAAGAATTGGTTTTAAGAATTAGGGTTGGGGGATGGGCTTAGCAACACTGTGGGGCTAAATACAAGCAAGATACACAAAGCCCCACAAAGAGCCCTGTCAGGCATCAGAAGGTGAGACTCATTGGTATGGAAGACACAGGCTAGAGCCAGAAGATTGTGTGCACGCGGCTCAAGATTGGGTTTAGCGGTGGTAGTCAGGCAGGGGGTAGATTTGACAAAATAGTTTCATGTCAGTTTCCTTTGTAATTATTTACAGCGCAGCTGAATGGGAAAGCTCTAAACTTAAAGATGTAATTGGAAGCCATTAACATTGAGATTTACACCGCAATTCTGATGGAAATAGCAAAATGAATCAAACCTAAAAGTCCTTGATAGAGTTCTTAGCACAGTGTGTTTGTTTAGTAGAAATGGTTTTTTTTGCCAGTGAATTATAAATAAGATGTTTCAGTATCAGTTTATTTTACATAAAGAGAAAGAGAATAGTCAAAGATTATTCCACACCCTTAATCCTGTTGGATAAGAATAAAGGATACCCCAATGACATCATTATGCTGCTGCCCATTTGCAATCAGAATATCCTATATATGTGGTCACTGCTAATGTTTGCTAGATGGTCAGTTATCAAACGCGAAAGCGCACCAGTTTAGTGAAAGGAAGAATGGACAGAGAGCCCAGGAGAAAAAAAAGTCCTTTCCTGATATCTGACTGCTCTGTTCACAATAGCAAGAACCTGGAATTAGCCTAGATATCCACCAATGTAAGAATGAATAGCAAAATGTGGTTCATATAATGGAATTTTATTCGACTCAAAAGAAAAAAGTGGAACAATGAAATTTGTGGGAAAAAAAATGGATGGAACTGTAGAATATCAAATTGAGGTGACCCAGGCTCAGAAACACGAATGCTGAATGTTCTTTCTCATATGCAGAACTGTAAAAGTAACTTTTATTGTCCTATAGTAACTGTCATCTCAGGGGCTTACTGCTTCCATCTAGGCCTAGTCCTGGAAGGTTCTAGCCTCTGTATAATCAAATCTAGGCCTAGAATATTTTTAGCCTCAGACTTACTGCTGAATAAGCTCACCCTTTCTAGTTCTTTCTGAACTCTGGCTGGCTGGTTGAACTCTGCTATTCTGACTCAAACTCTTCTCCAAGCTGACTGATTCAATCTGGCTTCCTTTTCAGCCTCTGACTGAATTGCTGTGCTTGGCCTCAAATTAACTCTGACAATCTGTTTTAATCTTTTGGCTCCTTCTCATTCTCTGACTCATTCTGTCTTTACCTGTGTCTAGCTTGTTCTCTCTTCAAGCCATCCCTATGAAACTCTTCCAGTAAAACTGTCTCCTTCTCTCTCTCTCTCTCTCTCTCTCTCTCTCTCTCTCTCTCTCTCTCTCTCTGCAGCGCCCCTCAAGTAGTTTCCCTTTCCTCTCTCATGAGAATTGGGCATATAATATTGTGTCAAATTTTTCTCTGATTCATCACTTTGTCTGCCACTCAATTGGACATCACTTAGAAACATGGGTGCTTCCTTCTACAAACTAACTTAACTGTCTTGTTTGGGGTTAAAGGTGTGCGCTAAGGACTGAGCCTCACTACTACTAGAAACAGTTTGTTTTGTTTTTGGTTTTCATTAAATAACGCAATCACAATGTGATCAAATGCCCTGCAGCAGAGATCCTAGCTTCTAGTGTTTGTTTGTACATGTATGCATGGTGTGTATGCATGTGTATGCACACATTTACCCACAAAAGTGCATGACCTGTGTAAGTACACGTATGGAGATCAGAGACTGTGGTGGTTTGAATAGGCTTGGTCCATGAGAAGTGGCACTGTTAGGCGAGTGGCCTTATTGGAGGAGGTGTCACTGTGGGGGTAGGCTTTTGTGGTCTCCTGGTGCTCAAGCTCCACCCATTGTGGAAGAGAGTCTCTTTCTCTGCCTTTGGATCAAGATGTAGAACTCTTGACTCCTTTCGCACCACGTCTGCCTGCACAATGCCATGCTTTACATCCTGAAGAGAGTGGACTAAACTTCTGAAATTTTAAGCCAGCCCCAACTAAATGTTTGCCTTTATAAGAGTTGCCTTGGTCATGGTGTCTCATCACAACAGTAAAACCCTAAGGCAGAGATCAACTCCAGATGTCATTCCTCAGATGCTGTCCACCTTGTTTTTTGGAGACTTGTTTCTCATTGGCTTGCAACTCCTCCAAGTAGTGTAGGTCTCGTGTACCACAAGCCCCAGAAATCTCCTTGTCTCTGCCTACCCAGCAGAGTATGACAACCACACCGCCCATACCCAGGTCTTTTATATGTGTTCTGGGGATCAAACCCAGGTCACGGTGCTCACGCAGCAAGCGGTTCACCAGTGGGCGCTATCTCCTTTGCCCCAGATTGCACATTTATATGTGCTTAGTTATGTGTGAATGAATGTGGGCAGATGTCTAGAAACGAGATAGGGAACCATGAGAAGGGGAAGGGGATGAGAAGGCTAGTACAATCCATATGATTGGAAGGTGAAAAGGGAAATCCAGGTGGGACAGAGTCACATGGGCTGGCAGAGAGGTGAGGCAGGAAGAGGAAGGGTTTGGTTGAAGAAGATCAATCAAAGTGAAGTGTGTATAAAAACACAAAAAGAAACCCATCTTCTTTTTAAAAAAATTCAAAAAAAAAGGAAGAAAAGACAAGAGATGAGGCTATGGAAAATTTGAAGCAAAAACATTCAGAGACAGGGCACCCAAGTATGAGGGAAAGGAAATTCCAAGACAAAAATATAAAATAACATTAAAAATAGCAACACACTGGAAAAACTTAGTGTTAGATCTGACAGCCAGAAAATGGTTGCTCTTGTGGATGTCTGTAGGGCATTCCTTTCTTAGTGACCACGCTGCCCTCTGGGTACTTGTTGTAATTGTCATCTCCCTATAATCCACTCCAGCGTCCTTTTCTTCAGAGATGCAAATGTTCCACGTTGCCTTGGTTGTTGGTCTGTGAACACAGGCCCCTCCCTGAGTCCCGGCCCTGTGTTTGGGTTATATGTTAAATAAATGTTTATAGAATGAGGAAGGACTGAATGAACACATATCTACTCCATAACTGGGCAAAAGAAACACACCAAAATGGATCCAGGTAAAGAAACACACTGGAGAGATCACTGGAGCCTCACTCACAGACTTGCTCCTCTTGAACTCGCCAGTTGGAGGGTTTGAAGAATCAATAATTAATGTATAGGACATTCTAGTTCCTATAAAACACATGGTGGGACTGATGAATTATTAATACTATTAGTGTTTCTGATTTGTATCATTATTCTTCTAACTGAGCTGGAGGATGGATTTCCAAAGTGAATTATTGATACCCTCATTTTGGAATGCCAAAGAGTCCTCCCTTGTGAAGTCTTTGCTGAGCCCTGCCCTGCTCTTTGCCTGTCTTTCTCCACAGAGTTTGCTGGGGCTTCTCAGTTCACACTTGTTAGATACAGTGCATCACACCCGAGTGCTGGCTTCATGTAAACTCGGTCTGTGTGAAGTGCTGTAAGTGCGCCTTACGCAGTATTTACACCTACACTATCTTGTGCACCTGACAAAGGCCACATCCTTATCCCATATGGGGCAAGACTGCTTAAAGAAAGGCCTTCTGCAGTTGGTACTCTTGACTCTAACATTTAGCATTGCTTTTAAAATCGGTTTGCTTGAATTTTTATACATGTATATGTTTCCTGTAATACTGCAAGCTTTCCTCTGTGTAGAGACTGTATATCAATACCTAGTTATTATCAGGTTCATTTTTGTCTAAATTCTCCATCTGAGGTTAAGTCTGTAAGAGACAGCATCTTATGGGTGGAGCCTGCTAGTTTTTCCTGTCCAGACCCGGATCCAGTGTTGTTATATTGTGGTGTAACCTTTGGGGAGCTACTCATCTCTCACCTTTTCAGTTTCCACACCTTTTCAGTTTTCACACCCACTCAGAAGGTGGGTGTTAGAGTTTAGGAGTTGAAAGAGTTAACGCCTTTAAGACAAGGGTTACATAGAATGAGTGTAGAATGATTGTACCCATCACTATTTTAGTTGGCTATCATTTTCTTCTTCCATTTCCATGTGAATGTGGTGGATGTGTGTGCATGGTGTGCATGTATGTATATGCATGTTTGCATGTGTGGGGCACATGTGTGTGCAAGTGCATATGGAGGCCTGAAGTTGACATCCAGAATCATCCATTGGTGTTCTACCTTATTCGATGAGGTAAAGTATCTCAGGCAAGTCTGGAGCTCACTGGTACAGCTACTCTTGCTAGCTAGCCAGCTTGCTATAAGGATCTCCTGTCTCTTCTTTCAGAGGTTTGGAATGACTGACAAGCAACCATGTATACTTGGCATTGGGTGAGGGGGAGGTTCTAGGGATCCAAACTGTAGTCCTCATGGTAGTTTCAGCACATTGACTATTGGGTTATCCTGAAGCCCCTATCACTATTTGAAATTTTTTAATCAATTAATTTTTATATGTATGAATGTTTTGCCTACATGTATGTATGTGTACTATCCACAGATTACAGAAGAAGGCATCAGATTCTCTGGGATGTGAGTTGTCACTGGGTGCTGGAAATGAAACCCAGACCCTCTGGAAGCAAAGCCAATGCCCTTAATGCTTAAGCTTCTCTCTAGTCCTCACTGTAATCCTCATTTTACAAACGAAGAAACTAGTGCACATTCCAGACAAGCTATTAGTCCAGTTCTTATGGTTAGGAAGCACTTGTCCTGGAACCCCAAGCCCATTATGGTTGCCTTTGTGTCAAACAGTGACCGGATGCAAGCCCTTCAGTCATTGGCTGGACTGTAAGGACCTGCTCACTGAGGAAATGTGTAACAGTGAGAGTTAAGGAACATGGGCTCCTTCTCACCTGACTCAGTAGGACCACTCAGTAATATCTATGTCACAGTTGTGGGTCTCATCTGATTTAGAGGAACCAAGTTGCCATAGCAACAGAATGGCTTGTTCCAGCAGGCCAGACAGAGTCCATTCTGTCTGCCTGCTCTGTGCTGGGCATCGCCAAGGACATGAAAGAAATGTAAGAGGCACTCTTGGCTGCTAGAAGTTTATAATGTATAATGCATAGAGGACAAAGTGACCCTGTTAGGTCCATGAAGCAATTAAGTAGCTGCGATCACAACATCAAGGCTCGGGATGATTAATTGAGTCCCCAGATGAAGGACGCTGATAGCAAAAACACCATAGGCAAGTTTGGGGGAGAAAAGAAGTTAATTCAGCTGCAGCGGTTTCATGGAGAAGGTAGCATTTAAGGACAGCTTTGAAATAACAGTGTTGTTGGGGTCAGTGTGTAATGGAGAAGAAGTTTCTGGAAAGGAAGACGGCTACTCTCAGGTCCGAAGTGGCTGCTTCCGCTTTGCTCTGTTTCATCTCGAGAACAGATGTTAGCTTAGGACTTAGGTTTATTTATTCTTCTGTTTGGTACAAAAACTTCCTAATGTTCTAGCTTTCATCATGCCTCAGAAAATAAGTCATTGCCTTTACTGTTGTTGTTGTTGTTGTTGTTGATCAAACCTGAAGAGTTTCAGTTACCACACAATGCCATCCTCGATAAGTCTCCAGGGGTTTGCTGTTTTCAGTCACACTGAAGAGCTGGGAACAGTGGGGAAGGCAGTGAAACCTCAACAAATCCAAGGGCACAGAAAGCTCCTCAAACAACAGAAAGACCATTAAGAATCCCAGCTAAACACCTGTAGGTGATTTCTAATTACATTATTTACTTCAATTCACGGAGCAGACCTGGGAGAGTCATTTATATGCAAACGCCAGGCAAGGAAAAAAATAAGAAAACGCATTTATGAAAAGTAATGGTGGAGAGGTTCAGGGTTCATTTGAAATGTTTCTAAAATACCGTCTTTCGCTGCACAAAAGAAATGTTTCTGAATAACAATTATGATGCAGCAAATCGAGAGGAAAATGCCTGATTTTATTTACATTTAATTTATACAGGCTCTAAGTCTCGAAAGGTAAAAGTTGTGGCAATTCCGTTATGATGGAGTTGTTTGTGGTCCTTTAAACAGGTTTGAAAAAATAGACCAAAAAAAAAAGTCCTTATTTGGTTTTTAATCCAAATGGACTGGTGTATGGAGTTTTCCAGGTTTTTGTCTCCCTGTCATTGCTATGTGGCCGGCGTTTCCGACTGACAACAGAACCATTTGATGTTTTACCAGCGCCTTGGCGTTAGCACAAGAAGCCTTGTGGATGAAAGCGTGGGCACGCATTCTTAATTACCTCAGGACTGCGGATCCGCTTTCAGGTAGAGGCTACTGGGGGCTTCCACCCTGTGCTTGGCACGCAGGGCTCTCCGCAAGCCTTTCAATGGGAGTGAGCCAGACCTTCTGTCACGGGCCAGTCCAGCTGAGGGGCAGCCTTCGAATAGGGAGTGAGGTGACCACCGCCAAGCATGATAGGTTCAAGAGATGGCGTGTTGTTTCTCTTTCGCCGGGAGGGTATTTTGAGGTCAGAAAGTTGTCTGCATACAGTCTAGGCACTCAAATGGCTTACAAATGGAGGCCTAAAGGACAGGAGGAGCAAAGGAACGCATCGGAATCCTGTATGAGGAATCATGCGATTTTCATGGCATTTACTCTTAATAGACTTACGTCTTTGTCACCGCTAATAACTGTGATAATGCGGTGTTGCCGACTTATGGATGGCTGGCCTATGCTAGGTGCTGCACCACACAGCTGACCCGGTGACATCTCATTTTAAAAGTATTAAGAGGAAAGCAATGTTAGTGCGTATCTTCCAACTGTGAAAAACCGAGGCTCAGCGATTATACAATCTAGATGGGTTAGCAAGCAGCAGGCTCAGTGTGATTCCAGGTGACAGTTAGAGGCTCCTCCCATGTTTGTCTCCTCCTGCATTTCCTGTGCAGGCTCATCCTGAGCCACACTTTCAGCTGTCAGTGTCATTGTTTAAGATTATCAAGAAAGTGCTCTTTGTTTGACTCTGAGTAGAGAGGGTCACACCCTCCTGTTGCCTTTTACTCCCTCTACCTCCCTTGTTACCCGAGATTTTAGGGAAAAAGCTTGTTCACTCTTCCAGTCCCAACAAGCGAGGCTCAGCCACGATCTTCCAGTCCCAACAAGCGAGGCTCAGCCACGATCCACAATGCCCAAACTAGAAGCATATGTAATGGAAGAAACCAGAGAAAGGTTGTAGAGTCAATGTGGCCATGTACTGTGGAAACAAACAATTCAAGGCGTCTAATGATCCCATGTCTGCCTTCAGGGCACTGGCATAAGATGTAGTTTTGAATAAAGGGTAAGAGGTATGCATACCTGGATGCAGCCTGGACGGAGGTTGGTCCTGCCCATCATTGACTCATCACTGCCTTGCCAGCCTCTATTGCCTCCTGAACTCTGGGCAATCTCTTCCTTTGGTTGATGTGTGGGGAACCTTTAATTTGCTGGGGTCTTTTGTTTCAGTACTCTAAAAGTGGAAGGGAGGAAGGCTGGGGACACTGTGACCTTCAAGTCTTTTTTTTCTCTTTAAAACCAAAGCTGGCTTCCTCTTTAAAGAGTGGAGATAGTAACATGAATGTTTAAAGAAATAAAGTCCCTCAAATGTGAACCTCCTCTGTGGTAACATTGCTAGCACCTGCCAGCACCTGGGAAGAATTTACTGGGATTCTCAGGCTTGCCCTCATAGCCCTGAATCGCCATGCATCTGCTTATTTACTCTTCAACAGTTAAGGCTTCCGCAGCTGCCACCGGAAAACGCCTTAACAGCAAACCGTGTCTGTGCGCAGGCAGTGCCCTCTGAAGTCAGTGGAACAGGAGGACAGAGCATAGAAGAAGCAGCCAGGATCAATGCTGACATTGTTCCCTTGAACACTGTATCATTTTGGGTTACACATTAAGGAGCAATATGGTCTGGAGTCTCTTCCAGGGGAGGGAACTGAATCTGAGAGGTGTTCAGGGGCTTCTTAGCCTCTATCACTGGGAAAGCTGGAACCCAACCAAGGTCTTTCCGTTATGTTCTGTCCCAGAGTTTCCTGAGCAAGCTGGCCACAGAGGTCTCATCATCTCTAGACAGAGCACTTGATCCTATGGAAAGAGAGCCCCGTCGCATCACAACTAAAAATAAGGATGTCTTGTTTTCCGGCATGGAGGTCTGCCCTAAGGCTGGCCTAACATGGCGTATTCTATTGTGCAGCTTCTGAAGGCCTTGGGTGTAATTGAGTGTACACATGTGAGGACTCCACAGAACTGATACAAAGTTCACCAACTGCATTATGCAAGAGTCGTACCATCAGAACTTAGCTTTTGAGCATCTTGGATGGTTGAAGAGAACAAAAATAGCTACTTGAATTTGCAACTTGGAGTTGCCATCTAAGGAACTCTGGATTCTAAGCGGTAGAGGACGAGTGTCTTCATGGCTAATCAATATGAAGCCCTTTCTCGTATCAGACCTATTTAAATCACCCTCACATTGCTGTGAAGTAGTCAAGAGCTGTCCTGATCTATTTGAATGTCCATTATAGTCAATATTGATTATGAAAGGATGATCTCCTACTGTAGAATGTTCATTCTACTTCTGATAGGAGGCAGAGTATAAAGAAGATAGAATGGGAAAAAAAAGATACATAATAGTTTATTAGTAACTTTGCTTTCCTGTGTCCTGCTAAATACTTTTCCACATGAAGCGTCTGTAGTTAAAGTGGAATTACTTTCACAAAAATAGAAATATCCCGTCTGAACAGCAGACTACGTGTGCATCAGTGATATCTCCAAGCTGATGGGCCTTTAGAATAGATGCTTTTCTCTCATCATTAATGTTCTGCATGTATGAAGAAAAGGCTGCTGGGACATTTGCTTTTGTTCAGATAAAAGATGCTTTGCTTATTGGTGTGTAGGCCATGAGCATGTTCTTATTGACTTCTGGACTCCCTGGGTGATCCATCAAATATTCAGAATATTTACATAGGAATATTTGGGACATCCATTAAATATTTTATTGTGGTTTATATTAAGCATTTGGCCTAAGTGAGACCTTTGTTATATGTCACATTGGCTTGATGGGCACAATTCTATTTTTAAGTCACTAAATGGTAGTCATCATAGGCAAAGTTGAACCTGGAGCATAGTAAGCCAAAGGAGGACATGGGTTTTGGGTATTTATAATTGAATAGAGGCTAAGCCTACAGTTTTCTCTTTATTCCTGGTGTGTGTGTGTGAGGGGGGTTATGTGATGCACACATGTGAGTTTGCACATGTGCGCACATGTATGTGAAGGCCAGAACAGGATGCTGGATGTTCTCTCAAGCTTTCTGCCTTACTGTCATGAGGCAGGGTCTTTCAGTGAAGCAGAAGCTGGATTTTTTTATAGGCTGGTTGGCCAATAAGCTCTCCAGATCCACCTGCCTCCATACTCTCATATTGGATTTACAGGCACACACAGTCAGTATATAGGTGCTGGGGATTAGAACTCAGGTCTTCATGTTTGCAGAGCAAACACTTCTTACCCACCATGCCATCTCCTCAACCCACATTTTTATTTTAAAGATGCACTTTTAAGTAATTATTAAATGGAAAAATTGAAATAACCTATCTGTACAGGCTAGTTTTGTGTGTCAACTTGACACAAGCTGGAGTTATCACAGAGAGAGGAACCTCCCTTGAGGAAATGCCTCCATGAGATGCAGCTATTGGCATTTTCTCAATTAGTGATCAAGGGTTTGAGTGTTTATATAGCTAGTTATATAGTTTATATAGATCGTGAGTGTTTATATAGTTTATAGAAAGGAGGGTGGAAAGGGACAGCGGCGTCCACAGGAGAGAGGAATTGCTCTTGGCTGATGTGGGTAGAGGGCCTCATGGAGGATTGACATTGAGATTGGAAGGCAAACAGGCTTTTAGATAAGCAACAATAAACACGAGGAATGTTCTAGTTCCAAAGAACAGCAGAGCCCGTGGATCCCCAACGCTCCATGCAAGAGATTGACAAAAATAATTAAACTTAACTACTTACTGTTTCAAAAATGTTCATTATTCTTTGCTTCCAAAGGTCCTAAACTAATTACTTTCAGCTCCCTTGGTAAAACTCAGGTGAATTTCTATAAACAAAAGGACTGCCTGTTTCTATTCCGGGTAGACGATGTTGTCAGGTTAACATATGCAGGATGTGCCACATCTATTTGGTCTTTTAGTAAATTGCTATTCAGGGCACCATTTAATGCTCCACTGAAAAGAAAGTCGGTAATCTTTTTTGTGCTCTGTATGGCAGCTCAGGTGATACAATGACCATAAAATATGCTCTACTTAAAGCTGACTATTGAGAAGCCACACTTAAAAAGACAGAGTACATTTTTTGAGGAGTCTGGAATAGCCTTGGTTTCCCATGCTTCTGCAACCCAAAGGGAAAGTAGTTCCTGTAGCATCTCTTTAAATAACAGGTTTTATGATGTTGGCCAGAATGTCTTTTTCTCTGATCCAATTCCAAGTTACTTTGCCTGAGTTTAATGGCCAGACAAGTGGGAAAGGAAAACTTAAATTAAGCTGGCCTTGACTGAGTCCTGAGGCAACTCATTTTTCATGGATTGCTCGTCTTAAAAGCACCATAGCTCATTGTCAACACCAAGTCTGCTTACGCTGTAAACCAGACACCCCATTTGTTTTATGAAACAACTAGCTTAAAAAAAAACCATATTACTGCTGCTGTCAATTAATCTGAGTATTTCATTTGGTGGCTGCCCTGAGGCTTCTTCAACCTGAGAATGGATTTTTCATAACTGAGAATATGTTGTGGCTTCTTTCTCAGAGTAAGGACAGAATTTGATATTTTTTCCCTTAGACTTTGGAAACAGAATGGAGTCAATGTTGTCACCTCAGGCAGTGTCCAATTTCTCTATATGGTATTTTGTGTAACCTGAGTGCCACTTTCGTTGACTTAAAGGTGACAGCAAAATGAAGAAAGGGTTTATTTAGTAAAGCAGGTATAAGGAATAAGCATCTGAGAAGCCACCGAGGAGACCCAAGAGAGGGTACCCAGAATACATGACTCCCGAGGGGGGCCGGGGGGGGGGAGAGAGAGACAGAGACAGAGACAGAGACAGAGAGAGACACAGAGAGAGACAGAGACAGAGACACAGAGACAGAGACAGAGACACAGAGATAGACAGAGACAGAGAGAGACACAGAGACAGAGACACAGAGAGAGACAGAGACAGAGAGAGACACAGAGAGAGACAGAGAGACAGAGACAGAGAGAGACAGAGAGAGAGACACAGAGACAAAGAGAGACACAGAGACAGACACAGAGAGAGAGAGAGAGAAAGAGAGAGAGAGAGAGAGAGAGAGAGAGAGAGAGAGAGAGAGAGAGAGAGCGCTGCGAGCTGACCACACAGGGAAGATACACTTGTAAGGAACTTGTAAGTGCTTGGATGTCTCTAGTTTACAGTGGGGTCATCTGGCTCTCTCACAGGTTCTATGTATCACAGCCAAAAGATGCACCTAGAGTGAAATTATTTACTTGTTTAGGAGAGTCAACTATTCAGATACAAATCCAGAAAAAGCTGGGAGAAATTCCACTAGCTCGCTACTGATAGGTGCCTACTTTAGTCATAAATAATTATTTAAAAGCTCAGGACAAGTGAGATGGCTCAGTGGGAAGAGGTTTTTGCAATGGAACTAATGACCTGAGTTCAATTCCTGAGACCTACTTTGTGGAAGAAGAGAACCGAAACAACTTGTTCCCAAAAGTTTGTCTCTGACCTCTGTAAATACACCATGGCATACCGCCCACTCCCACCCCACAACAAATAAATGAATGCAATACAATTTTAAGGTTCAAAGTAAGGTGGAATCTCAGGGTCACTTTGATTTGCATTTCCCTGATGGCCAAGAATGTTGAACATTTCTTTAGGTGCTTCTCGGCCATTCGAGATTCCTCAGTTGAGAATTCTTTGTTTAGCTCTGTACCCCATTTTCTTTTTTTTTTCCTTTTTTTTTTTTTTTATTAACTTGAGTGTTTCTTATTTACATTTCGAGTGTTATTCCCTTTCCCGGTTTCCGGGCAAACATCCCCCTAATCCCTCCCCCTCCCCTTCTTTATGGGTGTTCCCCTCCCCATCCTCCCCCCATTGCCGCTCTCCCCCCAACAATCACGTTCACTGGGGGTTCAGTCTTAGCAGGACCAAGGGCTTCCCCTTCCACTGGTGATCTTACTAGAATATTCATTGCTACCTATGGGGTCAGAGTCCTGGGTCAGTCCATGTATAGTCCTTAGGTAGTGGCTTAGTCCCTGGAAGCTCTGGTTGCTTGGCATTGTTGTTCATAAGGGGTCTCGAGCTCCTTCAAGTTCTTTGAGTTCTTTCTCTGATTTCTTCAACGGGGGTCCCGTTCTCAGTTCAGTGGTTTGCTGCTGGCATTCGCCTCTGTATTTGCTGTATTCTGGCTGTGTCTCTCAGGAGCGATCTACATCCGGCTTCTGTCGGCCTGCACTTCTTTGCTTCATCCATCTTGTCTAATTGGATGGCTGTATGTGTATGGGCCACATGTGGGGCAGGCTCTGAATGGGTGTTCCTTCTGTGTCTGTTTTAATCTTTGCCTCTCTATTCCCTGCCAAGGGTATTCTTGTTCCCCTTTTAAAGAAGGAGTGAAGGATTCACATTTTGATCATCCGTCTTGAGTTTCATTTGTTCTAGGCATCTAGGGTAATTCAAGCATTTGGGCTAATAGCCACTTATCAATGAGTGCATACCATGTGTGTTTTTCTGTGATTGGGTTACCTCACTCAGGATGATATTTTCCAGTTCCAACCACTTGCCTACGAATTTCATAAAGTCATTGTTTTTGATAGCTGAGTAATATTCCATTGTGTAGATGTACCACATTTTCTGTATCCATTCCTCTGTTGAAGGGCATCTGGGTTCTTTCCAGTTTCTGGCTATTATAAATAAGGCTGTGATGAACATAGTGGAGCATGTGTCTTTTTTATATGTTGGGGCATCTTTTGGGTATGTGCCCAAGAGAGGTATAGCTAGATCCTCAGGCAGTTCAATGTCCAATTTTCTGAGGAACCTCCAGACTGATTTCCAGAATGGTTGTACCAGTCTGCAATCCCACCAACAATGGAGGAGTGTTCCTCTTTCTCCACATCCTCGCCAGCATTTGCTGTCACCTGAGTTTTTGATCTTAGCCATTCTCACTGGTGTGAGGTGAAATCTCAGGGTTGTTTTGATTTGCATTTCCCTTATGACTAAAGATGTTGAACATTTCTTTAGGTGTTTCTCAGCCATTCGGCATTCCTCAGCTGTGAATTCTTTGTTTAGCTCTGAACCCCATTTTTTAATAGGGTTATTTGTCTCCCTGCGGTCTAACTTCTTGAGTTCTTTGTATATTTTGGATATAAGGCCTCTATCTGTTGTAGGATTGGTAAAGATCTTTTCCCAATCTGTTGGTTGCCGTTTTGTCCTAACCACAGTGTCCTTTGCCTTACAGAAGCTTTGCAGTTTTATGAGATCCCATTTGTCGATTCTTGATCTTAGAGCATAAGCCATTGGTGTTTTGTTCAGGAAATTTTTTCCAGTGCCCATGTGTTCCAGATGCTTCCCTAGTTTTTCTTCTATTAGTTTGAGTGTATGTGGTTTGATGTGGAGGTCCTTTATCCACTTGGACTTAAGCTTTGTACATGTACCCCATTTTCTAATTGCGTTATTTGGTTTCCTGGAGTCTAACTTCTTCAGTTCTTTTTCTATTTTGGATATTAGCCCTCTATCAGATGTAGAGTTGGTAAAGAACTTTTCCCAATCTGTAGGTTTTATCCTATTTACAGTGTCCTTTGCCTTACAGAAACTTTTCAGTTGAGGGATGGGGCCTCTACCCATCTCAAAATCTTTAATCCAGAATTGTTCCTGTCTAAAGGAAATGCAGGGACAAAAATAGAGCAGAGACTGAAGGAAAGGCCATCCAGAGACCATCCCACCTTGGGCTCCATCCCATCCACAGACACCAAAGCCCAACAGGATTGCTGATGCCAAGAAGTTCTTGCTGACAGGAGCACTATCCTGAGAGGCCCTGCTAGTACCTAAGACAGGGGCAAATACAGCCAACAATTGGACTGACCCCAATGGAAGAGTTAAGGGAACAACTGAAGGAGCTGAAGGGGATTGCCACCCCATAGGAAGAACAATTATCAACTAACTGGACCCCTCAGAATTCCCAGGGACTAAACCACCAACCGGAGTACACATAGAAGGACCCATGGCTCCAGCTATATCTGTAGCAGAGGATGGCTTTATCTGGCATCAGTGGGAGGGGAGGCACTTGGTCCTGTGGAGGCTCAATGCCCTAGCAAAGGAGGATGATAGAGGGGTGAGGTGGGAGTGAGTGGATGGGTGGGGGAGCACCCTCTTAGAGGCAAAGGGAAGGAGGAATGGGGTGGGGAGACTGGGAAGGGGAACAACATTTGAAATGTAAATTAATAAAAAATAGGACCAAAAATGTTAAAATAAATGAAATAAAATAGAATGATTGATAATTTTAATTTGTAAGTATTCGTATTATATAGCATACTAAATTCCAAAGATTAGACTGTGTTTATGAATATAAAAATCTTTTAAATAAATATTAAATATAAAATATTTAAAATCTTGATTAATTGATTCTTGAATTATGGGAAAGAATGTATCTGATGCTTGCCACAAGTGGAGAAGTTACTCAAACTTCACATCTGGCACCTTGTACATTTCAGAAAGACAGGGTCTCAGCGGATTTGGAAGTCCTGTCTGTTCTTCATCTAACCCTCCACAGGAGGCTGTACACCTTTCCTTCCAACTTGAGCCAGAATTCCACCTGTTCCCACTGAATAAAAGTTCACAAACATTGGAGTAAGAAGTAACCTCATTCTTGTCCAGTGATCAAAAGATGTCAAGAAATTAAAGTGTCATTTTTCTGTCACTTGCTGATTCTCTAGTGGTCAAAAGGGTAACCCTGCAAGAGCGTCTGGGTTAGATCTGATCAGTGCAGCTGTCAGTACGAAATGGTGACTTCAAGTCTATAGAAAGTCTTTATCTAGATATACTAGTTATCAGGATTACCCCATATACTCCTCCTTATCATGTCTCTAAAATATGAGTATTTGCATATAGTACTTTTCGAAGAGGAATGTACCATTTAAAAGTAAGTTTCAATACTACAAATAATAGGCCTTTAAACAAGTGTAAGAAGTTTGTAAGGGATTTGGTATCTTACCTGCTGTGCCATCTCCATGACCCACTTTTTTTTTTAAAGATTCACTTAAAAAAAAAGATTCACTTTTAAGGAATTATTAACTGAAAAAGATTGAAATGAACTGTTTTGTCAAGATACAAATTTCAAAACCCTGTTCTTACTTTGGCTATTTACCATTCGCGTAGACTTTTGTTGAGATGGAAAGATTCGTTGTCTGGTGAGGCACAGAGGGAACAGGACAGGCCTCGTTTTCACTGAGCGCCCTGCAGAGAGCATAGGTGGAGAGGGCAGCCGGGACTGTGAGACAGAGGAGAGAGGGAGAGAGAGAGAGAGAGAAAGAGAGAGAGAGAGAGAGAGAGAGAGAGAGAGAGAGAGAGAGAGAGAGGGAGGAAGAGAGAGAGATAGCAGACAGTGAGAGAGAGAGAGAGAGAGAGGAAGAGAGAGGAGGAGAGAGAGAGGAAGAGAGAGGAAGAGAGAGAGAGCAGACAGTGAGAGAGAGAGAGGAAGAGAGAGATAGCAGAAAGTGAGAGAGAGAGAGAGAGAGAGGAAGAGAGAGAGGAAAAAAGAGGAAGAGAGAGATAGCAGACAGTGAGAGAGAGAGCAGTAAGAGAGAGAGAGAGGAAGAGAGAGGAAGAGAGAGCAGACAGTGAGAGAGAGAGAGGAAGAGAGAGGAAGAGAGAGAGGAAGAAAGAGGAAGAGAGAGAGAGCAGTGAGAGAGAGAGAGGAAGAGAGAGGAAGAGAGAGAGCAGACAGTGAGAGAGAGAGAGCAGTGAGAGAGAGAGAGAGGAAGAGAGAGGAAGAGAGAGAGCAGACAGTGAGAGAGAGAGAGGAAGAGAGAGAGGAAGAAAGAGGAAGAGAGAGAGCAGACAGTGAGAGAGAGAGAGCAGACGGTGAGAGAGAGAGGAAGAGAGAGGAAGAGAGAGAGGAAGAAAGAGGAAGAGAGAGAGAGCAGTGAGAGAGAGAGAGGAAGAGAGAGAGGAAGAAAGAGGAAGAGAGAGATAGCAGACAGTGAGAGAGAGATAGCAGACGGTGAGAGAGAGAAGGAGAGAGAGGAACAGAGAGGAAGAGAGAGATAGCAGGCAGAGAGAGAGAGAGAGAGAGAGAGAGAGAGAGAGAGAGAGAGAGAGAGAGAGGAAGCAGTGGGCAGAGTGTGGAAGACTAGGTGTGCCGTGGAAAGACGCTCCTCCTCAGTTTATCTTGCAGATGATGAAGAATCACATGTGTTCTGTCACCAGAACTTTATTGATGACATCATGTAGCATGTTACAGAAAAAAGAAAGAAGAAACCAACAAGAACAAACAAACAAATCTACCAAGGTAAAATTCACAGGCACCTTGACAGGTCTGTAACTAGGTGTAGTTCTGAGAACTCATGAACTTTTAAATGCCCTAATATCTTACTTATGAATTGGCGTCCTATTTTCTTTCCTTTTCATAAGGGTGCTTTTTGTTTTGTTTTGTTTGTTTGCATTTTCAGTTGAATAGTGCCCATTTACATTGGGCCATTTGTCATGTGAAGAATGAACGAGAAGAGTATCTGTAAGACAAAATTCTTTTCCTTTGGCAGTCTGGGTCAAGTTTGCTAAGGTTGCATAAGGAAGTCTTAAAGTATGTACTTTTAATTAATGCCTGGTGATTGCACGCATTCACGGGGCACAAGTAGCACTTCCAGCCACATTACAGTGCACAATAATCAGTTCAGCATAACTGATGCTTCATCCACTCAGGCTGCTGCCATTTCTTTGTGTTGGGTTCATTCAACGTCTTGTCTGCTAGCTACATAAAACTGTTTCATTATTGTCGAAGTTAATCAACTGCGTTTGAGAACACTCAAGGTTATTCCTCCTATCCAGTCCTGTGTTCTGTCTCCAGAGGAGTCACTAAGTAGATGCTGCCCTCAGCCCACAGCCGTAAGTCAGGGTCAAATGAGGATCCCAGCAGGGATTCCCAGTTCTCATCCTCAGAAGTCTGGAGCCTGGGAATCTGCCTTTTCTAGAATGGGGGTGTGGATACACCCAGTTACTGCTTGACTTGGGGAACATGGAGCTGTAGAATTAGAATAGGAAGGACTCAGCAGTAGAGACCCAGACTGAGAACTCAAAAGTAGTCAACAAACTCAAATGCTATGAATGCATGTTTATCACGTCTGCTGTGATGGTCAAGATGCAGCGTCATAGGTCATTTGGTGCCCTTGGGAAGCTGCAAAGTGTAAAGTACATACTGGAGGGAAGACTGTAAAAATGTCTGACAGCTGAATGGAACAGGCATGGCATCACTCTGACGTTAGCAAAAGAGATGGTCAACAGTGCAGTTGTGTGCGTTGGGGTAGCCAAGGAGTCTAGATATGCCAGTGTAGTAGAGCGTGATACAGACAGCCTATACAACTGTTTACTCAGACTTAGGCAGGTTCATTAACTTGAGAATTTAATTCGGGGGCTGACCACTGTGTGGGAATATCTGCTTAAAGAAGATAAAAGAATGCAGAGGATGACATTAGTCATTCTGTAGCACCGCCGTCCTCAGAGTTTATAGTTTAAACTCAGGAAACATATTCCCTTTGTCATTTATCACTGTGGTGTGGCTATGACAAATAATCTAAGTGACAGCAGGCACAGATAGCGATTGCAGTTAACCAGACCTGCATTAAACAACAAAGATAAGTGCAATCATTTGAGGCTCAACTTGACATTTATTCCATGATATTTGTCTCAAATATTTTTGGAAATAAATGATTTAAAATATTTCCTTTTTCGAGTTGGCAGAAGAAGGGATGGTATGATTTCATGTCCTTAGTTCATATCTCATTAGAAATGTCAAAGCAAAGTTCTTATTATTCTTTAAAAAATCACATTTTTTCTTGTTTTGTTTGCTTGCTTTTGATTTGTTTTGATCCTCAAATATCATAGAGTACAAATCTTACATAGACACCATGGATGTGTGCTGTTGTCAAGGCTCTGGGTCTCTGACTTCTGGGTAAGTTCTACTCGTGGTTAGTAGGATGGCCACCAACCTCCTCCAATTCAGTGGCACAGGAACTGACCATTGCGAATAACCTTGTCATAAAGGGCTCTGTGGAACTGGATTTCCCAGGAATTTTTAAATTGTTATTTTTCATTTTATTATCATTTTATTTTCTGAATCAATTATGTTTTAATCCACAAGCTGGTCGACTTATGTATGAGCTAAGCCAATGCCACTGGCTTCTCCTGTCGGTGGGTGAAGGTGAGGGGGGTGGCTATCATCATCTCTCCTGCATCCTTCACATACAAGAGGGTTCTGTTCTGTTGACAGGGAAGAAAAGGAATAGTTTTTGTCAAAACAAGTGACGGGGAGGCAGGGAAAGAGAAGGAGGAAGAGGAGGGAACGAGGAAGGAAAGGGAAGGGAACATAAACAGACACTTTCTATAATGAGTTAATTTGCCAGTTGTGTTTTTCTGTCTATGGAAGGAAGAGAAAAGTCAAAGGCAAAGTAAATTATTGCCTGAATAGACCTGAAGAATGAAGAAAATGTCTTTCTTCAATGTATGAAGAATGAATGTTGTCTGGCCTTTGAGTAAAATTATGAATATTATAGGCTTCTCACTAACGTAAGATCTAACTTTAAACCCTTGTGAGAAATGTTCCACATACAAAGGTAGACTCTGCTAGTTCTTGTGCCTTGCAAATGTACCCAGCAAACAAGGACTCTAGTGGATCTGTGGCTATGAGCTGTAGAATTAAACAAGACCATAGAAGCCACCTAGTCAACATTGTGGGTGGGTGCTGACTGCCTCCGTGCCAGTGTTTGTAGAGTGATGTGTTGAAACACTCTTTGGACACTTTGAATGAAACTTTATTTCCCATCTATTAGTTTTATTCAGTAATGGGATACCATTGAGCAGAAACCTCCAAAGTTGTTAATTTAGCTTATTTTCTTCACCCCCTCCCTCTCTCTATTGATGTGAACAACAGATTCCTATCCATGATATATTAAACAATACTACCTCCATTGAACAAGTGACCTATGTTCAAGGCTTTGTGGAAATTTCCAGGCAGGGTATTGTTAGAGGAAGGAGAGGGGAGGATGCTATGGGCATCATTCCAGGTCCAGGCCCCTCTCTCCAGCTCAGAGCCTCAAAGGGAGGCTTCAGGAATGGCTGTCTGAGCTAGCTGATGCCTGGGGTGACATCCAGTGTGGCTTCTCCCTCAGGCCTGGCAGAAAGAGTCTTCATTGAGGTTATAGACAAAAGAATATGGCTTTGCCTTATTCTCTGGAAGGTAGGAACAGACAGAGGAGTCCAGGGAATTGGCTTCTGCCATGTTAGGAAATACACACAGACTTGAAGCAGGGTGGGCTAGTGAAGCACAGATCCCATATTTCTTGGACTGTTATTTGTTACTTAGGGGGACAGAGGCTCTTTAAAGTGCATAAGAATTCTCATTGCCCTGTTACATGTGGTTTTTACACAAATAGATTACAAATGCAGACCCCTAGACATATCCTTGTTTTGGTTTAACCTGCTCTGTCTTTTATTCCTGAATTGTATATATTCAATACATTTTTGGTCATTGAATATTATTAATTTGCTGTGTTGAGATTTTTCTATCCTTCTTATATTCACTGAAATATTTGTTCAAATTATATTCACAAGAACACCTGTGAATAAGTGCTTATGGAGTAGAGCAAATCCATTTACTTTAAAAAATAACTTTATTATCGCAAATGCTCAAAATTTTGAGTAATCACCACCAATCGTGTGTGGGTGAGAAGACTACAGGCATTCCCAACTGTTTGAATAGAACACTTCTACGATCCCAAATTAGTTTCAGAATTTGAAAACTCTCAAGTCAAAAGGTGTTTTAAGGGATGAAGGGGTTTTGTGTCTGTGTTTTTAGACCATTTTCTTTACTTAGGAGGTGTTTTGAATTGCTTGACAGAAAATATAAGATGTGGTTACATAAAACTTCAGAAAATCATTATCCAGATATATCCAAAAAATAGAACGTTCAAATGGCATCCTCATCCTGATCCTGACATGTTCTGATTGATAACAAGTGACACTTGGCAATACAGCCAGAGTGACAGTTAACTGGACACCACTTAACTCAAACAGAGATAGTTCACCTGTCACCAAAGGGCTAGCACTGTTTCAGTGTGCTCATTTACAAGTACTGTATGGTGGGATTTTAAACAGACATTTTAATTATTGGTTATTTATTTACATTTGAAATGTTCCACTTTCCAGTTTCCCCTCCACAAATCCCCATCCCTCTCCCCCTGCCTCTATGAGATGCTCCTCCAGCACCCCCCCCTCATTCCTGCCTCATTGCTGTAGCACCCCCATATGCTGGGGCATTAAGCCTCCACAGGACCAAGGCCTCTCCTCCCATTGATGCCAGATAAAGACATCCTCTGCTACATATGCAGCTGGAGCCACTGGTCCCTTCATGTGTATTTGGTGGGTAGTTTAGTCCCTGGAAGCTTGAGGGTCTGGTTGGTTGATATTATTCTTCCTATGGTATTGCAAACCCCTTCAGCTCCTTCAGTCCTTCCCCTAACTCTTTCAATGGGGTCCCTGGGCTCAGTCCAATGTTTGGCTGTGTACATCTGCATCCGTATTAGTCAAGCTCTGGCAAAACCTCTCAGAAGACAGCCTTACCAGGCTCCTGTCAGCAAGCACTTCCGGAAATCAGCAATTGTGTGTGGGTTTGGTATCTGCAGGTAGGATGGATCCCTAGGTGGGGCAGTCTCTGCTCCATTTTTTTTTTTTTTTGTCTCTGCATTTCCTTTAGATAGGAACAATTCTGGGTTAAAATTTTTGAGATGGTTGGGTGACCCCATCCCTCAACTGGGGGCTGTGCCTATCTTTAAACAGGTGTATTAGGAAGATTATTGATGTTTAGAAGAACCAGCAAAAGATGACTACAAAAATTGATTGAGAATTTTGCATCAGCAATAATTACATCTGCTTCCTCTTGTTCACCTTCATTGGAAAAGGGAGGCCCTAGACATGGATCAAAAGGAACTTGTGCATGTTACCCTAGTCCTTGCTACAGTCTTCAGTCCAGATGAACTGCATGTCCCAGATGAAGTACTCTATTCCCACACACAGATCTCCGAAAGTCGCCATCCAAATTTTATGTTGCTGTTGGATTTACCTTGAAATCCAAATATGATTTAAACTTTTCACAACTCATCATTGGCTACATTTGTATATTTTACTTTTACATAATAAGTATTTTACTGTCCATATGAAAATAGGTTATGGAGTTATTTTTATACATGAAATAACCATATCACCATAGAGAATGCATTTGTATTTATACATAAAGTAATCATCTTATTGTAGATAATTAGTGAAAAAATAAAGAACAAAATAGATGATTAAATCATGTTTTTGAAAAAAATTTCAGAGATATGTTTTGGTACATAGTTTTTAAAAAGTGGATCATTGATGCTTAAACTCAAAATATATTGTCTTATATTTTCAAGTATTATTTCTGAAATCACTTATGGGTATTCATTATCAGCCCTTCAGATCATACATAGCCTTTTGTTTCCTAATTATGGGTATAATAGTTTTAATTTATCCTTACCAGTTTACAGTATGTTCTCCATTCATTTGTTTTATAAGTGAATAATAATAGTCAATATTAATGAGAAGGTATACATGAATATAAAGGAAATTAAAGTACCATCTAAAATCTATTGACTGTTAATATCTGTCAGGTGCTACCATAGGGACTCACATAGATCACTCATTTAGTCTTCATAACTTTACAAGATCAATATTGTCTGAGATTGAAACATGCTGAGAAAAACTGGTTTATGAAATGTGCAGGGTTTGCAAAGTGGCAGAGTCAGCCTGTAGGCCTTGGTGCTGGTTTGTGGCACTTAAGGTCATGTGTGTGCTCTAGCACCAAGATACACTCCTAGCCCTAAGTCTAACTCTGAGTCATGGTGTTATGTAGAATGCCTGCTATAAATCAAAAGAGGCTTGACATATTGCTTCTCACTGTGTCCAAAGGAAAAATGTTCTCAGCCTCTGGAGAGATAACTGTGTTTTTGTTGTTGTCATTCAAAAAGGACTATCTTCATACATGAGAAATAGGATTACTTCAAACTTTTCTTCATGTGAATTTTTTTCTGCACATCATAAGAAAAAAATAAATTCATAAATGAATTTTTAAAATAGAAAGGGGGAGATATCAGGGCAATTTCATGTTGTTTTCTGTGCTGAAGAAAAAGACCTTTATGCTATTTTCCAAACTAAACGGACACACCAGTCAGATTATCTCGCCATTTGCTATTGTAGGAATAGACTTCCTATCTGTTGAGATTCCTCAGGAAGTATATCATGACCCTTTGTAGTTGTGATGTACCTTTGCAATGTGTCTGCGGTGCTTCCCAGAAACTGTCCTGTATCTTCCCAGCTCTTGTATTTTCCCTGTAGTTTTTCCCATTTCCTAGGAGGCTTTCTGACTTCTTTATTCAGTCCATTCAACTCTGTGAAGCTTCCTCCTCTTACCTCCCACCAGTGAACACACATCTGGAGGGCTGAAAAGTTTCTTTGTGAAGATCCTTAACATCTAATATAAGCCTGTTGACGTTGCCAGCACCCCCACCCCACTCTTTCTCTTAGGATAACTCTTCTCCTGCATTGTTCTCAAACTGTGCTTCCTAGTTCCCTGAGAATCCACAAATGTCATGCCAGAAGACCCATGGGTACCTCCGGTAATTTCACCTTTTGGATGCTTATCATGAAATGCTATAGGCTGTTACGATCCAATGCGTCCACTTACACTTGCGCTTCAGTTTTACAACAGAGCAATGGAAGAGAAAAGCTTGGCTTTCTAAGAATGGCTTAAAGTACTGAGGGTCCACAACTGTCTGAGTTCCCAAGTTCTTCCGATTGAAGAACTGGATTGCTCTAGTTTGGAGGTTGGCGGCTGCATGGATAGTCCCACAACTCAGCCTGACTTTCCCACTGTGGTGCACGCTAGGAATTGCATAAAACAAAAGGTCCCTGTTCTGTTAGTTGGTGGTCACTGCGGTGAGTAAAGAGCAAATTGAAATCTATTGTCACTGGTTGGTGCGAATCTTCTGGAGAACAGGTTAGTGCCTTTATCAGTTTCCTTGAAGTGTTGATGGCCCACCAAATCTACCCATTATCAAGAATTTAGTTTGTGGAAATAAGAGCACTTCACAGATTTATAGATGAGGAGAGCAAGGAGTTAGATGGAGAGATTATTGGAATGAACTCAACCCGACACTTCCCAGTAAAGATGGAAACCAGATTTGGAGTTTAACCATATGAGAGTAGTAATAAATCATGGCGCTGCATACGATGTTACATTTGGCACTAAAAGGATATTTTCCTACTATTTCTTTTCCGTTAAAGGTCATAGAGTAATATTATGTGTTTTGTCCTGTTTAAGAGTTAAATGGGGACTATTTTAGGCCTTGTTGATGATCTTACCCTTTGAATTGCAATTCTCTAAACTCTGCTTTTGTGACATGAAAATAGCCATAAATTCAGAAATGATCGTGGCTGCATTCCAATAGAACTTTATTTGTGATCACTGAACTTTCACTTTTGCAGTTTTTAAAAACATAGAAATAAAATCTTAAACATTTTCCTCTAATATTATCCTTGGTAATGCCACATACAATTTCAGTGTATTTTGGCCATATCTCCTCCCACTCCTCCATATCCTACCTTCATGTGTTCATTTTTCATTATTTCCCGCCTAAGTCTTCCCAGTGCTGATGAGATGTAGAAGTGTTCGCTCAGATTCTGGGCCCTAGTATAACACTGTTGCAAGGTGAAGAATACCTGTATGTTAATTTTACAATCAGAAGAAACAGTTATGGTTGCTATACACCTGAAGGTAGTTTTAAAAGGTTAAGGCCCTAAATTCATTCAAGAGAGACAGTCGAGGGTCTGGGAAGATTCACAACTCTGGTGTCTTGACCAATGGGGGAAAAACTGTTTGGACAAGCGCACCATGGGTGGAATAAGGAGAGATGTGTGACTACAGGGAAGAGACGTCTAGGATGAGTTAGGGATAATTATCTGTAAAGGAGAGGATTCCTGAATAGAAGTAAAATCATGTCCTGAGGCTTGATTTGCTGGGCTATGACTGAATTTTATCTGCAGCAGGAGCATGAGGACAAACAAAGGAAGAAACTGAGGCATGAGGTAGAAGCAGGGAAGGAAAGGCTTTGTAGGAAGCAGGCTATGTGACTGACTAGGTCTTGGAATAGAAGGGAACTGGAGAACAGGAGGAGAGAAATGAAGGCTGTCTCTTACAAGCGCCTCTTCTGGGTAGTCCAGTTAAACATGGCAATGGCGGTGTGAGGAGATTCAGACATTTTGAATTTGAGGAAGTTGTTGAATCAAGTTTTGGTAAAGATTTTCAGAGGAACTTAGAGATCAGGAAAAATATAAAATTTATAGAACTTGTAGGCATAAGAGCAGAAATCTTCACTTGGAAACAGGAGGGAATAATGAACCTCCTCATCAAATATGATTTGCATTTATCAATTATTAATTATCTACTAGACTTTCCTGGATCACATAAGGTTTCAGGAATCTGGGCTTAAAATGTGGTCCTTTCTTTTCACACTGACTCATATATGTCGTTTTCATGGTCTTAGGCCTTGGAAGATCGTGTGTGGGGACTCTTACAGGAAGCAGACAGGACGGCTGAAGCAAACAAGGAGCAAAGTGAGGTATACGATGCCATGGCCCAGACTCTGGGCGAAGCATGGGCCACCCTGGTCTCCATGCTTGAAAGAAGAAGGGAGCTCCTCGGACTGACATCTGAGTTTTTTCAAAGCGCCTTGGAGGTACGTGTTTCAGAAAGCATTTGCTACTCCGTAGCAATGCAGACAATCAGCACGCTCAGAAATGTTTGACAAGCTAAAACAAATGTCACACACGTTTAAGATGGCAGGATAAAGGATATGTAGACAATACATTTTGTAATGTATATATAGCATAATATAATATATACACACATATATGCATTGTATATGTTGCATAAAATATATACATATATGTATTGTATAATATATAAAGTATAAATAAAATTAATACTTTTTTTTCAGAGCTGAGGACCGAACCCAGGGCCTTGAGCTTGCTAGGCAAGCGCTCTACCACTGAGCTAAATCCCCAACCCCAAAATTAATACTTTAAATATAGATTATCAGTCATATAGTTAGTTAAGTAAATGCAGAACTCTTACACATGTCACTTTGATATAATTCCTTCTTTAGAAGAGAGCAATATAATATAGTTTAGAATCCAAATGCTATTACCATACAATTATTGGGGAATGGCAGTGTGGAGGATTTTTATTGGCTAAAAGTCAGAGGATTAAAAAAAATTTCACAATATTCCATAGAATGTTTGGCTTGTAAATATCTCATCTTAGAGTATTTTCCTGAGGAATATAGGCGCTGTTCTAAAAGTTTAAACCCATTAAAATACAAGGAAAGGAAGAAAAAGGTCCTGAACTTCAGATTGTTTCTGGCTCTAGTTGGCCGCATGAACCTGGGGGAAACAGAGCTTAAAAATGAGGCAGATTCAATCTCATGCAATAACCAACCTTACTCAGAGCGTCTGACAAGTTACACACCGCAGGTTAAGAGGCATCACTTAAGCAAAGCGTCCAATCACAAGGACAAGCTGCACTGCGAAAACATGGTTTTCAGAGGCACACGAACGACAACAGCTGAAGTAAATTCTGCTACACTGGGTAGGAGCAGGAAAACACATTCCAAGAGCAATTCTGTGCTTTGAAGAGACCAAGGTCAGAAGACTCTTGTCTTGTTTTCTCACAAGCACTTAGAATTCTCCACACACACAACTTCATTCCTGCATTATGTTCCAACATAGATGAATGGCCACTGAACCCTTCTGTAATTTTTCTTATTTTTTTTTACATTTTTTTCTTCGTGGAGGTTATTAATTTTAAAATGTGAGATTCCCCCTATTTTTTCAGAAGATATATATTTTGTGCCAGACAATTACTGGAAACTTCACATTTTTAACTCCTCTGTCAGTGGTGGCAACATCTTGTTGTGCGACTGCTACTTGGTTAAGATAAAACACTAACTTTGCAAATCAAGATGTTCTTAGAAGGGAAAGTCAGGCGTTAAATCCAGAATTACAAAGGTAAAGAGATTAGTCACAGAGCCTCAAATTTGAGGTGGACAAGATGCTCCACGAACTGATTTAGAAGAGGAACAAAACCCGCACTGTAGCTCTTAGGACACACGCCACAGCGCCATGCTGAAGCGCTACTCGTTTTATAGACCGTCTTCGGGGAAAATTCAATATATGGTCTCCTTTCTTGAAAGAAGAAATAAGCCAGCTGAAATATGCTCACAGAAGCCAAATTACAGCTCTAGCGGAGTCATTCCATCTTTGTGGGAGGGGAGTAAATGTCACCGTCTTTGAAACTCAGCACTCTTGAGATCGGCAAATCGTCTTTTCCTAATGTCGGGCTCAGTATTTGTTTCTCGGTGTGGTTTAGAGTTAATGATAGCTAATTTTCTCCGTGATGTAGAAATAACTTCCAGATACTGCAAGGAGTAGAAGGAGACACTAAATCGAACCAGATCAACTGGGCACTGTTATCCGTCCACTCAAGTGAGCTTTCATTGGGTCTAGGGAAATAATGAAATATGTCGGTATTATCGAGCTTCCCATTCCGCAAACCGCTCAGACTGAGTGGAGGGCGGAGTCCTTCATAATCTGCGGGCGGCTTCTCTATGGCAAAGCAGTTTTCACCAATGATCAAGAAGGATGAGGAAATTAATTTTAGTTCTTGTTGAAGTCCCCATTACCATTCCTACTCTGGACAAGCATCAGAAAGAGACAGGGAAAAATAACCCACAAGATAAGAGTTAATAGGAGGTCGAGGAATTTCAGACCATTGTTTTTGTTTCGGTTTTACCAATTTTGAGTAAAGAATCTGAAATAGAAATATAAACTACACCATGGCTGTAAGTCTTCTGTACTGTTCTTCTGGAAAACAGCAGATAACCTACAGGGGTTCTTCTTTTGAAGATTCTCTTGGAATAATATCTTTAAAAAACCGGATGAATGAGAGACGGAGAGCTTGTGTGCGTGTGATCCCCTGTAAGTTTAATCACACCAGAGTTCTTTAGAGTTGGAAGAGAAGTTAGGGTGAGCTGCGGTGGCTATTATAGGATAGGATAGCATCTGACTCACGAGCTTAACTGTCAGATGGGCGTCTTCTCAAACACTGCTGTGTCTGGGAACAATGCACCTGAGTGACAGTGGCCAGTGGCCTGACATACAAGACGGCAGAGGCCTTGGGTGCTTTTCAAAGTGACGTGCCCAGCAGCGCCTCTCCTCATTCCATACCACTTAGAACTGCATTTTCTGAAGCTGCTATAGTACTCAAAGTGTGATACATCCTCTTAGTCAACTTGTCTCATAAAATATCAAATACCACCAAATTCAAAGACGGTACTTTAAAGAAAGCAAAACAGGAAGTCTAGTGCAGTGGGCGGCTTCTTTGTCTTTCTCATGGATACTTTGCCTTGATTGTTTTGTTCTAAACCATATCCAAAGGTGGACATTTTACCAGGCTCTTTATGAATTATAATAACTTCTACTGAACCTTGGTGTAAAAACATATGGCCTGTATGTAAATACGTGTCCCAGCATGGGGACATTGCAATAGAATAATTACCTCTACTTTGCCCCACCTAAAATTTATGTTTAAGATTATCTCCCTGAGTTATCTCAAATTTACTTAAGAAAAATGTTTTTGAAAATGAAGTTGATCGTATTGGTCAGCGTGTGTGTGTTATACACTGTCCTTGACGTGGAGAAAGTCTCCAGTTTTCATTCGTGATTTAGTCACACAAATAAGGCACAAATACCATGGACACAACTTCAAGTAGAGTTGCCAGTTACAGCTTCAAAGATTAAAGCTCGCCTCTTCTCTCATCCCCTGCAGCATTCCTTCTTATGAAATGAATTCATTTTATTTTAAAGTTTATTATGTACTTTTATATTAAATTTCATTTTAAATCGATTTGTTTTCGTCCTCCATCTCTTCTCCCTTTACACGTGTGTCTGTGTGTGTGCACGCGTGTTTTCTTCACGAACATTAGACTGCTATTCAGAAACATCTATAGTTTATATCTAAGCTTAAACACACAGAGGGGGGGGGAAATCACAATATTTAAGTAGATTTTTCTCTGAGCAAAGTTAGATTTACTTTGATTTTATAGAGTATTTGTTAGCCAACCTTTTGTCGATTTTTGTCAGTAAGTTTTCTGGCTATTCTTTGAGAACTATCTTAGAATATTGATAGTTACTGAAGTTATGGCTATAGGGAAGATATAATCTCTATATAATCTTTCCTATATAATATCTTTATAAGGTAATTCGGGGTGAAAATGTACTAGATATTTGAAGATTGTTTATTGGGGTATATGATGTGTTTCTAGTTACAAAGGGGAAATGGAGGAGAAACTGTGGCATTTCGTATGATTAGAAAATGTAAATACTTTCACAATAATCTAGATTAGAAAATACTAACATGTGCCCCCCCTCTCATATTGAGTCATCTAGGTCATTGGTATATGAGATCCATAAGTATAATAAAGCATTCTGCTAGCTTTTTAAAAATCATTTTCATGTCTTTCCCTGTGCTCTTTCCATAGTTTGCTATAAAAATAGACCAAGCTGAAGATTTTCTGCAGAATCCTCACGAGTTTGAGAGTGCCGAAGCCTTACAGTCACTTCTTCTGCTTCATGACCGACACGCCAAAGGCAAGAAATACGGGTTCCCCCTTCGTCTCAGCTCTTGCAGATTTCCAAAAATGTTAATATATGATTCTTATGAATGGCGGTATTTGGGGTTTTCCTACTGTCATACTTTTGTTTGTTCCAAGAAAGGGTGAACAGAGCTTTGCTTTTGGCCACCTTCTGAAAGGAAGCACTAGTTGTAGGTGACTGCAGGGGAGGTAGAGAGGGCCCGGGGAAAGTTCCTGGGCCTGCTAGAGCTTCATCCACAAGGACAGAGGCTGCTGTGTCCCTCTATCCCCAGCATCTCTCAAGGTGCACAGGATCCTTAAGCTCTACTCACTGGCTGAATTCGGTAACCGTTCCTTCTAAGGGTAGATAAATGCAGACCAACCTTTAAACATCAGCCTAAAAAGTTCCTCTTTTCATCATTTCAGTGAAAAAGAATGTGGATGGAAAGTCCGATAAAACACTAGGCAGAGTGCTTTGGACTCTCAGAGTGTCTAGAAGTATAACTGAGTTGTCAAAGCACAGTTTACATTCCAGGTCTTCACCACAAGACTCGGGCTCCGTGGAGAGGAGGTGTCACCTATGAAAATAATGTAGATAAATGGTTTGGAGAAGGCTCCTTTTCTTTTTAAAAAAATGTATCATAATCTGTTAATGGGCCTAAGTAAAATGCCTTCGTAGATTTATCACAAATTTTTATTTCATTGTTAGTGTTTGTTCCATTTTATTTTGACTTTTACAAAGACTCCATGTAGTCGATATTTGTCACTTTTAACTTGATTTGATCCCCAAAAGTTTGGCCATGCTGGAAAAGGAACAAAGCAATAAAGTGATTTTTTTAAAGACACAGTGCACTCTCCTCTGTCTCTGTCTCTGTCTCTCTCTCCCTCTCTCTCTCATTCTCTCTGTCTCTCTCTGTCTCTCTCTCCCTCTCTCTCTCATTCTCTCTGTCTCTCTCTGTCTCTCTCTCCCTCTCTCTCTCATTCTCTCTGTCTCTCTCTGTCTGTCTCTCTCTTGTTCTTTCGTTCTCTGTCTCTCTGTCTCTTTCTGTCATCTGTCTGTCTCTCTCTTGCGTGTGAGTGTGCATCCACGCACACACACACATACACACACATACACACAAACACACACACACATACGTGCATACTGCATATTGCTCTCCAACTCTCTATAAAATAGTTCTTCATTATTAATTGCTTGCTACAAATTTCCCATAATAAAGTGATTAATAACTCTGTCTTTCCAGTGTAAATTTTTATGGCAGCCTACCAAATGCCTAGATGTGTTTCTCTGGTGATTTCTCTGTCACACCTGTCACTGAGAGATATAAACAGTAACAGTAGACTCAGCACTAAAGCATCAGCTGGCTGTTTTGACAAGGCAGCAGTTATCTCCCTGGGTCCCCTGAGGCTAAGCTGAATCACTTAACATTCCTGGTAGGAGGCTGGAGAGACTCAGGTCCAGTGACCAAGATGGGTTCTGTGGCCTCAACTCAATCTCACCCAGCCAGTGTGATTCTCACACAACTTCACTCACTGGAAGCGAAGTAACTTTACCCCATGGAAGTGGGGACTTTCCCATAAATATGTGGTGTTGAAGAGGAGACTGTTTAATATTCCTTTTTCTGCACTTGCTGGTATCTTCAGATTTCATGGGGTCTGTGCCACAAAGAAGCCAGCTGACACAGATGCACCCTGTTTTTATTTGGAAGCCTGAGGCTCTGCTGTCCTGACAATGGACCCGTGTCTCACTTCTCAGTGTAACCTTTGAGAGTCTACTGAGCATCATCTAGGGTTGACAAGATGGATGAAATGCTAGCTGAACACAGGAAGCATACTTTGTCTTTGGTGGCATGAATCTTGGCATAGTTTTAAGCCTCTCTGTGTGATACTGAAAGATTGTAGGGGGCAGTGATCAAAAGGACTGGATCCTAATGAATAATGCCCAGTGGTGGCTTCAAGAGCTTTGTTTTTATAAGATGGGATTTAGACTAATCAGCCCGTTCAGTGGGATGTGATTAAGATGATATAATTTGAAGTGCACATTAATGCATAAAATTTCTGATTGCTAGGCAAGGGCTTTGTACCTATCATCATCATTAAATTTATGGGAATAAAGTGTGAGTTAGCAGTTCTAGCAAATTTGTGAGTTGCTGAGCAATTGAGTTGTATAAAGTATAAGTATTGATAGCAAAATATAACTGAGAGCTATGATGAAACTTATCTCCAACTTCCCTTTTCTTCATTTAGCTTCACTTGTGTGATCACTGTGTCCCATTGTGTCAGAACAAGATGACTGGGTTGAGGTTTCTGCCTTTCAGAATGTTCCAGAATGTTCCATCAGGGTACAATGCTTTAGATAGCTGAAGACTAACATGGCCTCACCCATCTTCTCTCCTTTTGAGCTAACATTGTCTTGTTAGACTTTTTCGAGAGAACAGTTTGCTGATTACTTTCCCATCTTCTGTTTTGAATTCAATGATATAGAAGAATGTTTCTGAGCAGTTCTTGATGAGGAACCCAGGGTCCTGCCATTATACTGTACTAGAATCAGTAACAAGGGCAGTTATTAGCTGAATATTACAGCCAAGACAAGAGCTATGAAAGAAAGTAATGTTGTGCTATGGAAGTGGTTAATAGGAGTATTTGGTTGAGTTTATTCTTTGAGGAACTGACAACTGACAGGCCTGAATATGCATAGAATAGTGGTGTGAGGAAGAGAGTTAAGGTAAATGACATTCTTGACAGAGGAAATAGGCGAGAATATAGAGGCAGGGGGAAGCATAAATGTGTGAAGAATTTACAGAGGTAAGATGGAGCCTTTTGGAAAGGAAACTAGAAATTAGGTTGTGCCAGATGTGATAATCTACTTTAAAGGAGCTAGCCCTCCATCTTAAAGCAATAAAGCTGTAGGTGAGAGAGGACGACAGGAAAAAGTTGGAGGTTGGCATCGCAAAGGGAAGAGAGAAATGGGGGACGGAGATAGAAATAGGTAGAAGAAGATGGAGTAGGAGAGAAAAGAGAGACATCTCCTGGGACAAATGCCTCTTATCTTAGATGGGGCACTAATCACAGACTAAAGGAAACACTCATACATTTAGCTTGGTGAAATGATAAGTCTATTGGGGTAACTTACGGGAGCATGGCTGACTCAGAACCAGGGAAGCCACCTCACCAGGGTCATGACTTGTAAAAGCTACATGCCTAACAGCTTTCTGCTGAATTTGCAGACAGATTTACTGAAAGGACTCTTGCCCAATAAATATTTACAGTTCATGTAAACATTCCACCCCCAGGAATGTTGTAGATCTTATGACTTTAGAGCACTTGGGTCTTGTAAGTTTAGTGAAGTTCCTGTGCCTCATAAGTACTATAGTTTCCTGAGTCTCAGGAGCCTTCCTCCTCCCTTGAGGAAGGATTGGGAAAAATAGCACTAATCACAAAGCATATTTGAAAGGATCTCTGTGGCTAAGTGTGAAAAATGGATGAGTGGGTTAGGGTGGGGGATGCAGTCAAGAGAGGGTTGCACAAGTCCAGGCAGCAGGTGACACATTGGATCATGAGATGGAGAGAAGTGACATAAAGAAAGTGAGATGGGTGTGTAAAATAGAAAAATCATAGATGGCCAGATAAGGGAAAGCATGTGTCAGAGAATTCCTACTCCTGGCTTGTAAAAAAGTGGACATACTCTAAGCTGTTTCTTCCACCGATGCTGGTGTATAGATCTTCAAAGCACTGCTCTCAATCCTACCTACCTCTCAGTACCCTCTCCTCCAGGGGATCCTTCAGTTCTTAGGATTTAAATCCCCATTCTACAGTATACAGTACAATCACTATAGAAGTTGTTAACTGGTGATCCATTTGACAGACACATGTGTTTGATCACATGGGATTAAAAAAGACAAAAAAATTGTAAAGCATTTAAAATATTTAGACATTTACTTTCTTTTCAATGTATCTTCTCATTAGCATGCTATTTACACATAGTGAGGCACACAGAAACAACTGCACAGGTGTTCACTACTGTATTTTTTTTCTTTCCGACTTTCTTCTAGAACTCTTAGAACGATCTCTAGTCCTTTTAAACAAAAGCCAACAACTCACTGACTTCATAGAAAAATTCAAGTGTGATGGATCTCCTGTGAATTCTGAGCTCATCCAGGGAGCTCAGAGCAGTTGTCTGAAGATCGACAGCCTCCTTGAACTTCTGCAAGACAGGAGAAGGCAGCTGGACAAGCACTTGCAGCAACAGAGGCAGGAGTTGTCTCGGGTTCTGCAGTTATGTCTGTGGGACCAACAAGAAAGCCAGGTAAACATAACTGGACGTGGGGTGAAATCTCGGTCTTGGCCAGTTAGTTATTCTATGGCCTGGTGATGATCTGAACTGGTATCGCAATTGCCATGGTAGCATGTGTTAGCGGCTAGCCTAAGAGCATTTTCTCCTATGTACTGTGAAGCCTTCCCAAGTAAGTATGCATATGAAAATGAAGAGTCCCATCTCCCTTTCCTTATTGTGTTAACACCGCAAATGGAGGAATGTCTAGGTGAACATTTGAAAATAAGTGTTCTATCACTGAGCTTGTAATCTCCCCTCTAGATCATTACTTTGGGGCTTTCCATTTTTTTTTTTTGGTTCTTTTTTTCGGAGCTGGGGACTGAACCCAGGGCCTTGTGCTTCCTAGGTAGGCGCTCTACCACTGAGCTAAATCCCCAGCCCCCCATTTTTTTTAATTCTGAAGTATGAATTATGATTTCCTGGGAGTCAGAAAGATGCACCGAATTGTGCTCAGTTGCTGCTGGTGCCATTGAAACCAATCTGTAAGTGCAAAATAGAGTGAGCTTTCCTGGAAGACGGGTCCCATCCCAGTGGGAAAAGGCAGAGCTTTGCTCGGTGTCTGGATGTTTGTGGTTATAGGAGTTTAGAACTCCGTGGGTTTGCAGACTCAAGAGAGCTCATTATTCAGACTGTAGATATACCGTAATCATTTCAAAGTTATAGTGGCCAAAGGCCCTGATCTAATGGCTGGTGTGTTTACTGCAACATTTCTGTTTGCTCCAATCCCATGCTCACAGATGTATAGATTCAGTGGCAGCAATCATATGGAGGCTGCCCTCCTGGTCAGGATGCATAGGAGAGGGTTCTTTCTATGTTTTCTACTTTTATAATGCAAACTAGAAGACAGACATACAGCTAGAAGGATATGTGTGACCAGGAGAATTTGGTTCTTATGACAGGCTATAAGTGAGATTTAACATGTAACATTTATATTTTTCTTATGGAGGAGCTGCTATTTGCTGTTCTCTAAGTGTATCTGTAAAGATACACACAACAAAAGTCAGGGTCACTTTACCTCTTAGTCTTTGATATTTGGTGGTGGGTAACTCTCACTCTGGAGGAGAGTGTCGGGGGAACACTAGGAAGCAGAATCTCTAAGGTCTGCCACCCTCCTTTGAGTAGAATACTCTCAGGACATCTAAAATGTCACCAGAATTTGCAAGGTGTGCCCCAGCATGTGAAATTGTTGTCACTTGAGAGGTGTGAGACCGTATGATGAGAGAGTTATAAGTGAATAATGACAGGTCCAATTGAAAGTCCAGTGGGATATGAAGGTTCGCATTGCTCCATTAATCAGGCGAGCCTCTTGCCGAAGCTACCACAGGTTAGAGACCCAGTACAGACCCCTCCGGCCATATATTCTACTTGCATCCTGTTACCTTCTCTTACAGGCTCACCTTCTCTGTAAGCTTCCTCTTCCAGCATCTCCTGCTGGCTCCCACCTACTTCTAATGCTCTACTGCCTGTTCCTCATTTCCTGAGCCCATCTTTATCCCCCATCCCACCTTCACACATGTGTCAGTCAGGGTGCGGCCATGGAGCACCGTCGTCTTTCACTGACAGTGGGGGGTTTACCAAGATAAGCATGTGCTCAAAACTGTTCATTAAACAAATGCTCCTGAGTTCTTTGTCTTCTGCATCACAAGCAGGCCCATTACAACACATGCTCTTCCTTCACCCTTCCTGCTCCCCTATTCCCAATTTAGCTTCTCTGGCATCCAGTTCTCTCTTAATCCTGACCTGCCGCCATGTTCCCAGAGTGACCGCCTTTGTAAGGGAATTTCTCAGTGATCCTTTTCTTCTTAGGTTCACCGTTCAAACCCTTAACTCTGATGTTTCCAAGATGGACTCAAAAGTCCTCTCACTGTCATGTATAGGAGATTGTCGTTCATTTGTGTTAACCCAGAGACCCTTCCTCTCCCAAGGAAAGACACGTCTAAGAGAATTTTGCTAAGCAAGAACAATCGCTCCAAAGGTGGAAACATAGTTACAGTAGGCTTTATTTATTTCTTATTTTTGAGATGGTAATTTTGCCTTCCCACTTCACTGCTGCTAAACTAATCAGTCACTTCAGTTCCTGCAGTATAAGAAAAAAAAAACCAGAATCAAAAAGTTCTAAGTGAAAATATACTAGCTCAATTACATACTGAAGGAAAGTTGAGGTATCTTGACGTCCTTGGGAAACTGAGATGTTTGGTGATAGCTACAACCAAATATGGTAGGTTTCCTTCCCCTCCCCTCCCTTCCCTATACCCCCTCCCTCTCCTACTCTCTTCCCTTCCCTTCCCTTCCCTTCCCTCCCCTCCCTTCCCTCTACCCCCTCCTTCTCTTACTCTCCTCTCCTCCATTCCCTTCCCTTTCCTTCCCTCCCCTCCCCTCCCTTCTTTTCTCTCCCTCCCTCCCTCTTTTGGAGGTTGGATTTGGAAAGACGCCCTTCATCTTTTAGAGAAGTTTTCAGTTGATAGGGTAATTGAGCAGAAGGTAGACATTTTCTATACATCCCACCCCAGCGACCGTATCCTCTACCTGAAGAGGACGTTAGCACCGCTGATGTTCAAGCATTAAGGCATCATTATCATCTAGGGTACTGTATCCACTGAAGTTCAGCCTCAGTGTTGTACACTGTGTGAATGTGGACAGATGTATAATGGCCGATGTCTGTCGTTATAATACAATGCAGAATAACCTGACTGCCCATCAAGTCCTCTGTGCTCTGCTAGTTTATCCCTCCCTCCCCAGCTGTGTACACTGGTCCCCTTTACCTAGATTGTCTGGTTGAATTATACATTATGTAGCTTTTCACGCTAACTTACCTTTCACCCAGTAATAAGCAATTAAGTTTCTCTTCTGTCTTCCCATGGCTTGATAGCCGATGGTCTGTCTGGGGCTGACTGATATCCCATTGTCTGCATATACAACTGCTTATCCCTCTACTCACTTGCTAAGGAACATTTTAGTTGCTTCCAGACTCTGGCAAGTGTGAATAAACAGCCATGGGTAGGTTTTAGTGTCAAGTTAGATTTCAGTTCGTTTGAGGAAATAACAAGGAGCATGTGTTGGACAGTGTGCTTAGAATATGCTTCCTGCCATCCAAAGTTAGCTGTGTTTTCTGCCAGCAATGAAGGAGATTTCTGCATTCCATTTCTCTGCCTACAGTGGATTCTACTGGCCTTTCCAGTAAACATATAGCAGTATTTCATTGTGATACCTTATCTTTAAACTGAGAATAATACAAAATCAGCGAGTTGTTCTAATAACAAAATGCAATAGCGTGCACAAACATATAGCACACACTAGTTTCTCTGTTTTCTTTTCAGCTAAACTTACATGAACTCCTTCCCCAGGTTTAGTGATACCACACACGCTGGGGCCCCCCGATGGTATACATTGTTGGATGCCCCATAGGCCTAGCAAGAAGATCCATTCATGGAGAAGATGATGGATCGTCCATTTGTATTCCATTCCTAACAGTCACGAGCCAAAGCTAATATAATTATTGGGTAAGACTAAACAGTGCTTAAATATAACTCACTGATGAGTAAGATAGTTATGGCCTTAAACACAAAGTTAGACTTGTTCTCTTAAAACGGTCCATGGCACATTTTCTCTCGCTAACTGCAGTGCAGCAGCAAGAGCAATTAATAATAACTATGCTTCGTGCTTATGAGAACACACATCCTCCGGCCAGACTGCTAGGTGGGTTTGAATTATGGCTGCACCATTTATCAACTGAGTAACTGAGCCATTATTTAAATTCTCTGAAATTCTATTATCTCTAAAAATGTATATAAGAACAGTAATTGGCTGGAGTCTTATTAGGATGACCAAGTAAGTTTTTTTTAATGTCCAGTACTTATGGCAGTACTAGGCATATAGAGACTGCTGTATCAGGACAGCACTTTTTGTCCTTGTACCTTAGAGGGAGAGTGTAGGTTCAAGATAACACCCATACTACCCAGAGCAGGTAAAGATTGGTCTCGGACTGAAGGACAATCTTGTTACTTACTCTGGACTCATAAAAGTAAAGCCAAATAAACAACTTTTATAGTCTTAGTAGCCATATTCATTGACGGGCACTCAGTTACAGTTTTTTTAAACATCAGTATTTTCCTAGCTGTATTGCATACTAATTTTCATGTGTTGGAAGTGTGGGGAGCACTGTCCACTCAGATGATTGAGGTAAGCATTTGGCATATGGTCTGCCCATTCTGGACTTTGGTTCCAGCACAAGTCTAGCCATGTTTATGAACATTGTGTGTGTGTGTGTGTGTGTGTGTGTGTGTGTGTGTGTGTGTGTGTAACAGAAAAACATAAGCAGAACCAAAGGCGATCAACTAATATGGCTTTCATAAATAACCAAATAGTAGACATATCCTTGGGTCAAGAGAAGAATAAGAAATTTGATGAGTCTATTGTATGGATTGTAACATGACGTAAGCAGTGTCCCCTCGGTGAGGAGGTAGAGCTATAAAAGTTTTAAGTGTGCAGCCTTGATTGCTATCAGTCTAAGTAGACGTTAATGTAGTATCCAAAAAGCTGAAAATGTTCTGTTCATAGTTCTGTAGATGATATGATATAGATGATATAGATGATATAGATGATATAGATGATGATATAGATGATATAGGTGATATAGATGATATAGATGATATAGATGATGAGATAGATGATGATATAGATGATATAGATGATGATATAGATGACATAGATGATATAGATGATGATATAGATGATATAGGTGATATAGATGATATAGGTGATATAGGTGATGATATAGCTGATATAGCGCTGCACTTGGCTGCATGGACACTGGATGGAGAGATTGCTAGGGAGTTACGGAGAAGAACGTGATATTCCTGTACAGTGTATCTGATAATCCTAGAACATGGTGGAAACTTAAGAGGAGAGTCTTGTTGTGCTGTGCTTGTTTTATGGGGCATAAGGACTGGGAACAGATACGTTAACAAAATGGCAGCTCTGTCAATTATTCTATCCACTTAAGAAAAAGAGAAAGGAGGTGACTAAACAGAACAAAGACCATGGATGTCTGACCATCTGAGGCATCTCCCCTAAGGATTATTTGAGACAACTGATACTTTGGTGACTCTGGACGCTTGTGGCCTGATGCTTTTGAAAAGGTCAGTTAATTCTCTTAGGAGGTAGGAAGCTAAAAGACTGGCATGATAGCAACTAGAGATGTTCATTACTCACAAAGGGAAGTGAGTGGAAATGAATTCCTTTTCTGTCTTATTTGGGATGTGATCATCTGAAAAGCACAGTCCCTGGGCGCCTTCCTTTATCACTGTTTTTCATGTGTAAGACAGTGTGTGCGTGTCTCATGCCGACAGACAAGCAACCTGCCCTTTCTTTCCAGCCATAGCAGCATCTTAGTTAGCAGATAATCTGCCTCATTAATGAAAATCAGAAGCAGCATGGAATATTTTGTGCATAATTAATTATCTTGGCAAGAAGATTTATGAATGTAATTTTTCTCAATTGTTCCAATCAGACATAAGTGAGGCAAACAAATATACTAAAACTGAGTTATTCGTGGCCTCTTTATGCAAGGCAATGCCAAGGGCATCTAGAGAATTAAGACAGGGGGCAGGTCTACCCAGGGTGTACCAATATATATATTTGTGTATGTTTTTGCAAGGAGGGGAGAGTAACAGAGTTTTTGGGGACAGCACAGCCATTATGAGATCCCATATTCCCTATTAGCTACAGAGATGGCTTCTGAGATACCCTGTAAATGTGTGGCTTCGATGTGATCTTGTGCCTATGAGACACTTCCAACATTTGCTTATTTGTGTGTCTTCCGGCACATGCTGCTGCCTCCTCATTTACCGAAGAGTCCGAATGAATGGCCAACGTAAGTTATTATGAGACAGCGTAGACGGAGTTAAGAAGCTTAAATTTTTTTCTTTAAGTACATTTTTCTAATATAGTCTTCTGTAAGGCAAAAATAGGCGGGAGCGAGGGAGAGTTATAATTAGCTCAGTGATACTGGAATCTGGGAGTTTGGTCCAATAGCAGACATAAATATCAATCCATATGTAGCTTAAAACTATCATAGAATTTTATTTTGGCACACTGGATGTGCCTGGAATTCTTCTTTAATTCCTTGTTAGCAGGAAATGCAAAGTATCTTAATGTTTACAGGAGGAGCTTGGCATTCTGAAAGCGCTAGACGCTTGCTGACTAGAGTGAGTGCTGATTGTCATTGCTTCAGCCTGGTCAAGGGCCACAGCACAGGGGCTCTGGGGCAGAGGGCACGGATACCTTTCTAGGCTTTTATACTCACCAGCAAGGCTATTAGCCTCTATGTGCTATTTTTTCTTTGTGTGAAATGAGGCTAATAATGGGAGCTATCTATTCACTTGTTATAAAAATAAAGACATAATTATGTATGTAAATATGTGGAATGCATAATGCTTACTAGAGCACTACTTGATATCTAGATGTTCAGTAAATCTTCAAGCGTTCACTGTATGTCATTTTCGAGCTGTAGCAAGAGCTGGCGTGAAGCTGCACTTTATCCAGACCCCAGCTCATGTCTAACCTGCTAGATGAGTTAGCCTCACTCTATGTGCGAGAGAACAGAAGCAGCTGGGTATCTGGCCTAGTTCAAACATCACCCTTCTCTGCAAAGTAGTTAAAAATCAACTTCTGTTGCTGTGAAGAGACACCGCAACCAGAGGAACTTATACAAGGAAGCATTTAACTGGGGCTCGCTTACAGCTTCAGATAGTGAGTCCATGACCATTAGGGTAGGGGATGATGACCGCAGGCAGGAAGCATGCTGGAGCAGTAGGTGAGAGCCTACATCTGATTCATAGGAACTAGAAGGGGCGGAGAGCTGGCCCTGGCCTTGGCTTTTGAAACCTCAAAGCCCATCCCAGGTGACATGACTCCTTCAACAAGACCACACCTCCTAATCCTTCACCTACTGGGAAGGAAACTCCGAATATATGGGCCAATGGAGGGGGGTGGTATTCTCATTCAAACTAGCAAAATCTCTTTAACTCTGCCTTTTAGCTATTTCTTTAGCACAGTTATACTTGTTACGTTTGACCACATGCTCATTAGACTCATTCTTGTCACCTGTATAGATTACCCATATTCAGCCCTGCTGCAAAATATTAAAAAAATCCCAGAAATAAATAGTCCATACAATTTAAATAACATTTTTTACAATGTATTATTATAGTAGTTCCATTTGGGGTGTGCATATTTTCAATGGGGAAGTTCTTCTAACAACTTGTGTTAGAACTAAAGCTGTGTATGAAATCCACCAAGTTGTCTGGCTTAGGAGTAGGGATGGTGATGTGAGAGAGTCAAGCTGTGGTCTTAGTCCTAGTGCCTGTCTCTCTGTCTCCACACAGGAGTAGAGTTGGTCCAGATCTCCAGGACCCTAAGAGTGTGTCTTAGTTCATTACTGTTGCTGTGATGAACACCATGAGGAAAACAACTTGGGGGGTGGGGGATTTATGTGGCTTACACTTCCATATCACTGTTCATCATCGAAATAAATCAGGGCAAGAACCCAAAATAGGGTAGGAACTTGGAGGCAGGAGCTGATGCAGAGGCCATGGAGGGATTCTGCTTATTGATATGCTCCCCATGGCTTGCTCAGCCTGCTTTAAAACCCAGGACCACCAGCCCAGGAATGGTACTACCTAAAATGGGCTGGGCACTCTCCCATCAATCACTAATTAATAAAATGCCCTACAGGCTTGCCTGTAAGAAAGAAGACATTTTTTAAATGGGGTTCTCTCCTATCAGATGATGTTAACTCGGGTCACGTTGACATAAACTATCCAACACAAAGTGGAACTAAGTTGTGTCTGGAATACTTTGCCTTAGGTAGCTTTGGCACTGTGATTCGTATTGTATAGGACTCCATCCTCTTTCTTGAATAAAGAGGTTTTTCCATTGCTCTGAATTTCCCCACAATGAACTAGAGGTATCATTGAAAATAAAATTCAGGTCTAGAGACTTTTTAATTCACCGGACTATGCAGCTTTCTGCTAGCAATTAGGTGTAGTTAAAGAGCCTGCCCAAAACCTAAAACAAAAACAAACAATCCCACAATTTGAGGGCAATATTGAAAAGGAAAGAGCCCTTAGTATCATTATACTTGGAATACAGATGCCAGAGGGCATTATATGCTAATATAAACACAATAATTAAGTAGATGGCTTTTTAAATGTACATTTTAAATAGGAAGATTATCTGTGAGGGTATTTATAAAGTAACCAGTTTTTCTCCTGACAAATGGTTCCAGCCGCCTGCCTGCCACCTGTCACCAGATGCCTAGGATTTGAGAATCTGGGGAGACAGTGATACTTTCCTGCTGACTTCAGTAATTTGAGAAAGGCTTACAAATTCTGCAAAAGAATGTGACTATTGTCCTTCTCAAACTTGAAACTAGGCCCCCAGATAATAGGCTAAAAAATTGTATCAATTCAAAAATGTTTCTAAAAATAGAAACAAAGTACAAAATTTTGGCAACATTAAAAGATGACATTGCAACAAATCTAGTTTTTAACTTAATAATTAGCTTCACAGAGATTCCATAATCAGGCACAACTGGGACAAAGTGGTTTAGACTGTCCCACTCTGCATGTGGACAGGTTTTAGTTATAGCCAAAGGAAAAGGTGACCTGGGCAAAGAGCAAGTATGTTCTACAGAGATGTCTGGACTGATTGCTCATAACTGTTTTTCTTTGAAGGTGGTTGAATGGTTGGCTTCTTGAGGTTGACTGAAACACCACCCCTTGTGACAAGTGTAGGTCAGCCTGTTTGCACATCTCGCTACTATCCTCTATGTATTGAAAAGCCAGTTGAGACCAGATGACTCAGGTGCACAGCAGCAATCCAGCTCTCGAGTCCTGTGGTACAGAATCAGCAATCTGGCTCTGCTGCCTAGTCTAGTGTACGTTCCCACCTGATGTGACAGGTGGGTTTCTCACGTCTTCTTATCGCCTCGTTAAGCACCACAGCACATTTGACCAGATTGCCTAATGCAAGATAAAGACAACTGTTTCCTCTGCTCTAAGCAAAAGAAAGTAGAATCAAAGTAGACATTGGAACTGTGACACCGGCTATAATTGCAAACATGTTGGTGTTTATGGTAATTGGATGGAAGACTGTCAAAAATGCTTGGGCCGAGGAAGATAAAAAACAAAACAAAACAAAACAAAAAACCCCACAGAAAACCTGATGCCCTTTTTATTCTTTGCCAATCTCTTTCTTTCCTTTTTCTTTTGTCTGAACAGTAGCTGGTTCTGTGCCAAGAACTGTTCTGTACAAGGAAGAGAAAACCAAAGTAATTTGAAGAGATCATTATTTTTTAAATGTGTTTCTGTTAAGATGGTTAGAATGCTTTCTTTCTTTCTTTCTTTTTCCTAGCTCGCCTTGCCTAGAATAGTTTTAAATAAAGGTAAAAACTAAACCTCATCTCAGTTTCTAGAACAAATTGCTGAAAAGAGAAGCAGGTTGCTTGTGGCAGTCTGGGGCAGGGTTTCTGGCTTCCACAGCCCTTCATCTTTTTTGCTTCCAGACTTTTTGTCTTTGACCTTTACAGGACACTCTATGCTTCTTATATCCTCTGTGTTTTAAACCGTGTATCATTCACAAAAATAGAAGTCTTAGTTTGAGTGCTATCGACCACCTCTGCCCATGACTGGTTTCTGACGGCTTGACACAAATGCTTCCACTGTCCTCTCTAAGTGCAGTTTCTGTTGTGCCCCCGATGGTGCTGTCATGTTCCAACAGATCCTATGGTTGCAGCCTTGTCTTACTGTTTTAATGTTAAGAATGTTCGTAGACATGGACTTCTCCAGAATCCTTTGTTTCAACATTAGGGTGTGATGGGGAGAAAGATAAATACTGGAACAGAAAACATGGAATCCGACCAGGGAGGGCATTACTGCCCCCAACCCTCCTTGCTGGTTGCATGAACTTGGGCAAGTGATTCACCCTTGTTCCTTGGTTTCCTCATTGGCTGTCTCAGTTGCAGGAAGAGGGTGGACAATGGCTGAGGTAACATTATAAGGTGCACAGAGCAGTGCCTGTTGCCTCTGAGAAGCTCACCATCATCTTTTTCTTTGTTTATTTCTTTTAGTAGGCATGGTTGAGGTAGAATGTGCAACTGATAAGCCCTTCCTTGTCCAAGGCTAGCACACAGCAGTCTTCAACTTCCTGTTTAGTTCTTAGTCTGGTTCACCCCTCCCTTCAATTCTTACATACCCTCAGTTCCCCACACTGAAACGAACCAAACCTCTTCCAGTAAAAAAAAAAATAGTTTTTAATAAGCTGAAGTGAATAGTTCTGCCGTGTCTGCAGAGGCATCTAAAACCACCTTCCAACACTTAGCTGATGAGATCAGTCAACATCTGCAAAAGGCTCCTTAGATCTTCACCCCAACCTGGACGTCCTTGAGTGTGTGCTACTAATACCTCACTCCACCCTTCTCTTGGCTCTGCTGTGTAAATTCTCCTTAATTAAATCTGAGTCAGTCTTCAAATTTACACTTAACAACTAAAGATATTCTGAGTTCCGTTGACTAACAGCCAGCCAAATAAAATATAATGCAATGGATATATGTGGTTTTAAATATCCCAGTGGTTAGAAGTGTAAAAAGGAGAAATATTTAAAAAGTAGAAAGCCACATAACAAGTAAAACATTATCTATCTATCTATCTATCTATCTATCTATCTATCTATCTATCTATCTATTATTTACCTCAGCATATCCAAACATATAATTTTGATAGATGATGAGTACTAATATTGCTAGTGAGATTATTTGCTCTTTTTAAAATATCCAAAGACCATATTCTCTGATGTGCAGTTCACACGTACAGCCCTTTTCAGGTTAGACTAATCGTAGCCCAGTCAGTGTGCTATGGTGGCTATTCTCCTGAGCAGTGCAAGTCTACTTGACAGAATTTTTCTGCCAGTTTTCTTAAACTTTAGAAATAATTCTTGATTTTTATTAACATCCCATTTTTTCTTCCCTCCCTCTCTCCCACTTTTCTTCCCTCCTTTCCTTCTATCCTCTCTCTCTCTCTCTCCCCATCCATTCGTCTTCCTTCCTTTCTTCTTATCTTCCTTTCTTCTTTGTATCTTTATTGACCCACTTCTCTCTGTCTTCACCCTCAGCCACCCAAAGATGTCTCAGCCACCCAAAAGATCTGCCCCATATCTCCTCTGACTGAATCCTGTCTCCTCTAAAGACCTAGAACCCATGCCAACCAACAGAGTGATTGTAAGTTCATGAGTTGAGTCAGGCTGGATGGTAAGGACAGAGACAGGCAAGGGAAAGTTTTCATTTCTCCCCTACCCTATTGATTGATACACAGATCCAATTTCCAGTGACCTCTCTGAATGTTTTCTGTTCTCTCTTCCTCCCCACATGCCTCCTTTTGTGGCAGTATTCTGCAGAAGGGTTCACTGGCTGGACTCATCACTCAAGCTTTTTGGATGGCAACTGGTGCAATTTAAAGGCTTATAAAAAGAACCCTTGGAATAGCCGTGCAGCTGTCTGTAGTAACTGCTTGTGGGATGTAGTGAGTGACTGACTGGGTATCAGAGCACTGTGGTGGATACTCTTGTGGTTATTTTGTGTCTTATTTTAGCTGGAGAAGGACTCTGAGCCCATTTGTGTGCAGCTCAATAGCACAGGTGGTAAACCTAATCTATGAGGCCGCTCATGTGGCTGAGTGCCTCATGGTAAGATATAACTGGCTAATGACGATCTACTTTAAGCATTCATACTAGTTTGTGTTTTTTCCTGAAGTGTATCTGGTCAGAAAAAAAGGGGTCGTGTGTCTTGAAAGGCAGAACAAAATATACTGACTATCGCCATAGTTTTCTACTTCCAAGGCACTGCTTGGTAGGAGTACTAGCTTTTGAAGGGTGAAATAGTGTCAGTCAAATCTACAGGATGAAGTCAGTCAACACTATTTACAAATCAAAACCAGCTGTTGTAACAGTGTAGACCTTCAATCCCAGCACTTGGGGAGCAGAGGAAGGCAGAACTCTGTGAGGTGGAAGCCCACCTGGTCTATGTGCCAAGGTCCAGGGCCAGCCTTTCCATATCTAACTATATGGTAAGATCTATATCCACAAAAGAAGGAGGAGGAGAAGGAGGAGGAAGAGGAAGAGGAAGAGGAGGAGGAAGAGGAGGAGGAGGAAAGACCAAAGGAAAGAAAGAATAAAGAAAGAAAGAAAGAAAGGAAGGAAGGAAGAAAGAAAGAAATCACAGAATCTCTCTCCCTCCCTTCTAGATTTCATCATCTCTGACATGTGTTAGATGACAAATTTTTGACTCACAAATTAAATAGGATTATCTGAGGCCCTGGGCTTCTCACCTGTTTAGGGAGATTAAGGAACACCTGCTTCCTCCTTTGTTTCATTCACTCAGCATTCATATTAGCTGGCCCACAATAAAACATTCTTGAGAAGTCTACCCCCACCCCAACTTTAGCTAGGAATAGAAAACACTCACTTCTAGTCCTCAACAACTAAGTAATCTCCGGGAGATACTTATATTTATGCTCTCTTTGAGGAAAACTCCCTAATCACTCCTCTGGTCACATTTTTGTAAGCACTCACTGGTACTGTTGAAAGAAACTATTTTACATAAAAGTAAAAAAAAATTTAGTGCTCTTCATTAAGTGCCCTCTGTGGGTTCTTATATGTATATTGTACTTATCTAGTTTTAATTGGATACCAGAAAAAATGGCTTCAAGGAATAATAAATATATAAAAATACTATATACATGTTTATATAACGTGAAATATGTATCACATACATTACCAATATTATGAAGAAGATTAATTTCACATGACAATAGCTACAGGGTAAATGTGGGATTTTTGTTTGCACTGATAAAGGGCAAACGTTTTGGTAAGCTGGAGAAACCCTGTTGCTTCATAACTTATTCCCTATTCTGTGCTGGGAAAACACTGAGTTAGTTCAGACCTTCTGCTCCCAAGATCAGCTGCCACACCAGCTCCCTCATGGCCCACAGGCATTTTAAGGCATTCTATTAGGGTGAACCTAGTCTACTGTTGCCATCTGCGGAGTGTGAGGCACATTTTCAGTTTGGAACTTTAGACCTGACACCCTTTCCTCAGCCGCCTGTTTCATGCATTCTTTCCTGTTACAGGAGCTGGAAGAAGGCCCATGACTGTGCAGACAAGATAACTAAGGCCTCAGAAAGACACAGTATGACTCTTGGCTAAGCCCACCATTTGGAGCAGGCTGCCAATTTTCATCTTTGAGGTTGGCAACAATATCCCCAGATAACAGGGCTGAAAGACTGTAGGTTACATGAGCATAGTGGTGGGGCACAGCGGAAGAGCATGGATTTTGGAATTATGTACACTTGGGGCAGATCCTTCCTCTGCTGTTACCATCTGTCTCTAGATAAACTGCTTCAGCTCTCCAAATTCATTTGCTTCTTCTGTGCGTTCATCTGATTATATTGCTCTTGTTGTGGGCTTACTGAGAAAAACGAAGGTGCTCTCAAACAAACTGGCAACATATCTACGTTATAGCACACTCTCTTACAAATTAGTCATTCTGATATGATTCAGGGATAATACTATACAGAAGCAGATAGTACACATCTAGCTGCAATTCATTTTATGGCTATCAAGGTTCTTGTGTTCAGGAGTCAAGTCAAAAGTCTCGCATGAAGTTATAATGTCTCCTAAAATTCAGTCTCGCTAAAAATGCAACCCTACAGGCTTAACGGCAAAATGCTTGTTTTGTTTGTATGAGATCCTGGGTTCAATGTCAGCATTTCTCCAAACTTAATCAATTAAAAAAATTAAAGTAAATATTTACTGCTGCATTCAAGTTTCACCACAAAATTTGGTTGTTTTGATATGGTGTGTCGCGTACCCTATACATGTATCTGGTATCTGAGTCCTATTCTTACAATGTCAGTGGAGTTTAACAACGGTTCCATTTCATTTCTCAGTACAGATTTCTGCCAGTGACTAAAAGTGAAGTACTTTTGTATTTTCTTTTTGTATACTAGAAAACATGATTCCACATACACTGTTCAATATCTTTAACTGGGTCTGTGTAACCATACCCAGATTCGTGTTTATATATAGAAAGAAACTTCTATTGAAAAGAAATCGAGATGTATGGACTGCATGGGATATATTGTTGCTTTCTGAGAAAATGCTGATTCATTTCCTCATGCCTTATAAATCCACTGAGCTGCCAAGGGAGCCGAGCCCTGTACTCTTATCTGATTTATTTCATCTATTTTTCCTTAAGCATTGAGAGGCTGAAATAAGAGAACATTAAAGACCTGGATGATAGTAACATCCTATATAAATCATTGTATGTAGAAATACATTGAAATACTTTGTTTTGAAAGGTACTACTATGTCTGAGTTCAAATCCTCTATCCCAATCGTTTAAATATTGGTTCTTTCTTCTCACCTCTTTCCCAGGTTTCTTGTTGGTTTCAGAAAACAATAAGAGATCTGCAGGAACAGAGTCTGGGTTCATCCCTTTCAGACAACAAAGAGTTAATCCGTAAGCACGAGGACCTGACCATCAAAGCAAAGGTAAGATACATTATGGTTAGTGGGAAGTGCAAATGGGATTGCTCTTGAAATAGGCTTGAATCATTTATAGGGGACAAAAAAATGAACAATCCACTGTTTGCATAGAAATGATTGCTAGAGCATTAGGTAATGACACGACCCAGTAACTTCTAGACAACAGTAAGGCAACAGCTTGTACACACACACACACACACACACACACACACACACACACACACACACACATTCACATACTTATTCACAGACATCTACATACATACTCACATGTCATAATGATCACAGACCCCTAAGAAGTTTATCTTTTTCATTTTTTTAATGATTTGACTGAAACAAATCAGAAACTTGGGTATAGAGAGTGTCCTCATCAAAGTTACATCTTATCCCAGGCAGAGGTGGAATTCAATTCTGTCCAATCCAAGGCCCCAGTTCTTCAGTATTAAGCTTCACGATATTTCTGCAGGTTGTTTCTTTGCTGGTGCGATGGTTTTGTTTGGTTGTTTTCTGCACATTGTACTGTCACCTTGCTGGTTTCCCCACTTGCTTCACATTCCTCTGTTTCCTGAGAAAGTGGCTCCCAGCCAGGCATCATTTGCAGGTGGTCTGTAGAGAACTAATGGGAATTACACCTAGAACATCATAGGTGATTAGTAACACGTTAAGTGAGGTCATGAAAGCTGTGAAACACTTATTAGTTGGTGGCTGAAAGCAAGGAAGAACAACCATCTACTCATTTGAGACTTGATGGAAGGCTTGCAGGGCTAGATTTATTTAATTAGGGTTAAAGATTCTAAGGACATGATATTCTTAGTTTCATGTGACCTTCTTGATGTGGTTGAATGCCACAAGTATATTGTAGGCCTTCAAAAGTCTAGTCTCAATGTTTAAGTGACTGTTAAAACGTGCAGTTGTGAAAGACAATTTACCCTGTAATGACTGCTCATATAAAACATTTTCAGCTTTACTTGCATATTAAGGCTTTTCATTGAAGTAATATAGCAATTTATTCTATATGTATCAAACTCACACTTTATCAGTGAGAATGAACCAGGAATGATTCAAGTTGCATAGGATACCTACTTTTAAAATCACACGAACAAAGCCATCATGCTCACATAAGTTAGAGGTACTTGGAGTTTAGTGACTGTGCATATAAAGTTATGAGAGTTCTTTAGCCTGGAATATTTGTTCACATATGACTTTGGTTCTAAGAGTGTACTGCGTCTGGGGTTGTTCACAGTTCACATTTGAAACTACAGAGTATATGAAAAGAAAAGGGTCATGAACTTGCTGTGTCAGAAACCTAGATGAACACATTTGTTTCTTTTCACGATTGTCAGAATTATTTGAATAAGAATGAGACAAGCTGCAGCAATGTCAAAGCAGTAATTTGCCAGATATTCCCACTTTCCTTGAAAGCCTTGGTGGAGGTGAATATTCTAACTTAATTACTAACATTAACTCTGGTCACATGTGTGTGTGTGTGTGTGTGTGTGTGTGTGTGTGTGTGTATACTATATATGTATGTATATACAATATATATACATATACATACACATGCACACACATATATATACAATACACACACATACAATACACACACACACACACACACACACACATATATATATATATATATATATATATATATATATATATATATACCCTACAAGAATCACTGTATGGATAAGATCATATCCAACAGGGCTGGAGAAGCAGTGTTGGCTGTGAGTCAAGCCACTGCAAGGCCACAGGATTGAAAGAGAAGCTATAGGGTTGAGTCCAGCTTCTGAACTAAGAGGTCATGACTGGTTCCAGATGAAGGAACGGGTGACTGAAAGGATGGCAGTTGAAGACAAGTGATCATAAGGTCAGACAGAAGAAGATCTGAGTAGAGAGTGTCTACAATGTAGACTAGCCAAGTGGAAACCTCTGGGGCAGCTGAGGGTTCTACACTCTGGCCAGTTAGCCACCATCCACTGCACAAAGAAACTTTTCTGAAGAGGTCTGAGAACTGTACCAATCTATAGGTAGTAAGATACACATTTAGAGGGAAGTTTGATACTCTACCACTTTATAAAATATTTATTCTTGGTGCTTGTAAGCTCTCCCATAATAAGTAAAATCTGGTTTTCCTTCTTCCTTTTTTTTTTTAAATAAAAAGAATCCTCAGCCATAAGCTTTGTCTTATTCCTCAGCTAGCTCGTAATTTACTTAACCCATTCAAACTAGTCTGTGTCTTCCACATAGTTTGTTACCTCTCCTCAGCTTCATGTGCCAAAGTCCGGGGCGAATCTCCTCCGTATCCTTTCCTGAGTTCGTCTATGTGGCTGGTTACCTCTGCTGAACTCCCATGCTTCTGACCTCCTCTCTGCTCCTGGGTGAATCTCTTGGGCCTCTCACTGAGCTGAAGTGGGTTGTATCTCTGTACATCAGAAATCAAAATGAAAATACAGCAAAACGGGGTTTATGTTCCTGCGGTGTCATTCAGAACATTGGGTACACGTTGCTTCTCCATGCTTCATTTTCATAGGCACCTGGAAAGAGGAAACTTAGGAATTTTGGAGAAAATTCTTGTGCAAACAATTACCTATGGAGCAGTAGTCCCAATCTGTTGTTTGCTTTTCTCTCCTTCGGCCAGACTTTTGGGTGGTTTTCAATAATCTCATTCCTTTGAGAAAAAATTCAATTTTTATATGTTCCAAATTGGATGCAGCACACTGCATTCGGACCCTTGTTTGCGTGGAGGTGTGTGGAGAGGGATGGGAAGTCGCTTTCAAAGAGATGTGATCAGAAATAAGGCATCGAGTGGGGATCATTACTGAAACTCACGTAAGTAATCAGGTTTACAGGACCTGCGCTTCTCACAGCGAGACTGGCCAGCAAGTCTTTTCTAAATAAGCTGTAAAAATGTCTCCATTGTTTCTTGCTGAAATACATTCAAATGAAGAAATGGGGTAACTTCCACAGCTCTCGGTTAGGTTTCAGAGTGCATTGAAATAGTTGAGCTGAACCTTGAAATATGAGTCCTTGTTTTAGCTATGCCATCTTTAATTTTCTATTCATGCATATAACTGAAAGGGGAATAGCAAACGTGGATGGTTTTAAATCCCCCTTGAATAGCACCGTACGTTAACTTGATGTCTTAAGGCTTAATTGCAACTTAGAGGTCAGAATCAGTTTCATGTTCCAATCTGGGCCCCCATGTTGTCAACCTTCCCTTCAGTTCAGCCCTTTGCAGTTGGTGAGGTGTGGAGTATTGGGACCCAGGCTTCTCAGCACTGGCTACTCACAGAGTCCTGAGAAATTCTGGAAGACTGTTGGCATCTGGATCTCATTGCCAGAGAATCTGTGTAGTTGTTTTGGGTACATAAGGCTTAAAAAATAGAAACAGAAATAACTCACTGTCAAGCTTAAAATATTAGAGTTTTAAATTTAAAAAACATAAAACAACAAAATAACAACAACAATAAGAGAGTTTGGGCTCCTCTAAAGCCTCAAAGGTCTCAGGGGCTGCAGAGGTGGCTCAGTGGTTAAGAGCACTTACTTCTCTTGTAGAGGACTAGGGTCCAGTTGCCAGCACCCACTTGGCAACTTACAACTGTTGATAACTCTAGTGCCGGGGTATTCAGTGCAATCTCCCTGCATTGCATTTATGTGATGCACTTACAAACGTGCAAGCAAAATACCCATACGCCCATCTACATAAAATCAAAATAAACAAAACCTTAAAAAAAACTTCAAAGTTATGGCATCCGCAAGCCCACTATTCCACCTAGACATAAAAGGTTTTGGCTGGAGTCCAGTATTACCTGTTTCTTGGTTTTTTTGGTTTGTTTGCTGTTTTGTTTCTTTGGAAAAGACACATACACCCAAGAACTTCCCACAAAACACGCTGTTCCCCTTTAATGATGAATACGCCTCATCTTCCTACCTGTTCATATTTTGTACCAGTGAGTAAGCATCAGCGTTTGAGAGCCAATGGGCAATGAGATGCCCTCCAAACAAGGGAATCTGCTCCGTGGTAGAGATTGCGCTGTAGGCAGTCAGCATGAGGGCAGATGAGAAGGGAGTCTAGAAATACTTCTGGAGTGCAGTGAGGAGAGAAGTGGCTTTAGAGGTAGGTCCTAGTCTCTAGCGATGGAGATTATTAATCTGCATCTTCTAGGGAGACTTACAGCCATGCAACCCAAGAGTCTCTCCCAGATTTTCCATCAAACCTAGAGGTAAAGCCTGTGTGTAACAATTCCCCCATACAAAGTTATACTCATGATAAAATGTACAAGAGACTTAGAGGTTTTATTCATGCATTCCTATACTCTCCTGGTTCAGTGGTGAACCAGGAGAGTGGTGGTACTCACTTACAGATGAGTGTATAATGGCTGTATTATGCATAGTCATGTGTATGTATATATACGTATATGTATATGGTTTTATACATACATACATATATGTGGAAGAGAACAGAAAATAGATGCTCACACAAAATCACGTACATGAATGCTCACAGTAGCAGACAAAGGGTAGAAGTAACTCAGATGTATGGATAAAATAGTGTAGTATATCCTTATAATAAAATATTTCTCAGCCCTAAGAAGTATTACACCACAGTGAGAACAGGCTGGGAGAAGCCAAACATGACAGGTCAGTTTGTGCACATTCATTTATGCAATACATACAGAAGAAGGAAATGCCTAGAGACAGAAAGCAGTGGTTGACTAGGGCTGGGGAGGAGGGCATATTGACTGTTTAATGAGCCTGATTTGTTCTTTGGGGGGCCTTGGAAATTATTGGTGACACACAATGTTGTAAACTTACTAAATGCCACCAAGGGTAAATTTTATAATCCTCTTATTTATTTAAGTGCCATTAAGAATCCATATGCCAAGCATTTTGCTGAACGTAGTTGTATATGAACACATTTAATCCTTAAAACAACCAGACACGTAGGCAGCAATTACTGTCCCGCTTTTACAAAAAAGAGAATAAAAGTGAGTCCAGTTTTTTATTTTAGAGCCTGAGATGGCACCAGAAATATGCATATGTGTTGAATTTTATCTTTATGTCTTATACTTACTTCCAATAAGAAGAAATATATGTATGCACTGACAAACTGTGTGTGGTGTTAATGTTTTTATTTCTTTTATGGTGTTAATTTTCTATGATTAGTTTTGTGTATTTTTTCACAAAATAAAACTGTATTGTTCAATTATAAAGACAGAATGATAAGGAGATTATAAAGAGTCACTTATACTGGCTGTATAGGTGGGAATTATGCATACAAATTATTCAAATCAACTTGCAGGAAATTCTACTTCATTTTCTTGTCTTATAATAGAAAGCTTCAAGGTTGACTTTTCCCCTTTGAATAAAGTTTCTGTGGGACCACAGCACTGGCACTTTTCACAAGATATTCTAATGATATTATTTATAGGAACTTGGGGCTAAGATCATAGAGCTAGTTTATGAAGTCAACCACAACTGGAAAATATTTTTCAATGACTTGGAAAACCAGACCAGCTGATGACTCATGGAAGCTGGTCTTAACCTTGAAGCTGGTGAATGTGAATGCTACTGTACCAAGTCATGGGAGGTAGTGTGTCTGTACAGTTTGCTTCTGAGAACTGTAGAGACCATGTGTACACACACACACAGGCACACACATGTATGTATGAATGTATGTATGGGCATACACACATGTGTGTATGTATGCATGTATGTATGTATATATGTATGTATGTATGGGCACACCCATGTATGCATGTATGAATGTATGTATGTATGTATGAATGTATATATGTATGAGCACACACATATGTATGTATGCATGTATGAATGCATGTATGTATGAATGTATGTATGTATGAGCACACACATATGTATTCATATATGAATGTATGTATGAATGTATGTATGCATACACACATGTATGTATGTATGAATGTATGTATGTATGGGCACACACATGTTTGTATGCATGTATGTATGTATGTAGAATTGCGGTTATATGCTGTTTCTGTTTAACTCACTGGGGAGTCACCTCAGTGACTTCTATACACATTTTATACTCAAGGGGTCCAGTTGCCCAGTGTCCCCCCAACACTCGCCTTTTCTGTTTTGTTTTATCATCCTGTGCATGGAGAGCTAGTTGCTTGAGACTTCTTGCCGTTCTCTAGCAGCTGATGACTTTGTAGCCTTTCCCCATGGTCGTTGTCCATTGTGTACATTGCTTTGAGGAAATTTCCATAAAGTCCCTCTAACCATAGCATCTTTCCATGAGCAAAAGCTTTTAATTTTTATAAAATCCAATTATTTTAAATGCTGGAGCTTATGGTTGTCGTGTGTGTGTGTGTGTGTGTGTGTGTGTGTGTGTGTGTGTGTGTGCGCGCGCGCTATGTCTGCTAAAATCCAAGACCACAAAGATTCCTCCTGGGTTTCCTCTAAGCATGCTATAGCCTTATCTTCTGTATTCAGATCATTATTCTGTATGGCACAGGTTACGGTGTATGGCGTGAGGCAGGGAACGAGCCTCATTCTTTCTCTCTCGTGTGGTTCTCCAGAGTCCCTGCAGTTTAGGAATTGAACAGAACAGTTTTCCTGATTGAATGATCTTGGCGCCTCTCTCAGCGGCTGCAGATGTTGGGTCTTCCTCTGGTTTCTCATCCTCTTCCACTAATCTGCATTTCTGTTACACTGATGTGCCACATCACTTTAATTTGAAAGAAAAAAAATAAATTTGGACGGATAAGGTCTCTTTGTTTCTATTTCAATATTTTTAAAGGCCCTTTTGGCTTTTCTGGTTGCCCTGCACCTTCATGTGAACATTAAGATCAGCCTTCTGCTTCTTCAAGCAACTCCCTGAAGAGCTTGACAGGAATTATTTTGTATCTAAATATTTGGAGGAGTATTAACTGTCTTAATTCCTTTAAATTCCTTATTGTATGTATGGTATGTGCCTGGGTGTTTGTCTGCATGAATGTCTGTTTAACACATGCATGCAGTGTGCACAGAGGCAAGAAGACGGTGTAGGATGCCCTGGAACTGGAGTTACAGATGGGTCATTTGTCACTGTGTAGATGCTGGGAGTCAAACCCAAGTCCTCTGGAAAAGAAGCCAGTGCCCTTAACAACTGAGCCATCTCTCCAGTCCCTAGTATTGCCATCTTCACAATATTGAATTCTGTGGTCCATACTCACATATGGTCTTTTCCTTTATGTATGCGTTTTCTGGATCTCTCTCCCCTTTCAACAATGATAAGTAAATGTCAGTGTACTAGTCTTATACTTTTCCCCATTAAATTTATCCCTGGCTATTTTACTCTTTCTTATTTTACAATAATAGAATTGTCTTCTAGTTCCCTGTTCAGACGGGTCATTGCTGCTCTTTAGAAACACAGTGGATCGGAGCTGGCAGTGCATTAGTTCTGGGAGGCTTTGACTATTCCACTGGATTTTCGTTATGTGAGATCATACCATGGGCAAACCTCCTTTACAATCTGGTATGCATCTGTCTAACTGGGGGGAAAAGACTGCTTTTTCAGAGATCTGTAGGCCAGAGGTTCTCAGACTACAAGAGGATTTGAGGTACACAGCTGAGGATGTGGTCGCCACAGTGTCTGCATTTGGAGTCAACTCCTATGTAGTGCTGGGCTACGAACCACACTTTGGAGGTCAAAGATATAAAGAAAAACACAAACAAAGCAGCAGCAACAGCAACAACACACCAAACCAGTGGAATCAAAGACAATGTAAGTTATTGACTTTCCAAAGACAGTGTGAATTGTAGCCAGTGTTAGAACACACAAGGTGTAAAACATCTGTCTTAGATTGATGCATATGTCTGTGAGTATTTGCCTGTGTGCACATATGCGTACCTTGTGTATGGCATGAAGGGTGACTGCAAAGGTCAGAAGAGGTCATCAGATCTTCTGGAACTGGAGTTATAGACAGTTGGGAGTCACTAAACCCAGGTCCTCTGCAAGAGCAACAAGTGCTCTTGACCACCATGCTACCTTCCCAGCCATGATAATGCAAATCTAACTAGATACTATAAACGGTAATATAAATAGCCTCTGAGGTTACGGACAATATTGTCCATGCTTGGGACTTAGTTTCTTTCTGCCGCTTATTTCTCGTCCCCCTTGGACCCATTACACAGGTGATTGTAGATCAAAAGATAAGCCTTCGAAATTTCTGATTATTCCTTTAAAAATGTAAGGGTAAGGAGTGGGGATGGGCCGGAAGGAGTTGGGGGAGGGGAAAAGCATGATCAGAGCGTGTTTTATGAGTGAAGCTGTGTTATTATCTTCCATAAGTATCACTGAAATGGAACATTTTGTGTGAAGGAACTACTTGTCTATTTCTTCGGTGCCTCATGAGGTGTGGGGCAATATCCGGGATCAAAATAACCAGTTTTCAGGCTGTCCAAATATTTGCTTAGTGTGTCACAAGCGTGTGGAATGCTTTCTTTTCTTCCTGCATATATTAACTCATACATGGAAACTCACTATTGAATCTCTAGCTACTCCCTGGTGTCCTTCACTGAAGATCACAACATTTGTGAAGTTATGACAGAAACAGATTCCTTCCTTAACTCAATCGACATCGTATCTAATGACTGTGAAGAAAACCCTGTGAAATGGAGGAGAATCTGCTCCTTTTACACAGCTCTGTCTGCACTGAAAATCAAATCTGAACTGTCTCAAGGCAAAATTAGCTGCCTTCTCCAAACCTTGAGACACCTGCATCCTTACATCTCAATCCCTCTGTCTTCATTTTAGTGAATGATTAGTTTTACTTGCCTGATTTTTAGATGAACCTCCCAATTATAAGCAGATGTCATTTTTCACAGAACATAAATTAGAAATAATTCCATCACTAAGAGTCACAAATCTGTATGAATCGTATTGAGTTTGCCAGTGAGCCTTGGGAAAATCCATCAAACAATGAGAGTCTTTTTTTTTTTAATTTTAGTAACACAATTCTTGCCTTTACTTGGGGTTAGTTTCAAGCTCAGCGAGCCACATCCTTTTAATTTCCAAGGCGAACTTGCGTTTTAAAACTCCCTCAGAAATATGCTGAGTTCCAAAACTTGGAGTGCTAAAATTGCTAGGCTGGAACCATCATCTCTGGAGCTCTCAGCTCATTCTGTCTGGGCTCTTGTTTTCTTTTTTGCCTCCTCTTCTTCCCAATTCTTTATCATTGGTCAGTCATTAAGTGGAAATTCCCACAAAGCACAGCTTCTTGTAGTTCCTCTTTTAATGATGCATAATCACAGGGTAACAGTGAAATAAAGTCCACTTTAAGAGGCTGCCTGCAAAGACGTTTACTCAGTGCTTAACATGGTCATGTCCCAAACCACTATGACCGTCTGAGTTACTGTAATGTGTAGTTTGGTGAGTACCCGGTTCCCAGCCGTAAGTTTTCTTCTTGGAGCCCATGCCTTATTTCACAGCCTCATCCTGAGCTGCTGTCTCACAAACTCCACTCCGTTCTTTGGCTGTGTGTACCACTAAGCCTGGACCACAGTGGCTGTTGTCAAGTCAATCACCCTATCTCCATGTTAGAGTGCTGTGGTTCTGCCGAGTCACAAGCTGTATCAGATCCAGAAGGGGAAATTCACAAGTGAAATTCCAGTCTTGACTATGTTTTGTTTGAAGGCAGATGATGTCTTTCTTATCATTAGAGGCAAGGGTTTGTTCCTATCATGAAGAGAGGAAATATAAACATTCTACATACAGCTATAAAGGTTTTACATGAAAAATTTAAAATAACTACATGGGTATTCAGAAAAGTTGAGGAAAGAAAAAAAAACTAAAAAATGCGTTGTTTTTTTTTTCATTTTCCCTTGACATCCATGGCTCCATTGTCTAAGACAATAACACGAGGAATGGAGTAGAGCACGGTGTGTGAGTTCTTCTTCATGAATCAGGATGATGGCCAACATTACATCAGAGATATCACACATAGACACACGCACGAGCACACAAACGCACACGTGCATGTAACGTGCACATCTCCCCACCCCGGCGCATCAGGTCATCAGAGATATTTTACATTTATGATAGTTTGCTATATGAACCACTCATCAAGAATAAAACTAAGGAATTTCTTACTGGATTTATAAAGCAATTTAGATTTTAGGTTTACAATTCATCAAGGCAACAGCATAACTTTAAGAGTCAGGTTTGCTGAGTTTGAACACTAAAAACTCCCATGTTTATACAATCCAGCCACCATTTATTGATGAGACTGTAAAGAGTTGTGGGCCACTTGTTCCTGTTGAACAGCCCACACCGACAGACCTAACATTTGACTGGTTAGAAGTATTATTGCTTCTCTCTGACTTCAAATGAAAATTTGGTTTTTTTAAACAAAAATTTCCACCCTACCAATAAAAATTATAAGTGAATATGAAATGAACCTAAAATATGTTCTTAAAACTTTCCCAGCAGATATCAATGGATTTACAACCATTGTTCTAGTTTTTAATCTGTTGATCATTGTGGGCAAAACACAAGACACCTACCTTCTATTAATTTATTTCAAGAAGGGAGATTTGCCCCGTCATTTCCTCTATGATTGATTTGCTCTTGGACCCCCAAGAAGTGCCCAGCAGACCCTCCAACAAGCCCTGCAGGTCATCCACAAAACTACTTCACTAGCCCATAGGCCAATAGGATTGTGGATAAATTATGTTTGACAAAAAAAAAAATTTGGGCCAGTCAGGCTTTAATTAATTTTGATTGAAAATAGAAAGGCCAGTCTGAATGAAGTCATAATCAGCCAGGAAAAAAAATGTTTGAAGGGGGCAAGAAATCTAAAGTATACGGCAAAAGATGAGCCATTGAGGAAAGGGTGGTGGTTCTCAGAAAACATAAATCCTGCCCCCACCCAATTCCTCCCATTATTAAACTCTAAAACTAAGGGCGAACAGGTGGATTCACTGGAACTGTCTTCTGCAGATTTGTTTATCGTGTGCTTTATTGGTTTTACAATTTGCTTTCAAACTTTATTGTGTCACACGGCCGTTTGCTTCAGTTCAGGGCACAAGCACCCGTCCTGCACCACTAGACCATGGGCTCCACTCAGGGGCCAAACACCACAGAGTGAAAAAAAAAAAAAAAACCAAGAAACTTCCAAGCTGGGATTTTTGGGTGTGTGGCGTGGTGTGTGTGTATGTGTGTGTGTGTGTGTGTGTGTGTGTGTGTGTGTGTGTGCTTGTTTTGTTCTTCTTGAAATGAGAGAAAAATTTTAATTCATATTTCATATTCAGAAATTAATTTGGGGGTTTCTGTCCATTTCTATTATAGCATATCAATCCCAGCCCCAGCAGGGTTATTTATGAATAATTATTCTGATAAACCAATTTTGGGGAGCACTTCAAATCCGAGAACGTGAAGAACAGCAGAGTCGTTGAATTAACACAAACCACTCCAGAAGCCAAGCACCCGCCACGTGGTGGTGCCGGCATTGATTAGCTAGGAGAGAGACCACGAAAGCAAACGGTTTGCCTGGAGCTATTTAGCAAGTTTGGAATAAAAAGCATTCTTCCAGGCCCACTTCCTGTTCACTTCCAGAATTCTCTACTGAAAGGCTAAATTGGACATTTCTTTCATCCATAGGCGAGACCCAGTTCTTTCTGTCTCTGGACCATGCCTTTGTAGAAATGTGCACAGAAGGGCATAGTTCACATGGCCTCTGGGCACCGCACTCTGCGTGCCGGGAGAATGAGGGACTCCTTTTTTCTCTACGATGACCCTACAATTGTACAGGTCAGCCTGGAAACCCCTGGAAGGGAACATGATGGGGGGGGGGACCTATGGAGTAGTTACTGTCCAACTCAACACAATCAGAATTGCACTTTCTGCCTGCTGGCTGCCATTCTTCCAAAGCATAAACATTTCTTTCAAAAACATGCCTGCTCAAAGCAGACTTTCAAATGTTCTCTGATTAAAATTGCCAGGTTTGTTTGTACCATCTGCTAATGCAATCACGTAAAATTCTGATTTTCTGTCAATGAGTTAATCCTCCTGACGCTGAACCAAATGGGCTTGAACAGGAAATGGGGAGCGCGCAGTAAGACGGCTTTGGACTCAGTCGAGCTCTGGGAGCCATCCGTGAACTCAACTTGGGCTTCTGCCCCATCTGGTTTGGGCAGAGATAGCCATGGCCAGTCTTTCTCAGTCTCTTACACATGCAGTCCTGTTTGCAATTTGTCTATCTCCCCTCACCTCGCAATTACATTTTGATATCGAGCACGGGATGAAAGTGCATCCTAAGGTATTGAATTATCAGAGCTTCTCCTCGGTGGGGAAGTTTTGTATGAAGAAAAGCTTATTACTTGCACTGCCCTAGTTACTTCTTTTGTTTTTCAAATTGGACTCGTGAACGCGTTTTACGTTTTGAACCCACTTAATGGGCAATCTATAACTTCATTTGAAGATCTAGCCTAGGACTGTAACAAAAATAAAAGAAAGAAAGAAAAGAAAGAAATCTTTCCCTCTTCTTGTCTGGCCACACTAATCCCCTTTAAAGTACCTTTCCCATCAAGGGAGCTCAGAGAAGCACAATTTCTATGGCAAATGGAATACCGAGTGGTCCAGTTTAAAAGGGTTACTGTGAGTGATAAATGAAAATATTGGAAGGACCCGGAGAGACACCCTGATATATTGCCACTCTGCTTTATTGGGTCGGGGATATTCATATGCTTCTGTCTAATTGGGAAGCCGAGGAAATGGAAGACCTTGGCTTCTGCCAGTGGGGATGCACCCTGGAAATGTTTCACTGCAAAGTGATTAAAACGCTGTAAGAAGTTCAGCAAGCAGGAGGCAGGGGGAATGGCTCAGCGAAAAGGAACTCCATTGCATTCCTCCAGCCTTGACAAGATTGACAAGTACATATATATATATATATATATATATATATATATATATATATATGTATGTGTATATATATATGTATATACACATATATGTATATATGTATATATATACACACATACATATATATGTATATATGTATATGTATATAAAAAAGATATACATATATTTTTTAAAGTGTGATGGATTCAGATGACTCTAGAAAGTTCTATCTTAAAAAAAAAAAACATAGGGGCTGGGGATTTAGCTCAGTGGTAGAGCGCTTGCCTAGGAAGCGCAAGGCCCTGGGTTCGGTCCCCAGCTCCGGAAAAAAAAAAAAAAAAAAAAAACATAGAATGGTTAAAGTGTCCCCTCGGAAAAATGCCTGGGGAAATACATCATTGCAATGGTATAGAAATGCAGCAGGAAGTGCCTGCAGATTGCCCAAAGAAAACAAAGCCAATTTTCAGAGAAGATTGGTTAGAATAGCGAATGTGCCCAGCTTCATTTAATGCCCACGGAGTTCGCGTAAGAATGTAATTAAGAATGAAAACAGATAAGCCACTGAACCTGGTTCTCTGAGTTTCTTCAGAAGGCCAGGGCCCAGTCTCTCTAGCAGGATTCAAAACAGCAAGTGACAGTGTGTGTTTGGAGGTGGGTGGGTGGGTGGGGTGGGGTAGGCAGGTCCACACACTCGGCTCTGTACCCAAACATTCTCTCTCATGTGTCTTTAGTTATGAGTATTTTTTTAAAGAACAAACCTTCTCATTATTTATAGAAAAGACCTTTATTATTTTGTCCAACTGGTAAAACACAATTTCTGTTTGGGCAGTACATTCTTTATTATATTTATGTAGATAGGTAGACTATATCTATACTAGATAGAAATATGGCATTTGTTCTGTGAAATGCTTTTATCATCACAGAGGCCTCGTCAGGGCCCTACGGAAGTTTAACCATAGCAGCTCTCTCAACTAATATGGTAATGATGTGATGGAAAAAAAGAATGCTATATCATCCTCTGTGGAGAGCTGGGGCAGGGATGGTGCCCTGACTCAGATACTCACACACACGCAGGTGAGCAGCCTATCCTGATCATGGGTACCAGCCCAGGTGTAGATTCTCACTCTTCCTCATTGGTGCCAAGACCTTGACAAGCACATAATTCCTTTGAACTCTAGTTCTTGTGGTTAGAACGTGGATAGCGGCTTGGGCCTTGTGGGGTAGTGAAGATTAAGTGAGTGGCACAGGAAAAGTGGTTAGCACAGTGCTACGGAATAAAGGAGAGGCAGAGCTTAACCCTTGGTTGGTAGTCAGTACAGCGTCGTAAAGCTTCAAGCTACCAAGCAGAACACACAATGGCTAGGAACCATTTCCCCATGTTCTGATTACATCTGCATTTTCCTTGCACACAGCATGCTAAGTGAGCTCCACATTTCACATGTATGAAGGGTTTCTCCTTGCTAACAAATGCAGGACATTCTAGTCAATGCCAATTACAAAAAAAATTTTTTTTACCTGTTTTATCCTGCACCCTTCTACATTTAAGTATTTCTTCACCCTAGTTCGAGGTTAATTAGTTCAAGATCTTAACAGGTTGCAGAAATAATGGCACAAAGACTTGCGATGGATCAAGTGGGTCCTTAAATGGATGAAGAAAGAAGAGGGCTGGAGAGATGGTTCTGTGGCTAAAGTACATTTCAAGCAAGCATCGGGGCTGGAATTTGGAGCCCCAGAATTGCACATAAGTGGCCTATAATTGCAGCCTAAGATGTGCAGAGAGTGGACCCAGAGAACAGACTCATTATCAACAGCCATTACATCAGTGAGCTCTGGGTTTGATTGATGCACCCTATCTCAGAAGACTGGTTGAAAATAATCCTTCTTCTCAACCACAGGCCTCCACGTACCCACACTCCCGTGTCTACACATGCATACCAAAAGATACCCATACATACACGTGCATAGCACACCATGCATGCATACATAAAAATGGAAGCAAATAAGAAAAAGCAAAAAAGAAAAGAAAAGCAGGAAAAATTGGGTTAGCAGGAAAGCCAGTAGACAGTTCAGGCCTCTTAAGCACAGGTGTGTTTCCAGACACTCTTCTACCTAGACAATTGGATTCCTGAGATGATTAGCAAACAAAGGGTTTCTTTGTCAAGAATGTTTACCCAAATATTTCGAATGACATTACCTTCCAGGAAGATCTTGGCACACGGTCAGCATAGCAGACATTTGAGAACTACTGAGACATAGAATCCTGTTCCTCTTAATACTGTTTATCATGGTACCCAATAATATTTGGAGAACAACCCACTACCCTTATCTCAACTGGGAAAAAGGGACACTCATTCACGAAGATCAAATATTAGATGACAGGGCCCATGATAGAGCTGTTGGAAAGAAGTGTGACCATCCTCAATGAGGGTATGCTGGAGACTGCCATTCCGAGAACATTTGTTCTTTCTCAACAAGTCTGCTGGTTTTGAAGCAAGAGGGCTAAACGCTTCAGAGATGAATGCCATGAAATACAGTTCTGTTCAAGTGGGGACACAGAGATCTTTTTAAAATCTTGAGATGCATGTAGTACAGAGCCTGCACCTATGAGCACAGCTTTTCTAGGCAGTGAGAATGATGGAGAATTTGGAATCTGTATCCTCAATTCCCTGAAAGGTATCACAGTACAGAGACCCATGAACTAGCCTCTGTGGTCCTTCGTTGGGGCCATGTCAACATGTGGAACATACTTTTCTAAGGCTGCACAAACACTAGGGAAAAAAAAAGCAAAACCAACAACAACAATAATAAAAAACACAGCCAAGCTGAGGATTTTTGAAGATTATAGTCACAAGCCACACTTAAATCAGGCTCTGCCCACTTCCCCCACCCCCAATGCTAACTCCTTAACCGACCTTCCTTATTTTCACATCACTCAATCAAAATAGTTTTCTATTGAACAAATACTGAAACTGTTTCCATGGGCATTACAAAAGACTATGTACAATTTCTGCATTTAAGGCCCACTCATTGTCACTGGAAATACTACCATATTGTGTATGGTATTGTGATTGAAAAATCATTTATGTATTTCATAGTGAAAGTATACAGGAAGTTGTATGAAATATCAATTTGCATATTGCTAAAGAATGAAGCTACATTTTATCCTTAGCTTGCAGTCCTAGATTGTGGTGTGTATGTAGCATTCACTGGTGTCGTGTGAGAGTCATGGAAACTGTAATGACCCTAAAATTAGACTCATGCTATACAACACAGTATAACCAATGAAATTTAGTAACAGGACACTTTGCGTAGCAGAAATGCCAGGACAGAGCCAGGCTGAGATGTTTGAAGTCTGACGTTACATTTCTTATGCTTCACGAACTGCCCCGTGCTTTGCTCAATGTCACTTGAGATCAGTGTCAGAAAACACACCAGCAAGGCAGCCATCTTAGAGGTAATTGTTACTTTATGAGGCTGAATCTGACAACCCTTCAATTTCAAGAAACGAACTTCCTCAAGAAGTGAACAGAAATACTGGTTTATTCCAACTTGTATTCTCTCTCTCTCTCTCTCTCTCTCTCTCTCTCTCTCTCTCTCTCTCTCTCCCTCGGTTGCGTTTTAAATCCTCACGCCACTAAAGGTAGAAAGCTACTTCATTTTCTGACACGCTTAGACATCAACAAGTGTGAAGCATTAATATGCAAAACTAGGACCAAGAAGAAAGCAGTGCGTGGTATTTATTTTACAGTAATGGATCTCAATCTCTCTGTTTAGGCTAACACAAAACCAATAGCCACAGACATTCCATTTCTCTTCCTTTGTTGAGCATATTTGCTCCATTGACAAGGAGCCTGAATTGTGGGGCAGGTACTCTTGTTACACTTGAATGAGTACGAATAGAACAAAACGAGTCAGAGATGTGTTCATTTAGAGGCACAGGTAATGGGAGCATAGAGGTAATGGTTACAGGAATGGATGTGACCTGCATGTAGGGTGACCCATCAGTCACTCTGTCCTTCCCCCATCTTCCCCTTCTGGTGCCTGTTTTCTGTATCTCTTTCTCTTCTGGCTGCATATTGGTTCTCAGACACACAATGTTACTTCTACATGGTTTATTAGACTTTATAATTGAAAAACATAATGACAGGTTTTGGGTATATGTCCCCCAAGACGTACCAGGGATTTCAGGCAGGCGTCTTAGTTCCAGTTGCTATAGCTTGAAGTAACATAGACAGGAAAGCTGACAAACAGAAGTGATGCATCTACCAGATTCTGGAAGGTTCTGGAGGTTGGAAGGGTGAGATGTGGAAGGGACAGGTGTTCCTTCGTGGTGAGGGCTCTCTCCTGGGTTGTAGACCAACTTCCCCTTGTGTTCTCACGCAGCAGAAAGTGATGTAGGAAGACTACTTTTAGAACAAGGATTCCACTGTTTGACCCAATGACTTCCCAATGCTCCACCTCCTGAAACCATTACATTTTGGGGGATTCTATGCCAGTCAAGACTTGGATTTGGGGACAGTGGCACAAACATTCAGCTCCTGACAGGGTCTGTGTACTGTCACTAAAGAGAACGTTCTCTTGTAGGAATGGGATTTGGCCATGGAGAAGCTGAAGAGCCAGGCTCTGGGGATTCTGCTGTCAAAGGACTTGACAGAAAAGGAACATCTGCAGCTCTCTAACCAGAAACTCAATCGGCTTCAAGAAGAGTTTGGACGACTCATGGTGGACAGGAAAGCCTGGCTGACAATGGCGCATGACTTCTTTACCAGTGCTAACGAGGTCTGTGTGGGGCCCAGATGACGATCGTAGGGACTCAGTCTAACCAATAAGAGTCCTACTGTGTTAGCTGGCTACGGAACGTCCCAGAAGGCTCGCTTTCTGTGAGAAAACTAACGAACTGAGGGAAGCATTTCAAAACTATGAGATTGTGTTCTGATGGGTAACGAGTTTATTTTTAAAATAACTCCAAAGCCAGGCATCTTTAACTGTGGGTTTGAGGTCCAGCCTGGTCTACTTGTTCCAGCCCAGTTCTACAGTGAGACCTGTCTTATAAATAAAAAACAAAGACATAAGCAATAAAAAGAAAATAATTTGTAAAAAGTTTCATTTTAGAGCTAATATTGGTCTGTTTGGGATAGATATTATTCTCCGCTTTAAAGTGTTTCTCACAGACATGAGGAAATATTACAAAATATATCCAGTTAAAAAGAAGCCTTATCAATGTTGCCAGTATGCCCCTTTGTTGTTTGTTTTAAAGGTAGTTCAGGCTGGCCCCGGAGTCCCCAAGTAGTGAAGGTCTGACCTTTCTGTGTCCACCTTCCGAGTTCCGAGACTGCAGGCATACATTGCCACTCCTAGTTTACTTAGCTCTGGGAATCTGTGCATGCTAAACCCGCACTCTACCGCCTGAGGTACATCCCTGATTCACTCTCGTTCTTTTAGAACATTTTTCTTTAGTTTATTAAGTAGAGATACCTGCGTATTGTGTCTTTTGCATATGAAGCCAGCCCTAAGGTCAGAACCTGCCTCACCTCAGACATCCTGCCTTGGTCTTAAATTTTTAAGTAAGGCAGAGGGAGCCTCGACACAGACCATCAATGGGTCTTTCTGAGTATCTCCTGGCTAAATGCCCTCACTGTTGGAGTGAGCCCTCCTGGGGGTGGTCAGTTAGACGTTCTTAGGTCAGAGGGTGGAGTCTTGTGAATAGGATTTCCACCTTCTGCCACTACATGAGAGCACGTGAGGTTAGTCTGCAGCCCAGGAGATGGCCCTCATCACAACGGAACCCCTTTCTTCCTGATTTCAGCCTTCCAGCCTCCAGAGTCATGCGCAATGTGTTGCTGCTGTTTATTCGCACGGGTGGTGTTCAGTGTGTGTGGCTGGGGGTGTTATTTGGAAGGTTTTTGACCTTTGACACTGTCACATAGACTTCCAGATGCTGCACTGGAATTGCTTAACCAGCTACACATCAGCAATTTAAAGTTAGACAAGATAAAAAGCAGAGGATGAGAGGAAGCTCCCGGAAGCTTACATTCTCCGTGCATGCCCTGAAATCCGACACTGGCACTCTGAGGATAGTGAACCGTATCTGGGTTCTAAGACAGTGAGAATGGAATTACAGCAGACCTATTAGAGAAGGACGTCTTGGCTAATTGAACTTTGGGAGGAATCTCTCTGTTTTCACAAAGGAAACAGATACAGCACAGAGCTGGAGTTACTGAACTAAGTACATGCTAATTACTCCTTAGTTTTCTCTTCAGCAGCCCAACTTTCAGGTAAGAGGTTGTAAAATCTCCATCACACTTTTAATCTACAGAATGAGCTGGCTGTTTTAATCTACAGAATGAGTCAACTGTTACCTCAGCTAAGAGAGAGCAGAATGGAATGTGTTTCTATAAAACAATGCTTCTAATGGAGGCCGCGTAGCTCACAGCTCACATAGATGTCTCTCCTTTGCTCCCTCTCTTGTTCCCTCGTTGTTTTGCTTCCTCTGCAGTCATTATTTGATGCCTTGCCATGGTTATCTATCATCTGACTTTATTCTCAGGCCCCGAGGGAACTTGTAAAAGTTAGAGTTGGTGGAGGAGAGGAGGAAGGCAAGAAGGAGACAGGGGAGGGAAAAGTCAAGAGTGGATATGTAGGACCTGATCAGCCCTGCGTTCAGGAGGTTCCACTCATGAAAACACAGAGATGGAGATCGATGCAATAAGCAAGAGGTTTAATAATCCAGTACACTGGGGTGACCCTGTACTGGGGACAGAGGCGACCCTAAAGAACAAAGGCCCACACTCTTTTTTTTTCCCTCTGGAGCTGAGGACCAAACCCAGGGCTCTCTACCCAAGCCCTCTACCACTGAGCTAAATCCCCAATCCAGGCCCACACTCTTATACTGTTTCAGGGTATGGGCTTTAGGTTACAGCATGAGTTGGTTATTTCTCATTGGTGGGGTCTATTACTTTTTGAATTCATTGCAGCCTATTGTCCTTTGAATTCATTGGAGGCCCTTGGTGGGGAAATACCTTTGGCATGCAGAGGGGGTGGTGAAGGACCCCTGCTAAGGGCGGTTAGCTCATTTCCTAGAACAGGGTGTTTTCCTAAATTCCACCAGGCCTTTGCCTAAGGCAGCCTTTGTCCTTACGTTTGAATCTTACAGATAACTTTCTCAATCTCATACAATAATGCAAGCCTGGTCTGGAGAACAGAACTCTCATATCCTTAACCCGGAAGAATAGATCCCTAGACTCCCCGTGTCATCTCATGGTTTGATGCCACAGCACAGTAACTATTCAGCTTAAAAGTCGGCTGACATTGACCAGTGCTCTAGTTTGTGGCCAGATGGTTCTCAGAAAGGCTTAAGGTTCTTTCTTGTTTAAGGTAATAATATTCGAATTAAAACTAGAAACTCAGTGTGAAAGATGATGGATATGGGAACTGGGGTGTGGCCAATGCCAGCGTCTGTAGAGTGAATGGTTAATTATGTATCCACGTACATGGCTTCTATGCTATTAAGGTAAAAGAAATGAAATTATGTAAAGTATAAGTCTCTGTAAGCTAAGAACTAAACACTAAACTCCTCTTATGACTTTTAAGTAACATTTTTCCTCCTGATTCATAGATTAGACTCTCCAAATTTTATATATATACAAAATTACTTTACCTGATCTTGGCAGGAAACTCATCAATAAATCTCTAGAGGGCTGGCTTTATAAAAAATTATTTTAACATCAAAAGTCTTTAAAATAATTTTCTCGGCTAGAATTTCTGTGCATACTAGTAAGTGGGGTAGTGCTTAATTTATTTCATCAATTGTTTAGCTCAGAAGTGCTATGTTTTTCCCTTTGAAAATTGCCTGTGCTGTGTCCGGAGGACGCCGGATTTCCTTGCTGTGTGCACTTGTGTTTGTAGGTGAATTCATGCTCCCAAGCGCTGAGGACTCGGTTTACCTGACTTTTAGGCTCTGGTGCTGTCCTTCCATGGGTGCTGGCAGCAGATGCATAGGTTAGGGGTCAGCGTTGAGGATGGACGACAGCATCAAAACAGTAGCTAGGCAACAGCATGCAAATGTGCTCTCTATGTCCTAGTTCCAATATGGGTGGTGCCCCACAGAGGAAGGTGTGAGGAGAGGAACTCTCCACTCAGGGTATCTGCTGTTTTATAGCAAACAGTAACCAAGTCTGCTCTTTGCCTCCGGGGGTGACATAACCTCTGATTGGGAAGACTGCTAGCTGCAGAGCCTACTGAGAAAGGTGGCCCGCTAAAGAGGTCAGGGCCTTCATTCTTGGCATACAAGAGAGAGGGGTGAGAGAGCATGCATGCAAGTGTGTCTGTTGGTGCTATGGAGGACAAAGAAGTTTCTGCCTGAGGGCTCTTACCGCAAAGAAATATGAATTAGTATCTCAGTAAACAAACGCATTGGCTGAAATTATTCATGTTGTGTCAAATGCCAGTAAGCAGAACATGCTGGTGCTGTGGACAACTGTGCCACTGGGATGTGTGAATGTCAGCTTACTAAAAAGTGGGACAGTTGGGTTTAAAATGTACCTGTTGAGAGGCTGACCAGGTGGCTCAATGGGTAAGAGCGCTTGCTGTACAAATGTAAAAAGTTCAGATCTCAGGATCTTCATGAAAAGTCATGCATAGTCCTGTGCATGCCCAGAACTTAAGCATGGTGGAGGGCAGAGATGGCAGGAAAATGGGAGCTTGGTGGTTGACTGCTTAGCTGTGGGTACCTTGAAAGACCTTTTCTTGGGGGAATGAGGCAGAGTGACAGAGTGGAAAGCCTAAAATCCTCTGACTTCTACATATCCATCTTCACACATGTGCCTGAACACCACCATTACCACCCCCTACTGCTCACTCCCCATCCCTCCCCTACACCACCATCGCCACCCACACACCACTCTAGTCCCTACCCCTACATGTTACTGTGACTGCCACCACCACCACATCAAACAGTATGTTTCAACATTGTGTGAGTAGAAAGGGAAGAAGGCACAGTTTCTCTACAGAGTAGACAGTACGTTCTCATATCATGTATACTTACATTTCTACCATGTTTATTGTTCCACTCATCCCTCAACTTCTTTTCACTTCATTCATTCCTCTCTACCAATTCTAAATTGAGTACACAATTCGTTTACTGAAGTCACTAAATAAGCAGTATGGCCAGTCCACAGCAATAACAGCTCCATCTTTAGGCATTCCTGTATTTATTGAATATTTATTGAGCAACTTCTCTGTGACAGGCACTGTTCCTAATCCTCAGGATACATTACTTAGAGCCAAATGTGCAGAAATCTATTGGTCAGTAGCCTACAAATTTTGAGATCCAGTAAGCTGTAACAATCCCCTAACTGTCCACACTGAGAACAAGTCCCCAAATATCTTGACTTCGATAATCCCACTGGTACGTTGTTGTAATTTGCCTTAGGAGCTTGGGACAATTACTCAGAATTTGTGAGTCTGTTTCTCAAGCAGAGAAAATGGGAGCAGTGTATTGTTCTGGAGAGATGGCTGTTTGAATCGGACTTAGCAGTAGGTGGCAATGTTGAGACATGGGCCTTAGGAATGCTGCTCTGTTTGTCCTCTACAACACACACAAAGATTGAACCGGGCTACTTAAGGAATTGATATACCTCCTTTTCAGAGTTTCTTCCTGCATTTGGTGAGCTCATTTGTCGAATCATTGGGCAACAAATTAGCTAGTATTGCTGATGGTTTACATTGAGCATGAGCTGGCTGGAGAGGAGCCCCTCTCTCTGAATTGTACCCTCATAGCTTGAAATACAAGCATCACATCTGTTACAGAACATTCCTTGATCCTTCCAAATTTTTATCCTTCTCAATTGTGGATTATCATGTGTGCTATATTCCCAGCATTTTCGTGGACTTCTCTTAATACCTGTAGACCATCCAAGTTACAACTGTTTGGGGTTTGTGATGAGTGTCTAGTGTCTTTGAAGATCGGAACAGCGTGAGCCTTTTATTTATGCAACAGTCATGGCTGAACCCAAATCTCTCAAGCGTGGCCCTTGGGTTATCAAGATTCTTGCCCATACTTCCTGTTCCCAGGCACATGATTTCTCTGGGAGAAGCAAGCAGAAGAAACAAGCAAAGTCCGTTTCCTGAACGTGGTCTGATCTTTGGATGCTCCGTATGAGCGCAAAGGGGAAGTCAATCTGGAGCACTCGAAGAAACCCCTGAGTACTCACAGGAAACGAAGTGACATGGCTTCGTTGCGTCCCTGTCACTATTGCAAATGTGGTGTCTTTTAGAAGATGTGGTTGCTTTTCAAAACAATTATGCACCAGTAATGCCTAGAGCTACGTTTCTGTTTGACATGAAAACAAAATAATTAAGCATGACATTTGCTGTACTTTTCCCATTTACATATTCCTCATTTACCATTTAAAATACATGCATCTTAAGCACCATGGTGGAAAACAATTACAATGGCCTAATTATTGAACAGATTGAAAGAGGAAACATGACCAGATAGAGAACCTGAAAAGTATTATTGAGAAAGAATTTCTTAAAATGATGTAAATAAAAATCTAATTGTTAGAGATTTTTTTTAAAAGTTACTTTTAGTCGTTTTATTCTTGAGCACCATGACTCATCTTTTTGATAGATTGAGGTAAGTATGTGTGCGTGTCTGTGCACATGAGTGCAGGCTCTAGAAAGGGAGGTGAGCTGCCTTGGAGCTGGAGTTATGAGCGCTTGTGAGCTGCCTAACATGTCTGTTTGGGAACCAAACTCCAGTCCTCTGGAAAGGCAACACTGGCCCTTAAGCACCAATCCATCTGCATGGTCTCATCCTTCTGGACCCTCGTGGGTTATTTACAATACAGAGTGGTGAGCAGTAGGAAAGCTATGGTGGATTAAGCCCAAGGCAGTGGAGAGCACCGACCAGAGCCCTGTTAGGGGAAAATGTGTCAAGGAAGGTAACCACTGAGTGGAGCTGGGAAGGATGACTCACAAGGAAGGGGGGAAGGCTGGAAGATGCAACATCAGCTATGCTTGGGAGATGTAGGCTAAGCCATTGCCTGAGGTGTGGAGGGATACACCTCAGATCAGATGTGAAGAGTGACAGAAACACTAGAGAGAGCCAGGGTGCAGTGAGGAATGTGGACACCATGATCAGGAGTGTGTGTGTGTGTGTGTGTGTGTGTGTGTGTGTGTGTGTGTGTGTGTGTGTGTTATATGTAGTTGTTGCTATTATATATCATTTACTATATAATATATAAGAAAAATATTTAAGGACTTGAAAAGTTATCTTAAGTCAAATCTCACCCAAATAACTGATGATGATATCATCATTTAACCTACCTCCCTTCTGTCCCTCTGAGAGAACGGTTGACTCTGGGTTAGGACCTTTGACTTTAAAGCTCAGGCCAGGTTGTTTAAACCTCAGCAAATAGACAATGAAGGTGGGCAAACTGTTAGTACAGAAGTAGTAAATAAATATATGATCGAAAGGTGTGGAAACTCTTCAACGTCATTCATCACAAGATCCCTAAACCCAGTTCAGGCTTAATCATCTGATTGTCAAGATAGTCAATTTTGGGGTGCTATAAATCAATAGTAGGGTGTTTCCCTGGTGTCTCTGAGGTCCTGGATTCTACCTCCAGTTCTGCAAATACAAACAGAGATATTTCATTTTATTCCTACTCAGCAGTAAACATTTTTTTCCAGTAATTTTCCAGTAATTCATAGTAAGTAAATCTGTCAGTGGCCCTTTAAGTCATGAATGTATTCACTGGAAGTCCTCCCATGTGTCCTTCCACACTACTACATATCTCTTTTGGCAGTGAACATGTTCAGGCTTGTGGTAATCATTTCTTGGTAGATTTATTTTTCCTTGCCCAATTAAAATTCTTTGCAGCTAAGAAGCACGTCTATCTTACTTTGTATTTACCCAAACAGTCTAGTGCCTTCTATTTAATTATTTGAGCCATTGACAGCACGAAATACAAACTATAAAGGAGTGGCTGGTCTGCTGGAGACTAGGCCGCTCTGAGCGTGACAGCTCTGAACGTCATCAGAGCTGCTGTGGCGACTTGTACGACACCTTCAGGACAAAACCTACTGGTTATTGACATATTCTCATAGTAGAGGAGGCATTGGCCCCTCACCTGGGGTTCTCGCCATTGCTTCCGGTACATAGATATATAATTTGCTCCTAAATGTACATAGTCTCGTCATCTCAGGGGGAGCTGGTGATTATAGTGTGTGCAGCAGGTAAAGGGACCAGCGTCGACCTCTTAAGCTATGGGAAGGTTGTCATCTGTGCTGCAGTGAGACTCTGCATTGATGCGGCTGCTTTGCAGTCATGCATGCTATGGGAAGGTTGTCATCTGTGCTGCAGTGAGACTCTGCATTGATGCGGCTGCTTTGCAGTCGTGCATGCTATGGGAAGGTTGTCATCTGTGCTGCAGTGTGACTCTGCATTGATGCGGCTGCTTCGCAGTCATGCATGCTCCTATGAGTAACTCCATGTTCGATAAGTAAGCCCAACAGACTCATTGGTTTCCCGGGTTGGACCTTGAGAGAATTCTACTTACAATATAAGTAAACATTTTTTTCCAGTAATTAATAGTAAGTAGACATTTGTTCCCATCTCCCCAAGAAAAGTTTATACAACCAAGAACAATATACTATGTCCTTCGTAACATTATATTGACACACTGAGATAAGATCAATTTAAAAGGAAAAATCTTACTAAGATAACGAAAGAACACAGATTGCCAGTGCAAGTTCTGCGTCACACCCGAGCAGCTAAGTAGAGTTAAATAAGAGAAAATACCACATGTGTCACCCTTCCACCGACTCCAGGCAGTACTGATTGTTTATTTATTATTCCTGTCATGTTCCTCATCGCTCAGGAGAGAGGTTGACTTCATCATCTCCTCATGCCACCTAGTGTTCAGAATTCTTACGTTGTCTGACAGAACAAACAGCTGGTTATATGGCATGTAGATTTAGCCTTTGAACGTGAGTTTTCTCTTCAAAAAACAGTCGAACAACCCCTCATTTACTTTAGAGAATATAATTCCATAATCTTTTTAGGGTAGGTGACGAGTTATATATGCATTTAAGGGTATAGTTGGAGTATAAAATAGAAATGATAGGACACTGAGGAAAATTTAGAAGTATTTATTAGCATGACTGCTAAAATAACATCCTGGAGCCAGGCTGGGGACGAATTTGGCCTGACACGTTTACTAACCACGTGGCCTCGGATATGTACCTAACTTCTCCCCGTTACTGACATCTTCATTTGTAAAGTAGAAATCCTAATTCTGCGTTCTTCCAGGATCTCCAGCCCATCCCAGTATGGTGATACAGGACTAGGGTGTAGCCCAGCTGAGGGCTTGCTGAGTGAATGCACATCAGAGCACTTGCCCTAGCTCTGTCATTCCATATGCATTCCACATTGCTTCAGCCACTCTAATGTGGCAAATCTATGTGCATCACGCAGTTGAGTCTCTAGTCCATAGATATTGCTGGATATTCCTTGAAGGGATTAAAAACAGAAACAATTCACACGCGATGATTTCCCTTATGAATAGAACAAAGGTCATCCTAAAAATCACTTAAGTCAATGAAGATGAAAGAAAAACATAGTGAATAGACTTGAGATACCTAAAGTTCTACTTAATGAGTCTCATTTCATCTGTAAGATGAATTTGCCTCAGGAAGCCTAAGACGTCAGTATGTAAATTTCCTTCATTCTCTTATGGATAAAACACTGCTGACACACGCATTCGATTTAAAGCTTCTTTTCCAGCATTTTTCAGCTTGTGGAGAAAACCTGCTGCGCAACAAATGCCTTTAAATACAGCTTAATAGGACCACTGTCTACCCGGAGACCGGAAGGGATGGTGCGGGGCAGCAAAACAACTTTGAGAAAGTAGGAACCCATGGGGGCAGTGGAGAATTGGGAAAGGGGACCTGAAATCCAGTTACACCTCTTCATTGGTTTGCAAGCGGGAACAATTTTGGTCAAACGTCCTGAACATGAGTTACTTCAGCAGCCTGAGCCACCAGCGGGTGTCTGAGGTGCTGCTTAGGGAAGGAAAGTGAAGACGTGGGTCCTTATATAAGCCGCCCAGAGGAGATCGGACTCTCTGACGGCAGTGGGATCAGGGGCTCTGATCCGAAGCTGTTTTGTGTCCTTGGGTGTTTTCCAGGGTGTGTCATTTTGCTGTTTCCTAATATTGACTCTTCCACATTTATTAGTCAAAAATCTAACGTTGTTATTGACCAGCGTCTTTGGGAACCAGCATGGCAGCAGAATTACTCTGGATGGCTCGTGGTTCTTAAATCATGGGTCTTGTCGATATTTAAAAAGAGTAAAACATGCCATTCCCCGATACCATCTATGTTTGATTTGGTAAAGTTGAGCTTGGGTCTGCATTTAACACAGTGAACAGGGGAGATTTTTATTGGCTTCTTTAAGAACAAAAGCCAAGCAGTTCCTTAATCTTTTCCAAATTAGGGCCCAAAGGAGCTGACCTGTCCCCTCCCTGTGTGGAGGGACGGAGCGGTAGCATGTGAGATGCTTTGGATGCCTGGGACCCAGCAGGAGAGAACACTGTCCTTGTGCTTTTATCTCTGCCCCAACCCCCAGTCTAGACATAAATGCTTATTCACTCTGGACATATAAGGCTGAAGAAGCAGGAGGCTATGAAAAGAAAGGCCAAGGGGGAGGAGACTTTAATTCCAAGAGAGTCTGTCCGAGGCTCACAGTGTTCTTATCTGCAGGAAGACCTTCTGTAGTGTATTTGCAACAAAGAGATCCAGTATATCAAGTTCCCTACAGGTCGGGTACATAAGAGATCGGGTCCGTTCTATTTTGGGAAGGGTAATGCTTAGATCATTTCTGGAATTGGCACATGGATTCCTCACCAAATTCTACACGGGAATGAGAGAGAGGAATTTTGCATACCATTCAGCCAGTCACAGAGAGTTTGATTTTGAAAGAAGACTTCTTTCCAAAGCCTGAAGGTTTAGCTGTTATTTTTGTGTCTACAGAACTATCCCTATTATGCTTAAAACTAAGTATGCTGGTTAGTGTTGTCAACCTGACTCAAACTAGAGTCATCTGGGAAGAGGGAACCTCTGTGGAAGAATTGTCTCCATCAAACTGGCCTACAGGCATGTTTTTTTGGAGCATTTTCTTTAATTAATGGTTGTTGTCGGAGGATCAAAGCCACCTCAGGCAGTACCATCCCTGGGCAGGCGATCCTGGGTCAGAAAACAAGGAAAGCGAGTAGCTGTGTTTCTCCTTGGTCTCTGCTTCAGTTCCTGCCTCCAGCTCCTGCTTTGTCTCCCCTCAAATGACGGACTTTAATCTCTAAGATGTTATAAACTCTTTACTCCAGAGGGTGCTTTTGGTCTTGTTTTATTGCAACAACAAAAATCCAACTAAAACATTAAGTAAGGAACTCCTTCATAGGATCCTTCTCCCTCCACTCAGAGAAACATGTCCACTCTGCACAGGTTTGTGTTAAGCTAATGAAAGGAAACCTGTCATCTCCTTTATATTGCTATTATATTTTGTCATTTGCTTTATTATGTAGAGGAAACCATGAAATGTATTCCTAACAGTTGACCTATTTGCAAAGAGACAGTGGAAGAAAATCGGAGTTCTTTGATTCCAAGCTAATGAGTTACCTTTGCTTTTGATTTAAGACTCTTATTTCTAGTGCCTAGCTGGCCCTTCAGTTTATCTTCATTCATTTCGGAAGTCATACCTTTATTATAGCATCGTGACTAAGACACAGTGACACTGCATGTGCATCCAACAGCCTTGCACTTTTAGCTCTGACTCCTATGAAGATGACACCATGGTTGAGGTCTGAGAGAGGTCTTTCACAGAAGAAAGCCCCGTAGAATGAAATTCAGGCACCAGGTGGCTGCCTTCTTCTAAGAGATTCTTTTAAAGATGTGTTCGATTGATCAAAATTTAGAACAGCAGCTAACGGTGTCTGAGTACTGCCCATCTGTCCTCATTCTTAGTTACTTTCATTATTTTTCTTAATTTTCAAAACAACAGTGAGCATAGCATGATTTATTATTAAAACAGAATGAGGTTAGCTTTGTAACCAAGAAGAGATACCATAAATTCTCCATCCCTCCCCCCATTGGTAGAAGGATACTAAGACTTCTCTTTAAAGGAGGAAAGGAGACCACATCCTGACCTTTACATGTGGACTTTCCATTTATCTCTTCCCTTGGTGGACCTTGGAATTTGTCAATCTAAACTACAAATATAACACGGAACAATTCACCAACCTTAAACTGTAAGTGGGACTTAAGGGAAGCCAAGGTAATTTTAGCCACCAGAAGTTTGCTTTAGGCATTGACTTTAAATCTTATCCTTGATTAACAAGAAGCACCATTTTGTCCTAAATAGACAACCCCATATTTAAAATAAAATTGAAATCCTAGAAACAGAGCTTGCTCCTCAGTGATGCCTCAGTGAGCTATGGGAAAGTCATAAAACCACATCCTCTAACATCGGCATACCGCCTGACTTTGCTCTGTTTCTAATTGCAAGAAAAACAGGATCAGGTAAGAAAGGGTCCTTGGGTATCAAAGTTTCTTTAAAAGACTTAAGTGACTAAGAGAGCAAACCTGAAAGATGTGAGGACATTGGAGGAAGAAGAGAATTTCACCATGAAAGAGCATCTGAGAGATTTCTATAGATTTTAACTCTGTCTAGTTGAATTTGGCCGTTCACTTTGGGGCATATCAAACTGTCTTCTGTGAGAATGAACTAAGCCCCACCTTGCCTCCCTCAGGTCTCCACTAGCCTACCTCTTCTTGTCTCTGATGGTCTGGGATCTTCCCTGACAGTCTTCTGTGGGTACCCCTTCTCCATTCTCCTCAGAGGATTCCCACTTAGCAATCTGGAAAGACTAGACTTCAAGGCTTTTGCTGGTGTTACCTGGTGTTGCATGGTGCTATATACCTTTTATGATAGACCTGTTCTTCAGAGTGGTATAGAACATTCTGAAGGGTGGCTTTCTGCAATAGCACTGACTGGAAGACGACTTCTCTAGATGGTCAGCCTTTTATTGACTCACTCGTTCCCTCTCTAGCCCAAAGGTCAGAAATGGCTATCAGGAGACCGACAAAGACTGCACTCTGCTTTACCTTTTTTAAAAATATCTTTAAACATTACAGTCCTCCTTATTTTTCTTATTTTATTTTTATTTGCATAGTGTATGTGTTGGGAGGGGTATATAAACACAAATACAAGTGTCTGTAAATTCCAGAAGAGGACATAAGGTTCCCTAGAGCTGGAATTGCAGAAGGTTGTAAGTCTCCCAATGTGGGTTTTAGGAACAAACCTCAGGTCTGCTGCAAGAGCAGTATGCCCTCTTAACTGCTGAGACATCCCTCTAGCAAAATGCTTCAGTGTCTTAATGTCACCTAAGCCTCCATAGCCAATAAACAGCTCCTTCATATTTCATGTTAATTTTGTAAACTCCATCCTCTACATTGGGCAGTCAGTCTGTTTGCCAATGCAGGAAAAAAATGGAGTTTAAAAATCTTATTTTAAGACAAAACCTTGAGCAGAGGTGGCTGGAGAGATGACTTGATGTTAAGAGCATTGGCTACTCTTCCAGAGGACAGGGATTCCGTTTCCAATACCAACCTAGCACTTCACAACCATCTGCAACTCCAGGTCAAGGTAACCCCATGACCTCTTGTAGTCTTCATAGGTACCAGGTATGCAAGTGATACACAGATATGTATGGAGGCAAAAGACTCATACACACAAAGGAAAAAATGTAAGATAAGGAGCGCCTTTGTTTGAAGGGGCTATGTTCTTTCTATATATCTGATATTGAGCCTATCAGAAACTATTACTTTGCTCCCGCTCTCTGCACTATTCCATAACTGAATTATAATCTCCCTCCTGTGGGCATATGGATGCCTTGGTTGGAATAGGTCAAGGTCATATTTTAAAGGCAAGGAGGAAAAGGACAAAAGTACTTTTCTCGGTGTCTCTCTCGAGTGCTTCAGGTTCAAAATATAATTCTTCAGGAAGCCCCCCTTTCAGACTTATTACAGAGATATTCAGGCCATGAAAGGCTACTGAGTTTTTAATAGCTCACCCATTGTATGTGTACAGTATAAAATATGCAAACTATCAATCTGACTCTCTGAATTTCATACCGTCTTAGCTATCTGTGTCATACAGATATCGTCTCAGTGTGAGTGGTTTTTGGTGACTTTGTGGTGTTGTCACTTATTAATGTTGGACTAAGCTCTAAGTTCCCCTACGTGGGCACTGCACTGCTGTTTTTCCCCGAACTAAGACCTATTTTGTCGTGGTTGCTGTGATCAAACTGCTAAGTTGAATGGCCTGGTTTAATCGCTAGTGTTTCGTGTACACATTGATGTAGTTTTAAACTAAAAGAGTAGAAAATAAAAGTATGGGGTATTTTCTTTGGCAGGCATTTGATGTACTTGGAAAAGTTGAAGATTACCTTAAGCTCCTTAAATCAGAGGGTTTAAGCCTGCCTGCCTTGGCAGCAAAACATGAGGAATTACACAGAGAAATTAAAGACTCTACAGCCGCCGCTCTGCAAAAGGGACGGACCTTAATCAGCCAAGTAGACTCCTGCCGGTGAGTAAAGTCTGTTTTATCCCCGGTGTAGCAAGGTTTTTCACAGTTTCCATAAACGGGTTAAAAAAAAAAAGTTGAGCGAAGGCTTCTGTTTGTTTGTTTGTTTGTTTATTTATTTATTTTATTTTCTGCTTCTGATGTGTGGCTGCATTACGACGTGGCTTAAAGGGTTCTATTGAATTACGCTCAACAGCAATTCCAAACACAGCATCGCTCACCCAGAAGTGAAGCCACAGCCCAAGCCTGAGGACTTAAAAGATGATAAAGCTTTGTCTCTGAGTGTGTCTGAAGAGGGGGGAGAGAAACACTAAACTGGGAGGGGCTCTGCTTCTCACACTTCCCACATAATGCCACCCTCAAGCCCCTCACCGCCAGGCTTCCCGCCCCCTGGGTTCAAGAGCCTTCTTTTTCTCTATTGCCTCATTTTTTTTTCCTTTCTAGGAACAAAACAAAAAAACAAAAAAAAAAACCCCACCAGAGTTCTTCTTTCCCTTTGACCTTGCTATTTCACTGAACAAAACCCCCAATAAAAGGTAACTATTAATAACAAAGGCTCGCACTGAGTGAGAGCCTGCTATGTGCCAGGCACCGTGCCAAGGGCTTTAGGGACATTATCTCATTTAATCCACACAGCGACTCTATGAAACACAAAAAATGTTTTCCTTCCACAGACAAGGTGACTGTGACACGGGTTTTTAAGAAACTGACTAACAGGATCACACAGCCAGTTTGTGACAGAGGCAGCTTTTGAATCCAAGGCACAGGCTCCGGTTTCCATGCTCTTGGGCAATGGGCCAGGAGGATCACGTCAATGAGTGTGTTCAGTGGGTGCCTTAGAGGGAGCTGAGGACTGTGTGGGCATGAGGGGCATTGGGAAAGAGAAAGAACGTATTTGGGAAGTGTGAGAATTTGAAGCCAGGGAGACAGCATAGCTCTTGGAGCAGGTTATCAGCCAGGAAGAAAGGAAGGCAGCGCTTCCACTTGAACATGAGGAGATGAAATCTATTTACCCAAAGAGGTTGGACCCCGGCTCTCATTTTCCCCCCTATCTTCCATATCCTTGAAACTCAAAAACACAATTTGAGGAATGAAGTGGGTGGGATGTGGTAAACGTGATTTCGTTTCCTTTTAGCCTCCTGGTCTGCTCTTTTCAGCTGTGTTTTAAGAGCAGACGTGAAAGCCTAGGCTTGGGAATTTTCTTTCCAAAACAGTCTGACCTGGACAGAGGCATTGGATGTGGGGATTAAGTGGTTGCTATGGGACCATGCAAAGCTGAGATTAGAATTAATCCAAGATCTCCCAGCAAAAGCCAAGAATTGGAGGCCATGACAAGGGCAACCAATTTCCACAGGGATATAACTACCAGTGACAACTGCGGGTGCTTAGTGTCTTGAGTTAGGTGTTGCATCAGATCCAGATAAGGCTGGAGCCCGGGCAGGTGCCATCTGGGCCCAAGGGCGCCTGTAGCGGTCGCTTCCCTCATTTCCCCTCATGGTCCATGTCTATTCCTTATAAATGCCTTGAGCTGTGCAGACAGCTGTAAGATACAACAGGCATTCGTATGTTAGTGTGGGTCATGTGGCGTCTAGAGGAGGGCCGAGGCCTGCCATTATCACTGGGTCTCATAGTCTTGCTAAAGTCACCTTTCCCGTCAAGCGAGTCTTTGCTTGTGCTATTCTCTCTGGCTTTGGGGAGATTCCTCATGTGCGAGCAAATAAACCCAGCCAAAGATCCCCCCTCCTGACTTCTGAGTGCTGGTCTGAGTTGTCCCTTCCTGCCCTGTATTCCATCCCACAAATGCTAGGTGCTGAGTTTCTCTGAAGATTGATCTTGACGTCTCTATAAATTAATTAATTACATCCTAATATCAGCCCCTGCTCCTCCCAGTCCTTCCCGTTCATGGCTCCTCCCCCTATTTCTAAGAAGAGGAGCCCCCCTGGGTATGTTTGCCCACCCCACCCCTCAGGACAAATTACATCTTTACCGACAGGCAACAAAATCAGAAACAGCCCCTGCTCCAGTTGTTGGGAGACCCCCACGAAGATCGAACTGTATATCTGCTACATGTGTGTGTTTGTGTGGGGTGGGGTGGGGGTGGGGTGGGGTGGGGGGTAGGTCTAGCCCATGCTCACTCTTTTGTTGGTGGTTAATTTAAGACCTCTGAGCTCTTGGATCTCACTTCTCTGAGCTCTGATCTAGAAACTCTCCCCAGGCGGGAAGCTGGTACCATTCCAGTCTTGTGGTTTTGCCTCCCTTCTCCGGGTCACACCTTTGTCTTTTCTCAGTCACTTGAGGGCCAATGACAAGTTTAACTCCTGCTTCTTAACTCAGACACAGAGTTTTTCTGGTTAAGATTGATGCCTCATCCCTAGAGTCAGAAAGGTGGTCACGGATTTTCACTGGTAAACTTTATCTGGTTTGCTCTGGTCTGAAATACTTTAATTTCAGTACCTAAATTTTTGATTGACAGGCTTTGTGCTTTTACTTCATGATCCTCTTCCCCTCCTCCTCTCCCCTCCTCCTCTTTTGTCTTTAGTACGGCTTGCATATTTATTTACTCATCCAGTCCAATTCTTCCGCCTTCCTCATTCTTCCTAGTCTTGATTTTTATATTCCCCCATTTATAGGAGGTAGTTTGGGACTAATAGAAAACCTGGAAATTAGAACCATTGCAAGAAAATTAAATTAACAGCCAACTAGCTTGATTTTAAAGAGAATTAGAGTATGTTTCTGTCAGCATCTCAGAAATGTAAGATTGCTTCATAATAGTACCAAGATCTTGTCTTGCCATGGGATTTGACAATTTTGCAGATCAGTGTCACTTTCATTTTGATGGAGGGAATGAAGGTAAAGAGAAAGTGGATGCAAAATAGAAACCCATTAGAAACCAAATCTCAGTTGCAAACCAGAGGGCAGCACGGTTCCTGGCCTCAATTCCATACGCCCTGTCTGGGATTTGCTTCCTATCTCCATCTGATCCACCTCTACACACCTGGGTTCCCGGAGACAGAAGGAACTTTCCAGCCACAGCCACTCTGGAGTGAAGCTAGGGTTTAGAGTCGTGGCAAGGACGACAGACAGACAATTGGACACGTAAAATGTATACATGAAGTATCACATGGGCTCCTAGGCTTTGAGATGCCAGCCATACCACCAGGTCACAAAACGATGTTAGCAGATGCTTCCAAAATAGCCTGGATCAGAAACCTAGGACTTCATTTCAAGGAGTTTTGCTGTGGGTATTGGGAGTGCCAGGATAGTGGTGTGACTTTTAAAGTTAACTCTTTGGGTCTCTTTCTTCCTCTGTAGAATGGAAATTCCCATTTAATACTTTCCATTAAATAACACAACACCATTCCTTGCACATAGAAAGCACCCAATACATAATTACGCTAGTTTTCAAAAATCTGTACAAAGCTCCTTCAAAGCAAAATGCTAAGAGTCACACGACTGTTTCAAATAACATCAGCAGGGTGATTTCAAGAGTGACACACATTTGAATTAGGGAGGAAGGACGAGTTAAATTGCAGAAGGCAAGTATTCCTCGTCAGATATCAAAGGCAGAATTTAGAACTGGGATATCGGCAGGTAAAAATTTCAGATGCCCTTTTATTTAACTTCTTGTTGTTGATAATGGAAGAAAAATCTGAGTTTACATTTGCGTGATGTGAGGAAATGACCGCTCCAAAGTAAGGTTGAGGAGGTTTTTGTTGTAGATATGAGGGAGACTACAGCCACAGGCATCTGGAAGAGTGCACAGCAGGTAGAGAAAGCAGTAGATTAAATAGGATCAGTAAATTGAACCAGGCCATGAGGATGGTGGGAGAAGAAGGAGGGGACAAAGGAGATGGAGAGGAGAGAGGAGCAAGAGAGCACATGGGTAAAATGTTAGGCTTCTATAGGAACAAGAAGGGAAAAGGGAAGCCCATGAGCTGGAGAAGTTTAGGGTAGAAGAGAGCAGGGTGAGAAGAACTGGGAGGGGCCATAGGTACTAAGTGAGCCCTTAGGCCAGCATGCACTTTGGTATCCTAACAGTCACCTCAGTTGGCCATTTCTTCTGAGTTTCACTTGAGCCTGTTAATGTTTATCTTAGATAAAGTGTTCTGGATACATCTGAGATGTTTGTCATGACTGTTCTGTAAAGAATGCCATCCAAGGGACAGACTCCCACTATTTTCATATCCTGGAATCAAATACGTTTGAACCAAGCAACCTCACAGAATCAGCAGTGGTAATGCTCATATTTCCCTGATTTCTTCTAAGTCTAACCCTCAGTCTAATGATAATTCTGCTTTGTTGAGTGTTTTTTTTTTTTTTTTTTTTTGAGCTGGGGACCGAACCCAGGGCCTTGTGCTTGCTAGGCAAGCGCTCTACCACTGACCTAAATCCCCAACCCGAGTGTTTTTTTTTTAAATCTGTTTTCGATGGAAACATCTGTCATATGGCCAAGAGACACTGCGTTATGATTTTTGTGTTGCTTTGCATGCAGTTATGTCACACGTTATTTATAATAGAATGTGATAACAGCCGAGCTTAGACTCACAGCAAGGCCGAGAGCCCTCGGCTTCTGGTCCCCCTCACCTACTCCTCCCTTTGTTCTTTTTTTTTTCGGAGCTGGGAATCGAACCCAGGGCCTTGCGCTTGCTAGGCAAGCGCTCTACCACTGAGCCAAATCCCCACCCCCAGGCAAATCCCCAACCCCCATTCGTTCTTAATGAAGGTGGCCTGCTAGCACACAGTGTTTGGTCTCACACCATAGGAAGCTGGGGTTGTTGGAGGTGCTCAGTCTGAAGCTTACATGACAGTGATGACTGGGAGCGAGGGATCTCCGTCTCTTTCTCTAAGCTCTTTCTCTAAGTGCAGTTTCCACTTTAGGACTCAAAACATAAAACACACGGCAGGGCCAGGCTACCTCCTAAGCCATTCATTTGCCTCTCTTGTTTGTTAAAGTTCACCTAGGAGTTACACTCGAGCGAGCGAGCGAGCGAGCGTCTCTTAGCTCAGTCTCTCTCCCTGCATGGAAGATGGTATCGCGCTTCACTCTGTCTTGCCATGGCGAAGTTAAATGTGTGAGTTACAGCTTAGCCGGGTATTCTGCTTCTGTGTAACTTTCAGTGTCATCTACTTTGACCCAATGCATGTGGCTTCTTTGATATAAATTTTTCCATCCTTTGTATTTCCCAGAGTAAGGAAAAAACAGAGCTAATTGAGATTGTGCTTACCTCCCCACCCCATTCTTCTTCCCCCTACCCCCACCCGCTCAGTTTTCATTTATATTGGCTACCACCACCTTTGTTGTTACTACAGATGATAATGAACCTTGGGCCGAGTTTAGCCCATTCTTTTATTTCTTCATTCCAAAACCACGCTCAATGTTTAGTAAAGCAGGTGGTCCCAAGTACCTAATACCACATGTGTCCTCATGCTGTTTGCATTGTGGTGGGAAGAGTCAGTCTGTGAGTGAGATGCCCCTTTGTAGCAGGATGTATCATATAAAGCGACTGTGTGGTGGGACTGTTTCAGGCTCTGGGGTCAAGGGAGGTCTGGCTAAGACCAGCAACCATGCAAACCCCTGAGAGGTAAGTGAACCCCCCTCCCCCCAAAAAAGCAGCATTGCATCAGGAAAGACAGTGTCGCTGAAGGAGAAGTAGACAAGAGGAGGAGGGAGCATGAAAAACGTGGCGAGAGTTGAGGGGACTTTGTTGGCAAGCTCATTAACCATCACAGGAAACACTATCCTTTATACAATACTTGATGGATTTAACGATCACATTCTATCGTGTACCTGATCCATCATTGTCCCCGTTTTACAGAATAGAACTCGGGGCACAGAGAGGTCCAACAGCTTGCTGCGGTTATGTGTCGCACAGCAGCAGGAAGTGGAGGACTGGGTTGCTTGTCCGAATCGTTCCGTTAGATTGCTCACTATGGCTCTCTCTCCTCTTGTGATTCAACTTCCATTGATCACCAGGAACCCGCTTGCTTCGTGGCCATGGATTCTTTTATTCTAGTGTTCTCAAGGAGTATCCCATCTCTGTCCGGCTTTAGCTCGGGTTCCATTTTCTCTGTACTCTTCTTTGGTTTGTTTAAGAAAGTATTGACCATGCAGAAAATGGCCACAACCTCAAGGCTAGCCAAAGATATAGAACCTGTCTCAGAATTGTAGGAACCTACTGGTATCCAGGCAAGAAGGTACACATTGAGTATATGTGCTGTAGGAAACAGGACCCATGGGGTCAGAGGCTGAGAACAGAGGAGTCAGAGTGAAGTTGATGGAATTAGAGGGAACGCCAGGGAAGAGAGTGTATCTTCAAGCCAAGACGGCCAGAAAGAGCGCCTACTATGTAATACTTTGTATCCTTTCCTGCCTCTCACATCCACCCATTTTGTTCCCTTCTCACTCGCCACTCTGGCTTATCCCTGAGTCCTTTCTGTTGTCCTGTATCAGCTCCGTCACAGGACCATACTGTCTAGAGTTAAACCAACGAAGGAAGCACCCATCTTCCTTTCTGGATATTTATTCACAGGGTAACTTCAACTATTTAGGAGCAGGCATGACATCTGAGAAAAGCCACACCACAGTAAAAATGCATCGTTTTAACCTTAAATGGTAAACAAAAGCAGTACCATCCCTCCATGGGGGGAAGGGCACATTTTCTCTTGCCTAGAAGATTTGTTTGTGATTGCATTCTCTGAGAATTCCACCAAATACTTCAAGATTTAGAAATGGCTTGTTTTGGGAGGAACATGGTGGTGCACAGCTTTAATCCCAGCACTCAGGAGACAGAAGCAGGCAGCCTCTGAATTTGAGGGCAGCCTGATCTACAGAGAGAGAGAGAGAGAGAGTTCCAGGACAACTAGGGCTACACAGAGAAATCTTGTCTGGATGCTCCCCCCATACACACAAGTGCTAACTGCTCTTAATGGAGTTTGATGATATATTTAGGTGGTGAATGACAGATACTGAAATTTGGGAGATTACAAGGTTGAGTTCTTAGGACAGTTTGAACTTTAGAAGCTGTTCAAATATCCTTGTGTCTGTAATAAGCTGTTCTTTCAGATGTTGAGTAAACGGCAGCACTGCAATCTCAACCTGCTAGCACTTAACAAACAATTAAGGCTGATGACTTTGTTTTCCCTTCATTTTGAAACTCCTAGTATAAAATGTATCACAAAGCTTAGACTGCATTCAAGGAGTAGCTATCAATTTATTCTTCACAAAATATGGACAAGTTAGTCAGTCACTCTAGTGCAAATTTACATCATCATCATCATCACCATCATTATGATGGTGATGATGATGATGATGATGATGACGACGACGACGACGATGATGTGAAGTTGCCTGAATCCTGTCGTGGGTAAAAAGCTTGGGAAGAGCAGAGTCAGCAGAGGGAGGCTGCCTTGAAAGGTGAGAAAGCTTGCCCTGTGTGGTTGAGGAGTTCTCTTAACTCAGGGGGTTTAGAAAGAGAAGATAGAGAAGAGGATGTCTGTAGACCCCCTTATGAATGGGGACTTCCTTACAGTACTGGTCAGAATATAGCCAACCTGAAGATAACCTCTGCATTTGCCTTAAGTAGAAAAATGTTGGGCCAGTTTAAGGGGGATAGCGTGTTACAGGACGACGTAAACACACGTGAAAATGAATTTCGTGAAGGCTGTGTAATGATAAAGTTGGAAGTAGGTAAACACAGACACCAAATTGAATACATGACCTAATACAAACTATGTGCTGGACGTGAAGGAAATATAAAAATCAAGTTTATTGTTATTACATAACAGTTAGCTATATACTTTCCAAACGATCTCAGATGTGTGAATTTGCCCTTTACCTCTTGCTGTACCATTTTGTCGAAGCCTATCACAGAAGACATTTCGGGCATCATCCTTTTGAATGCTGCCTTCATATGGTTCATGTTTCTCTCTTCAGTACTTGCTATAGGAGGCTGTGGGAGTCTGTCAGTCTGTCAGGCAGACTGTCCTTCATGGCTCCCTCTGGCTGCCGCTCTCTCTTGTTACATTCGCCTATGTTTTCAACCATTGATCTTTCTGAGTGGTAGTAACTGATATTCCCTTTTCTAGTATTTCCATTATTTTTTGGATCACATTTTGTTTTGTTTTTGAGTATTTTTTTGTTTTTTCCTTTAATTTCTTTTGAGAATTTCTCGTGTGAGTGCTTTATCTACATCATGTCCACCCCATGTCCCCACCACTGCTGTTTAAGTTCATGACCCCTTCTTCTATAATTATTATTGTTAAATATATATACATATATGCACACATGTCTGAACACATACAGATAGACATTCATACATATAAACACCAACCCAGTAACTCCGTTCAGTGTCGTTCACCTGTATGTTCACGTGCCACGTGTTCACATATGTACACAGTACACATGGCTGACCACTTGGGACTGGATAACCCATGAGGAAACCATATCCTCCTTCTCTCAGAAGCCACTGACTGCCAACAGCTCTTCATGGGGGAGGGGTGGGGCGTTGTGTGTTACTGGGTTTCCTGCCCTGTCATCTTGAGGGTTGGTTTTCCCTTTGCCTCTCCTGACTTCAGGTGTGTTTATCTCTGGGTCACTCCCTTCATTTGAGCTGGAGTGCATTCCTCTGCTGCTGGCTGAGGGTCTTCTCTTTGCTTTGCCTTGCCTTGCTCATCTGGAAGATGGTCACACTTTCCCTTGGAGGAATGGGATTGGTTCTTTGGCGTTTGGCTGCTTTGCTCTCCCCTTATTGCTTCTTGTTTCTTACTGGCTTGGTGATGATATCTTCCGGAAGTCTCAGCACCTCCAGTCCAGACTCGGGCTTCTGTAGTCAGATCAAGGTCACTTTGGCTGTTGCCTGCAGTGTTTTTCAGTTTCCTTTTATAAAGAGAACTCCACGGCTTGAGTTCCTGTAGAATCCCAGCTACGGCATTGTTCTCACAGGACACGTATGTTGATCCTCCATGGTCTTATAATGATGAATCCTTCATCCATTAGCGCCAAACCTCGGGAGCCCGTGACTTCAGCCTCTCTTACTTCTTTCTTATTTTCTAGGCATTTATTATTATATATCTACAAAATGTGTGCGTGTACGTGTATTCTATGGTTTGCGGAGAGAAAGTACCGGAAATGTATATAACAAATCAGCAAAAATGAGCATACTTTTAACATTTGCTGTGCAACCAGCACTTTCTCAAAGCAAAGATAAAAGGGAGACATAGTGCTTGTCTCCTCCAAAATGAAGATAGCAACAAACAAGAAAGGACACTGTTCAGGTCTCGGTTAAAAGGAGCAGCAAGCTAAAGACAGGAGTACCTCTCCCTTCCCCCATCCTCAGTGTCATTTGCCACAAACAGAAGAAGATTCTGGTCAGCTGATCCCTTCTGCTGAGACAGAGTAAGCTGTCAAGTGCTCGCCATCTGGTCCAGCTCCTAATCCAGATGGGCTGCCAATAGTAATTTATGAAAGGGTTGCAAGCAACTTGCCATACTCCGGCATGAATCATTCGAATGCATTAACTTTGGGATTTGCTCCCCTCCCCCAGCCTCTGCTTGCGACAGATGCAGAGATAGGCTGACTGCTTCCCTACAGTAAACAGAACAGTCTATTTGGGAAGCAAAAGTCAATATGTCTTTCCTTTCTGAAGAAAAAAAAAAAAAACCATTTATCCCCCTCCTTCCCTCGGTTGACTTAATGAATACAGGATTAAATACCACCCCCGATGGAGCTTCTAACAAATGTCTGAAGAAGACTTCTCGATCTGACACATCTGAACATCTGTGATACTGGACTGTCAAAGTCAACATCAGGAATGGTCTGACGAGCCTCGAGCTCACACGGCTGACAGGCACCCACAAATCCTTTCTCAGGGAGAAAATCCAAAGGTCAATCAATGTATCCAGTACAATCCGGAGTCACAGAACATTAGCCCCTTGGTCATCTTTTTCTCTTCCCCAGCAGATGCACACATTCAGTGTGCTTTCGAATGGGAACGGGGCAACAGGGCACCGTGGTTGGCTTCAGTCAGATTTCTTTTCGTCACCATCAATCTGAGTTCCACTGTTAGTTGAGTACAGCTGTAGTGTAATGGCCCTTGTTCCTTGTGAACGATAAAATTCTTTTCATTTATCTTCAACTCATGTGAGAATGGCTAGAAAATTGAGGAATCATAGTTTATCCTTTGTTCAAGGCATTTACTATTAAGGCACTGGAAACCGTTGCCAGTGTGTGTGCTACCTATTCTTTAAGGGATTGAAATTAAGTCTGGAATCAGCATGGAAGGTTCTAAATGAAAAACAATGGCATCTGGGCAGCTTGTAATCTACAGATCAGGGTCTCATTAAGGAAGCCTAATGTAGGGGAAGGGGAGGGAGGGTTATGGTCATGGGATTAGGGATGGGCCAGGTACTATCATTATATGCCTCCTGGAAGTGAGAAATAGAAGAGATTAGCATCCAATCAGAGGGAAGCAATCTTCTGAGGACTGAGAGAGACAAAGGGTTGGCTTGCGTAAGCAGGGCGGTCGGTGATTTCTCCAGCCCAGGAATGAATCTCCCACTGCAGACAGCAGTGGGACAGAGTGGATAGTGACTCTCGTGGGAGCAAGGTGACTCAGAGTGTCCTCATAAAGCTTCATTAGGGGACAGACATGCACACTGAACCAAACTGTTTGTGTTAAGATTGCTGAAACCTAGCCATAAGTGCCAACACACCGAAGAAGAAACCAGGTATCCTTGGTGGCCTAAAATGTCTGCCATGGTCTAAAATACAGCCATTTTCCCACAGGTCCTAGGATACTATTGCTGTGAAAATTAAACTCCAATTTCAGGATGTCTTACTTTTTCCCTTTTAAAAAAAAACAGTGTGGTTTTTTTTTTTTTTTAGAATTTTGTATATTGCATATTGAATTTTGGTCATTTTTGCCCTCATTACTGTCTCTTATCTTCTTTATTCCCTCACTGAAACTCCTTTTCCCCATGAGCCTCTCTCCTACTTTGTTTTTTTTTTTTTTTTTGGACCTGCTGAATATAATTACAGCTGCTTGCATGAGCATTACTAGGGAATTATTACTGAAACCATGGACCATTTATCAAAGGCTATACATACCACTGAAGAAATGATATCTTACCCAAAACCCCATAACTACCCACAATCCCTCAGTGGGAGGTGAGGCCTCATAAGCCCTCTATCCCTTGCCTGAAGAAATGTTGATGGCCAAATCTTATTTTTCTCATATCTGTCTGTCTGTCTGTCTGTCTATTCACTGTATATTCAAATTGCTGTCCTCCTTCCCAGCACCCCCTTCCACCATCCCACCTTCCCCCTCCCTCTTTCTCTTCTGAGAGGGTAGAGTGCCTCCCACCCCCACCTCCACCGTATCCCCCCCATACGGGCACATGAAGTCTCTGTGAGGCTAGGCCCATTCTGTCCACTGAGGCCAGACAAAGCAGTCCATCTAGAAGAACATATTGCACAGACAACAGCTTTAGGAACAGCCTCTGCTGCAATTGTTTGGGGCCTGCAAGACAATGCTGCACATCTACTGCATATGTGTGGGGAGGCCTAGGCCCTGCCTGTGTGAGTTCTTTGGTTTGTGGTTCAGTCTTCGAGATCCCCCAAGGGTCCAGGTTAGTTGACTCTGTTGGTCTTCCTATGGAGTTCCTATCCCCTTCAGGGCCCACATCCTTTCCCTAACTCTTCTGTAAGAGTCACCAAGCTCCATCCAATGTTTGGCAGTGTCTGCCTGTATCTGAGTCAGCTGCTGGATTGAACCTCTCAGAGGACAGCCATGCTAGACTCCTGTCTGCAAGCATGAGAGTATCATTAATAGTGCCAGGGATGCTTATGTAGGTTGTATGCGGGTAAAGATAGCTACATAGAGTTTACGAGTGCAACAGCTATGTCAGGCCCTAACGACCTGCTTTACAGTACCCCTCTCCACCCTCCATCTCTTACCCTCCTTATACCCCATCTATGTTCTTTGAGCCTTGGACGGGCTAGTGTCCCCCCACTGTTGCTTACCTGACAACTTAAGAATGTTTACATGAACTACTGCAAAAGGAAGAGTCTCTGAGAAGCACGAATCTATGAGTTTAAACATGAGTGTGTAAGTATTCAGAATGCAGTTTGACACCATGTCCTTTTAACAAGACAACAGTTAGGTTCTCCCTCTAGAGTCTATGGCCTCCTCAATCAGAAAGTGGTTGGTTGCTAACATAATAGGTATGTCGCTGCTGTACCAGTGGGGCATGTCTTGACATTTTTAGTATGGCTACTAGACATATTTTTCTCACTCCTTAAATATATGTATTCTTTTCCCTTAAACATTGATTGGGCAGTATTTTATTGAACTTTAAAATTAATCAGTCTAGAGATGTAGTTCAGTTGGTAGAGTGCTTGCCTAGAATGTATGATCTCCAGCATCCCATAGACCAGTGCCTGTGATCCCAGTACTCAGGAGATGGACAGAGGGGGATTAAGAGTTCAGGGAAGAGAGAAGCAAAGATTAAAACAGAGACTGAAGGAACACCCATTCAGAGTCTGCCCCACATGTGGCCCATACATATACAGCCACCCAATTAGACAAGATGGATGAAGCAAAGAAGTGCAGACCGACAGGAGCCGGATGTAGATCGCTCCTGAGAGACACAGACAGAATACAGCAAATACAGAGGCGAATGCCAGCAGCAAACCACTGAACTGAGAATAGGACCCCCGTTGAAGGAATCAGAGAAAGAACTGGAAGAGCTTCAAGGGGCTCGAGACCCCACATGAACAACAATGTCAAGCAACCAGAGCTTCCAGGGACTAAGCCACTACCCAAAGACTATACATGGACTGACCCTGGACTCTGACCTCATAGGTAGCAATGAATATCCTAGTAAGAGCACCAGTGGAAGGGGAAGCCCTGGGTCCTGCTAAGACTGAACCCCCAGTGAACTAGACTGGTGGGGGGAGGGCGGCAATGGGGGGAGGGTTGGGAGGGGAACACCCATAAGGAAGGGGAGGGGGGAGGGGGATGTTTGCCCGGATACCGGGAAAGGGAATAACACTCAAAATGTATATAAGAAATACTCAAGTTAATAAAAAAAAAAAAAAAAGAGTTCAAGGTCCCCAGGCTACAGGGAAAGATTGAGGCCAGGCTCGGAGAGCTGAGACTCTGTCTCAACCTTTTTAAAAAATGTATTAACCTTCCGTTATTATACGACCATGTGCTCAAGGCTGCAAGGATTATAGGAGTAAGTAGGGCACCAGCCCTTACCCTGGGAGAATTTGCAGCACAATAGATACAGTGCCTGATAAGGAACAAATAAACCTCCTAGGTGGTTGGAAAACAAAATCAGAAACAGACAGACTCTCTTCTATTGGTTTTGGTTTGTCAAAATTAAGATGATGGTTTTGCAAAGGTGATATTTTTACTGAAGAAATGCTTGATTTTTGGTTTTGTTTTCTTATTTTGTGTCCTCTGTGCTGGAAGGACCTTTAAGATATGCAATTTGAACAAGGTATTACATCCCTCTAGTGGCCATTTTCCAGACTACATGCAGACATAGCTTAGAGAAAACAAGCAATTTCAAAAGAGCATGCCAACCAGGTCAATCTATTTGAATGCAAGTAAGCAGCAGTCAATAAAAGAGCACCAGGAGAAAAATACTTCATTATGCTTTAGGCCATGTGTTCCAGGCTCAGAAAGAGGGCAAGAAGATTGGGGAGAAAAGAATCGACTGTAAGATCAGATTCCCAGGTTCAAGTCTTGCTTCTGCCTTTCCGTGACTGAGCAAGTTAGTGAAAGGGGCAAAAAATTAAAATTAAGTGAAGAGCAATTGAGGAAGACACTCAGCATTGACCTCCTGCCTCCACATGCATGCACACCTGTACACACCTTACAATATACACATGCACACGTGCACACAAACATGCACACAAATGCACACACATACAGACAAACATGTACACACAAACATGCACGTACATGCACCTACATACACATGTGCACATACACACATGTGAACACACACATACACACATACATACACACAAAGCTACCTGGGAACCAAAGAGTAGTATGAATAGTGTTTTGCTTTGCTAGATTTATTGACTGACAGCTGCTGTCCCCCAGGACAAAATTTATAGTTGTCTTCCAATTTTCTTCTTGGAGGTGTCTATTCTAAGTGTGGTCAGTAAGCAAATGTCCAACTATAGCAGATGCAGGATGCGTGCTGGGGTTGGGGATGAGGAGCCGCAGGTGACTAGGAAGTAGAAGGAAGCATCCATCTGGGCTGACATAGTTCTTTTTTACGAGTTCTATATTATGAATTTAGTAATAACTTGCAAATTGCCACGTGTTTCTGCCACTTCCCACCGTCCCTTCCTTTACCCTTTCCTCTGCTCCTTTTCCATGGTGCTTGCTACACCATCACGTTATCTTTCTCATTCTAGATTTCAGTATTCTACCGAAAACGTGGAACATACTACTCATGGGACAACTGGACTTTAAAGGCCTTTTTAGTACACCTAAATCCTAGTCAGAATAACTCATATTGCCAGGATCTAGCTTTTGCAGAATGTGTGGGTTTCTGTCAGTAAGAATTGGTTCTAAAAGTCTCCTGGTGTTTTATTATTGTCTTGACTGACTTTAAGTACTGAGTTATCAAACTAATTGTTCTAAATGTGCCCGGAACATTGTATATAGGAATAATATTTCTCATAGTAGCTTCATGTCAATTTCATAATTATTCTTATCTGGGACCCTTGATGTACCCCAGGCACATCCAAGCACGACTCTCTTTGGAACTATCTCTACAACCATTCTAGTGAGGTTACTGTACCCCTAGGTCTTTTTTGATCTTGTCCTCATTTCATTACTAATTTATTTTTATTGACTCATACATTAATCATTTGAGGTCAAATTCCTGAAATCTGTACCTAGCTCCAAGATCTTAAAAAAAAAAGAGAAAAACTAAAATACTAATTCTCTCAGGAGAATTAAAGAGCTGTCATGTTAACTTTTGCTAGTAGTTGAAGGAAAATGGATGGAGGGAAATTAAAGACAGACTTCTAACAGAGTAGGCAAGGGGCTGTGTTCTTTCTGCTGTTGCACTTCTTGCATGGTGGAATCTTGGAGATGTTTGGGAAGCCTGTGGCTGTTTCTGCAGATGGGAGCAGTTGGAACTCAACTCAAAGCTGGTTTGAAAGGCAGTCCTTTTATGAACCCCCATGTCACCTTCGTCTCATGAGGTCAACATATCAACATAGGTTATAAAAATGATAATGTGAAGATGAAATACGGACAAGAATATTTGATACCTAATTGCTAGTGATAACTAGGTATTTATCTAGTGAATGTAGCCTTGGGCATTCATAACCACTGAGAACAAAATATATAAATATTTTACCCTATTGGGTTAGCAAATGCTTTGTTAATTGGCCGATTCGCATTCCTATTCAAAGAGCATCTTGAAATAAATGAAGCTTTTAAATGATACCCCCAGGAAAACTTGGTAAGCATGCTATGCCTTTCACCATAAGATCCTCGAAGTATCTTAGAGAAATATTAAAAAGTAAACCTTTAGAAAGGATTAGACCTGCTGCAGAAGCCATAATTCATCCTTCCCTCAGGACTGACGGATGAACAAAGGAGCATACTCTGGCTTTGCTGCCCACTGTAGCAGAACTTCCATTATCCGAAGGCAGTAGCTTGTAGCTTGTACCAACTCGTACTGCCCATGAGGGGAGAGACCTGTCTCCAGATGTTTCCTCCTCTCAGGGCTTCTGGGTCAAGGTCAAGTGAACTAACCACTGGCTTGTTCCCTTCAGCGCTCAGGTGACGGGAATTCATGAGACGATGGGACGCATTCAGAAGCGAGTGGATCGTCTCAGCCAGCAATGTACAGCGCACCAGGAGTTTGCCCTTAAGAAACAGCAATTAGCAACGTCAGTGGACGACTACCTAAGGAAGGTAGTTTTCATAAAAGAATATATACACACCTTCTATTTGGTGTTCATGGATTGTGTGCCAACTGTGAGCACTGTGGGATGGTGGGGCACGTCTCTTTAGACTTCCTGCGTATTAGATAGTGGGTCTGTTAATTGGGTGAACAGTAGTTGCAATTCACCACTTTTGCCCCGGTTGCCAATAGTAAATGACTAATGTCGTTGGCTATTCCAGTCCTGAACGCATATATATCAGAGTTATATACTCCCCATAGTTCTGTGTTAGCCACTTCAGACATGCACTGAAAGGGCTGGGGCTTGGTTTGTATGACTCTGAGCAAAGTCACATGCTAGCTGTCATCATACTGGCACAACTGGACAGAGGACTTCAGACAGACAAATAGTTATCAACAATTTCGAGGGTTGTTTCTCTGGGAGAAAAATATGTTGTCATCATCATACTGATTGAACAAAACCAATGCAAGAGACACAGTCATCCATGTAAAAGCACTTATGGGAAAATCCTCTCTGCAGAGAGATCAGCAGCTTTCTATGGAAATACTTTCCTTCCTGTCCACTGAAGACACAGTGGTAGTGAACCGTGCTGTAGACACTGCGTCTCAGACGTTCAGCCATCTTTTTATTCAATGCAACCTACTCATATACTCGAACATTTAGGAGCAGAGTTAACAGACTTCATAGGACCTGGCATTAAATAACATCCCTGCTAGGTTGCCTCCCCTCTGTTATCGACCTGGTAGCTCACGACTGTGAGCTGTACCTCATTGCCTGGGTCCCAGGAGAGTTTAAGCACGGGAGCAGCTGTGGTGTTGCATTCCCTACCACTTGAGAGGCCAGCTAATTTGGTGATTGTAGAAACACAGCAAAAATTTAAACAACCGTTTCTTGTCTTATTGCCGACTTAGCTGTGGAGAGTGTGTTTTCTACAGAAAGCAAGGGATGAAGGAAATAACTCGAGTGGAGCGAAGCCCTTCCAGGGTCACCTTAGCCACTGGTTCCTGTGAATCAAAGATCAAGTCACAGTTCCCTCACCTCATCAGCGAAATAATTTTCCGCTTTCACTATCTATCACTCAGCCTGGGCGTTTCCCAGAGCTCCTCAGCCTTAAGTCCAACTGCCGGTAGGGTAGTCTAACACCTCGATTTGGAATGTGTGCTTAGGTGTGCCAGCCAATTGGTCTCATTCACCATACAGATGAATTCATCTCCGCCAACGTGTTAGCAAGTGTCTTATCATCCTCTGTCGGTAATAAAGAAAAGCTCTTCGTGGGTATGTGGGGATGATAGATTGTAGTCATTGCTGTTAATGGAAGAATGGATCTATAATTTGCCAGTATGATATTACAGGAAGATCAGCATTATCAAAATATGAAATTCTTCAAAATTTAAAACTATTTTATACCAAAAATTATATACATTTAAAATGCACTGGTGATGTATGAAACAGTATCTCCTTATATGTACACTCCTTTATATAAGTATACATTATTAAGACTACGATATATTCTCTATTCGCCAAGGTGGAAATGTCAGTTCAAGAAATGAGGTTGGTTCTTGCTACCACATTGGATGTCAGTTCTAGTCCTTCTGAATCAGAGAAGATTTTAAATAAATATCTGGAATTGGATATCCAAGCCAAGGTAAATGAAAGTTATTTCCAGGACCATAATGTAGTAAATAATTGTCTAAAAACACTTTCCAAAGTTATGGGTGGAGCTTAATCCCAGCTCCTTTAAAAGCTGCAATTCTAAGTTAATACAGATAATGACGTGAAGTCACACACACTGTTCTATGTGTCTAAGTTATGTGTATTTTTGTGTCCATGTATTAGCATATTTACTTATACTCGTTGCAACTGTGATGTTTAGGTATTTAGCTGGCATTGGTTCTCTGCCTGAGAACAGACTCAGGCGTTAGCAACATTTTCGAGGCGCCAGACTAGGCAGGAGAGCACTCCTCTAAGACTGAGTTTACAAGAATGAAGTCACACAGGATTTCCAGAACCAACAAACGTCACTGTAATCTCTAAGGAGGCAAATCGAAACTTGCTGTACCCTTCATATTCGGACATTGAGTGCCTGCCCCTAATTATTGTGGATCCGCTTTGGATTCAGTGACTCCTGGCGGGGGGACGCTTCTCACCCTTCCTCAGGCTGTGGCCCTTTAACACAGTTCCTCATGTGGTGACCCCCGACCGTAACATTGCAATTTTGCTGTTGTGAATCATAATGTAAATGTCTGATAGGCAGAGTATCTGTTAGGTGACCCCCAAAGGGGTTGTGCCCCACAGGTTGAGAACTTCTGCACTAGAGGTTCCAAAGCCACACTGCCTGCCCCACAGAATTTAAATTGAGTTCCTCCCCTACCCACTCACCTGCATCAGCAAGAAAAGCCCTGTTTCTCCTGGTTTCCACAGAAGACTCTCGCTCAGAACAGCCACCTACTGCAGAAGGCCTCCCTTGTTTTTCTTTCCTTCTTATTAGGATGGGATTTAGAAAAATCTTCATTTTTAAGTGCCTAAGCCATGTCTGAGAGAATTCTCCCTTTAAATTTTAGAAGCACGAGAGAGAACTCAGGGGGAGAAATCCCTTGCTCCTCTTTTATTCTGCAGTGTGTTGTCACAAAGCAGGCCAGGCAAATTGCGATTCAGTGCAGCCAGTGGGGTTCCCGGAAAGCAAATTAAACACAACCTGAGGAGAAGGGATTCCTTGTGCTGCAAGTGAGAGTGCAAACATTTTAATTCTGCTGATTCCTCCCTTGTTCTCAGGACGTTTTACAGGGGTCTCTTTCTCTTAGTCATGTATCACTTAGTGAGGAGGATACCTTCTGAGAAGCGTGCTGTAATATGGTTTGGCTGTTGTGTGAACATCACAGTGTGCATAGGCAGTCATTAGACATCGTTCCTTGATGCCATGGAGACATGTAAACCCCATGTCTGCGGCTGCTGCCAGCACAAGAAGGTCTACTCTCTTACGGTCCGTTTTTCGTATGTGCAGAAGAATGCTCCAACAATAAAAATAGTGCATAGCAAATATATGAACCAGGAACATAATTAGGAAGCATTATGTGTTGCCAACTTTTATATGACTGGCAATAATAATTTTGTTTATACACCATCAGATTAGACATGCAGGTAATCTATTAAAAGGGACCAGAAAGACCAGCTCTCCCTAAGGGCAATTAACTAGGAGTTAAGCACTGCTAAATACTCTTTAAGAATGCTAATGCTATGACAGTTCTTTATTGTAAGCACCTTTTAATGTTTACTTTCCCCACAAATAAACTAAGCTATTGGGGACCCTGCCAGTTTGAGCTTTTGACTGATAGCTGCCCTATTTTGACTTCTTTGCATCCTATTACCTTGAATGAACAGGGCTGAGAGCTTAATAACCCCTCCTACTGGCTGCTGGCTAAACTGTCAGTGGAATCTTGGCCTTGGGCACTTCATGGATGCCTTAAAGAAACTAGACTTGGCTACAAGGAGTACAGCAATCAGGACTGTGGCTGAGACCACAGGTTTCTGCCTCCGCAGGCCTTGCTCTTCTAGACCAGGGGTCCCAACCTATGGGTCGCAACTCTACTGGGGAGTTGCTCAGCAGACATCCTGCATATCAGATTGCATTACCATTTGTAACAGTAGTCACATTACAGTTATGAAGTAGCAACAAGAATACTTTTATGGTTGAGTGGGTCACCACAGCATTAGAAACTGTGTTAAAGGGTCGCAGCATTAGGAAGGTCGTGAACTACTGCTCGAGACACTACTACTCTAAGCCTGTACCATCACCAACAAACCTCCCTTGAGCCATGCCCTCCTAATGGCCCTGCCCAGAGCTTGCACAAAGGACTCCTTACCCACTCCACCTCCCAGCGGCTCTGAGTCTAGTAATAACTATTCTCACCCAGGTCTGGGAGGAAGAGTAGGACTGGGCTTCAACACTAAGCTTGTGAAGCTGTGCCTACAGGAGGCCTAGGAGTGGTGCTTGTATAACACTTGTGAGTGGTAGAACAGGAAAGCTCACATATCCAGATTGTCTCTGAGATATAGGATCAAAATCTTAAGCACCAGCCTGTGTGTCTCTTTACCGCCTGTACAAGATTGTTCATCACTATTGGGGGTCTGAGGAGTTCCTCTCCTTCGTGATATCCCTCTGTGTTGCAACAGTAGGACGCAAGAAATTCCTCTCCTGAATATCTCGGTTGGCTTGTGGTCTGTATCATGGGCAGAGCAGGCTGAACTGAATTGTATAATGGGCGGAGAAGACCCCTGGGGCTTCCGGCATGGGTGGCAGAGGAAACAGCAGCTGCAGAGAAGCAGCAGAACTGTAGAGTTTCAGAGAGTGCCCAGGAGCTGAGAGCCTGATGCTTGGAGTTAAAGCCTGCACAGCAACACCAATGGCAGAACCCTAGGATAGCTAAGAAAAGTCCGAGAAGCCGAGAGGCAGGGAAGTTCTAAAAGCTGGACCGGAGGGTTCAAGCATTCTAAGCGAGGCTTGCTAGAAGTTTAAGAGTCCTACCATGGACTAAGGAGCCCAGAGTCCCAGCACAACACATCTCAGGAGCTGTCAACTGCTTACTGGGTCTTGATTCTCTGTGTGCTAGAGTATTATGCCTCTACCTTAAGCACCAGAACAGAAGGGCTTCAGCTTTGGACGGAGCCAAAGAAGGACTGGAGATGGTTTCAGATTCAAATGCCTTTGCCACTTCCTTTTTGGAATTCTGCAAGTTATGCCTTTCTTTGATTGAGGAAATTCTCAGTACAAGTTCAATTAATATCCGTAATAGATGGATGAGCCGAAGGGTAATGGAATGTGAACGTTCACGATTCCCCTGTCAGCTCCTGACCCCCTGTGCTTTGCTTTCATAGGAGACAGCACATGCATTAGAAGCAGCAGCAAAAATCACGACAGAGAAAAATGAACTTGAACTCAATGAAGTGGCATTGCTTCCTTTTAAAGTGAAACGGCTAGAAGAAGAATTAAGCACGCTTAGTCGAAGCGTCAGCTACAGGTCACAAGTCCTGCAAACTTACATAGCATTTCGAAAGTCATCCGAGGAGGTATGGCGTAATGTTGACCTTTAGCAAGATGGCCTCTGTCTATCTTTCTGTTTCCTGTATAGAAATTCCACCCAAGTGGAGAGTTTGTGTTCCTGCCAGTGCTTGTACTTATACCCTTTACTCTTCATGGTACCATCTTAAACCTCAAAGTAATTTTGCCTAGAAAAATATAAATAGGTATGTATAAATAATTTATTATAACATGCATCCTTATTCCTATCTTAAAGAAAAATTGTGAAAACATCCATCATTTACACCATTAGACCATAGATACTTTGAATACTAAGAGTAGTAGAGTAATGGGGTTCTTTTGTTTAAGTTATTATTATTATTATTATTATTATTATATTATTATTAACTATATGTGTGAGTTTGGGGTGGATTTGAGTGTGGTAACCACAGAAGCAGGAGGAGGCTGTCAGTACTGTGTGGATCGGGGGCTACAGGAGATTATGAGCTGCCTGGTGTGGGTAATGGACCCCAGGCCTAGCTCCTCTGTAAGAGCAGTCTGTGCTCTTGACTGCTGAGCCATCGCTCTAGCACCAAAGTATGGTGCATTTCAAATGAACAGAATGGGAAGACAGAGTGGATCGACTCATTCTTGGAGCTACCTTGTTTGATGCCCAGATGCCTTGAATGTTGCTCCAGGCTTCTTCTGAAGCTTCATTTTTGACATGGTTAGAGTAAGCTCTGCTAGTCCCTCAAGTGCACGGAGATTGCACTTCTCAGAGGAAAGCTTCTCAAGGGTGGTATTGGTCATGAGAAAGTCTAGAGTTGCTCCTCACTTAATTCTGGCTCCAGAAAACCCTGTGTGATTGCAGATAACCCTTCTGTGAAGGTTTACAGGCACTATGTGGATGGGAGGAAGGTCTTAGCTTGGCTTCTGGTTTCTCACCTCTGCCTTCCTAATACTCCTATCCTCTCTTCCCACCAGCAATCTAAACAGAGCACCATTCCAACCTAATTTGAAGCCTTGATGTTAGAGCAGCTACAAAGCAATGCCCAAGATGGTACCTACCTATTACCATGCTAGGCACCTCCTTCCACATCCCATCTTGGCATTTGGATCCAAGATCATCTGGAGAAATGGAGCTTTATAAACAACACTCCCTGAAACACATGTCCTTCAGTTTTCCCACTTCCACTCCATCTCCTTCCCTACTTGATAGAACTTTCCATCCCCATCTGTCACCCCCTGTACCCCTGACCTTCCCTTTTCTAACTCATCAACTCTTGGTCACTCATTCCCATTATACCCTCTGAACCAACTCCCTGCCTTCTACCCCATGTGAATCCTGTCAGCTTCCGACACTCAGTCAGTCCAGCACTCTACCTACTCAGCTTCTTTGTCAAAGCTTCCAGACACAAAAGGGGACAACTGGGATGATTGGTGTGGTTACTCATTTATGGGTCTGTGTCTCTGCTGGGCTCCCATTGGCTTATATTGCTTGGTGTTCACAAGGACCTTATTCTGGTTTCCATTCTCAAATCTCAGCTGATGTCTTTGGACTTCAGATACTGTAGGAGACAGTGAGACCATTGAGGCTCACTGTCTGGACTTCCTTCTACTTCCCAACTTACTGAGGTATACTCCCTTATCTCTCCCATGACTCCCGGAAAGTGACATAGTCCTACTGAGCGAGCCCTGATCAGTAAGGGGGAGCCCTGTGTAGTCCATTTCCTTTGAAATCTTGCTCTCTGTCCGTCTATCATTTTCTGCCCTTCGTTATAAACTCTTGGAATGGGAAGATGACATTCTTCTACCTGTTCATCCTCCACAGACTTCCTCCCACTGCAATTCAGTTCCCTCCCTTGTATGGTCTGCCATGTGTCACCTCTTCTTGGCATTTAGCATCTCTTCTGAGATACCTATCATGAGAAAGTCAACCGTGGCGTTTACATTCCTCCTCCTGCTCGAGTTAACCCAGCTGCCTATTCTCCTTTCCTTTGGTGTTTATGAAAATTATCAAGGTATGCTTTATTAACATAAAGTTTACAGTGTAGCATAAAGTGTTTCAGTGCAGTGATATTTACTGTATTTATTGAATAGTACAACCTTAAAGCATGCCAGTTTGAGTACTGTCCCAACTTTTAAAAGGCGATTTATTAATTTTTACTTTTATGTGCATTCGTGTTTTGCCTGCACGTATGCTTGTATGAGGATGTCAAATCACTTGGAGCTGAATGACAGACATTTGTGAGCTTCCACCTGGTGCTGGGAATTGAACTTGGGTCCTCTGGAAGAGTACCTAGTAATCTTAAGCAGAGTCATCTCTCTGGTCAACCAGCTTTCTACTAAGAGCCTTATTTGACATTTTAGTTATTCCCTGAGGTCAGTATCTTCTCTAGTCTGTCTCTCAATGAGCACTTACTTTGTGCCCCAGGCCCTTAATTCCTGACTCACTGTGTTCCTATGATTCTGTGTCTTAGTTACTTAGCATTATCTGTTCACAGATGAGGGAAACTGAGGCTTGGAGAAGTTTGGCATGAAGTATCATCAGCTTCTGTCCCCCTTGCCTTTCCTGTTTCAAAGGCCACACATCCTCGTATCTACTGAGACAACCACAGAGATTTCTGCATACCTTTCTCTCAATTTTCCCAAGGGTTTTACCAATCCAAGTGCTCATCACTTGCTCACTATTGGCTGCATCCAACTAATGAGTCTGTGTCATGATTCTGCTGGCTACAATAGAATGCAAAGTGAAGCATCCTACCCAGCCTTATCTTTGATCCTCCTGGACTCCTCCTTGTCAGTCAGCTGAAGAATCTGAATTTCCTTCATGCTGACAGCATGCCAGTGACTCCACACTTTGCTTTTGCCACAGTTCCTTCCATCTAAGACCTCCGTTCGCTCGTACCCTAGAAAGGGACAGACCAAATGTCACCTGCTGGAAAGTTTTTCTGTACTTACTCCATGTAGAGCTGTTGTTATTTCCTCCATATGATTTTGCTTGTGTGTACATGGGCATGTCTTATTGGCCTTTTTCTCACAGAACTAACTTTGGTCTCTAAGGAAGTAAAGAATTCTTAGTAGGGAATCTTAGAATCCTCCATGGAATGAATGAAAGATCTTGAAACCTTCAAAGTATGACAACTCTTGCTTGAAATCTCATACTGTGTTTCCCTGGCTTTTGTAACTTAGGCGTTCCATGACTTTTGTCTTAGTAGTCATTAAATATTATTCAAAATGCATACAAATTAGTTCCAAATGCTTTCTACCAATTCTATATCAGCCCATTACTTGTTAATCTATAGTTACACATTTGATTGTATATTAACTCTGCTCAGGAGAGTAATTTAAAATAATTGAGTACTGCTAATAATTGGTTAACAAATGCTTAAATGTAGTTCCAGGGAGCCAAAGTAGTATGTCTTAATACAATTAGCTTGCAAAGGTTCTTAATATTAATGCTTACCCAGAAAATTTGTCATTGTTGCTACCTTTTTAGTATGGTTCACCATGATTAAAAATAAATTGTATAGTAGAATGCTCAGCCACAAATGGGTATATACTTCACCCAACCCCTCTCCAAGGCCCAGAGGGTGAGCAGAGACTATAAGAGCCAAAGGTCCCAGAGAAGTGCAGGAGAGCAGTGTCCTCTAGACAGGACAGGAGCACTCTACTTGTGAATTCATAGGAACTGGAGTTATGTGCATAAAATCAAGCCAATCAATGTTCTAGCATGGAGGGTGGGGGAGGGCTCTAACTGAAGAGCTATTGATAGTTGATGGCTACTGGGGGTGGGGGAGAGTCAGTTTTCTTTTTATTTATTATTGCATCAAATCGTACCGTATCATAAATGTGTATGGGTGTTTTACTTGCATGTGTGTCTGTGTGCTTCATATATGCCTAGTGTCGGTGGAAGTCAGAAAAGGGTATCAGTTCCCCTAGTACTGGAGTTACAGATGGTTGTGAGCCATCACATGAGTACTGGGAATTGAACCTGAGTCCTCTGGAAGAGCAGCCATTGTTCTTAACCACTGAGTCATCTCTACAGCCCTGAGATAGTTTTCTTTAAGGGGTAACCTCTGGTAGGTTGACTGTGCTTCAGTGGATGGTCCCACCCTGTGGGTAAAGATGGGCAGCACCCATCAGACTCTGTAGGTTATAGCTACAAAACAAAGAAGAGAAAAAGAATTTGGGAGGGAATCGGGAGGTGGGGGTGGATCTGGGAAAACTGTAGAAATAGGTGGTGAGTGTGATCAAAACACATCGTATTACATTTTCAAAGAATTTATAAAATATTACATTAAAATAACAAATCACAATACTCTAATATACAAAGTACTAATTGTCTTTTGTTGAATTGCTTTTTTCCTGATTTGTATTTTCCTGATTTTTATTTGTTCCTTTATTTATTATAAAACTCAGTTTTAAACAGAGCAGCCACCTGATCTCTGAAATAAATTATTCTCATTGTAGAATATGCATAAAAATAATCTAGAGTACAATAAATATTTCTGATTGGCAACAACGACCTTACCAACTCCTTTTGTTATGCAGTGGGACTCCAGTCTGTCAGCAATCTGAGCAGCTTCTCTTGGTTTTCAGAACCCTGGAAATAGTCAATAATTATTTAAAGAATGCCGAAAACTGGAGTTTCAGTTTAATTTTATACTAGCTCCAAAGGGACTCTGTATCTTTTTTATTTAAAATATTTCTTAACTCTCATCTGCCTTCTCCTGTTTTAGGTAGAGGAGCAGCTTCAGAGCCTAAAGGAATTTTATCTGACCGAAAGCCCTTGGGAAGATGAAGACGATGCTGTGGTCACGTGCCAGTCTAACTCTGCCGAAAGAAAATGGCAGCTATTTCTAAAGAAGAGTTTTTTGACCCAGGACTTGAGCCTCGAGTTCCTGAACTTAATAAGCATGGTGAGAATAACATTAAGAAGCCAGTGCCTTTTTGTGGATATGATTCCTCAAAGTCAGAATCACGTTCAGCTTGTCCGTTAGTTAGCCATGCTGCCTGAGGAAGGCCTCCTCATCTTCTGTCAAGCTAGACTTGTTCTGAAGCCCAACATTCAGAAGCTTTACTGTCGCAGAGCGCATGTGTCACAAGAAAGCTGCTTTAGCCACCCTGAGTCAAGTGCTATGTGATTATTAGTATAGACTTCCCAGAAGTCTGTGCGGAGGTTTTGAGTTATGTTGACAGCAAGGTCCTTACAAAATTTACAGGGACCCAGAGACAGTGATTAGGATAAATCTTTGTTCTGAAGAATTTCTTCCCGGCTTAACAGATCCATATTTTTAATTACAACTTTTAATTAGCTTGCAAAATAGTGGGATTTCAACGATTGATTTTATCCATTTTTGACGTTGCTTTAACGCTACCTCCAACCCTGTGTTCTTCTTCCTCACTCCCTCATACCCACCCCTGCTTCAGCCTCTCACTCCCAGTATTCCCTCCCTTTGTGTTCACGTGGCATATGCTCTGTTATCTCTCCCTTGGCATCTCCTCTATGCCCAGTCCTTGTAGAGATCCACTGCATTTAGAGCTACGTCCTAAGCCTTGGTTTCCCTGAGTTCAATGAGCAAACCCCACAGGGCCCTTTATGTCAGCCATTCATGTATCTGAAGCTGCCTAGAGAATCCTTAAAATGTGGTTAATTCACTTCTCCCTCAGAAACCTCATGAATTTCCCCAAACAGCTCGTTTTATTGTTGGAAAAATGCTAGCTGTTTAAAAAGGAATGTTTTTAAAATGTTAAATAAGTCCGTCTTCGTATCTCGTACTGCACCTCTGTAGCGAGGCAGGCATAAAACCATCCATAGGTAATTTCTCATACATATGAAATCCTTTCCGACATTGAAAGCAGTTGCCACGTTTAATGTGAGTCTTTCCTACAGCTACACATTTGCAAATTTATCTTTTATGATGTAGTTTAATTTCTTCCTTCAGGCTGATCTGCTTTGCCAAAATTTCTGCTTGCTAAACCCATTCAGAGGCCGAATGGCAATCAACCAGACATTTTCCTTGTAGCTGAGACACGAGGGTGCTAACACTTTAAGCAGTAATCTCTCTTAATTGTTCTCTTATTACGTGTCGATCCAGTACCACTCGTGTGACCTTTGAAATCCTAGATTCAGTTTAGTCAGGGCTTTCTGCATCTGCCATTTAACTTTTCCATAAGATGTGGGCCCGGATGGTTCTCACCTTACTTCATTTGGCCTTAGCCGGCGATTCATCTTGTTAAACTAATTTAGATCTATCTACTCTCTTCACTACTTCTCTCGGGTTTCATTCTGTAGATTTGTCAAGCCAGCCTTCTATAACTGTAATTACTTCTTTAGCAAAAATGTCTGAAAGGAAGATTGACATCCTAGTTCCTGAAGTAATACATTGATTAGCAGGTTTTATTAAAAAAAGGAACAATTAATGCTTTCCCCCTGCTTTAATCTAATCACCACTGTGCCTACGTGTGTGTGAGCCACAACTCCTGACTCCGTTTTTTAAGCCATTCTTCCCGGATACCCAAGCGATCTGTAAGCACAGATCTGAACACGTGGTCAGTGTGAAACTTATCCATACACTGAATGGCACCCCTCAGAGAACTAGGCCATCTTCCTTTCTCTAATAGTCTAGACCTTCTTTCTATAGAGGTTTAAAGATGGCTGACATTTGCCATTTTCTGGAGAGCTGGGGAAGGAATCTGGAGACAGAAGTCACTTGGCGGAATCGGGTTGTAACAGTCATCTCCTTGGCCTTCAATCACCAATTTTTTTCTTTGCTTTGGCTTGTGTTGTTTGAAGAACATGAGTGATGAGCCCGGGTAGAAGCACAGCACTGAATAGTTATAAATTAGTTCACACCCTCGTTAGGCAGCAGAAAAAAATCTTAAGTGATTTATTCATATTGGGAAACCAAGTTATTTTTCATTTGAAACATTGACTCACTCTATACTTTTTAAATACTTGCTTGACTTGGTGTATCTCCTGCCATCTCTAGTTTAGGCATTTATACTTTATATTACAAGAAAATTAAACTATTTGCAATTTGTCTTTTTTTGCATAGTCATTTATTGCCGAGTTTTGGAATTTTTTTTTCAATTGTGGAAATGCCAGGTGGTCTTAAAGGTAAATGTAATTGTTGAGGTTTTCACTCACATTCATTCTTCATCTTTCCCAACACTTCCTTGGGCCATCTTCATCCAGGCTGTGTAGAGTGTGTCCCAGTCACCTCCCGTAGCTGAATCTGGGGACACTTCTGCTGTATGGGTTTTCTCTTGCCTTCTGATCTGCAGTCCTGTCTTTTATCCAGGTTGGTGAGTCCTTACTAAGGGTCAGGAATCACATATAAATAATCAGATGACATTATCTTCATGTGGAATGGTTTGCAGAAGGAAATGGATCCAAACTCGAATCTTGTATCTATGCCTAAATTAGCAAGTTATTAGGAAATCCCATGTCATAGAGTTCCTGGAAATAGACCATATCATCCCACTAACTTCCACAGAGTCTGATATCTTGACGTCACCATTGTTACTTTAAGTTCTTTTCCATATTCTAGCAATAGGTTCCTTGTTGATAAAAAATAAAGTCTACATAATAATTAAGTTTACTGGTTGGCTGACCTACTGATAGGTGAAATTGCTGATAAAGATATTTCTCTTCCTACACACAGAGCACTGGTCGTGTAAGAGCACACTGCTGAAGTGTGATGACGGGTTAGCCAGGGGTAGGGAGATGGGAGCTGGCTCTTTGTCCCGAGTTGGGTATGTTTCTGAGACTAGTATTTTCAAGCTTGAAATTGATTTTTTCCATCTAAAGTTTGTCTGAATGAGATTGACTTTGGCCAGAGTTCTGGCAGATAAATGTGCCAACGTATTAATCCACAGTGGTGAATACTGAGAATTCTGTCAAGCATTAGCTTCCTCGCTACCAAGGCATCTGAAAAGAAAGATCAGAGAGCAGTCCATGGTACCTGGATATAAACGTAAAATGAGTGGATAATTTAACACCTTATTTAGACTACATTACAACAAGAATTTCCAGGCACTACACTGAAGTAAAATGAGGGTCATGTTCACTAACCAGACAGAAAGCAAATTATTGATACTAACTCTGCCAAATTCAAAATCACTTACACCCTGCTTGCTAACCATCAACACGTCATATGATAGCTTGCCTTTTCTAGGCCCTACTGAGACCACTGTACCCTTAAGACTATCGATGAAATACATATCGATAAAAGTTGTCATCGATAAAAATACAATTCCCAGCTTATATTATATTAAAGGATATTTTATTTTTTAATAGCTTCTTAATAATACATAAAAGATACCATGACTTTATAACATATATAAAAATATACTGTAGTTACTCCCACTGTGGTCTAATGTCTCTAATAATTTATGAAATTTAATAATCACAATTACAGAATATAGAATTTTATTATTCAATCCCCCCCCTTAAAATCACTGAAACACTGCTGAGGCCTTTAAAGACTCTGCACCTGATGTCTACAGAGAGACTGTAGGTCTAAGCGTTTAGTTGTGCCTCTGTACACAAACTCAGGCTTGTCTGTGTCCTGCTTGGGTGTGATGAAGTACTTGCCGCCTAAAATAGCCGAATGCAAAAGAAAAATATATCTCTTAGGAAAGAAAGCTATTACACGGATTATTAATTCAACAGGCAAAAGAGAGTGAGATATTAAATGTTAAAAAGGAAATGCACATTGTGGAGAACGTGATGGAAAAGCAAACAAACGGAAGGGAAGAGCTCAGCCGTCTCCGAATGGCATGGCACCTCAAAGCCATGGAAGGCAAGCCTGTGAAAGAACGGTGGGAAACGTTCAAAGAGAAACTTAAAAAGGTAAGGCTTTGGGTGGGCAATGGCTCAGTGCAAGGCCAAGCTTACGTAAAGCTCCAGGTTTGTACCCTAGTATGGAAACAAACGAAAAGGAATGTCGAATGTTACCTCTCAAAGAATACATTTTCATCTGTGCAACGTGCTGGAGCCTTAAAACCATGAGGCAAGAGAAATCAGCCCAGCACAGAAGCACAGAAATCGAGTGGCTCTGCTTATTTGCAGCCCTGTAGACAAATTCAGAAACGAAGATCAGTACGGATGCTACCAGAGGATGCAAGGAGGGAGGAGGGAACGGGGGTGCTGCTTGACAAGTTTGGAGGTCCTGTTCAGGTTGATGAGAGCACCTGTAGGTGATTGGTGGTGACTTAATTGTATACAAGAAAGGGTAAAATTGTGCATTTTGTTATATGTTATCATGATTTAAAAAAATAACATAAGGGCTGGAGAGATGGCTCAGAGGTTGAGAGCAGCCCTGACTGCTCTTCCAGAGGTCCTGAGTTCAATTCCCAGCAACCACATGGTGGCTCACAACCATCTGTAATGGGATCAGATGCTCTCGTCTGGTGTGTCTGAAGACAGTGACACTGTACTCATATACATAAAATAAGTAAATCTTAAAACCAACAAACATAAAAACCACAGGAGATCAAGGGATATGTGTGACCTCTCTGGCAAGGGTCAGTGTTTACAAGGCTTGAAAAGCTCTGCACACCGCATCACCACTGAGGCGACCACATGTGCTGAGTTGCGAGAAACACGTTCTTAATTGTCAATGTCTGTTCCAGACAACTCACAATGTAAAACTTCTCCATGAAGTTCTGATGCCTGTCTCTGCGCTGGACCTTGGAGGGAACCTCCAGAGCATGTCAGATCTGCGAAGAAGGTGGATCGCAATGCAGCCTCAGCTCCAGGTGGAGATGTCAATGAATGGATTTGGGTGAAGAATCTCCCCAGAGTCCCCAGTTATAGTTTGCCTTATAAGCATCCCTTCTCTTTAACAAAAGTACTCCCTTTCTCTTAAACCCTATAACGACAGGTTTTCTCACTGCTCCCAGACATACTTTTGTATTTGATGATACCCAAACATGTAAGCCGTAGTGGTGTATCCTGAATATATTTTCATCATTAATTTACTTTATATTTCAAGTTAATTTATTGATATATTTATCATGTAGTCACTATTCCCTTAGGGAGGGAGAATTAAGGCCACCTCAGAACAAAATTGGCAACCTCTGACCTTTATTATCACTGGTCCACAAATCCCTGGTATGTCACTATTCCAGTGACTCACAAGCATCCGGCTCTGACCACACCCCCTTCCGGATCATTTTTTCGGTGGGCTTCAGTCACCTTTCAAGGAAGCTCTCTGAGGACAAGATATAAAGTCATAAGTCAGGTCGTAGGCCCTTAACTGATTAACCCCAACCTCCACCCATACCCCTGCCGTTCTGTGACACAACTTTTAAGACAAGTTGACTGTCAGCATTTATTTATGAGACAGAGTCTCAACCCCAGGCTAACTTCAAGCTTATATAGCCAAGGGTAGCCTTGAACCCTTGATCTTCTTGCCTCCATTCTCCCAGTCCACATGCTATTAGATTTCTGGGTTTTGTTGAAAAACTTAAGACACATCTATCTGTTACTACTAAATACGTATTGGCTCTGAGGAACTCCTGAGTTAGCTGTTTGGAGATTCCTTTGGGGGATATCTAATTGCAGGTTCTGTTAAGATAAAACACATGTGAAGCGTAACCACTGTACTCCGTACACACATACACATACATGGCATCTCAATCCACAGCAAACTCTCCTATCCAAACTCACATGAAGTGGGACTAGCCCAACTTGCTAGATCCTGTGTGGTACACAAGCTTAAGAGCCATTGCTATAAGTATTTAGTTCTGTTGCTATGATATCTTCCACCTATTTGAGGTCCAAATACTTAATTTGAACTCGGCAATCCTAGGCAAGCCAGTCTTCTGAAGATTATGTCCCTAGCCTACAGCATTTCTTTTACTGTTTCCTTTGATACAAGATCCACTCCTGGGATAAGAGTAGAATTCTCTTGAAGCAGCGTGGCATTTGGAAGCTCTCCTCTAGGGTCTGGATTCCTACATGGGATGCCTGAGCAGTGCTGACTGAGAGGGAAGGCCGTTGATCCCTTCTCCATGTGGTAGCTATTTGTGGACGATGGCATGACAGCCTTGAGGCAGCAAATCTTGTGCGCTGTTCAGCTGGTGGCTCATACTGATCATTCTTTCCTTGTGGAGCACAAGTGATTCCCCTGATGTATTTTTATACTTCTCTATGTGTCCTTATCATACTATACGATTCTACTCTATATTAAATGTCCGAAGAAGTATATTGACTTAACAGAAGTCCAGTGCAGTTGATATATTGTAGACGCATGTGGCCTTCCATTTTTACCTCTATCTCTGAAACCCCTGCCTTTATCCCCCATGTTGCTTACAAAGTCCTGAGAAGATAGGGACTGAACCGCGTGTCTCTATGTCTTCTTCATTAAGCACAGTATCTGGGTCTTGAGAAGGCTCATAGGGATCTGTTAGTTAGCAAGTGAGAAAATGATGCGCTATTTAGACAATCAGAACATTCACTGCAAAATAAAAACTCACTTCCTGCACGACTTTCATTCTTTCCAGCAACTGCATGAGGACGTTCAGCAAATCATGAAAGAGTGGGAAGTGCTAAGTGGTCAGGGAGTTCCTTTGAAGGAGAAGGCTGAACAACTGAAGGACCTTATCCATCTCCATCAGAGGCAGAGAGAGCGAATCCAGGAATATGAGGAAATCCTGTACAAGACAGTCCAGTTCCACCAGGTCAAGGAAGAGGTAATTCTTGCTGGGGTTGTTTAATAAAGGTTTTGACTGTGCAATAAATGAAAAACAAATCACTCGTCTAAGTCTAAGAGGTTCATTCACCCTGACGGCTAATTCTATTTCCCACTATTCCTCTATCCTGCTTCATACTCTAGCCAGGCTGCTGCCTTCCCTGCCCTTTGAATATGGCACACGCATTCCTACAGCTAAGCCTGACTCCCAGCTTGGCCCTTGCTGGCAGATCTCTTCTCTCAGTTGCCTCCTTCCAGCCGCCCTCTCCCAAGCAGTGACCCTCTCTTCTGCCGTGGCACTCACAGGCCATGTCTGGCGCCTCAACTTGATTTTACTATTCCCACTCAAGTCTTAGTTTTGGGGAGGAGGGGTGGTCAAAACCCAAGTTCTTTCTTTTTTATTTTGTCATCCCAAGAAGCTTTCAGCGTGACGTGCTCAGGAAAAAAAAATTCATTGGTTATTTCATGGCAGTTCACAACCATCTGTATCGCCAGTTCAGGTCTCCAACACTCTCTATACACTTGGTACGCAGACAGGTATGCAGGCAGAAACACTCGTACACATCTAAAAGGAAAATATTTTTTTCCCCCGGAGCTGAGGACCGAACCCGGGGCCTTGCGCTTGCTAGGCAAGCACTCTACCACTGAGCTAAATCCCCAACCCCGGAAAATATTTTTTGAGTTTACATAAACCACAGACTAAGAGCTTGCTAAAGTTTGGGGTCGTGGGCCCAGAATGCATCGCCTTCTTTCACAGATTTGAAAAATGTGACCTGATCCATGTATTCCTGTTGGGGTCACACTACTGCAATGTGCACCTCTATCGTCATCCATAGGATGGATGATTCTGGGTGGGCTAGTGAGTGTCTCACCAAGCTAGCATTACAGAAAGTGGGCTTTGGGAAAATCCAGTTAAGGGCTAATGTTCTGAATTCCAGCTGACCCATCTCATCAAACCAAGAGAACTGGAGCTCCTAGCACAGCCCATGGAACTGGAAGGTTCTAAGGAGGTCCTGATGCAACTGGGCCGTTCTCAAGGAAGACGGGCACACATAGACCATCTCCATCGGCTGGCCTTATCCTTAGGAGTGGACATCATTTCATCCGTGCAACGACCTGTAAGCGTCTTGGAGTATCGCCATTGCTATCTCTCTCTCGCCGGTACTATGAAAGAAACAGGCAGATTGCTGAGTATATGTTAAATATGAGTGGTTGCTTTTGTGTGCGGTGCTGGGGATTGAACAAAGAACCTCATACCAAGCGAATCATTGTTAAGCCATCCCATAGCCCCAGTATGTTAAACTTTAAAAGGCAGAAAGTCATTAATCATTGGGGTGAATATTAGTTCTAATTTCCACCACCATCAACAAACAAACAAGCCTAAGGAGAACAGTCTGAGCCTATAAACCCTATTTTAATGCATCTTATTCTCCTGTTAATTTATATAGAGCCACGATCTCAGGTGGGCATTAGGTTTCTGCATTTGAAATGTGTCTAAAGCAACTAAGAACCTAAACTTTTATTTAATTCGAACTAAGTTAACTGTAAATATTATTGTTGGAAACCTCTTAATCCATTCAGAAACTACTTGAGCATGTGACTCCATGTAAGAAACTGTACGTTTTGAGAAATTTAAATCTACATCAATTATTTCTGATAGAAATTTAACTACAACTGAGAAAAATTCAAACAATACACCTATTAGATTTCGAAGATGTGAGGTAAAAAAAAAAAGCTAATACTTCTATATTGGATATGTGATATAAAGTGATGATATTTGGGCATACATGATAAACTAAATTATACTATGAAGGTTAGTTTTGCTTATTTCTTCTTTGACTTTCAATGAGACAATTGGAAGTTGTCCAATTACTTCATGACTTGTAATGCATTTCTGCCGGGCAGTGATGCTTCAGGATTGCAGGTCTGGAAGTCTACTAGGTCCTTGAGTCTTACCGGATGAGCAGCCCCATCTTATAGAGGAAAAGTTGAAGTCAAAGACACTGGCCACTCATCCATAAAAGCCCAGAGGGGATGCTCCAGATCCTCTGTTTCTGGCCTGGGCTGTGGCACCAGTCTTTTTACTTGCTTTATTCCACTGGTCAGATGTTAATAGAGGAGCCTAAAAGATCAGAAAGCACCTTCTAGTCAAACATTCATAACTAATTCATAACTAATACACTGAACTCTGATGTTTACGAATTCCCTAAACTCGTACTTTGAGAGGGAAAGGTTATGTTTACTTCACTACGAATAAAACCACATGTCCAATTTTACTTCAAAGCTCACTTAAGATCTCCACCAGGCTCTATGTGATATAGAGAGCCCAGCATCTATTCTTTAAGTTAAAAGGCAGAATATACGAATTTGTTACTGTTAAAAAGAATTGACTTTTGCCAGTGTCAACATTTTCTAAAGAGTTTTATTATATTTGTAAAGTTATTGTTTTAAAACTAAGAAGGTAGAATGTCTCACTTTGCACACATAACACAAACTGTGCTCCAGCCCTCTCCTGGCCTCGGTTCCAGCATCCTTCCTGCACTAGATAGAGATTGGAGCACTCGCATAATGAACCTGAGGTTAAACTCAAGTTGACGGGAAAATTACAGCGCCGTGGCAGAATGTTTCTAATGCATATTTTATGCTTTTTGAAGTAAAAATTAGACCTTATCATGAGTGGCGTCTCTGAGGAGTTGGGCATGATGATGAGAGTCAAGAATAGAAACGTCTATTCCATAATGTTGAGTGTCTGGCTTCTTTCTCAAATCATTAGATTCAAATATGTTTAGGGTAAAATAAATTAGGACCCTATATCTCCTTTGAAGCCATTTGTGAGCATTATAATGCAGGCAAATGGTATATTATGTGGCCATCTCACGGGTTCCTCTTGTTATTTCCACATCCTTCATTTCCAGAATTGCTCGAATATTTCTGCAAAGAGCCTGCAGCAGCAGCTGGAGGCCCTCGAACTGGATAGCAGGGATTGGAGTGCCAAAGCCAAGGAATATGAACAGGTCCTGGCCTGCAGCTTGGAGTACTGCACCACACGAGAGGAGATCAATGAGGTAGGGCTTTGAAAGGACACCTTGGGTCCAAAGCATGTGTCCCAGTGTCTGTGCATGTGCATATATAATGCTTACACACACACACACACACACACACACACACATACACACACACACACGGTGGGGAAAATATCAGAACTCGGTTTTCTTACCCATGCCCTTTTATTCTCTGTAGCCTCAGAGTACCCAAAGCTTGAGGAAACATCAAACTCCCAAAACTGTCAACGTTAGGATGGTGTCAGTGCATAGAAAAACCTCAAACACAAGATTGGAGATCTGGGACCTTAGTTACTGCTTTTCGTGTGTGTGTGTGTGTGTGTGTGTGTGTGTGTGTGTGTGTGTGTGTGTGTGTTCTAGTCTGTGCGATTGGACACAGCTTTTTCAGGGCACAGAGGGAAGGGTGGCACTGTCCAATGTGGTAGCTTGCTCTAGCCTGCTGACATTCTATTTAAGTTGCATTGACTCAGGGTGTAGGCAGTGCTGAGGGCAGAGAGAAGGCACTTCTCCGGGAGACTGCAGAACATTTTCCAAAGTCAAGTTGCTGTTGATGTAAACAGATGCCTTTTCTGACTAAAGAATTTTCAGGGAAAAGGAAAGGGTAAGAGGTCCTCTATGCTCCTACATCCACACAGATACAACTTCCCCTTGACTCCATCAACAGTTCTCAGCCAGGACACATATTCACTTCCAGCCCCACAGTTGAGATTTGCATTCATGGGCTGTGGGTTGCCTGACTAGTGCTGAGCATAGTGGTTTTCCATCAATCATGCACTTGCTCTGGGGAAGACACAAGGAAAATGACGACGCCACGTCTGTCTGTCTTTCTGAGTCCACTGAAAAGGGGGCTGAGGGGAAAGGCAGCTAACTTTCTTGAATTCTTGGTTTATGCCCCATCGGCATAATTTAGGTCCACCGGGTACCGATAACCATTAACTCACGGGTTAAAGAGTGGGTAATGGAGCTTTAATGATGGTTTGCTCTGGAGCTCCTGCCCTTCTGGCAGATCACAGGCGGGTGCAAGAGGGCACATGCTGGAAGGAAAGTGAGAGATGGGGAGAAGCTGCTAGGATCCGGTTCAAAAGGAGGGGCGAGGGAGAAGGCGCTGACTTGGCTTTTACCATAGCAGTGTGCTCCGACACTGCCTGCTTCCCATTCCTGGCCTGGTTCACTTTCTGGTGAGCCCACAGTGTATTCTGCCCTGTACACAGGGAGCAGCCTCTTCCGCTTCCCTCTGCCACAGTTTACACTTCTGTTAGCTCTGTTTCGTCCAGAGCTTCTTGGTTCTCCCAGGGCTATGAAAGATTCATGGCCATTTTCAAAAAATGATCTTTTTCTAAATTTCCTTAGTTCTTCCCCTCCCTTTCATCTGCTTCTTTCTCCTTTTCCTTTGCTTTGCCCAAACTTCTCTCCCTGCAGAGATGGCGCAGCTCTGCAACTACAGAGAGAGAGAGAGAGAGAGAGAGAGAGAGAGAGAGAGAGAGAGAGAGAGAGAGAGAGAGAACCGGTTGGTGAAATGCTATGTGCATTTCCAGTCCCAGTGAAGCAGGCTACATAGGTTCCCAGCCCCGCCTCTCTGGGTTTCCATGTCCCTGAAGAGCTGTGGCATTTATGAAGCTTGGTTCCCCTGCTTAAAGCCTCCCAGAACTTCTATTTACAGGGACAGCCTCATGATGAACTAGCATTCAGAGCCAGCCCAGAGGACAGATGACCCTTCCAGTCATAGTAGGGATGCCCCAGGATTGTCTGTACCACTTCAGGAATGAGCAAGCAGAGACATGCGGGTTTAGGAATCAGGTATCACGTTAACACACTCATAATTACTGAGAGAAGTATCATTCTCCATCGCTTCTGCTTCTAGTCCAATTAATCTTCAGGCTATCCTTTCGCAGTTGAAAGACCTTTGAAAACCTTGGGTAATTTTGACTTTTGTTTGTTTCTGTCTTTGTGGAGATACAGCAGGCATGTTGAAGTGGGACATCCATACGCTGAATTTTACAAACACCAAACCAGTGGCAAAATAATCAGGAAGAATACTTTTTGATGACCTTTAGCAAAATAAAATGAAGTTATGTCTTATTCTACTTTGGACCATGACTGCAAGAGGGGACTTGGTTGATATTTCCATGGTGACAATATTTGGCATCTATATGTGTCATTTGTTTAGACACAGGTATCTAGAGTATTACATAAAATGAAATGAAGCCAAGTAAGATAGTACATGCCTGCTTTTCGGCAGAGAGAGCAGGAGTTCAAGGCCAGTCTTGGTTACAGAACAAGTTCGAGGTCAGTATGGGCTACATAAGACCCCATCCCAAAACAAACAACAAAAAATTGAAATGTAGTGTGTGAAGTGATTTTTCTGATACAAACAAATAATATTCTGCCAAGGAACTAGACCATACTTAACATTTAATTTTTAAAGTTGATCATAAGACACACTTCTACTCTCAATGTGACCAAAATCATCCCCAAAAGTTCCCAGACACTGAGTTGCAGTAGACTTTGGAGAATGTCTGGCTTTATGTCTTCATTTTCATATGAGAACATGAAGATATATGTGTGTGGGATTCATCTTAACAATGCACTAGAAGATTGCAGCGCTTCTGTCTGTAGTTTTGGGTTTTTTTGGGGGGACGGTAAACTTTGAGTCAAGATTCACCTGCCAGCCATGAACTATTGGGATGAGTTAGTCTCAGTATAGTCACATCCAACCACATCTATTCCTGCTTCCCAATACATCTATTATAATATGTAAGAATGATCTGTCACAATTGATTTGATTGTTCCCAGAAAACGTTTTCTTTTGACTTTGCTGGAACTAACTTAGTGCTCTTCACTCAGGCCCTTACAGAAGGACTTTGTACCTCAAGGTGAGAGAATGGAAGCCACTCTAAATGCCATTTTAAAAATAAGATGTGATTTCCTTTAAAGGCATGTAACAATGCCTTTTGTGTCCATTATCTTCGCATATTTTTATGCACAGGAAGTTTCTGAAAAACTCGTTTTCTTCATGTTTACCCATGAGAAGCACAACTGTCAAGCTGCCAAGTTTTATGGCATTTCCCCCCTACCCATTTCATGCAAGGATACATTTGTATGCATAACGGCTCAATAGCACTTTGCATTTTCTTGCTTGGCCATGTGAATATATCATTAACACACAAAACATTCTAGAAATTTCCGAAACCATATTACATTACAAAGGAACATCATTTGTTTATAATCTACATTTTAAAAGTTAGTATGCTGATAGAAAATGTGTTTCCTTCTTACAAGCTGACCCAAACAAAATGTATCCTTATATTTACATGATGTTAATGGGGATTTATGACTTAAAGGCTCCCGTTTTGTGTCACAAACAATTACTTTGCTGGGAAGAATAGGATGACAGAATCAGGCCGGTATCCATTTTCTCAAAATAAGTTTTCCACACAAAAGCTTCCAGACTATTATATTACCTTACCCTGGAAAATCTCCTCTAGGATAGCAACATCTTTCCTATCAGAGAGTAAGAAGGAAAGGATTTAGCATATATATTCCACATGGCAGGCATGAATTCTTCAAATCCTGTTGTAAATTTGAACGGATTGGTCACCTGAGAGCCAGACACATAAACTGGATCAGAAGCAGTAGATCTTAACTAAGGAGTGTACTTTTATATAACACGAATAGGTAATAGAATGAAAACCACGTTCCACTGTTTGGCACTTTGCCCCTGACAAAATGAACATGGATAGCCATCCTTGTCAAGAAAGGACACAGAAAAAAGTGTGGACAAACCACTGGATGGGGCATCACTGGGAAAATTACAGACAACATGCGTTGTCCCCATTCATAACCCAAACTTGTTCTTGAAAAAAAATAGTAAATTATCTTTATCCAACAAATATATTTAATGTGGCTACTCTGAACCAGGCTGTAACACTACAAATGTCCACAAAACACCAAAGAGTCTTGAGAAAATTAAAACCCACATGGCGCTTCACAATCAGAGCCGTTTGCTCAGCAGGCCCTGACCCAACTGGATTTGGGTGGCATGGATAAGTGGACAGGAAAAACGACAATTTGTTCAGAAAGTGTTCATTCCAAAGACTCAAAATTTTAAATCGTAATGTTTGACAGTACTGTATAGGCTCTTCTGGAGGGTCTGGACGACTCACATATAAATTATAGTTACTGCTTGCCCGAAGAGAACGAATAAAATGCATTAAATGCATTATGAAGATGCTACGCATTCAAGATAATGTTTACTGCTGAGACTGGCTGCTGCCTGGAATTTGGAACAGGTCTTTGCTTTACGAGTTGTCTCACTTCCTGTTGCTATGCGGCTTGGAGCTGGAGGATGTGCTGTGGTTACCGAGTGGGAGAAGAAGGCCAAAGAGACTTCTCCAGAAATCCGTCCAACATTGAGACCCAGTGCCTTCCAATAATATTTGCAGCGTTTCGTCCAGATTAGATTTTGAGTGTTTGGATGTCTTCGTTTGGAATTCAAGCATCTCTGGGTGGTGGTACATTACAACATTTCATTACGGAGAAGGAGCCTCCGAAAGCGTTGTCATCAGGAGGGGGCAAACAGAGGCTAAGGAATAGAGCTTTTGAAGGGGATGGTAGAGAAATAAAAACCGACTGCTCATTTTGAATTTGGGGGTTTAGCCAGAAGTACACCATAGTTCTAATGCAAGCTTTTCTTTGCAAACCCATTGCCTTGGCTTTAAATAGACCATGTCCCTCACACCAGTTAGTAAGACATTCCTGTGAAAGCTGCCTCAACCAGCTTAGTCAAGACTAAGAATAGCAAGCCAGGCTAGCCTGTCGGGAGCCTCTTACCCTTCTGTTTCCATAGAAGTTTCCTCATTTCTAGTCCTGAAAAGAGACTTACCGCTCACTGGGAAAATTGTGAGAGGATAAGTTTTGTAGTTTCAAAACAACGCGGAGCAGTTTTAAGATTTTAGAATTTTTTCTAATTATGGCCATGTAAGTTTGGGCTACTTTACTCTATACAAACATGAAAGAGCTGAGCTTGTACAAAGGGGGAAGAATCAAATTACTCACTAAGAAAAAAATATCCTAACATCCATAATACATACATTTTGCTAATGTGTATTATAGCATTTATAGATTGCTAATGAATAAACCATTCTTCTTCCCCTGCTGTTGGTGCATGTGGCTGCTTATATACACAAGCGGGGCAGTTGTCTGGCCCATTTCCACCATGCCCTATTGTTGACAAGCTCACTAAAGTTAGAAGCAGCTGCATGGACAATGATACCTCAGGGCAGTAACCAGAGCACCCAGTTCCTTTAAAGCTATGATGCCAACTTACGTGGGGATTAGATTACGTTTTCATATTGGAATGTGCAGGTAAGAAAAATGTGGGGTGGCTGGATTCACTGATGCTTAGCGGTACTTCGCCAGCACTTCCTTCTCCTTGTATGTATAGTGGGCTTGAATTTGCATTGAGGGAGGCCCAAGAGATTCGATTTTGACTGGATGTCCAACGTGACTAAACAAGAATAGTGCCAGCAACTCTGTGGTGCGAGCTCGTGTGTCAGAGTGAAGCTATCCTGTTTCACATACCCATAGCACCACAGGCATTCGTTCGCCTTCTAGATCGCCTTCCGTGGAAATGCATGCATGCTGGTCATGCAGAAATGAAGTCATTCTTACCAGGCATAAGTCGGATATTTCTAAAGTCAGTGTAAACTAAAAATGTGCATGGTTTAGAATGAGAGTGTTAGAGATCCGTCTCCCTACACTGCTCATGCAAGCACTCAAGTAGACAGTAAGCCTTCCTGGTTGAAAAAGCAGATAAAACCCTTTGGCTATCAAGTTGATGTTAGAGCCTCTCTTTCTTTCTCTAGACGGATCAATAACAGAGACACAATTCAGTAAATAGGTAAGGTGCAAAATAGTGTCTTCCAGTGTAAAATTGTCAGTGACTGAACACCTTAGTTCCTTTTGTAATGTTTATTTCATGTATTACTTCATCGAATTCAATTTTGTGTGTGTATGATATATATATATATATATATATGAGTGCATGTTTGTATATGTGTGTACAGATCTGGCATAGTACATCGTATGCATGGGAGCCTTGTATGACCTTGTATGACTCTTGTACCTTGTTTGCAACAGTCTTTTTTGAGCTTCTGGGTTCCTGGGGATCTGAACACTGGCTCTCATACTTGTGCATCAAACTTAACCCACTGAGCCATCCCCAAACCTTTTTCCTGTCTTGTCTTTTCTCTTCTCTTCTCTTCTCTTCTCTTCTCTTCTCTTCTCTTCTCTTCTCTTCTCTTCTCTTCTCTTCTCTTCTCTTCTCTTCTCCTCTCCTCTCCTCTCCTCTCCTCTCCTCTCCTCTCCCTCCCTCCCTTCCTTCCTTCCTTCCTTCCTTCCTTTCTTCTTCTTCTTTTTTGACCAGCTTTCACTATGTAATCTAGATTGTCCTTGAATTTGTTATCCTCCTTCTGCAATGAAGGACTGGGGTTTTAGGCAAGCACTCTCACACACTAAATAACTTGGTTGTTAATGATGGCACCATTTGTAACATTACCCTGACGATCTTAACCACTTTATGTGTGCTGCTCAAGGGTGTTTCGTACATACACCTTAGAGTGCACTAGAGGCATTCTCCATCAGCACAAGTTTGTAAACATCTCAAACACCATATCTATACAGTTAAACAGTAACTTGCCACTGAAGGACTTTTAAAATAGCAGTCTCCGGCTGCCTCAGATATGGCATGTAGTAATTTATAGTTGTAGACTGAAAATAAGGGATATAAAATATCTTACCTCAGTTTTCTATTAACAACTCAGGAATAGTTTCTTTATATTTGAGTATCATAAATGGCATTTCATTTGTCCCTTCCTGCTGGAATTAACATATGTGCATTAAAACATCAAGTGTCACAGAATGTAGATATGTATTTAATAGCTATTTCATAACTATACCAACTTAATAGAACATTTTAAATATTTCCTGGTCTTCTGATATAGAAGTTGTTTTCAAAGTCTGAAGTTATAGCCTTTTCCACTCTTTCTGGACATCGTTGACTTATCTGCTAAAATGGTTTATATCATCTCCGTTCTTGATTCTGTCCATAGTGTAAAACTAATATTCAGCAATGTCATTTTCTAAGTAAAAACAATCAATATGGGTTGAGTATATGGATATTCTATGAAAAAAATTGTATAATAATTTCTCCATAGTCAGATCTGCCAGGGCCTTGCTGATGGTTTGTTCCAAGAACAGTTAAGGGTAAAATCAATGTTTTATTTTCACACCATGGAAACTTTGGAGTGAGCATTTGAGAAATACATTTTCTAGGGCAGATGTATTTTTCTATATTATGAACCTAAGGTGTAACGTGTGCATGGCTTTTATACACTCTCTGGTAATTTGTTTGCTGTCATTGAAAAGAATTTTAATGTATCTCTAACTTTTCTTTCCATCATTCAGATTTATCAGGCATGACATGATTCCTTCTTGTTGTAAAAGTCCCCATATAATCTTAGGTTTATGTTTTCTTTGTGCTCCCTTTTGCTGATAATATAAAGTGAGAGTTGCCTGGAAGGGTACTTAGCCCTCATGCATATGTAGAAGCAACAGAAAGTGGAATGTCTAAAAGTACCAGGTTGCTTAGACTTTTAGTGCACTGGTAAAGATGAACTGTTTGTAAGACCTTCATAATATGACCTGCCTGGACCAATCAGCATTGCCCTCAGTGGCAGTGACTCTGGCTTTGGGTTTTTTAATTTGTTTGTTTGTATTTTCAGAGTTAATAGTCTACATTTAAGAAGTAAAGCTATCTAAATTTTGCTTGTGTGAATAACTTTAGCTGGATAAATAAAATTCATTTCTCACTAAATCTCACATACTGTACTAAATATTCTAACCATCAAATCTCTCACTGACCTCTTCATCATGAAGCTCCTTGGAGCCTTAATAATTTTTTTATACATAATGACTGTGAGAGAGTACTGTGACATGGAAAGATCTGAGACAGTAGTAGCCTGCGTAAAATAGAACGAGTGTCAACATTTATACCAAAGATACAAATAAGAAAATTCGAGTTGGCAAAAGTTTATGTTCAAGATGTTAGACACTTTCTTGTTTAGCAACCAATGAGATGGCTGTACTCAATTAAAAATCATACACCAGAAATTACTCTCATCGAAGGATGGGTGTCCACCTAAAGATTTGGCTTTGACTGAAATTATTCTGAACACATTTTTAAGATGATGAATTTGAAAATGTTTAGCTATTTTGATTCATACAAATGAATATTGACTTTCTAATTTTAAGGGGATGATAATTTTATGTTTATTAAATTATAGCTCAAAGAGTCATTCAAAGATATAAAAAAGAAATTCAACAATCTGAAGTTTAATTACTCTAAGAAAAATGAGAAATCTCGAAACTTAAAGACTCTTCAATATCAAATCCAACAAGTGGAAACATATGCTGACAAAATTCAGGTAATGAGAAAGTAGTGTGTGTGTGTGTGTGTGTGTGTGTGTGTGTATGTGTGTGTGCATGTGTGTGCACACATGTGTATATGTGTGTGCGTGCACGTGTATGTGTGCATGCACATGTATGTGTGTACACATGTGTGTGTTTGTGTGTGCACGTGTCCACGTGTGCATGTGTGCATGCACATGTGTGTATGTGTGTGTATGCACGCACATATGTATGCATGTGAATGTGTATATGTGTAATTTCTATAATTAGTGCAAAATAATTGCAGTCCAGGCATAACTATTTTACAGAAATAGTTCTCGACATGAGAAGAGTAGTTTTCTAATTTTATAAAAATTTGACTTCTTGTAGGAAATGATGATTTATCTCATTTTCCCTTTAAAAACAACAGCATTAGTCTCTATAATTCAGAGTTGGCTTTCCTGGAAAGGTTTTGGTTATTTGCTTGGTATCCAGTCATGCGATGCTGATTTTAAACAGATGGACAGGAGAGTGTTCATAGAGTAATACATGGCAGCATTCTACCCAGAGAACAGTTTTTATTGCATGCCATCAAGCACAGTGCCATTCTGAAAGCTCTCTAGCTTACTCACTTTTCAAATTTCTTGCTGACACATAAAAACAAAAGAAATGTGCGTACTCTGGGGGGTACCATGTATATTTTAGAGCATGTGAATGTTGTGTATCATTTAAACCAGGTGAGAACTATCTCTACAAATGCTCATTTGTTTATTCCAAAAACATTCCAGTCCCCTGCATTTGACTATCGCCGTGACCACCAGCATGTGTGCTTGCCCTGGCTGGCTGCAGGAATACATCAGAGCTTCTGGCTTCATGTCTGTAACCTAGCACCAATGATGCATGTTGAGATGTATGTGCTGAGTTAGCACTGGAATAGTTTCTGCCAAACACACAGGTCTGTGTGTTTCCATGCTTCTTATCACTTTTTCATGCATGCGTACACATGTCTCTCTCATGCCCCCTACCCTCTTTCCTTCCTTGTCCCCGCTCATGCCCAGAGTGTCTACCATAGATTCCAGAGATCCCAATAACTACACACACACACACACACACACACACACACACACACACACACACACATGCACACACAAACACATAAACACGCACACACACATAGACACACACACACGATCTAGATGATCTAGGTTATGTAGGCTTTTTATAAATACTGACTGGATAAAATATCTTGGAGAAAACCTATTTTTCCAAAGTACATTTACAGTGATTATAATTTTAAGATATCAAAATGGCGGAGGCAACAAGTTTTCTCAAGTTATTCTGTCTTGCCACTAGCATCATACATAATATACAATTTCCTGTTAAAAACCTTCTTTACCCCCACATATAGGCTTTAAGGAAGAAAATGGAAAAGGTTAATAAAAAGACATCCGATTCAGTCTTAAGTTATCCAAGTAATAAAGCTAACACCCTTGTGGAAGCCATGGAGGATTTGAAAAAGCACGTCGATGACTTTGACAAAGTTGTGACAGATTATAAGATGAATTTGGACCTGACTGAGCATCTCCAGGAAGTAATAGAAGAGGTATTTTCTTCTTGTTGTAATTCTATTCTTGCCATAACATTGCTTCAGAAAGTACATTGTCCTGAGCATGGCGTGGTCCCAGTAGCTGGAGGCAGAGGGGAGTTTGCAAGCTCAGGTACAGTTTAGCCTCTATAGTAAGACACCGTTTCAGGAAAAAAAATCTTGCTTCTTTTAGACAATAAATGCAGTGTTGGTTATGCTCTCATGACAGCCCTGGTCATGTTTCTCTTTGTTATTGATTTAAGGAAATTCCTTGAAGTTGAACTGTCAGGTCAGAGGCGATGGACGGCACAAGGCTTTTGTTTTTCTGCACTTGTCCAGTGGCTCTTGAGAAAGCGCTGGTTAATTTACTCCTCCCAGTACCATAAGAGTTTCCATTTTCTTCATAACCTCTATTCAAACTGTCTAACCCCTGCTATCACAGCCACTGGTAGAAAGCTGTTTCAATACTCAAGCAGTATACTTAATGTCACAACATTTGAAAGCACTTCAGAATAACCGGAGACGGGGAAATCTCAGGTGCTCCACTACTGGTCTTGTAACCTTTGTTACTGCAAGGGTATGGTGGTACTCCACCTAAACTACAGGATCAGGTCGTTGCCTCACATTTTATATCAGAGAAACAACACCCGAGAGCCTTGTGTGTTCTTTGTCGCCTATTCTGACATACAGACTCTCTTTACAGTTAATACAGTTGAGTGTTTGGACTTAACCCCACATTATGAATGATTATTCTGTGAAACATGATGTAACAGGGTTGCTGAAGCACCTTGGCACTTACTTAATGCTAGCTTTTCAGAGTCCTGTTCTGCTATTTTTTTTTTACCCAGCACAAATGCCTCTGGCCTGGGGCAGACATTCCTCCTGTCGCGGTTATTATTTTTTTTTTTAGAGAAAAATTCTTCATACCTCCACTGTGCTTCAAAATAATGCCTAGGTTTATTTCCTGAAGGTAGAATTCTATTCTTTGGGTGATACTTCCTTGATCCGTATCTAAATTTCATCCTTAAAAGAAAATATATCATTAGAATATTGCTAAGAAAAATTTTCCTTGTGGATTACTAGCACTGTTTGTTGATTACACTACATTTTGAGTGTTGCCCACCCAGTGTCTTTATTCTTTTTAGAGAGCAGATGGTTTTGCTGCTTGCTCTTAAAAGTGTACAATGGTGTCTTAAGAACTGTATTTTAGATAAATCTAGGAAGGCAAGAGAATCAAAGCTGTTTCTATACTTTTGCCTTCTAAATTTTCTTGTGTGTATTCTAAAATATGTGCCCTGGTACATGCGAAAATAGATATGACTGTGTGCTGATATTTTCTTTAACATGACTTGGAAAGTTTAAAGACTACATGAGCATGAAGTTTGAGAAAAATCAAGATCTGAAGCATCCTTGGTGCGCGTGAAGAACTTCAGAAGGACAGGTCTCTTTACTCTGTTTTCTTCCGTTTGAATCTAGTGTAACTTTTGGTATGAGGATGCTAGTGCCACTGTGGTAAGAGTTGGGAAGTATTCCATGGAGTGCCAAACAAGGGAAGCTGTAGACATCCTCCACAGGCAGTTCCAGAAGTTTGTTACTCCCTCAGTGCCCCAGCAAGAAGAAAGGATTCAGGAGGTCGTCAGCCTTGCTCAACGACTATATGGTGAGCATCTGTGTGACAGTGATTTGCCACTGAACAAATCTATTCTGAACCTGATCCAGCAGGAAGCAGATCAAAGCCCTCCCTATCCCCACCTAGGCTGAGAAAAGTCTCAGGCTCTCTTCTACATCTAGCAAAAGTAAACAGTAGGGAATAGCTTCCCTACTGTTCTCCCCACAGCAGGAGATGAAGCCTGGTTTTAAACTCTGTGGTATTAGCCCTCCTTCCCTATTCGCTTTGTGGTCTATCCTTTCTATTCTCAGAACCAGGACCACACTCTATAGACACAGAGTATAATGTCCCCTAAGTGAGCATACAAAGATTCTGTGACGCTGGTACAAAGCTTCCCCTAGGGTTTTCGGTCCTCTTGTTCCCATGAAATTAGATTTGTGGACTTGAGAAATGACTAGAGAACTCTCCCTAAACACACAAGAGAACTTGTCGCCAGAACTCTGTTGCCTCATGGCTTTCTTCTCCTACATTATGAGCAGAGAGTAGAAGAAACTTCTTCATAAAATAAGTCCCTTGGTGGCAACAATGCTAAGAGAGCAGTTCCACGGAGTCTCTGATGGGACTCCTCTGAAGCGAGATCCCCAGGGACCAGGCCAAGGCAGCCCAGAGCAAGACATTAGAAGGTTGTTCAGAAAGCATCCTCTGGCTTCCCAGAGCTGCTCCAGGCAGACGTTCAGTCTGCAGTATGTTGCCCTACTCCCAGACAGACGCAAAATGCCTAGCAGGATGCACTGCACTGCCTAATGGGCAATTCTTGAGAACAAATTGTTTATTATTTTCCAAAGGAAACATAGTAGCAATACACAAACACTAAAATATTAGCTGGAAAGCTAATGAGAAGAAACAGATGTCTCTCTCTCTCTTTCTCTCTCTCTCTCTCTCTCTCTCTCTCTCTCTCTCTCTCTCTCTCTTGCTGTTATGTAAGCGCTCTAAGGGGAAGTCTGAAGGGCATCACTTGCACTGCAGATGTCTGTTTCTATTTCATACCTGATAGTATAGACACTCCTTTGTCTGTTTTCCGTGCTACCAAGGAAAAGAATATAATACGCTGTATTACAAACAGGGCCTGTTCAATGTCAAGACAAGGTAAGTACTTACAAAGACCCTATAAAGGTTACAATTTTCTATACTTAGCAGAGTTCTGTGTCCTGTCTTTTGGGTATTCTGACTCTAATTACTAACTGGTATATGCATTCTTTAGTCATTGTTTGGATTACCCCCATTGGAATGTAATCTCCATGAAACACAAAGCCTGGCCTGTTAACTTGAGCATCATAGTATATACTAAAGGCTCAATAACTGTTGCAGGAATAAAGGAATAATTGAACACTATGATTGAAAATATGAATTCTATGAGTTTTCACACACTTATTATGGACTCTGCAACCTTGTGAAATATTTTATTTATTTTATGCCTCTCTCTCTCTCTCTCTCTCTCTCTCTCTCTCTCTCTCTCTCTCTCTGTGTATGTGTGTGTGTGTGTGTGTGTGTGTGTGTGTGTAGATTACAGACCATTTAGAGGTCAGAGGACAAACTGCAGAATTAGCTCTTTCCTTCCACCCATGTGAGTCCTGGGAATTGAACCCGGGTCACTAGGCTTTGGCAGCAAGCACCTTAATTCACTGAGACATCCCAACAGACCACGGGGCTATACGTCTTTCCACCTGCATTACACAGTCACTCTGGGGATATGAAATAAGGTTGTGCAGACAAACATCACTGAACCCTGAACACTAAGATTTTGCGTTTATTTTGGGTGGGGTAGAGAGATAGACGCCGCAGTGACTGCATGGAGGTCAGAGGACCACCTGTGGGAGGCAGTCCTCTCACAACACCATGTCGAGCTCAGTGCCCTAACACAGGTCACCAAGCTTGAAAGCAAGTGCCTGTCCCTGCTCAGCTGTTTGAGCAGTCAGAATCCGAACTTTTAATGCAGATAAATTTATCTCAGACATTAATGGTGAGTGCCTGCTATGCCTACTAGGCCTCAGGACGTATCTGCACTGTTTATGAATAACTAAGAAGATACTGCTCCTACAGCCAAGAAACATGACTAGGCCTAGAAGTCACCGCATTGCAAACGCTCGTCTTTTGTTGTATGTGTGACTTTTAGCTTCTGTTACTGGTGTTCGGGATTGAATTTGGGGCCTGTCATGGTTAGTTTTGTCAGTTTAACACAAACCTAGACATGCTTGGCAAGAGGAAATCTCAGTAATAATTGCCTCTGTTGGATTGGCCCGTAGGCATGTCTGTGGGACATTTTTGCTGATTGACGTGAGGATGCCCACCGTGGGTGGTGCCATTCCTGAGCAGGCGAGGCTGAGTTATATAAGAAAAGTGATGGAGCAAGCTAAGCATGGAAGCTTATCAGCGACATTCCTTTATGGTCTCTGATTCAGTTCCTGTCTTGAGTTCTTCCCTTGGCTTCTCTCGATGATGGATTGTAAACAATAAGCTAAAATAGATCGTTTCCTCCTCAGGTTGCCTTTGGTTAATATCTCCCCAAAGCTACAGTAAGAGAACCAGGACAGGGACTCACAGGTATTAAATAAGCACTTGGTTCCTTTTACATCCATGGCCCAGAATAAGAAGTGAGTGTTTCCAGCTATCACTGGCTTTCAGATTGGTCTTGAGGGGACATGCCTATGTGGTTTTTTGGTTGCCTGGGTTCTTTTGGATTCAGACCCCTCATCAAATGTGAACCAGAGGCCAACCTTGTCTCCCACTCTGCACAGCGACAGTGCCTCAGTGAGTTGTCCCATGTCTCACTCTGCAGAGCCTTTTTCTCTGAGACACTCCCACATACCTGCTTGCTTTTATTCCCTGGATTTTCAGTCTCAGTGGAAAACCCCCACTCAGATCCACATTCCTTGTGTTTTCTCCTAGTAGTTTTAACATTCCAGGTCTTGCAATGGATTCTTCAATCCATTTCAAATTGATTTTTCTAACTCATAACCTGGGGAAAGATGTTAGTCGAGGCCCATTCCTCTACTATATAAGATAGATGATAGATAGATAGATAGATAGATAGATAGATAGATAGATAGATATGATATGATATGATATGATATGATATGATAAATATAGAGATGATAGAGAGACAAAGAGAGTACGGATAGAGATAGAGAGATGCGGGAGATAAAGATATGTAGGAATTTTTGAGCATAGATTTACTGTCTCATCTTGGCCTTGAATTAAAATATTTCAGAGAATTAAAATTACACACATCTGTGGCAGACAGGTTCAAACCAGATGATGGAGGGCCTTGAATGCCATCCTGGGAAATGTATGCTCTCCAAGTGGTGGAGCATTTCTGAATGCCCTGGATAGGAAACTGTGATCAGCCCTGTGTCTTAAAGGCACTAGTGTAGTGTCATTATTTAGGCTTCATACAAGTGGCAGTGGTGCAGCAAATGCACTCCTTATTTTAGAACTCCTGGGTTAGCGAGTTTCCACTACTGTCTAGCTGGCTCAGAGTTTCAGAGCTGTCATTCCATGCTTGGCTTGTTCTACTTCTTTGGGTTGGGTTAGGTATAATGTTTGGCAACAAGAATGTGAAGCAGAAAAGGCTTCTCTCACTTTACAGCATCCAGAAAACAGGAAGTGACAAAGGAAAGCCTTATAAGATATTTCTTCCAAGGCAGCTCATTTCCTCTGATCCTCCCCACTTTCCACAGGATCTGCTACCTCTCAATGGTCAATTCAGTTACTAACTGATCAACAAATGAGTCCATTGATTCTGTCAGATGTCACCGGATCCTTTCCACAAAAAGAAAAATGTTCCGTCTCTGAGCATAGCATTGAGGACCAAGCCTTCAACATGCAAGGCTGACATTGATATTTCCTAATCAACCCACAAGCTGGACATGGTGATGGTGCACACCTATAATGCCAGAATTGAGGAAATTAAGATTATATATATTATATATATATATATTAATTTAAGACCATGTCTCACCTTCATCCTCCCCACCCCACAACCCCATATCCAAATATATCTAAACGATAGCACTTGGCTTTTAAAAGTGCCTGCATTCACTGAGTTCTGTTCAGTGTGTGCTTGCTAGAAGATTGTTATCCACCAGCATTTACAAAAGACACATAGGAGATGAATTAGCATCCAGTTTTTTTTCTATTTTCTCATTAAGAATTCCCTTTACATTTGGGCTTATCTTTGCTTCTTCCCAGGTTTGGAAGAGGGGCAGAAATACGCTGAGAAAATCGTCACAAGACACAAGGAGATTCTTGAATCTATTACTGAATTATGTGGGTCTCTCGTGGAACTTAAAGAAAAACTGATGGTAATTTCCTCTTTCTAGAATATGCATTATCAAGTGATATAAATGAAAATGTGTTAATCAAATGTCTTCTGGTACAGGGATGTTCTGCTACACGTTCTCAAGAGACACAATGTGCACGTTTGTCCCACAGCATTCTAACATAATTATCTAGGGGGTTGTGATAAATAATCCTGTTTCTTTCCCATCACTCCAGAGAAAAATGTTGCTGGGAATGAGGGCTAAACACAATTAAGGTGTCTCGCTTACATTTCCATGGGTCGTATCCCAGACGATAAATGGTGTGCTGTTAAAACCAAAGTTTATATTAAGGAGTCTCGTGTTTATATTAATAAACAATAGAGGTGATAGTTTTCTTCCTCCAGATTATGGCACCAAAGAAAATAACACTAATGTTGAGGTACTGTTTTTGTTGAGCATTTAGTACTAAGGAAGTAGTAAGCTAACCATCCCAACCTTCATGGAATTAAAATAATATGATACGTAAAAAGAGGGTAAATACTTATGATGGCTATGATGGACAGACACCAACTAATGGAAAAATGCTGTTGTGCTCTGAAATGTTTTGATTGATGCTGCTTTGACAACTGAACGAGGTGAGCTGGTTTAGGGTAATAGCTATGTCACCAAGAATGTAGGTTTTACATGAGAACTCAGTATGGTAATAGCCACGTTACCAAGCATGTAGGCTCTACATCAGAACATAGTAGGGTAATAACTGTGTCACCAAGAGGGTAGGTTCTACATCAGAACTCAGTTGTCTTGGAATACCCTTGAGTTACAACTTGGGTAAATCGTTTAATCTCTATGGGACTAGATTTTCTAAGCCCCTAAATGGACACCACAGTGGCCCCAAGGCTTGGCTGGGAAACTATTCACTGTTACTGGGTGTATCATTGCTGTGGTTCATGCCTACTAGTGAACTTACAGTTCTGGTAGAGTTATATATTCCATGGCAAAGAGTTTTATGATTTTTCCATGTCATAAACTTGAGCGTTGATTCAATTTAGGTAATCTGGAGGAATGTTAACTCAGCAGTTGCATAACCAAGTCACAGTTCCCTTCTGTGAAGCATCGAGATTTGTCAACTTATTTTCTTTCCACCATTATTTTTCATCGCACTTTAGTGAACGTCTTTGTGCTTGGATTTTTCATGCTTTTGCTGTATTCTGTATTATGGACACATACATTCTCCAACATGGATTTCAAAATTTAATTGAAATTCTACTGTTTCTAATATATATCCAAAATGACTTTTTTATAAATATTTAACAATTGCTAAAACACTGGTAAGGTGTGATCAAGTTACAGATCTTACATTATCTTTGTGAACATTCTACCTCTACTTCAAACCATTCTCCATTACACACATGTGTAAGTTGAAAATCCTTCTTTCTCTGACCGTGCGGGCCACCATCTACAGTACCCTCCTTTGTATTGTGCATCTTCAGCTTAGTAAAATCTTGTCTTTCCAAATGCTATTCCTTGCCATCCTTCATTTCCATGGCTCTGACCTTGGAAGAGCTGTTTCTGTAACCTCTGTAACCTGCCTCTAATCTCTCGTTTTCTATGCCTTGGATACTCCCTTCAGTTAGGATTATATTCCTGTTTTGTGTTTCCATTCTGGTATACAGATACTCTTCATCCTACTTGTAAGTCTCTTGATTCTATATCTTGTTTGATTCCTCTTCCTAAATATTGCTGGGCTCCTGTCCTTTTATGTTAAAAGCCCTTGGCTACACAACCTGTCTATGGTTTTGTTGCCTTTCACCTTCTCCATTGCTTCTTCATTTATTGCAGGTTCCTGTCTCACCTTCCTTAGTGTTTCTAGTACTAGACTTTTACTGCAAACACATGACCCTCTGGTTATCCAAATCTTACCCATACTGAAAGTTAAATAGAAATATCCCCTTCTCTACACAAGTCTTCCCTATTCCTCCCTTGCTACTCACCCGTAACACTTGTGCTCTTTCTCTTCTGCCTTAGTCTGTTTCAGCTGCTCTGTCAAATACTATTCACCTGGTGGTGCATAGGCAACAAAAATGTGTTCCTCACCACTCCAGAGGTTAGTAAGTCTGACGTCAAGACGAAGGCGGTTTAACCATTGGGGATTCTGCTTCCCTATAGTCACCTCATTCCAAATTTATGCAGTCTGAGGGCAAAGGGACTCTTAAATCTCTTTTACAAAGTCACTAATGCATTTCTGAGGGTCCCAACCCTTCTTACGTGGGAGCTATTAAAAAGATATGCACAAAATGTAAAGGATAAAATAGTGATAAAAAAATCCACTGCTGTTTGTGTACCAGTTTGACACTTTTGCATACTTATTAAGGCTCCAAGGAACCTCAAGATGGAGATAATATCTTCTTTGTTTGATATTTTCTGTTTTCCGGTGTTGTCTGTTTATGACAGAGTCTCACTATAAAACCCTTGGCTGTCTTGGAACTCACCATGTTGACTAAGCTGACCTCAAACTCAGAGATCCAAGTGCTTCTGCCTCCTTAGGCTGGGGACTAAAAGCGTGTTCTATGAGTGTTGCTTTCCTTCTTCCAGAAGGAAGATATGGGTCCAAAGAGATTAGAAGTCCCTGAGTCTTCACAGTCACTGCGAGTAGATCTGGAATTTGAAGTTACATCTAATTTAACACCTAGAATTCTTTCCACAACAGCTGTCAATGTGCTTTAGATTCCAAGTGTGAATCAGTGCTGAGTGGCTCATCTAGTAATACAAACCAGTTTCATTTTAGAGTAGAGATTCAAAGCTGAATTTCCCCAGTAGGTTATCCCCACATGCTCTGAGCAAGTGTATGTGCACTTTGGGGAGTGTGCCTGTCTCCATAACACAGGACAATCTTCTACTATTAGGCAAACATTGTTTATAAACCGTGTGCTCCTTCACTTAGGGCACCTGTGCCTCCATTTCTCCTCACATACACTTGGCCCTTGTACTGCCCCCTGCCGGTTTGTAAAGCCCCACTACCTCTGTGACTAAAGCTGAGCCTCATAAAATGCAGGAAGAAGTAATACTCACAGGAGATAGCCTGTGTTTCCCACTGTTCTGTTTCCTTCCTCTTTTTCAATATTCTTCCAGTTTGCTTGTGTGGATTCTCGGGCTCTCTTCTTTATTCTCCTCCAGAGACCTCGTCAGCTCTTCCTCCTGGATGCTCTTCAGCTTCCTAATGGCTTAACCTGTCCTACACAGTGATTCCCATCTCCAGAGAGTGTGCTTGTAGGAGCATCCTATGGTAACAGTCACTTCATCCTTCCCAGGGTCTTTGAACAGTTGGTTTTACTGGCAAAGAGCTTTACCAAAGGGCTGAGCAAGAGGAGAGTTGGGAGCTTGAAGGGAGAACATTGGTCTCTTGTGGAATGCATTTACTGAAAAGTTGCTGTTGGCTTATTTTTTTTTTCTGAGTGGTTAGCATATGGCATTATTTCTCCAACTTTCCTGGCTCTCAGTCTCATTAAACTTGCTTTGTACAGCAGGGAGATGTTCCAAAGGTGAATTCAAATTTGGAAGATTTCCACGGCAATTCCATTGATCTGCTAAAGGAGCCAGGGAGGGATGAGCAGACAACATTCAGTGAAGAAAGGAGTGAGGTAATGAAAGTATTTAGCTTCAGCTCCGTGTTACTTCGCCTTTGCAATTTGTCATTGTTTATTTAAAAAAAAAAGAATCGGTTGTGTCTCACCCATCAAATCGTTTGTAAATATAAACTCTGTGTGAGTTTTCTCATCCCTACCATGCTAGCTACTGTTACTTGGGCATTCTCTCTCAGGTTTCTCTGTGTATCCTCTCTACTGAATCCTACAGTGATAAGCATTTCATAGACATGTTAGCCTAGGCTGGCTCTACTCTCCCATCTCATGCTCCAGTGCCCTTTTATAGTCAATCTGACTTCATTTTATTTGAATATCTGTTAGATCATTACCAAAAAGGGAAGTTTTAAAATTGTTTTACACTACCCATTAGTACAAAAAAACCAGGTTCCATATTTTCCCCTAAACTCCAACACTTAAAGGATATCTTTAAGTGCCTGTAGTAAGGCACTGAATTCAGTTGAGATATAAATACTGTTTAAACAAATGTTTAAACCTCTTATCACATACATGTAGATTAAAACAACTAACTAGGGGACTACAGATACTCACGAATACAAATGCATCATGCTTTCAAATGTCTTGTCTAAGTGGCCACACCCTTCTGGGCCTTCCCTGTGAATATATGCTTTATTTGTAGCTTCTAGATTATAGTTATGCTTTTTTCTTTGTCGATGTACTTGTTTCTAGTTTTATTCTTCTGGATGAACAGCAGACCAAACATGATCCTAGCGGCCTCCAAATTAACAAATTATACTTCTCTGATAAAAGAGTTACACACGCACACACACACACACACACACACACACACACACACTCACTCACACTATTTGTAAGTTATTTCATGAGCCAAGATTTCTTGCAGTGAGTACAGTTCCTCTGGATTCTTTACAGGTCTTTATTCCACAGATTGAATCTGTGTCAGAGTTCAGAGCAATCACACAGCTCCTAGGCAGCATTAATACCATTAAGCAAGCTCCTTTCTTGAGTGGTACAATTTGGAGCCATTTACACCTGGGTACTTAGAGTACCAAAAAAGCTGGCTAGCCTTAGTCATCTGTCTGACTTCAATCTCCTGTCGAATGGTCATTAGTTATTCTTATCCAAGTCAGGGTGTCTCGTCTGCAACATTTCTGGCATTTTACCCAGAGAAAGAACTTCTGTAGGGGGAGAGAAGGTCTTATGTATCATAAAATATGTAACAGCCTTGCGCTCCTTCTGTGAGCCCTCCTTGTTACTCAGCCTGCCAGGGTATGTGGACTGTGGTATGAATATCCTTTAATCTACAGCTAATGTCCGTGTATGAGTACGTACCACGTTTGTCTTTCTGGATCTGCGTTACCTCATTGGGGATGATTTTTTTTTCTAGTTCCATCCACTTGCCTGCAAGTTTCATACCATTATTGTTAACAGCTGAGCAATGTGCAGAGTCCCTTACTGTTTCCTGCCCGATCTTCACAGCACTGCTGTCTGCCCAAGCTGGACTAGAAAAAAGATGTCAGTGGGCATAGCCAATATCCCACTGGGGAGCAGTATCATCCCTTACCCATGTACAAAGACGAACGGTTCAAATGATAAAGAATAGCATTAGATACACCGCAGTTCGAAATCTACAATTTTAAATATTTTTTTTTGATTTGTGACAATAGCATTATTTTTTTAGCTCTATATATTTTCCTATGTTATGTATTAGGCACATTTGATAAAGACCCGGAAACAAAAATCACTGCTGCTAAAGCAACCGCACGTCTTTTATACCTAGTTAAAAAGGTTTTTTATCTCGCTTTTATCTATTTTCTATTAAAAGGAACAGATGCCTCTAAATACAACAGATGCAACTTATTCTCATTGACAAGTGACTTTTATTTTAAAACAAATTAAAAGCCACACTAGATCATCAGCTCTTCAGAATGAAAGTGAAGGTCCCCAATTATAGCTGTCAAGAGTTCTCACTGACATCATTTCCCACCCAGTCTGCTGCCGTTGGTACAGACAGCATAATGAATGGGCAGCAGCGTGCTTCATTTTCAGGCAGCTCAATCACGCTTACCCTCTTATGGTCTCTATTATTTACGTATAGGTCAGATGTAATGATTCTCCAAAACCTCCAACGGGCAAATTATAGGAAGCCCCAGGTAGAAGCTTAGGATCACACTGCACTCAGTCCTGATACTCTTAAATGCTGTGAATCTTCCTCCAAAAATTATTTGAGCTGGGAAAAAAATGCCAGTTCTACAGAATGATTATAAGAAGAGATTTATGACAGGGACTTTCTCCTAGAGATGCTGAAGCCCTTCTCAATTATCCTGACCCCCAGACGGGGTAGAAGGCATCAATCACACCAGAGTAACTCACATAGATAGCACGGGCACGAGATTAGTACTGGTGTTTTATCCCCAGGCTGGGTGCTGAAGCTAAAGCCGTAACGATATCCAAAAATTCCCAAGGTTAAATGGGGGCACAGAGTATTAAAGGACTTGGCTAAAGCATGGAACCACTTGGTAGCTGATGAGGGATTTGGATGCCAGCACTGAGAGGTATAGAATTTAGAGCTAGGAGGTATTTACCAATCATCTGATGAAATCTCATGTGAGAATTGAAGAAACTGAGACAAAGGGGCATTAAATAGTCACCCCCTCCAAAATGACAGAAACTAATACCAGAGGCAGGCAGGTAGCCTGGTCCTTTGGGTTTCAGTAAAATACCTTTTCCACGAGGGCCAAGAGGCTCTCCCAGGGACTGCGTCCTGAACGTGAGATGTTTGTAGTGATGCTGAGGATGCCCATGCTGACGCTTCCCTCTTCTGTCTAGCCTGCTGTGTGCAGGAGAATTAATAAACGGCAGAATGAGAGTGCTTCTCTCTTAGACAGTTCAGTGGAGTGTGTTTATCTGGCTTGGAGGATGGCCCCTGGTTCTTCTCTTCGGGTCATGGAACCAGTGTTAGACTTTGCAGATGCCTTGGAAAACTAGGAAGAGTGAGGTATTCTCTTTGCTTTTCTGCTCTCTTTCCTTACCATGCTATGCAGGTGCCCAGTGGTCTCTGGTCCCTTTTTATCAGTCCATGAGCCTTCCATGGGCCTTCTTCCCAAATGCCTTTATACATAAAGTCCTATGCCCAGTATTTTTATTTGCTGTCCACTAACCCCAGCAATCCTATTTATCCTAAGGTAAGAACACTGATATAGAGATATTTAGGAATGCAAAGTGTCTTGTGTTCCTTTACCTGTGTGATGTGCACGTCTCTCTATGCAATGCACTTTGAGGATCAACTGACCCTGAGTTAAGTCAATGGGTCTTCCAGATCTGGCCCTACTTACAGGCAGTGGTTAGAAACCCAATTGACTGTGTTCAGCTGTGGAAATTAAAGTTCACCAGTTATGCCAGACATATGAACCAGGGCAATGGGTGTGTAATTAATTAAAAAGTCAATTTATCATTAGGTATATAAATGGCCAGAGATTTTAGAGGAAGGGTACACCTAGAAGTACCACTATGGCCTGTGATGCCAGCTCTGAGGAGATGAGGCGGGAAGATCCCTAAGGCCTGCTGGTGACACACATCTGAAGGGATAATTAGTAGCCTGCATGTATCAGATAAAAATAAAACAACAACAATATCACGGGAGGAAGACAGCCAGTGTGTATGCCTGGCACCCAGATCTGCACATCAGTGAGTATGCACTCATACATAAACATATATGCTTGCTAGCACATTCCTAGCAAAAAAAAGAAAAAAGGAAAAAGAAACCACAAAGCTATCTACACCAGTTTAGATGGTGGGAAAAGGGCCTCAGCATGGAAGCAGACATCAGAGAAAGATTTATGAGAAACAGATTTAGAACAGGGTCCTGGTCAGCAAATCAGAGCGGAATTTCCTGTCTGATTTCCCAGAACTCATCAGAAAGATGCAAGTGTCTTATAGAAACAATGATCCCATGCTGGGAAAATTAGAAAAGATAGTCGCTACCTGTGCCTGCTTACATATACCTCCTTCATAAATGAAAAGTGTAGACATTTGGCTAACTGTACCTCCTTGAGCTTTGAAAGCAGTGATTGTAACATTTTAAAATGACTTGGAGGACCCCCTGCCCATTTCCATGTTGATAACAGAGGCAGAAGGACCAAGACCCAAATGAATGTGGTCAGAGAAAAATATTTACATAAAATGTATCTTATTTTGCTTGCTGAGATGACGGCTCTGTGGGTGACTCTTGGTTAGCATCAAAGGCATAATTTACTGTGCTTTCAGGAAATCACTTATTCAATAAACACACACGGAGTATCGCCCTCCTAAGATAACTGAAAAGAAATGGGAACCGAATAAGGTTTGTTTGGCCAGGGGAGAATTTTGCCTATGACTGTTAAGTAGTATTTCAAGTCACTTGACTATGCTTTGAATATTTTTGGTCATGGTCATGGGACCATTTCCAGTAGACATTTGGAGTTCAGGGACTCCTGCGCCTACTCCCTGAGGCTTACCTCAGCTTTTCATCTCACACTGAGTGTCATGTTAATGGGAGGCTGGGGGAAGAAGTGTATCCACCTAATGAAAACTTGGCTCTCCTCCTCTGAAGGGGCAGGCGCAGGGAGCAGATGTGTCGGCCATCAATGGAACAAGAGAAGATGGGCTTCCCGTGGGCTTGAGGCAGTCCTTTGACAAAGAGGACAGTGCCCAGGGTCTGACCCTGCCAGAAGACACGCTCTCCGGAGAAGACTCTGAGTGTATCTCCTCTGATGACATTTCTTTGCCTCCACTGCCAGTGACCCCCGAGTCCCCTCTGGCACCATCAGACATGGAGGTAGAAGAACCTGCCAGTTCTTCAGCCCTCGCCCTGCATATCAGCGGCTACAGGATGCGTACAGGGACAGGTGGTCTAGGGAAGGCCCCGGAGTCTGTTCTGCCCCCACCCACTGCTTTTACTGATGGGTACCATAATAAGAAAGACACATTTACAAGTCATTTTGAGAGGCCCTATCCACAGTTCAAAGCTGAACCCTTATTAACCTCCAGAGGGTCAGGAGAGATGAGTACCAAGTTGCACGTCAATGTGAAATGTCCAGCGCGCATGCCCCGTGAAGTGCACGACAAAGCTTTGCCGCCAAGCTCCCAGGCTCAGGAGATCTCGCTAGGAACGCAGGAGAAAGTGCATGCTGATTCTAACGTCACTAAAACCCAAGACAGGCTGCATGCTGCCCTTGATGTATCCCCTGGCCTCAGCTCTCAATCAGACACCAGCAGAAGCCATCAGAGGCAAGTGGGTCCCCAAGGAGACAGGAAAAACTCATCAGCAGAAAAAAGCGTGGTCAGCCTAGCTGGCCAGGCGCCTCATTTCTCCAGGCTGCTGTCCAATGTAACTGTCACGGAAGGTTCCCCGGTGACTTTGGAAGTCGAAGTAACAGGATTCCCAGAGCCTACACTGACATGGTGGGTAGCCTATAATGACAAGCCATAGACAGAAACAAATAACTGCTGAGAGGATCTCATTTTGTGTGGACTAACCTAGAGGTTCAGGGCTGGCTGACTAACCCTCAGGACACTCAACCCTGCATGACTCGATCTTACGGCACACCTCTGTTTTCATTTAACTAAAAGCTTTTTGGTGCCCTGGGAGGGGGGAGTAACCATCTAAAATAATGATTGGACGCCCCCCCCCCACACACACCCTCCAGAAGCTCCGGAAGTTGATTCTGTTTGGTTTTCTTTCCATTTAACATTCCTCATTTTTTAATAACCCGGTCTTGACATGCCAACCCTATTGTCTGCTTCTGCATTGGAATGGCATCGTCTTAGCATGACACCCTTCAGGGGATTAAGAAGCCTAAGACACCATAGACTTTTTCTTCCCCTTTTCACTCATTTCATCTTCCCGACAGAACCTCTGGCACCTTTGTGATATTTATTTTGCTAAGGTTCCTTTTAATGAATACCTTCAATATGAAGCATTGAACTAGTGCTATAGTCACTCCAGGAGCCTGAGAATAAGCTCCTTTCTTGGAAAGTGACGTAATAACCTGAGCCACGAACGGTATGACCTCACTCTAGAAACATGATTGTCTTTTCTTCTTTGTAAGAGTAAACCTTAAAGTCAAGGCTCTGAACCCCTTGCTGTGAATAGCAAAGTCGTGCTAGCCTTTTCCAAGGGGCTTGCTTCTAAACCTTCACAAAATTCTCATCCTTAAGCAACTTCGCTTGAGAGCAAACTAAGGAGAGACGGTGAGCTTTTACTGACAGGCTAAGATAAGTGTGCTGGATTTTCTTTATCAGGAATTTTCCTGAGAGTCGTTTTGGTTTTGCATGTCTCATCGATGGTACTTGACTTGTGAAGCAGATGCCTAAAGAATTTAGGAGCAGATTTTGGCACTCAAATAGTGCAAGAATCTGCACTTGTGTACGTGCAGATGTCAGCACTTTTTGTTTTGCTATTTTTGCAATTGCATGGTTTTTTTTTTTACAAATAAAAACTTTTGTATTTATGAATTCAACAGATATTTATTTCATAATTAAATACTAGTTTATCCCAAGGAAAGATATCATCTGAGGTGTTTCTTCTTTTTCTCCATACAAACAAACAGCTCCATTAGGGTTAGCACATCCCACTGAAGAACTGTGGTGTATGCATTGTTAGAGAACTACTGCAAATTGTGAAGCATCAAACCATTTGTCATCACATCTAGAGTTTTGCCTAGTGAACAGTTGACAGGCTAAACGAACATTGTGCATTCCCAGAACACTCTGAAGATGCAAAAAAAAAAAAAAATCAATTAGGTAACGGGGACAAAAATCAACTCTGGGAGCTGGACCAAGCATGAGGACCTGATTTCATATTAAAAGTTGGATACAGCGACAGGCACCTGTAATCTCAGTCCTAGGGTAGTAGAGGCAAGCTTAATTCGTGAGCTCTAGGTTTTGTGGGGAGACCTTGACTCAGACGATAAGATACAGAGCAGTAAAGGAGGACATCAGCATCTGGCCTTGACACACACGCATACATACATACACATATGCACATGCATCCATGCACATACACACACACCCACACAAATACATACATCCCAGACACATACAAAGAAAACTGACTTGGCTTTCTCATCAGTCCTTGTATAGAAGGATTTATAAACAGACGTAGAATATGAGAAATAAATTCTTTGCTGTCTCAGATGATCCAGGTAAGTATTTGTGCACATAGAGAAATTTTAGCAATAGGTAGTTAATATTCAAGATGCAATGTCACAAATACATTCTATAATGAGAAGTCATTGTCTCCTAATGAATTTAATTTCACCAATAAAGTGAGTTCCTAGCAGCAGGAGTGGTTGGTGTAAAGCCCCTTCTTTTTCATTGTGCATTTGTCCTGCTGGGAGACTCTGGCAAATTAACACTGAGAGCCAATCAGCCTTCTCCCATACCGATGCCAAATGGGAGTCAGGAGTCACGGGTGCTGCTAAAAGCTACAGAGAGGATGAAGTAGGCTGGATACGCAAGTGCCACTTCACACTCAAGCTAATTGTTGGTGCCCCTGTATGACCAGATGGCCCTTGGTGAACCAGTAAAACCAGATGGCCTGCGCTTTGATGTATTTGTTTGTTTGTTTTTGTTTTGTGTGTGCGTGTTTTAAAGAATAACTGGATGTATGTCTTTTCATCTATAATATTTTAACTGTTAAATGTTATCACAGAACTTTCATAAACCTGATCTGAGTCAACCAAGGTAATTTCCTGGCTACAGGTTCATAAACAGTCTCCCTTGTCTCTCCATAGCTAGACAATCCCTGCTGAAGCTAGGGAAGAGCGCAGTGCGGGGCGGGCCTGCTGGCAATAGCCGGGAGAACTCGGGGAAAAAATGGAATCAAGGAGTGACCCTGACTTAAAACTGACTCTCTGCTTTAGGTTCAAGAAGGGCCAGAAACTGTGTGCAGATGGACACTTACAGGTTTTGCACAAGGACACAAAGCATTCGGTGTTCATCCCGAAGGTATGTGAGGCAGATGCTGGCCTCTATGTGGCTCAAGCCCAAAACTCTAGTGGCACCCTGTCTTCCAAAGCCATCCTCCATGTGACAGGTAACCATGGGCCACCAATTACAAGAATAAACTGGATTGTGCTGTGTATCATCTATGTCAGCGTATCAGTAATATACTGGCTACTTACACAGTAGTGATATGTTGCCATCAATGGACATTTTTATGAGCCTAAAAGACAATATGGTTGTTTATTTTCTCATGCATCACACAAAGCACCCCCTAACACACACACACACACACACACACACACACACACACACACACATGCACACACACCAATTCATCTCCACTTTGACTAATCCCACTGCTAGGTGGAATAATTGTATTTTCTCTACAATTCAACATACTTGGGGAACACGGGAAATTATATACAGTGAGTAATGATGCATTCTGTACTCTAGGAAGAGAAATATTCTGTATAATAAGCTGATCTCTTGTTTAAAGGCATGTGAATGCTCACAGAGATCACAAGGATCATAGGGTTGTGATCTAATTTTCAAATCCAAATTTTTGATAATTTCTCTTTAACCGTGTTCACAAACCATCTCTTTGTAGGGCATTACATCAAATTGAAGTTGTGATTCTCAAAATTGTATTAGCTCTCCTTTCAACTGTGCTTTTCCCATTTTGATCTTGTTTACTGAGCAAACTTGACCTGTGCTGTGTCAACATACTCTACATTCCTGAGTCTGAGAATGTCACTGTCCATAACCATTCCACGAGAAGGTCTCTTGGGCTTGATGTTGGAGAACAGATGTGCCTTTAGCTTCAAAGTGGAGTCAGCCTTTCTGTTAGCTCTGCACGTCCTATGTCGAGATGGAATACAGGCTGCAGGAAGAGACCAGTTTTCTCCCCATTCTTCCACTGCTGTGTATTGGCCACCCTGTGCATATCTGTAGGCGGGCCCTACTGCGTCTGACATTGCTGCTGCTGCTGCTGCTCCTGCTGAACACTCGTGTAGCCATTCACAAGGCATCTCAGTGCCTCACCTTCTCATCTGGAAGAGGGGCTCATCTACCTCTTGACAACCGCGTTTTTGTCTTACGTCCTGTGGTGATGCGGCCAGTGGAAAAGTACTCAGTGAAGACTCATTACAATGCTTGGTATGATTTGCCATCTTGCTACTCATCACCCATTAATTCCCTTTCAAATGCAGATCTTTTAGAATATTAAATGAAAAGAGTGCTGTTAATATGTAATTCCCCACTACTCCCTTGGGGGAGGGTAAGACTGACGTTCTATGAATTAGAGTTTAAATTCCTTTCTAACTTCTTACAACTACATCCTTTTCAAAGGCTTTGGACAGTAACCTCCGGAGGATATAGTTAGTGTATTTTAGGGGGGAGTCTGGGAAAGATAGGAGAAGAAAAATCTAGCCTTCTTTTGTGCAATTATTACTGTAATATTGAAGAATGTTATATGGCTTTCTAATATGCATTATTCAAAAAAAGAGAGGCATTTGTTTTCATATTTTAAACTTTGTCATGCTAGGGTAAAATCTTCAGTTGAAAGAATAATTTATTGCAGAGTTTTGATGAAGGGAAGAAATTAATTATGTTGCTGGAAGACTGTCTACAAATAATCAAAATATTTAAATAGGATGTATTTGACGTGGTATTAAAAAGCTACTGAATATTGTGGAAGATAAGAAATGTCTAGTAAAAAGTTGGCTATTTTTTTTCTTGTGCTGTGTATTGCATTTAATTAAAAAACTGTAACTGTTTTCTATCAACTTTTGACAGAAAGCTATTAAAAATCATATGTATAATCATGTGTGTGTGTGTGTGTGTGTGTGTGTGTGTGTGTGTGTGTGTGTGTGATCCTGAGGACCTCAGTCTTTTTGTTGTCATCATTTTGTCCAATTCTAAGATTTTCCATATCTTACCTAGCTGCTATGGCCCATGTGGAAGCTAAATCATAAAATCTGTTCATGCTCAAAGGAGGGAAGCAGGTAACAAATTCCACCCCACACACTTTGTGGCACTTATTAATCTGATGAGGTCTCTGTTCTGATGCCATCACCCTGGTGGTATTTATGTTTGAAGACTGCCTGAGGATGTGAAATGCAAGCTCACTTTACCTGTTTCGCTTCAGTTAATATTCTTCCTTCAGGGAGCCAGATGACATAGACCTTCATCGTGATGTATGACCCACTACGACCTGTAAACCCCGCCCCCCAGGATGCACATTTGTGTGTATGTATAAACTGAGCCTCTGTATTGGAGAAAAATACTGTGTGGGTGTTCAAGGTATAATTCAAACAGCTTTGTAAATATCTCATCCATCGAGGGTATGAGCGGGCTATTCATGTAGCAGTGAGGAATTAGAAGCTAGCCGCAGGCTATTTTTATATTCATTTTGAAAAACGTAAGTATGGGTATCCTTACTGCTGGAGCTTCTATCTTTACTGGAGTTTTCCCTTGTGAAGGCGTATTGAAACGCCAGGTTTAAGGTTAGCCCCTGATGAGTTATCCGTCTTCCAGTGACCAGCTTCCCACCTATGTTTACAAGCACCACCCAGTAAACTCTGTGGGCCACACATACAAAGAAAATGTGAAAATGACAAAGGGATTTGTTGGAAAGAACATTTTCAGCAGCAGAGGAGGAGGGTGACAGAGGGGATGTGAAAAATGACTAAAATTCATCATGTACAAGTGTATGAAACTCTCAAAGAACTAAAATGGAAAAGAAATGTGAGAAAAATTCAAGTAAGGCTTATACTACATTAAAGGTAAATACATAATTTATGTCTATCTACTTCTAGGAACTATTCTAGACAGTAAATATAACAATATTTTCAGAAAGGAGATCAAAATGGAATGAAGGTAAAAAAAATTATATATGTGCTTAACATGTCAAAGGAAGGCAGAGACGTGTGATTTGGGTTGCTGGGAAGGGGGAAAAAAATCACTGATATTCCAATAAAAACATGTATCGACACTGGGTGGTAGTTTTACACTTAGTTCCAAAATAAATATACTATAGGAATTCTTTGTGTTTCTGGATCCTTTGTAACATGTAAAACATTTGAAAGTCATGACTTCAGGTAGATTGCTGTCTGATTTCCCTCAGGCAGTGAGTAGTTCCATCACTACCCAGCTAACATCTCAACTTCCACCATGCTCACTGCCCTCTCCTCCCCACAGTTACTCTGTAGGGCTCTCCTTTTCCTAGACTCCTCTTTATTGGAATTCCTTTATTATATTCTTCCGTCTTCCTGTGGCTTCATTTCTGCCTATCCCCCATCCGTCGGAGACACCAGGAAGCCTTCTGACCTACCCAATCCAGTGCAGACAGGCCTGCCTTGTGCAGCCACCTGGCATCTGGCCCATGTCATGCACCTCAATATACAGCGTAAACACCACTCAGCCGAGCCTCTCAACAGACCAAGCTAGGGATCTCAGCAGCATCCAGGACAGCCCTGTTCTTTATGTCCCCAGTACCCATAACATACTTATGCTTAATAAGGACTTTCCAGATGAAAGGTTGTCGGAAATATACAAAAATAAACCCAGCTGGATGTGTCTTAAATCTCATTAGAGGTGTTGTGGGGGATGTAAGGGTAGCATGATTGCTCTCCTATTGTATGCACAAATTCAGGGAGATTCAGGTTCTAGCTATGAATCTTCCAGAAACAATCCCCCTTCATCCATGAGACTTCTACAGGAAATCTTTACCCTGGAAGCTAGACCCTGGCTGAAAATTTAAACCCAAAAATAGATAATTGTGGGGTCGAAACAACAATGAAGGCGGAGTAAAGTGTAAGCTTAGATTTTCTTAGACCCGTTTTTAAAAAGGGTTCTTAGCAAAACACCATGTGAGTCTGTATCACCTGACGGATCCAAAAACTTCTACTTCAGTAAAGTCCTGCAATCATTCCTCCTTGCTTTGTGAATGTGGTGTTGGGGATCAAACTCGGGCCACCTTCAGGATGGATAAACACTCAGCCACTGTGCTACACTCCCAAGACACAGTAAAGGATTAATCACTGTCGAGTCTGCGTGCTTCCCTCTCAATAACTGAATCCAGTCCACCGTAGGGTGTGTACCCTTCTTTTGAATACTGTATGAGTGGTCAGTGTGGTAACTGTGGTAAGGGTTCCATAATCTCACTGGGAACAGTTCTTTTTTGAAGTTAGTAGTTCATAAACACTCATAAAAGCAACAAGATCTAAAATCCATAAACTATTTGAGTTCTAAATGAAGGCAGGCAAGGATACTAGGTCTTGTCCCATTTTACATTGATCTTTATTGATGAAAATGCTTTGCTAAAAAAACAACCTTCTGGGGACTTGGACATTTCTGTTGTCCATCAGGTTTCCAGGTATGGCCATGAAGCAAATTAAATCTTTCCTCCCAGGATACTGTGATGTGGTGCATGTTATGGAAACGCCAAAGCATGACAGGCCCTTTTCCATTTATAACAAGCATAGCATTGAGCTGCATCAGGAGTGCAGAAGATTTGCATTCACTAAATGAAACAGTGTCCCGCTTAAAGCAATAACAAATCATTTTCCCCGGCTAGCCTGGCAGGAGATGAGATTTGAATGCTGCCTGCTGTGCGCAAATTCACCCTAGACCCAAAAGGCACAGAGCTGCTCATCTGGCTTCCCCCACTAGTCTCTACACTGTTTTGTACCAGGCAGAGTTTCTATGACATCACAAACCACCTGAGCATCAGTGGCGGGTGCTGGATGTGTGACACTCCTCCCAGTGAAGTCTTGGAAGCAGGATTATGAAATATGGATTTCAACCTGGTGATTAGATTGTTTGGCCAGCAAGTTCAAGGGCCAGTCTAGCTGCTGAGTTGAAATCAATCAAGGTTTCTTGATCCATCTCAAAACAGTAAGGTAGAAAAAAAAAACTGAGGAAGACCTCCAACTTTGACCTTTGTACCCTCCCACTGCATGCATGCACACACAAAAGAAAAAGAAATAGGCACACGTGAGAGAGGGGGAGAGGAGGGGGAAGGAGGGGGGAGAGATCGAACATCAGGGCAGCCATAGAGATAGAGAATACCCACAGAGGGAAAGCCCCTGTGTCAGCAGAGGCTGAACTAGAGATCTGTGTCTGCTATAAGCCTTGAGTCCCTAGAGATTGTATGCAATAGAAGCCAACAGAAGAGTGGGTGTGTTCTCCCCTAGAGACCCAGACAGAGCATGGTCTTGCTAATTAGTACTTTAGGGTTTTGTTTCTGTTTTTGTTTTTTTTTTGTTTGTTTGGGTTTTTTTTTGTTTTTTGTTTGTTTGGTTTTGGGGTTTTTTTTGTTTTTGTTTTTTGTTTGTTTGTTTTCCTTCGGCCTTTAAAACTATAGCATAAATTTATCATTTTAAGCCACATGGCTTGTAGTATTTTGTTATAGTAACCTCGGGATTTGGATGGGGGGTTAAGCTCATGCTGAGCCATTTCAGTCAGTTAACAACCATCACTTTTTTTGGTGATCTTTACCTTAAGTCAACCATGGTGCTAAAAACTCTAGTAAAAAAGCAAGAGCTTCCAGACATGGATTTGTCACTTGTGTGTTTATGTGTACCTAAGAACAAAAGGGAAACAAAGGCAGAGCATACACGGTCAAAGTGAGGGTGGAAAATGGGCTCTCCAGTAGGAAACGAAAGGAAAGTGTGGTTATAAATGTAACCAAAACAGGACTATGCAGTCCAGTCCAGTGGAACGAAGGAGCAGAGGGGAGTCTAAGAAATAACACTGCTAACAAACAGAATATGTACCCTAGGCCAAACAACATTGTGTGCTTGCTTTATTGATACACAAAATAATCAAAATAATCAATCCAGCTGCTGCAGAGTATGCACTCCTGCTGTACTCTCATGGATCATTTGCCAAGATAGACTACACCCTTGGCTGAATGTTATATTTTAATAATAATAATAATAATAATAATAATAATAATAACAATAACTAATAATAAAAAGAAGCATTGGTAGAGGGAAATAAACAGTCTTTAGAGGGAAGTTTGTAGTACTACATGTATATACTAGAAAAGAAAATATCCACAAAAGAAAAATAATTGACCAAAGGAGCTATAGGAATAAGTAAGAAATATGTGTATTAGAATATATAATCAATGACACTGAAAATAATAAAATAACAGACAACCAATGAATTAAAAAATTGTTCTTGTCGACCAATAAAAACTGATACATTTCTAGCCAAGTGTAGTTTTGACTTTTCATGTTGCTTTAACAAAATACCTAACAGAAGTGATTAAGGAGGAGTGAGTTTGGGCTCAGTTTGGAGACAGAGACCACCGTGGTCGGGAGACAGGCCTCAGGTGTGTGAGGGAGCTGGTCCTGTGGTCTGCAGTCTGAGGCACTGAGATGCATGCTGGCATTCCACTGTTTCTCCTTTGTGTCCCACATTCCGACCTGTAGAACAGCACCATCTACATTCAAGGGGGACCTTTACCTCTCAGTTAAACTCTAGAAGATACATCCAGATGTGTGTCCTTGGTATTTATAAATCAGATCAAGTTGTTAGCCTTAACCATCATACCAGCTTAACCAAGAAAAGAGAAAGAACAAAATACCAAAGTCAGAGATGGGTGAGCACTGTAGATCCACGGCACAAGAGAATAAGAGAAACTGTTAGCAGCTGGATGGTCATGGCCTTGGTAACTAAAACGAATCAGATCAATTCTTGAGTGAAATAAACTAGTAAACTTACCTCAGGCAGAAATAGATAACCTGAGAGCCTTCTAGCTATTGCAGAGTCTAAATCAATAACCCGTCCTAATAATACAGCACAGGATCGTATATTTTACTGATAAGGCAACCAAGTACTTAGGGAAAAATAATACGAATTACCCATAACCTTTTCTAGGAAAGAGAAACAGTTCTTTTCAAACCATCCTATGAATTCAGAATTACCCTAATAGTAAAACCAGATACATATTTACATAGAAAAAAGGGGACCTGCATACCAAAGCCAGTAAGAAATTATACATTCTGGAAATAACTTTTTTTCTAGACGTACAACACATTCAAACAAAAACTCAGTGACTTCATCTATAGGAGGAAAATAATAGAAATATCATATAATGCTAATTCATGGAGAAATAACATTTGACAAGATCATTTTTTAAAATTCTCAAACAAACAAACAAACAAACCAAAAACGAGCAATAGGAGAAACAGCTTCACAGAGAACACCGACAGAAGGCATAGGCAGCTTTCTGTTTCAGGGCAAGGGCCTGGATACCTTCCCTGAAGTCTGAGAACAAAGCAAGATGTTATTCCCATCACCGGAAACCGTAGCTAGTGAGTCTCACACAAATAGAAGGTAGAGAGATTGGAAAAGAAGTGAAACAACTTCATTGGTGGATATTGTAATTCTCTCTGTAGAAAGCTCTGAGGGAATCTACCAAAATGCTCTTGAGGTAGTGAAGATAACCAGGTCTTGAAGAGCAGATGGCCTGCAGCATCTGGGAGACCCCGGGGAGCCAGGGGCTATCCGAAAACGAACCGCAGCAAACCATGTTTTCAGAGACCACGGCGAAGGTGGGCAATTGGATCCTTACCCTTTGCGCTACAGACGCTACAGAAAATCAAAATCAAGTTGTAGCCTTCCTCTCTTTCTTTTCCTCCCGGCTGCCTGTGATGTCTGAGTGGACCTTGAGGAAGGTAAATTAGCAACAGGAGGCAGTGTTCATCAGAACAAGAGGACATGCTTGATGAGAAGCAAGAATCAAATGTGGTCGTTTTTGCCAGCCATTATCACCATCAAAAGAACCAAGGAGACATTTTATTTAGAAAAGCTAGAAAACCTGGTTAGGGCCTCCCATCTGGTGTGAAATTACAGGGTACCAAGGACATCAGCTTTCCCCAACAATTAATAACCATAGCAGGAGGGAAAAAAGCCTTTTGGACTCAGAAGTCACTTCACAGAGGGATGGTTTGTCACTTCTAAGCTGCAGCAGGGAGTGAAGCACTGTAGTTCTGCAGGCAAGTCCTTTCCTAACAGAGACAATGGGAGCACGCTGCTAGTATATTCCTAAGCCTTTTCATTAGGAACCTCTGTTAAAATACACCACCCATTTTATTATGCTTGAAACGGCCATGTTTCAGACTCATAACTCGGCCTGTTAATTAAGACTACAAATGACTACTTTGGCAATTATAGTTAAGTAAAAACTTTTCAAGGGAGCTAATTATTTTGCATTATCTAAAAGTTAAATGTAAGTGCTTTCTTCTTTTCTATTACTCAGGTCCTTGAAGGTAATTTTGGTCTGCATTGTAAGTCATTTGTCTAAACTAGGACAGTGCTGTTTTTTGTCATTTAAGGGACAATTCATGGATGGAGCACAGAAGCCAAGAAATCAACTGGAGTTTTCAGAGGCTTTGTTCACATAACCAAACACGCAGCAGAGCTCCTCGAAGCCCCACCAAGCACTTGGAAACAGGTTCTTATAATGTGCAACCAAATACTTATTCAAGACTTTGCTCAAATCCATAGCAACACATCGCATAATCACACAAATACTGGTTTGTTACTACAACTCAAAATGGATCACGAGGAACAGGTCCTGTGACACATACCACTAATCCCAGCACCCAGGAGCAGACAGAAGCAGGAGGGTCATAAGTTTGAGGCTACCCTGGACTACCTACACAATGAGTTTGAGGCTAAGGTGAGCTATATATTAAGACCCTGTCTCGGGCTGGAGAGATGGCTCAGTGGTTAAGAGCACTGACTGCTCTTCCAGAGGTCCTGAGTTCAAATCCCAGCAACCACATGGTGGCTCACAACCATCTGTAATGAGATCTGATGCCCTCTTCTGGTGTGTTTGAAGACAGTGACAGTGTACTCATCATATATAAAATGAATAAATAAAATCTTTTTTAAAAAGACCCTGTCTCATTAAAAAATAAGAAAGGAAGGAAGGAGGGATGGAGGGAGGCAAGGAAGGGAGTAAGGGAGAGGATGAGGGAGGAAGGAAGGAAGGGAGAAAGAAAGAAAGGAAGGACGGACGGACGGACTGGGTAAGTTCAGTGATAGAATCCTCTTTTAGGGGATTCCCCTGGGTTCATTTCCACAGGAATGGGAAAAGGAGAGGAAGTATGGAGAGAGAGAGGGAGGGAGAGAGAAAGAGAGAGGAGGAAGAGTTAGAGAAAAACCATCTCAGAGAATCTCAAAATGAGAGCCTGTGTGGTCTCTAAATACAAGGCATTGTTCTTACCAGCTTAATCACTGATAGGCAGCGGGTGTGTCCGGCTCGCACACACCAGCACCTGTGATTGGGTAAGGACTATTTGTTTGGTTTCCTTTCATTTGTGCAGCTGAGGATGGAATTCAGGGTTTTGCAATGTGAGGCAGATGCTTCACCATTGAGCTATCTCTGTAAAATCCATTTTGGATATTAGTGAACTAACTCTCTCTCTCTCTCTCTCTCTCTCTCTCTCTCTCTCTCTCTCTCTCTCTCTCTCTCTGTGCGTGTGTGTGTGCCTGTGCGTGTGTTATAGTAGAGGTTCTTGTCTGTGTGAATTTAGTAACTCACCAAAAGTCCAGGTGATATTTGATGTCATCAAATCAGAAAGCACCTCATGTTGACAGCCCCTGCATCCTGAGCAATGGGAGCCCACAGTTAAGGAAGAATAATAATCTTGGAGGGTTATTTACATTTTTCTATTCTACAGATAAAATACTCAAAACACTCTAGTGTTTAAAATGAATGCTTGCAAACTAGCGTGTTTCAAACAAGATCTCCAGTCAGCTGTCGGAATGGGGGAACCCTAAAAATATGTGCGCACATGTATCCACTCTAAATATAAGTCCATTTAAATTCCTCATAAACAGATATTCAAAAGGGATTATTTCCAGTTAGGACATAGATGTTACTTTTATTTCAACACAAGAACAACGTCATAAATCTTGGTTGAGACCCAGCTGTTGGCTTTTAATTCATTTGGCTGTTGTGTTTGAATTTTCCTTAAGTAGTGGTATAGATCCTTAAAAAATATTTTCCCAGCTCACTTCTCATAGCACACAGCTCACAACGCACATATGATCCCTGCAGGAACAAATGCTTTAGTGTTCATCTCCTGTTTCTTGCTAATGGGTCCTGTGGATAATGCAATGTGGATATATTAAATGTCTATAAATAACAGATCCACTCACCTGGCTTTAGCTTTAGTGGGAGTTCTTTAAAATGTAATTTAGCATTCGTTTCCTATAAGGGTAATAACTCATTTGCTGAACTTACTCAACACGTGGCAAATAAGAGATCTTTATTCTTCTTTTTCTTTCTTTTTCTTTGCAAGCTTTTTCTTACAATTTATTGTATAGAGACAAGAGAGCCACATTTGAGAGTCAGTTCTCCTTTTCTGTAGCTCCTGGGGACTGAGCTGATGTTCTCAGCCTTGGAGGCAAGGGTCTTCACTCAGGAGTGGCCTTGCCAGTCCAGGAGATGTTTGTTCTTGTATGAATATTGACTGACAAATGCCCTTAATAATGCAATTGCTAAGCTGGGAACAAGGGGGCAAAACTGGAATTCCAGCAGTCGGGATGTTGAGACAGGAGGATGGCAACAGGTTTGAGCCTGGCTTAGGCTACCTAGGGGATGCCATCTCAATGAAAAATAAGACAAAATGAGAGAACACGATTGTCCCAGCTCAGCAGGAAACATCATCATTGTGGTGGGTGACCTTTGCTCCTATTAAACATGCTCTGGTTTAATAGGATAATCTGGTGTGTGGCAGTAGGCAAAGCAAGTGAGGACAGTTTCTAACGTGAAAGGCACTTGATGCTTGGTGTGGTATTTCCAGTCTCCATGCGTGGACACAATAGGACATGGGCCTTCTTCTCCTAGTCAGAAGCCAGGCAGGTCAGTCCCTATGCAGTGCAAAATCTTTATGGTTATGTCAGTAATACACAAATCTGAAATCAGAGTATAGTTGATATTTGAGTTTTATAACATTGACTATATACACTATTAGAAGTGAAATTATGACCAGGTTTTATTTTACTTCTTTTATTAAGGATACCTTTATCTAATATGGAATTGCCATTTAGATAGGAGGTTGCTGAGATACAATAGCTTCTTTGTTTCTGTTGCCTTAAAACACATGCTCCTTGCATTTCGTGAATTAATGTGTGTGTGTCTGTGTGTGTGTGTGTGTGTGTGTGTGTGTGTGTGTGTGTGCGCGCACGTGCATACACCCCAGATGGTGCCAGATGAAGACATAATATGTGCACATACAAACAGGTTAGTAATTAGCATCCCTAAGCCACAGCCCTAAGATCTTTAATGCAACAATGCCACTGATGTCCAACAACTTTGAATGATGACACAATTGGGACATCAGTCCTAATAGCACATTAAAATGTATCACTATGGAAATTAACACAAGTCTTCTTCTCCTCCAGGGAAATACCCCTTTCAACCAGGTGAACATTGTCTTTCTGCGTAACAGTTATGAAAATGCACAATGGTATAATTGAACACAAAACATAAAAACCATGTTCCCATGTAGATTCATGAAGGGCTTCAGGGATGCAGAACTGTCCAAGATTGAGACCCTGGACACATAGCCAGCAACATGTCTGCCTAGCCAAGGCCATGAAGAAAAATTAAGTTTCAGGCAATTAAGAAAAAAAATACTAGCTTTTATTATACTGAAGTGGAATCAGTGTATTTTCCTTTGCTTTTGGAAGAAACTTTTACATTTATAATGCTTTCTTCAAAATGTCTCTTATAAACTAATGCTTTTAAAAATTGTTTTATCTTCCCTTTGATGCATTTTAGATCTGTTTTTTTTCCCCAAGAAAGAACTGTTAAGTCGCCATTTAAAATGAAACATTTTAAACATTTAAACATTGTATCTCCCTACCATAACTAGAATAAATATCACAATATCCTTCTAAATTAAACTTCAGGCCTGGGTAAACATATCTTGTCAAACTCAGATGTTATGTGTATTGCTGCTTTCATGGGAAGAGGTGCCATGTTTAATTAAATACCCAGATACGAACGGGAAGGGTGAGTTCGTAAATGGCAGGTTCTGGTTGCCGGAGCCACAGCAACTCTGCAAGTGACAAGCGCAGAATCTTGTCTGACTGACATGGCCCCTCCTACCTCATTCTCCACCAGGGCAGCCAGACTAAAGGAGGTGAGAAGCCAGAGGCCAGCCACACAGGGCAGGTCAAGTAAGAAGGATAAATATAGCACTGCCAGCTCCCAGAACCACCAGCTCTCAAAGTGAGCCAGAGGACGGAGCCCAACTCTAGCTTCCAAGAGAAACAACCTCACCATCCTAGTCAGCTGTGCAGATGTAGGACCCAAACAACAGTCAGTGGTGTCTTCCTGGTGGCTATGGATCAGATAGCCACAGAGAGGTATCAGTTGTGGTACTTAATCACTTGGCAGTTTAATAAATGCGTGCGGTCACTGTATTCTTAGACCCGGTAACGTGGTAGAATGATTCGCTAAAGTTTTGACCTCAGTATGCAAGGACTAGAAAGTATACACATAAACTATAAAAAGCCATTTTGCATAATGTGTTGGGTTTTTTATGATGAAGACGTCTGTGTATTCATTAGAGTTATTTAAAGGTGAGGAAAATGCAGTATTCGTGGCCTAGCCTTTTAAGCCAGGCTCCTCAGTCTTGGCATTGTGGACGCGTGGGGCTGCAGGATTCCTCACTGTGCTAGCTGATCTATGTATGCACCGTGGGATGACCAGCAGCACCCAGGGGCTTCACACGGCAAATGCTTTTGTTGTCTCCTCTCTCAGCTGTAGCAGTGTAGAAGACCTTCACTTAGGGCCACCTTTTCTGAAAACTACTTGAAAGATGCATGCCAGCACTGATTTGGTCAGGATCAAACAAGCGCTATTCAGCAAAATTTAGACAAAAAAAAAAAAAAAAAAAGAAAAAAAATCAACAATCACTGTCTCCTTCACAGAGCAACCTCACTTTCTGTAACCTTTTCTCTGTCTCTTCTTCCTCTCCTTCCTTCTCTTTCTTCCTCTCTTCCTCTCTTCCCTTCCCTTCTTCCTTATTCTCTTCTTACTTCCGCTCTTCTAGATAGATTCATTTCATTTGAACAGATTTGTTGGGAAAGTTAAATTTCTGACATTCTCCAGCAAAATTATGATGATTACGATTGAAACCATTGAACAAATGCCAGCAAAGCCCAACAGCTGGAAGTGTTTGTCTCCCTAGGATTTTAGAGGAGGAAGTGTAAAAAGTATAATTTTTCTTGACAAAAAAGGGCAACTAATGCTCTAAGAAGGTCTCCAGAATTACTTCTGTGTGCGTGTGTCCTGTGGTCTCCAGAAACACAGGCCTCTACTGTCTGGACACCCTTGGATTCATCCACTACAGAAAGTAATATTTTAACAGCTTAAAAACTTGTTGGGAGCAAGGCATGGTGGCACACCACTTTAATCCCAGCACGGAGGCAGAGGCAGGCCCACCTCTGAGTTTCAGGCTAGCCTGGTCTACAGAGTGAATTCTGGGACAGTCTGGGATATGCAGAAAAACTCTTTCTTGAAATAGCAAACAAACAACACCCCCCTCCCCAAATAAAACGACAAAAGACCTTTTGTTGGGATCTTCGTTGGCCCCTTGTTGGGACCTTTCTTTCCTTTTTGTTATATGAAGATCGTAGAATTTCACACAGTGACAATACTTAGGAGTCTTGATAGGAAGTGACTTTCATAAATTTTGCTTTTGATTCCCCTTTCCCCCCCACAAATATGGCTTATGATTTTTTTTTAGTCAAGTCACTAGATATTAGTATTAATACGTTCTAGGAAAAAGAAAACTGATTTTGTTTATGCATACTTCTAAGAGTAAATATTGAAAACATGGAGTCTGTGTCTTATCTTGGCATTTTTAAAATTTAAATTTAGTACAAGGCAAAATTCCAGAATTTCTAGAAAGTGCGAACTTGTGACCTCCAGGAAGAAGGGTTTATTCCATGTCCCACAGTGACTGAAGTTCAGAGCCGCCATGACTGGCTTCAAAGATGACGTCCAAGAGAAAGGTATAAGAATGTGACGTGGCTTGCCCTTGTTTTCAGAGATGTCTTGTACCTTCACAGTTGTGTGTATTGGCTTTCCGCAGTTACCATTCAGCACTTTGAAGGTGACTCATCGGTGAGATTACACATAATAACCATGGAAACATAGAAGATTTCTAGTTCCTGGAAACACTTCCGTCCTGAGAATAAGAAGGAATAATTCGCAAACAGCAGTTGCAGCTCAATTCTCCTTCAGGCGGCGTTCTCAGGTACACGAGGGAGGAGTAAATAGAATTCACAAGACGATACATGCTTTTCTCTCCAAGAAAGAAAGCAGTGTCACATTTCAGACCAGAATTTATACCTGAGAAGCCAACAGCCATAGCGAAAGTGTTAAGGCAAGAACTGGAGGCTGGCTACACGAAAGAATGGGACCAAACATCCCGAGCACAAGCTGTCTCTACGCATTTATTTTACGTATAGAATTAGCCACACTCCATATAAGGACTGGACACCTTTCAGCCCTTTATTTTGTTAGCATGCATCGATTGCACAAAACACAGTGACATTTTTATACATGCTTGTAACATACTTTGGTCATGTTCACACCACATTATCTTTGTAGCCTTTGTCGGGTATTGAATGTATTCATGTGTGTACACCTATGCACACGTGGAGGCCAGAGGTCAACGTTGAGAACGTTCGTCAATGGCTCTCCATCTTGGTTTTTGAGACAGGATCTTCCACTGAATCTAAACTCACTAATTTTGTTAGACTGGCTGGCCCTGGGCTCTCCCTGACTCTACTTCCCTTTTCTGAGGTCTGTTCCTCCATACCTGGTTGTTTTGTTTGTTTTGTTTTGTTTTGTTTTGTTTTGTTTTGTTTTTTTTTGTTGTTGTTCTAACTAGGCATCAAACTAGGTCCTCATTCGAGTACAGCAAGCATTCTACGGACAGATTCATCTCTTCAGGACCAACATTAAAACCTTTAATGCACAAACAACATTATGAATAATCCCAAATCCCATCTCTGATTTATTATGCCGCAGATTTTAATCTGTTCCTAGGAAGCTATTGCATAAAAATAAATTTTAAAAAAAAAAGCACTCTCATTTACCCAGAGAGTCAAATCTAAAGTTACTGTTTTGGCTTTATTTTTTTCATTCGCTTCCCAGGATGACATACACACTAATTATGCCAAGATACTTACCTATTTTGTTTGAAAATTAGTCCAGAATAGGCCCATTGAGAATGGCTAGAATCCAAAGCAGTGCCAAAAGTCAAGGATGTGGCCCCATAGGAACCCTCGTTTATCATGGAAATGCAAAAATGGTGCCGCCACTTTGCAAGTCGATTTGGCATTTTTCTACAAACTAGACGCTATTTACCATATGATCTAGCACCAGCAATCCAAGGAAGGTACAGATTCAAACGAGTAGAAAACCTTAGACCGCATGGAAGAAAACCAATAGCAATTTTAATCATAATCACTCAGACGTTGATGTCACCAAGAGGTCCTTTAAGGAGTACGTGGAACTGGATTACACCCATGCTGTGGAATATTCAGCAGTAAATAGAAATGAAGTGCCAACCACAGAAATTCATGGAATAATTTTAAGTGCATATTGCTGAGCTTAAAACAAATGCTCATTTGAAGGGGCTGCAGACCATCTGGCTCCAACTGCAGTATAGCCTGGAGAGGCAGAATGTGGAGGGAGGGAATAAAGGCCTACGTGCTTGCCAGGGGGTGGGGAAGGAAGAAGGAAGTGAGTACGGAGTTGTCAGAAGATTTTTAGGGCAGCGAGATTATTACGTATGATACTGTAATTGGGACCACATGCCATCACACGTGTTCGTGGAAACCCAAAGGATGGATATATAAAAAGAATGCTGGTAATACAAAACTATGGGCTTCAGTTAACAATGCGTCAGCTTCAGCCCATCCATCGAGACAAACGCATCACATTTAAATGTAACTCACTAATGCACTAATGCTAATAGGAGAAGTTGTAGAGGGATTGTGGTGCTTTGAATAGGAATAGCTCCATAGGCTCATAGATTTGGATGCTGGGTTGTTAGGGAGTAGGGCTACTTAACAGGAATTAGACATAGCCTTGTTGGAGGAAGTGTGTCACTGGAGGGTGGGCTTTGGGTTTTCAAATGTTCAAACCAGACCCAGCATTAGCTTCCTGCTAGTCTAGATGTAGAACTCTCGGCTACCTCTCCAGCACCGTGTCTGCCTGCGTGTTGCTGTGCTTCCCGGCATGCTGGCAATGGACCGAAGTTCAGAACTGTAAGCCACGACCAATTAAACGTTAGAAGAGCTGCTGTGGTTACAATGTCTCTTCACAGCAATAGAATACCGACTAGGCCCAGAGGAGTTAGAGCTCAGAGAGTTCTGCTCACCTGAGTCCGGTAAACCTAAATTTGTTCTAAAAAGGTGAAGAGTCCTCATTGGTAAGTGGATCAGGACAAAGCAGCAACAAATGTTTGAAGTGGTTTAAAAAAAAAAAAGAAACCTAACCAAAGTTTGATTGTTAAGTATAAATAGAGTAGGTAAAGTTTTAGAGATCTCTTAAATGATTCTTTGTTGACGTTCTATTCTGGCTTGGTCTCATTAAGGAGACCTTAACAATCTGTCTCCCACACAAGAACAATTTGTATAGCACCCTATCCTCCCATTTTCCAGTTCTGGGTCTCTCTGTTGTTACTACAGGTTGTAGTTTGACTCTTGGTGTGGAACATTACGAAAGTAGTCTTGGTTCAGTTGTGTCCTACTCCCTCTCAAGAGCCAATTCCAGTGCCGTTTGGAATCCTCAGTTCGCCTTCAGAAGCTTCATTCTCCAGGCATCTCCGTCTATCACGTGGTCGTGAGCCCCTACCCCTTTCATCTTCAACTTGGAATTCGAGCTAAACAATGAAGGCAAACTCGACCCACCCATCACCATCATCACAGTGAAGATGCTGCCTGCTTGCCCATCGCTGTGAGGAATTGGGTGACATGTCCAGCTAAGCCTTGAAGAATGCTCCCGCTTCTACTCTTTGTGCTCTCCGCCCTCCACAAAGGACTTCACATTCTGCTGTCCTATGCAACTTGGTGGGAGATACTCTAACATTAGCAGGGACACATTGCAGCCCGGTTTGGACTACTTTCTGAACTGTGCACTCTCCTGCTGCAGTTTGAGATTTCAATCACAAACTCTGGATTCTTTCATGTGCTTAGCACTTCCAGGTCAATGTCCCAACATCTCAGTTTTGCTCGCATCAGGAGCTATCTTTCCTCGAGCTGTCCTTTCCCCTTAGCTCAGAAAATAAGCTTAAACGGTATCTCAGTTGCTTTGAACAGGAACTCCTAGACTCATCCTTATATCCATTTCTCTCACACGGGCCATTTTCATCCATAAAATGACTCACACACACACACACACACACACACACACACACACACACACACACACACACAATGTATTTGTTAATTACTTTTTATTAAGTAGATTTTATATTCTTGCTTTATTTTTAAATTCTGTAACTGATTTAGACACTTTTTGTTTAGTAGCAAAAGTAGGGCAGGCTCACAGTACAAACTCAAACATCTGGAGATGACAGCTATATGATGGGCTTTCACCACAGTCCAGAGTCTGTTGCTTTCCCATTGGAGTTTACAGCCCAGTAGGAGAACCAGGTAATAATGAGAACAGCAAAACAAACAACAGGCAAGTAAAAGTCCAAGTGAGGGACAGTCGTGATTGAAAACGTACAACCTGCATATCATCCTGCAGCTTGTTCTTCACACACTATCATGGCCATCTTTTCTAGGACAAAGCATGGATCTAACACATGATCCCTTATCGCTAGGTAATAGCCACATCATGACTATACCGCATGACTATAAAGTCATTTGGCCACTTTCTTGTTCTGTAACATTTAAGTTGTCAAGTGTCTTCCACGTCAAACAATATTAGAATAAATGTATTTATATCATACCTTCACACTGTGAGGCAGTCAATCCTTATTCATATTTTCAAGTCTTTTCCTTTTGGGGAATATTGCATCATCCAGAACTCGAGAAGTCCAAGGTTTCCCTTGTGGATTAATGTTAGTAGTTACTTAAGAAGTTTCATCTACTTGGAGGTTCCCCAATATTTCCTTATGTATTAGTGAAATGTTTTACTATTCCTCTTCTACTTTAGAGGTTTATTCCACATTGTTTGAGATATTTCCTTCTTCTGAATAAATACTCAGTTGCACAGGTCTGTAATCCCAGCTACTTGGGAGGCTCAGGCAGGAGTTCAAGGCCTGCTTGAAGAACTTAGTATGATTCCATCTCAAAATAAAAAAAAAAGAAAGACTGGATTGGGGCTGTAACTTAGTTTCGAGTGTTTGATCCCCAGCACCCGCACCCCAAAATAGCTGGCCTTGCTAGCACAACTGTAGACTAATTCATCGTATGCTAACTCCTCAGAGTGTCTTGAATCAATTTCTAGAACACATTGGCTACTTTTTATACTAGTGTGTCAGTACCTGGGGTGGTTTGACTGACATGGTCTCATTGTAGGTTATAATTTGTAGCAAGCCAGATTCCTTTTTCCAGTTGCTTTTATTGTGTAAGAGATTCCTAATATCTGCTGTGTTGGTACATAAACTCTCTGTTGGTAGACAGCTAGGTTGTTTCCCACTTAAATTTCCTATTACAACTCCTCTGAACATGCTTTTCACCATTTAATTCAATTCTCTGCGGCACAAGAGAGAGAAACGAGGCCGGAGGTCTGGGATAGAGTTTAGTCCATCAAATGCTCCTCACAAGCTTGAGAACTGGAGTCCAAACCCCAATACCTACATTCCGAAAAGCAGCGTTTGGTTGCACACACCAGTCATCCCAGCACTGGATGAGTGAAGTCAGGAGGGTCCCTGGGGCTCAGTGGCCAGGAAGCCTATCTTTGCATGATTCTCAAGTCAGTTACACGAAGACAAAGAACAGAAAATCTGCTCACTTCTGTCTTTCTGATTTACTCTAAGCCTACCTAGTAGAGAGGAGTGGGACTAGCTCCCACATGTGCTGTATCATAACACAAATCACATTCATGCTTCCCCCGAGTTAATTGCTATAAACTATAGTGCCATTCACAAGATCTCAAACTCACTAGTGTCAAGGATCTCAACAACTTGTACCTGTAGTGAAAACAATTTACGCTTATTCCAGACTAGTTTACAAATAAATGAGACTCAGACTATGGTTATTTTATTTGGCTTCCACAATCACTGGGGGTCACTCCTAATCTACTATTCTAACTGCAGACCTAGCTACCTCCCCAGCAGTGTACCCCAAGACACTTGCTGTTTCTCCTGGCCGTGTGTTCATGGTCCATCTCCACTCCTGGCGGCTTCATCCTCCTTCTCCTTCTTCTTCTATCCCAGTACTCCTCCTCCAGTCAGGTCACTTCTAACCCACCCACCTCTAATCCCACCTCTAATTAGCTGTAGCCAATTTTATTTAAACAATAGTTTTAAATCAAGGAACAAGGTTTGCAAAATAAAAGGTCGTAAACATGGAATGGCACTGGTAGGCCTAGGCCTTCAGGCACAGAATTTAGCATTGCAGTGCATAGCAATAGACCAACCTGAACCTGGGTCCCATGGATTGATTGTATTGATAGTCAGATGTCTAACCTTAGTCCCTCAGAGAGCAAATGTTTAAGCTGACTAATCCTCTCAGTGTCTTTATGTAGCAGTAATTCCTACTCAAGTTGCCAAATACCATGCCCTAAAGTCGTTCAGATAAAAATCTTAGAAACTGGTCATGTTGGTGCATACCTGTAATTTCAGCACTTGGGAGACAGAACAAAAGGACTTCAAGTTGGAGACCAGCCTGAGCTATCTGGCAAGACCCTGTCTCAAAGAAAGGACTTAGAGACCATAAGAACAACAATGCCAACCAACCAGAGCTCCCAGGGACTAAACCACCATGCAAAGACTACACATGGACAGACCCATGGCTCCAGCTGTATATGTAGCAGAGGATGGCCTTGTTGGGCACCAATGGGAGGAGAAGCCTTGGTCCTGCCAAGGTTGGACCTCCACTGTAGGGGAATGGGGGGGGAGAAGGGGGGAGATGGATGGGGAGGGGAACACCCTTATAGAAGAAGAGGAAGGGGAAGGTATAGGGGACTTATGTCTGGGAAACTGAGAAAGGGGATAATATTTGGAATGTAAATTTAAAAAAATCCAATTAAAAAACCCAATTTAAAAAAAAAAGAAATTTGTGCTTTACTCAAGAAAGAAAGAACGGGCTTAAAGAAATAGGCACAAAATAAATGGTTACTTTGTTTCTAATGTCAAAGACAGAACATGACTTCTTCAAAGACCCTGTGCCTCAGACCTACTGAAACAATGTGTACCTGGAACCTTCAGTCTTGTATCTGCTGATGACACGTTTCAAGGGCAGATTTAACCTTCATGTGACCTTCTCCCGGTGCCTTCCACTTTCTCAAACGAGAAAACAAAACAAAACAAAAATCCATGCTAAGACCAGTATTCTACAATGCAAGAGTGTGATTATCGGGGTTGGGGATTTAGCTCAGTGGTAGAGCACTTGCCTAGGAAGCGCAAGGCCCTGGGTTCGGTCCCCAGCTCCGAAAAAAAGAAAAAGAAAAAGAAAAAAAAAGAGTGTGATTATCAAACTGGAACTGAGCTTACTTTGAAAACTATAAATTACTTTGAAATGAGAGTTGCCTGTTGTCAAGGCCAGTGGGAATTATTATTATTATCATTATTATTATTATTATTATTATTATTATTATTATCAATAGGTACATGAGCTTTTGTAAGCTGTTTGAAGCTATGGTAATCACTCGTCAGGTGCTATACAGAACACCAGGGTACCAGTCGGGGAGGACCTTAGTCCTCAGCTTTAATTCCTATGAATGAAGCCCTAAGAGGGCTGATATGACCATTTGTACATCATAGATTCTTGGTATGGATCAAGAAGAAGCCCCACTTCTATTCCTAACTTCTTAAGCATGACATGAGTCTCATTAATTCATCCTTTAGGCATATTTAGGAAGTTGCCTTGAGGGCTTATGTCCTTGAATTTCATAAAAAATAGAAAAATAACAGTAATATCAGTATTTTCAATTAAGTCATTAAACTTGACATAAGTATACTAAAGACTTCAAATCCCCTCTTTATAAAGTATACATAATGTATAAATTAATATATTATATATAATAAATATAATAAACAAATTAATATGTATTAATTTATCATTCTTCCAGGGAAGCTTGATATATTGTTCTCTGTTGAAAATTGAGTCTTTGTGCTTGTTGGTTTGTTTTTACTTTTTGTCTACTTCGTTAACTGCTCACCAATGTATCAGGTCAACTCCAGCAAAAACGGTGACCTTCTTGAATGGAAACGGTCTTGTTAGTTTTTGCCAATGTGACACAAACTAGAGTTACCTAAAACGAGGGAACTTCATTTGAGAAATTGCCTCCTCAGACTGGTTTGTAAGCAAGTCGGAGTAGCATTGTTCTGATCACTAACTAACAAGGGAGATGGGAGGGCTCAGCCAGACCTGGGCAGGTGGCCCTGGGTTGTAGTTGAAAGTCAGATGAGGAAACCAGGAGCAGCCAGGTAAGCACACTTGCTCTGGGGTCTCTGCTTCAGGTCCTGCCATGAGCTTCCTTGGATGATGGACCTTTAAGCCAAACAAATCCCGCCCCCCCCCCCCGCCCCGGTTGTTTTTGTCAGTGTTTATTCATGTTTGGTTTCTGACCCAGGGAAAAGGGACTGAGGGGCATATTTTATATACCAAAGCTTCTAGAATCTCCCAGCATCCCTCAATCCCTACCTGGTTTATCCTGTCTACCCTTGACCTTGACTTTCCAGCCCAGCTGAACTACCCATCCTCCAGGGGTCCTTCCCTATATAATTCAAATACTTCTTCTTCTTCTTCTTCTTCTTCTTCTTCTTCTTCTTCTTCTTCTTCTTCTTCTTCTTCTTCTTCTTCTTCTTCTTCTTCTTCTTCTTCTCTCTCTCTTCTTCTTCTCTCTTTCTCTCTCTCTCCCCCTCCTCTTCCTCTCTCTCCCTGTCTTTTCCTCTACCCTCCCCCCTCCTCTACTCTCTCTCAATTCCTAGTTTCAGAAAGAAAACTGGAACAGTGATTTTCCGTTGTTCCTTGTCCTTGGTGTGGTTTTGCCTTTCTATTTTCACTTCTCTTATATTTTCTATGTTTAAAAAAAAACACCCCAGGGGGCTGGAGAGATGGCCCAGAGGTTAAGAGCACTGACTGCTCTTCCAGAGGTCCTGCGTTCAATTCCCAGCAACCACATGGTGGCTCACAACCATCTCTAGTGGGATCTGGTGACCTCTTCGGTTGTGTATGAAGAAAGCAACAGCATACTCACATAAAGTAAATAAATACATCTTTTTTTTTATATTTCCTTTTGTTTAATTGGATATTTTTTATTTACATTTCAAATGTTATTTCCTTTCCTGGTTTCCTGACCATAATCCCCCTATCCCATCCCCCCCCTTCTTCTATGAGGGTGTTCCCCCTCCCTAACCACTCCCCTTCCCACCTCCCTGACAAAAAACAACAAAAACAAAACCAGTTCTGTTGTTGAATGGACTACAAACACCCAACCCCAGTTCTCCCCTGCGAGCTCTGTTTAACTTCAACCTGCAGGACTCTGCATTCCTGAGCAATTAAGCTGCTCCCAGGCCCCGGTGCTTGGCTTTTTTTTTTTTTTTTTTTTGGTCTGGTTGCATTGCTGCATAGCCCTCACTCTCTTAACCAACATCTAGGTGGAGAATGTTCAGGTCTTCAGCAGCTCTAGTCCTTGGCGCTTGGAGACTCAAAGGACTCACTTGAAAAGGACAGGAAGAAAGAAAACACGTCTCTGAGCTTTCCTTTGTTTTCAGAGACAATGGCACTGCTGTCAAGGTCGCCAGCTTTATATTCTGCCAGTTTGGAACTCCTGAGTTAATGAAATGCTGACACTAAATGCTCACCCTAAATGCAGTGGACGGGTTTGCATGTCTGTCCTTATGGGCATTGGATAAACCCATGATTTTCTTCTCTGCAGGCTTCCACAAGATTCTGGTTTTGCTTGGGCTCAGCTTTAAATGTCATATCATCTTCCGAAGTCCTTTGGGGAAGGACATCCTGTGTGGCCATGAGGTCACTTTTGAGTCGTCAAGGGTTTATTCGAATACACCCTCTTCCATATTTAATCGGACAGTTAGATACTGTCAAATCAGTGTTGGGAAAGCACCGGAAATATTTGTCTTGTGTCATGCTCAACAGGAACCAAACGACTGTGAGCACCCGTGGTGTGTCAGGTTCCCACTGCCCTGGCACTGTCCTTGTGTCACTTAATCTTCCTGACAGTTCTTTGAAATGGATATTATAATCCACAACCCACAACAGGCAAATCAGAGACTCAAGTTGCCTATAGCCCACTGAGAGTCAAAGTAGGACTCCCTCCAAATGGCCCTGCAGTTGGTGCTGTGGAGAACTTGAAGAATTATACTTTCTGATTTCTTACTTTGTCAAATGTTTGTAAAATGATATTTTTGCTTTTGGATGCTAGTTATGATATTAGATATGGTACTGACCAGTAGCACAGGGTGAGGAGTAGTAGAAACTGATTCCTTTAGCCTTGCTGATGAAGAGACAGTCTTCACTTAAAGTTTAAGCAATGATTTCTGCCCTTCTCCCACCCCATGTAGCTTCTCTGACTTTGTCACCTACAGAAGGCACATGTGAACAAACACAAGCTGCTGGACTCAGCCCTTCCTTCCCTGTGCACTTCCTGAACTTGCTTTGTTGTACTTCCTTGTGGTGGGTCCATGTTTGCCTGTTGGAGTTGTGTGAGTGGGGGAAGGATTAGACAGACGCTGTGTGAATACACACAGCTGGGCTTACTAACGCACAGACTCCTGGGGGACAGATGTTCGATTCCTGTGAATTACCATGATCCCATTGCCAGTAGCAATGTATGCTTTATATTTAACAAATATATATTTTAATAAAGTGTAAGAGGCACTAATGTTGCTTGTTTCCCTTAGATACTACTCTTGAAATTGAGCATTAACATTGGACCTACTCCTCAAATGACTCTCAGGAAGTCAGAACTGTGGTACGCGGTTCTGTATAACACAAAGGAAGTCTGAAAGCAGCAGAAGTGGGGAATGAGTAGCCCTTCGAGTTCGCGGATGCTCTTACCTTCATCTCAGTCACTGAATAGTAACAGTTTATCAGTTGTCTGGGAAGACCTTCTTCCATAGGAGTTTAAACAACGAGGCTGTCTTCTCTGAGGGTGCCACTGACCTCTAGCACAAGGCTGGGCACAAAGTCACCACCCAGTCCATATTAGTTGCCAGGAAAGAGTGACAGACTGTAAGTCACAATAATTTAAACTGTTCAGCACTGAGCATGTGTTTGATAAAATATTTACTAAATTACATTGACTGCGATGCTCAAAGGGAGAATCGCGCCACACATTCCGAAACTAAGTAGGCATTATATTTGAATTAGCAGCTGTTAGGGATTATCTGTGTGACTCCCTAGTCAGGATACTAAATGGAGATCTTACAGCATCAGCAAACTCCTCAGTCTGAGAAGCGGCTCATTTCCAACGGGTCGACTTGCTAGGCTCCAACTCTGCCATACTTAATGCAAAAGCTAATGCTTCCCGTGGTGCTAGACACATTCTGATACTGTTCAGAGATCAGTCACCCTGCCTCTTTTCATGGCACCGCGTGAGTGTTTGCTGATTCCCTTTCCCTTCCCCACTCTCCCTCTCTCCTTCTTAACTCTGAGCGTTCTCTAAACATGAGCACCCAAAGGCAAGTACCTCAGCCATACTGAAAGGTCTAGAAAGTTCAAGGACAGCGAACAGACAGGCAGCTCAGGAGGAGACACACATGACTTTAGGCTTGCAATATATGATGTGTTTTCATGGCTTATCTGCTCCCGGAATTGTGCTGGGCTGGGCTCCGGATCTCTAGTCAGTTGTTCAGTTGTTAGTTGTAGTTTCCAGGACTAAGATGGCTGGACTTGCCCTGATTAAACATGACAGGACACTGACATACTCCAGATTAGAAACATATATACTGCACACACACACACACACACACACACACACACACACACACACATACACACACACAGAGAGAGAGAGAGAGAGAGAGAGAGAGAAATAAATGCACAGATGAATTTTAAATAAATAGCAAATTATTTTGAGCACCCCAAACAAAAAGTTGACTTATTGCCTATTATGACTGACATGTTCCCTTTTATCAGGAGTCTCTGTTGGATTCTTGGGAGTCATTGTCAAGGTACACAACATGAAGCGGGCCCCTTAGGGAAGAAAGGGATGGAGTGAGTTATAGCAGGCACAGTCTGGTGGGGGTGGGGCTTGGTGGCTCCAGGACAGAAGGCAGCACTTAGGTGAAGGAGATAGCTGTTTAAATAAGGACGGGTGGTGTCAGCTTGTTATCAGAGCTGCACCACTGACAGTCGCTGGTAAATTGAAGCTGTTAAATGTTAATGAACTATCACTCTATAGGTAAGCAGGAGACAGAAAAGCCTCAAAATGTTCAAAGTCGACTGCAAGGCCAATTTATCCCACAACAGGGAACTTTTTTTTTTAATTACAAACATAAGGAAACCTAACTTAAAATTTAATTTTTTTAGTCTACTTTATTGATAAAAGTGTCTTTCCTTTATCAATGAGTCAATTTTCTCCGCTCTAAGCAGAATTTTACAAATCCCTGAGTTGAGCCACAACAAAGGCTGTTTGATATGATCTTTTGTATTTGAACTGTCTGTTGCTTGAAATTAAATTCACTCCTAAAATAGCAAGTATATCATGCCCTAAGCACTTCCCATTAGTGACAGCGAGCTGCAGAGATTAGGAGCTCACCCTGGTACTAACCTTACACCGAGTAAAACAACACTGTGGATAGTTTAAGCTTGGACTTCACCAGGCAGCAAGGGCAGCCTGTGGGTATCGGTAAATATTACTGGCAGGCAAAAATGAACTCTCGTTAGAGCAAAGGCATTGTCCCATACAGTGCACTGCATACATTATGCAGACTTTGCCTTTGGGTCTTATTTCCTGCAGAACTGTGCCACACATAACTCACTAACACTGGGGTGGCTATTCCATAGAACCAACAGGACAAATGGGTTCTCTTCAAGTGCTAAGTTTATCAGAGAAGATGAAACCTATGTATGATATAAATTACTTCATCAGCTGTCATGATTGGCAGGTCCATTTGGTTGGGTTTAGAGGGCAGGGAACAGAAGTGGAGCCTGACTCACAGAGCACCGGGCTCAAGTTCAGGATTCTTTTAGATCTACAAATGTCCAAAAGTTTTATCCTTTGTCACATTCTGGCTTCAGGTCCACCTGGGTAGATTTTTCACGTTTGCAACAAACACTCCTGTCTCTGAGCCCCTGTTGAGGTCGTTTTTAAAATACAATTCTATTTCCTCGGTAAAGCCTCTTCTAAAAGGCTAAATTTAGCACTGCCAATCAGAGGAACAGGTGGTTTGTGCTACTCCCAAATAGGTCCTCTCCCATCATGCCTTCCTAACGGAGCCAATCACAGAGCCAGGCTCTAAGGATGTTGGGCTGTCAGCAGATCTGGGAAATATAAGGGCCAGCCAGCCCCTGGCTCTGGAGCAGTCGCGCATTCCCACCTCGCCTCGGGTGTAGGGATTGCATAGAAAACAAAACTACACAGTCCTGACTGTGTGGTTTTGTTTGGAGGGTTAGAGGCTCACCGATTCATGTCGGAGATGGTTGGAAAAACCAACTCTACGTAGGACGTCGTTTCAGAACCTTGGGCTTGGTCCCACCCTTTTTGGGCACTCTTGAGAAATCAGGTGAGTGAGAACCAGTTTGTTTGACTCCTAGACCTCTTTCTGATTGGTTGCTATTTGATGATTTGAGCCACGAATGCCTTCTGTTAAAGGTTTCATCTTGCTGACCTACAGTGTGAATCTGCATTTTAAATTTGGTTTTGAAATGTACATTTTCTGAAAGAAAGAGAGAGAGAGAGAGAGAGAGAGAGAGAGAGAGAGAGAGAGAGAGAGAGAAATCAAGTACTTATGCCTATAACCATAGTCAACCATTCTGATTTTTAAAGAGATGCCCTAGAACCAGGAGTCTGAAGTGGGGGCTTAAATGTTTGCTTCCTTAGTAGACTTGTCTGTGGAGAATGTACAAGGTCATGTGACCAGGTGATAAAGCAAGGCAGGCCAAGAATAGCACAGAGAAAACCCATGTGGCATCAGCTACACCCAGTGACTTTTTAAGGGAATCAACTGCTAAGGTATCTGTTGCGGACTGTGGAAGAACACTTGTCTGCTGTCAGTCAAGCCGGATGGTTTATTTTGGGAGTGTGACATTTGAGATGCATGCCTGCAGCCTTAGGCCTCCAAGAAGCAAGTGCTCACAGAAATAAATTTAGTCTTCCTAGACAATGAGAATATCAAACCTATCTGGGCTCTTTAATTCCCAACATTTTTATAAGTTTTCAATGAAGCTATAGAATTGCTTTCTAGAAGATTCCAAATCTCATTATGCATTTTAATTCAACCCACAATCCAGTTATATGGTGTGAGATAATGTTAATGCTAAAAAGGGTAAGAAATAAAAGATTCTTAATTTCTAAATACACTTTGATTTCCTATCTTCCTGGGATTAGATTACAAATTGTAAATGCCCGTTATTAGATAAATACATAATTATACGTGGTTTATCTAAGGAGATAGCTATTTTTTGAGAATACACTGGCTTGCAGACAGGAAAAACTAGACATAAGATGTGTTCACCCGAAAGATAACGTGCTGGAAGCAAGAGTTCCTGAGAAATGGTTCCTGGAAATTTTTGGGTGACATCTGGATTTTTATGGGGTATGAATTTTGTCTCAAAAAAAAAAATCAGTTACAGGACTAAGAAGGATATTGCAGGGTAACATTTAGTGAACAAAGACCGTTGTGAAGGATAAGAATGAGGCAATTGGCAATTCTGCCCTTTAATGTCAGAACATTGGTGTGCTTCAAGGAACTACTTAGGTATTTATGCATAAGAATTTTCTCATGTAGTCTCAGAAAATGGTAGATGAAATACTTTCCTCCACTTACAAAAGGGCTTAACTGCAAATTTTACTCGTTTTTTTTTCTTTTTGTTGTTGAATATTTCACATAATGAAGCACAGATCTTTTTATTCCGATGAACAATTCCCACCAGCCCTCCGTTATTCGGTTCACACACAGCTCCGTTCATGTGAAGAACTCAAGGCTGCATTTTTCTTTCAGACCTATAATAAACTTTGGCCTGTTACATATTCTTCCTGAATATTACTTCAACGGCATTAACTGTGCCATTGCATACAATGTACAGAAATACTAGGGTGTGGGAAGCTCCTCATGCTGTCGGAAAGAGCAAAAAGCTTGAGGAGGAGAAAACACTTGCCAACACTTTTCAAGTCAGCCAACTGCTTGCAAAGTACAGATTTTTTCGTTTGGGCGGTGATTTTAAGTAAGGGGACAGAGCCTGAAGCAAGGTCACCTTATAAAACGCTGGCACTACGCGTGAGAACTGCTGGGGAGGGAACTGTTGTTTATGCGATTGTGTCTTACACGCTGTGTCGATGCAAAGGTTCATTTGTCACACCACGACTCTGAAATCCCTTGGCTGCTCCTGTGTTCTAGCATGGTTTTCCCTTTCACTCTGGCCCAACCTGAGTTCTCGGTGTTAGTATGAGCGAAGGTTCCGACTCTGACCACTAGGGGGCGCTCCTTGCTCTGTTTGTCCAACCAGGAGAAGGTGTCCTCTTGCTCTAGTGCCTCATACTGGACAAATCCATTTGGGGAAATACATGTCTGTCTCCACCAAGAAGATGCTGAGGGGCCTTGAGCATCAATATTCTTACTGGGTTTTTCTTTTTTTCTTTCCAGAGTGCCTAAAAAGATGACTACTCAAGCACCGACGTTTACGCAGCCGTTACAAAGTGTTGTGGTACTGGAGGGTAGTGCCGCAACCTTTGAGGCTCACATTAGTGGTAAGCTCTTATGAAGGCTTTCCCTTCCCCTTCCACCTGCCTCCTCCAATACACGGAACGTTCTCTTTGTCTTGAAACCAAGTTTAAAAGCTGCTTTTACTATGTAAAATTGGCATAACACGACAGAAGGGTCATTTTAAGGGCACACCATTCACAGGATGCTGACAATATAATGACTTAAAAATGCTTTGAAAATGTTTTATTCATATTTATAGTTCTACAAAGCAAAAATAATTAGCATTAGGTTAAAATTTGCTGTCAGAATCCAGCAACTAAGAAGGATCAAATTTGGTCATTCTATATTTGGGTTCGGGGGCAGATCCAGCCTGACAGACTAGAACCCTAGTACTGTGGGATTCAGTGACAGAGATTCTTGGTAGATAGTCTGGGAACCCCAATTTTATACATATAAAACACACGTTTTATATACCATATTTAATAAGATGTATATTTTATGTATCATTATTAAATACACAAATATATGATATAATTTAACATTATATAATTTAATATATAAATGTTATAGTAAATATATACTATATATTGTAAATACATGCAATTATATATTTATATGTATATAAGGCATTCATCACAACTTTCCATAGGAGCAGACACAGTGACTACTCATGATATTTATTTTGTTGTTTTTCCATCTTTATTAAATTACTCTAGTGAATTAAAGAACTCCCTTTTGTAATGAATGGCAAGACATAATATCGTCTCTCTTTTTTAGCTTCTTTATTCAAAAGGGTACAAACATTTTCCCAATTTATTTAAAAGGAAATTCACCCATTTCTTTTTTCTTCATCTCTTGTTTTAGGGATGATTCTAGACCTTGCATGATGTATAACAAGTGGGCCTTGTCTGTAAACTGTACTGTTATTAATTTCAAAATGATTTAATCAATCTGTCTTCTTCTATAGTACCATACATAACTGGCTGTGTAAGGTTATAGGGTTAACTGATATTCACGATTAGTTCATAATTTAATGTATCCCTGTGGTGAACACATTTTCTCTATCTTTTTAAAATGTATGCTTGTAATAAAGATATTAACTAAAGCTTTCTTTCCATTTCCTTTTTCTGTATTATGTGTGTCTTACCTACTTCATAATGCTTTGCAAAAACATCATAACTTCACCCATCTGCTATCGATGGAAATCAGTTCAGCTTTCCTCTTGCATGATGAACTCTTAATCCCAAATGATTCGCTTGTTTTTCTTCAAGTCCTCTGTAACTTCTAAACTGAGCAGAGCACACATGGTGTCTGGGGATTTTCTCCTTTGTGTAGCAGTGAGCTGGCATATTCGCATCCTCAATTCCTTCTAATTATGAGCCTTCAAGCTCTTAGAGATACGTCACGGTTGACATCTGACACCATCAAGTTAGTCTAACAAACTTCACTCTCCCATAATGGGAGGTCAGTTGATATAAGGACAACACAGGAACATGCTAATACCATCGCCTCCTGTCTCAAGGACAGCAGTCACAAGCATTTATGTCAGATGCAAAGTAAACCTTTCCTGAAGTAGCCTTCCAAATTCTGAACACACTAGACTTAAATGAAACATGAAACCACCGATATGGTTCTAGCAGTGAGGGAAGGGAATCTGGCTTTCCTCTCACTGGAAGACTGGGTTTGGCTCTAGAGTTAACATGAGGAACAGCCTGCCCCTGTGAGGACATTTTTGCTGCAGTGACATTTGCAGAGACATTCTGGACGGTGTCCCTGAGACAGCAGAGGAGGGGACCAAGCATGCCCTTCTGAGGCAGAGCTGTAAGATGGCCTCGCTGCCTCGTGTTTTCAGAGATGGCAACTGTCACTTTCTCCTTCAAAGTTTCCACAGCTCTCCATGCTTAGGAACCCCTCTCATCATTCTAATGATGTCTCCGGAACTAAAGCCCATAGAGCACTGACCAGAGGATAGAAGATGAAAGTTCTACCCAAATTTGTACCACTGATGGCTGAGAGACCTTGGAAATATAGTGAAACTTCAGTCAAACCCCCAATCTATAAAATAAAGGGGCATTTTATAGACTATGTAATCTGCCACAAATGGCCCACAGTTTTACATTTCTAACTTATGGCTGTCGTGGTATCACTGTGGGTTCCACTCTGGCTGCTTGGCTAGGCTAGTGTAAGTTGCATTGATGAGAGAGAACAGAGGACTGGGCAACACCCACTCCAACATAAAGATGGCTCTGCTTGCCTTCCAGGTTCCCCAGTTCCTGAGGTGAGCTGGTTTCGGGATGGCCAGGTGATTTCAACTTCCACTCTGCCCGGCGTGCAGATCTCCTTTAGCGATGGCCGCGCTAGATTGATGATCCCCGCCGTGACTAAAGCCAACAGTGGACGATACTCCCTGAGAGCCACCAATGGATCTGGACAAGCGACTAGTACTGCTGAGCTTCTTGTGACAGGTAAGTTGTTAGGCACCAGCCTATCAGCTAGGCCAGAGGGCGTCTGTCTCCTGTGCAGGACAGCAGTCCAGATAGAGCTCTAAGCACAAGGGAGGCCGCTCCCAAGCTGAAGGTGTATCTGTAGGATAAGTGACCACGATGGCATTGTCCAATTCTGTCCTCTTTGAAGGTGAAGCATAAGGCATCTGAGAAGCAGGGTCTCTGTACACATCACATACTCAAAGTATCTTGAAGAAACACTAAACATCCTGTTCCTCAGCCAGTGGAGAGTTTAGAGCCTGCCCGTAAAGTTATCAAGGAAGGAGTGATCTGGAAATCACTGGGAGTTTCTATTTTAAGGAACATTCCCGTAATTCTGACATGAACAGGCCATAAGGCAGGCATTGAAAGTATTGCACAGTAAACATCCTCAGAAAAAGGCCAAATGCTTTCATTCAAATATATGACACCACTTTCCCATAAAGCCATCACCTTGGCAGGTTCTGTCCAGGAGCAACATCGTGTCTGAACTCTATCGTGTATTAATCCCATGGTCATAAATGACCTCAACAGGAAGCACACCAGGTCGCTTAGGGATGAGCCTTACGTGCACTCAGAAAACTCAGAACGGGAAGAAGTACAGTACCTTAGAAACACCTTGGGTCACACTCTACGCTTCATCAGGGAGCTGGAAGCGCAGAAGGGCGTATCCGAACCTGGGGAGTCCTGGCAGTTAATGGTAGTTGGAGGAAAGGTATCACTGTTTCCAGCAGTGGAGCTGCTGATCAGATGCTCTTGTACAAAGACCCCGATTAAACTCAGTTTATCACACACAAACAGAAGACAGAAGAAGGGTACCAGTGGAAGAGGGAGGAGGATGAGAGGAGGGAATCGGAGATTAAAAAAAACAGCTAACATCCATTGCAAAATGTTTGCAAATGCTAAACAGTTAAAAATTAAAGAGGAAACTTCTCTCTTAATATAACTAACCAAAAAGCCTTCTTTTTTTTTTTTTTTTTTTTTCCTGTAGCGTAGTTAACACAAAGGCGTGGGTGGGTTAACATTTTAAATGCGAGTACATATTTTGGTCATTTTATTATCAATCTAGTTATCTAGTTGGAGGATTTTTTTAAAATCAGATTAAACCTGAATGATTCAGTAAGTTCTTGGATACACTCACCTTACTAACCACAGGGATTCACTTTGGTGAGACTTAAGTAGCTTGCAAAACTACCTTAGCGTCCTAGCGAAAGGCAAGGTCTGGGTTAGTACAGCAGCATCTGGACGTTTTGGTGAAGCATGAAGGGCTAGAGAGGTAGCCAAGCCGTTAAGGAGCTCACTCCTTATAGAGGACCGGGTGTGGTTTCCAGTACCCACGTGGTTGCTTATAGCTCCAGTTCTGGAGTATTCTGGCTTCTACGGACAGACACCTGCAAACAGAGGGCACACACAAGCTTGTCCACACATGCATATACATGACTAAAAAATCGAAAGTAATCATGGTAGCCTAGAACCACTCACAAGAGCAAAGCGATTGAAACTGAATCGTGAGCAGAGGGGCCTTCTGCTCCTGCTTCTGCTCCTGCTTCTGCTCCTGCTGCATTCTAGATGTTTTCTGCTGAGTGGGAGAGCTGGGATAGTCAAGGATGCTGGGCCTGCGCAAGTCAATCCCTGCTTTAGGACTCAGAGCTGTCGGGAGCACCCGACTCCCGGGCCTGATTTTCTTCTCTGCCCCTGGCAGCCGAGACCGCACCACCCAACTTCAGTCAACGGCTGCAGAGCATGACTGTGAGACAAGGAAGCCAAGTGCGACTCCAAGTGAGAGTGACTGGAATCCCTACACCTGTGGTGAAGTTCTACCGGGATGGAGCCGAAATCCAGAGCTCCCTTGATTTCCAAATTTCTCAAGAAGGCGACCTCTACAGCTTACTGATTGCAGAAGCATACCCTGAAGACTCCGGGACCTATTCTGTAAACGCCACCAACAGCGTCGGGAGAGCTACTTCCACTGCGGACCTGCTGGTCCAAGGTATGTGATGGGGCTTAGAGAGAGGGGACCTACAGTGGGAGCTTGTGGGGCTGAGGTTCTGCTCGCTCCCCCATATGGCTATCCTGACAGTGTTAGCGCGAGCTAAGATCGAAGCGGCCTTTTCCAACCCCCAGCAGAAGGTCTCTGGCAGAGGGTTCTAAGAGTTCTATGTTGAAGCTCACTACAGTTGACCAAGTGATAACCAGAACATGTGTCAACCGAGTAATGCAAATCTGCATGTTGTTGGCAAATAACAAGATATTTAAATAAGCAGTCCACAGAAATTCCTCTCTATCAAACACTTTCTGTTTCTCCATCTAATGTATATTCACACAAAAGCCACAACCGTTTTCCTATTGTTACATACAGGAAATCAGGATGACTTTCTAGTCCCAAGTAATGGATTCTCTTAAAAAAAAAAAAAATCACGTTTTTTCCCCTCCTAAAAACGCTCGTCCTTCCATTTCTGTAGGTGAAGAAGTAGTGCCCGCTAAAAAGACAAAGACAATTGTTTCAACGGCTCAGATTTCAGAAACCAGACAAACCCGGACAGAAAAGGTAATTTTCCTATCAAGCAGCTCCCAGCTCTCCCCATTCTCGCTTCCCTGGCTTTTCCCACTCACCATGGCCTCTGCTTTCATGTGTTTTAGAAGATTGAAGCCCACTTTGATGCCAGATCAATTGCAACAGTTGAGATGGTCATAGATGGCGCCACTGGACAGCTGCCGCATAAAACACCTCCCAGGATACCTCCCAAGCCCAAATCCAGGTCTCCAACACCACCTTCCATTGCCGCCAAAGCACAGCTGGCCCGGCAACAGTCCCCATCACCCATAAGACACTCCCCCTCCCCGGTCAGACACGTGCGGGCACCGACCCCATCTCCAGTCAGGTAAGCCTTCCCTCAAGAGACTGTGTTGTTTGTGCATTTTTACAATTAAGGGTTAAGCAGTCAGAAGCATGTGAAGGAAAGAGACCAAGAAATCCTCAGATGTGAGCTTTACAATCCTCACTTTCTGTGGACGTTTACAAGCTCTGGTTCTGAATTTGTATTTGCAGTCCATTCGACAGATACACATTTGGAACCAAAATGTGACAAGGCAAGTAGGGGTAATGGTTACACAGAATTTAGAGTTAAATCCCCCTGACTGCTTGCATATAGTTTGACTTGAGGTGCGAGTTTTAATAATAGCATAATCACTATGACATGTGGTCTGTCACCTCAGTGATAAGTTCCTTATGTGTGTTATCTCATTAAATATTTTCAACCCCTGGAAAAAAAGGTGATTCCCCAATATTCTTGGTAAGAAACCAGAGCTAAAGAGGGTAGGGGCTTTCCCAAGGTCTTAGTTATGTCCTCCGTAAAAGAAAGGGAGGCACAGCCAGACTGGTTTGGAGTGTTTTGGAAGAAATCAATGCGCTCATCAGGTGAATTTATCCCTAGGAAATAGGAAACCTTTATCCAAAACGCTCACACTCTCAAATAGTAAGCAAAAATGCTCCAAATATTTTCCATATGTTTATGTTATTTTCCCCAAGAAGAAAAGTAAATTTCTACCCTTAGCTAAAATGTAGGTATTTTCCAGGGTGAGCCTATATCATCAGCGCTCGGAAATTATACAATCATATACAAATCACTCACAGCAACCGAAACTTTGGGATTTAGTCTATAATGAGGCTTTTAACATGATGAGCTCTACAAAATTTGAACATACACACAAAAAGTCTATTTTAATCAATTCAAATGAACTTTTAAAATGACATAGATCAAGTTCTCTTGCTAAGAAAGCTAAAGCGCCAAAATGAGATTGTTGGCCTAAAAAAGAAAAAAAAATCCAAATTCACTGTAAAGTCGCTGTGATCAAAATAATATGGTGGGCGTAGGGTTGGCCTAGAGGAAGGTTGCTCATCTGGCACAGGTAAGATCCCGTATTGATGCCCACCTGTGTAAAAAGGAGAGTGACAGACAGCACATTAAGGACACAGACTAGAGAGCACAGATGTAGATGTAAGCATATAGGGAATTTGTTTTTTAATCAAGGGGAAGGGATTTTACTTCACAAATAAGACTGGCCTAATTAGGTGTCTGTTGGGAAGAAGGCCAACCTGGGCTTCAACCTCAGACGGAGTGCCAAGTAAATGGCATCTTGATTAAGGTTAAAAAACTAAAGGGAGTCCAGCAGGATGTTTTGGGGGCAGTGGCACTCACCACCAACCTGAAATCAATCCTTGGGATCTCACTGGTGTACAGAAAGAGCTGACCCCAGAAGCTGCTCACTAACTCCACATACCCACACACACACTCACTTAGACACACACTCACATGGACACACACTCACATGGACACCCATTTCACATGGACACGCACACAGACACACAGACAGACATACATGCACACGAATGAATGAATTAAGCACGAACTAAAAATGAAAAGGATAGAAGAAATGTTTATGGGGGAGAGCTTTTAAAATTAGGTTTGCAGATCCACAACCAAACTTAGGACATCTCTATCTCTATGGCGAAATGCAAGGTCATTGTTTGACTAAATAGTACATTTATGTGTGTGTGTGTGGGGAAGCCATGCTCTTTTCTGAGGATGAGTCATTGTTGCTAACTGCTCACAAAGGACACCAACTAGCTACAATGTGAACAATGTCAGACCAGAAACAGTTTGCAGTCTTCATGCAGGAACAAGACCTTGTAAGCCATCTAAACACAGGCAGTTCTAGAGGAGAGTTAAGATATAGCTATCCCGGCTCGAGACCCCATATGAACAACAGTGCCAAGCAACCAGAGCTTCCAGGGACTAAGCCACTACCTAAAGACTATACATGGACTGACCCTGGACTCTGACCTCATAGGTAGTAATGAATAGCCTAGTAAGAGCACCAGTGGAAGGGGAAGCCCTGGGTCCTGCTAAGACTGAACCCCCAGTGAACGTGATTGTTGGGGGGAGGGCAGTAATGGGGGGAGGATGGGGAGGGGAAGCCCATATAGAAGGGGAGGAGGAAAGGTTAGGGGGGTGTTGGCCCGGAAACTGGAAAGGGGAATAATAATCAAAATGTAAATAAGAAATACTCAAGTCAATAAAGATAAAAAAAAAAAAAAAAAGAAGATATAGCTATCTCCTGAGAGGCTGTGCCAGAGCATGACAATACAGAGGCAAATGCTAGCAGCCAACCATTGAATTGAGAATGGGGACCACATGGGAGGAGTTAGAGAAAGGACTGAAGGAGCTGAAGAGGTTTGCAACCCCAATACCAACCAACCAGACCTCCCAGGGACTAAAGCACCATCCAGAGAGTACACATGAACAGACCCATGGCTCCAGCTGCATATGTAGCAGAGGATGGCCTTGTTGGGCACCAATGGGAGGAGAAGCCCTTGCTCCTGCCAAGGCTGGACCCCCTGCCCAGTGCAGGGGAATTTCAGGGTGGGGAGGCAGGAAGGGGCAGGTGGTTGTGAGGGAACACCTTCATAGAAGAAGGGGGAGGGGAGATGGGGTAGGGGACTTGTGGACAGGAAACTGGGAAAGGAGATAACATTTAAAATGTAAATAAAAAAATCCAAAAAAAAAAAAAAGAAAGAAAGAAAGAAAGAGAGAGAGAGAGAGAGAGAGAGAGAGAGAGAGAGAGAGAAAAGAAAAAACAGAACAGAACATAGGGACTACCAGATATATTTAGGAATTCGACCAACTAATTTCTAATGAAAAAAACCAATCATACAGAACAAATTTTAAAATGTGGGGAATGATATAAATGCTCAAATAACATATTATAACATGTTAAGTATCTTCTAATTTTTATTTTGGTCACTTAAAAATGATTGAAGGTATTTGGGCAGAACTAACATGAAATCTTAACCAAAAAGCTCAGTTTTACAAAGATACCTATCATTTTTTTTTTAAAAAAAAATGTGTTTACTCTCAGGCTGTCTACTGGTTGTATACCATGAAATCGCTCACAACACATGCCAAATGTAATCTCTGAGAGATAACAGCTTTTCTGTATTTTATACTCAAGCCTGAGGGTCACTTAGAATTACAGATGCCTGACCCCCATGGAGCACAGTGGTCATCTTAGCCTTCTGAGAGTCTATTAGTAGGGATCCAGTTACTTAGTCTGCAAATTTTGCTTTAAAATAATTACAAAATATAAATGCCAGCTTCTGAAGAAAATAATGGTTATCCCAGATAGACTCCTTCCTAAAATGTTCCATGGCTTAATTTTGATTCTTTTTGTAGATAAAGCAAGCATATTTCACTGGACGAGGTGCATTGTGGCTAGCTGTGACCCAGTGATTATTTTTTTTTTTATTGTAAGTGCAAAAATAAGCACTTTCCGGTAATGGCTCAAATTACATTGATTTTCACAGTCATGGGCTTCCCTGAAGCCTGCTGTTAATCAGTCACGTAATGCTAATCATGTCGCAAGCTCTTTCTGAATTAAACCCACTTAGCAAGGAGCAGCAAGAACAAAGCAAGTCCAAACCCAAGCTCCTGTCTCTCTGCCTTTCTTCAATTGGCGTGGACTCCCTACCATTCTAACCTGGTCTTTGTTAGATCTCCAGGGCAATTTCTTTTCACGATAGAGACACATTCGTTAGCCCACCCTTACGCTTGACTACTGTTTCTTACCTAAAATGTAAATTGCCCCCCCCAGCACAGATAGCCTTTTATAAGAAAATGATTAAATGTTTCTTCATGAAACAGGTTGATGTAATATTCTGCCAAGTTCTCTTGTATTTTAGAGAAAATATTACTGGACCTTCAGCTTAATTGGGGCAATTGTTTTATTTATGATTGATGTAGACTACATACCCTATGCAAATACCAGAATACATTGATAAACATGGCCTCGTGTGAAGAATTTGTAAAGCAACACTGCCACCAAGAGGTAGAAGAGGAAAACAAATTAATTGAAAATTAATTTTGAAAACTGTGTTCAGATAGTTGATCTGTACTTAGAATGATGGCTGACAATAACAATGTGGCTTTTGGGCTACCACTGTCAGGATTCAATGCCCACAGCCGTTGACAGGTCCTATTTGCACTTTGCATACACACACGAAAGGCAACCACGAAAGTATTTTGGAAGAAGATACTTTATCAATTTAATGAAAAGGCTTCGAAGTAGCCGACTGACCAGATAGTTCTAATATCATATAAAGGGAATTCTCAGTGTAAGAAGTTGATGATGGGGAGGATAGAAATAAACCTAGAGGAATTAAAAAGGGTTAACCATGGGTACTTTGGGCTAGAACAGCAGTCCCCTGCTGCAGAGCTCAGCCAGTTCCCAAAACAATTCTGCAAAGCTCAGCAAGAAAGCTTCCGCCTGACCTGGGAATTCACAAGACACTGAAGTGGTTTCGACTGTGGAGAGATAAGGGGAAAAGGGACAAGGGGGGCGGGAAGGACAAAGGGAGGAGGAAATGTGGGTTATTTTTAGTCTAGAGTGGCACAAGCACTTAGTTACTAAAACCATGTGACACCCATCAAATGCTCTCCCATCCCCAACTGGAGCTGGGAACACACTGTCCTTTCTATGGTGGTCGGTTTTTTTTTTTTAAAGCTTATTAAAAATATTTAATGACTGATATGAGGAACTAATTACACAGGACGTCCTTCATTTACATATATTTCAATGTGCATGCCCAGGCTACTAGCCAACATGGTCCCTACTCTTATTTTTTTTTATTGGATTTTTTTATTTACATTTCAAATGTTGTTCCCTTTCCCGGTTTCCCGGCCATAGGCCATAAGCCCCTCTCCCATCCCCCTCCCATTCTTCTATGAGGGTGTTTCCCCTCCCCAACCACCCCCCTTCTATTCTCCCTTGACATTCTCCTGCACTGGGGGTGGGGCCAGCCTTGACAGGACCAAGGGCTTCTCCTCCCATTGGTGCCCAACAAGGACATCCTCTGCTACATATGCAGCTGGAGTCATGGGTCTGTCTATGGTGGTGTTTTAAGGAAGCTCCTTTAACTCTCTGTTTTCCCCCTCGGTGCCAGAAGGTGAGGTGAGACACACAAATCTTTAGCTTACTTAGAATTCAGTCACATTCCCTTCCAGGGTGACGACAGATAACCGTGGGGTTTATTCGGATTTAAAACAAACTGCTCTCAGGTGCATTATGTCCCCTCCAGATAGGTTATGGAAACTCACATTTTAACACCCCGCCTTAGAGCACTGTCAAATTCCCGTTCTATCATCTAAACCTCACCATGCCTGCTGGCGTGCCTTGCCCTCATGCTCTGACCTCTGCCCTTGGGTTTCCAGGTCTGTGTCTCCAGCAGGGAGGATCTCCACTTCCCCCATCAGATCTGTTAAGTCACCACTGCTCATCCGCAAGACTCAGACCACCACCGTGGCCACAGGCCCCGAGGTGCCTCCCCCTTGGAAGCAAGAGGGCTACGTGGCCTCCTCCACCGAGGCTGAGATGAGAGAGACGACGATGACAAGCTCTACCCAGATCAGAAGAGAAGAGAGGTGGGAAGGGAGATACGGTGTCCAGGAGCAAGTGACCATCAGTGGAGCTGCGGGCGCTGCGGCCAGTGTGTCAGCCAGGTCGTCATTCACGGCAGAAGCCGTCACTACTGGGGCTAAGGAGGTACAGTCAGAACCCTTTCCTTTCTTCATTTCATCTTTGGTTCCTCTGAGCCAGTTTCAGGCATGGGGTAGCCTGCACAGGTTAGAGAGGCGATACATGGGGGGGGGGGGGCAAATCTATAATCAATATGGTGTCCTTTATCGAGGCATCTTTCATCTAGTCAAAGACTAATCTGGGAGGCTGTCGTAAAGTATGAATTTTAATGATGGCAGACCTTGTTTTCCTGGGCAAAATGGGTAATTACGAATGCACAAATTTTGCTCTTCTTGGTAGTTGAGGTTTTGGAACTTTTCTACAAGTTAAAGTTGTTTTTGAAAGCACTGTACTTGTCGATACAGGTGAAACAGGAGACAGACAAGAGCGCAGCTGTCGCGACTGTCGTTGCTGCTGTTGATATGGCCAGAGTGAGAGAACCAGTTATCAGTGCTGTAGAACAAACTGCTCAGAGGACAACCACGACTGCTGTGCACGTACAACCTGCTCAAAAACAGGTAATCGCAAGGCCACCAGGGGGTGCTGGAACGCCCCTGGCTCAACTCCTGCTTCCAGTAATTGGACATTCAAATCCCCTGCTGAACCAAACAGTGCTGAAGGCAGGAGGCCACCCAGTGTGGCCCAGGCTTTTAGAGCTTCCTGAGGAAGAAGGTGGCTAGAAATATCAAATGTGTTTAAGCTGTAAATATCACAGGAGCAGACCAGGTCAGAAGAAATACCTGGGCTACGTGAGGCGAGCAAAAGTTAACTATGTTTTCGAGGCATCCAGGGACTGCGGGAGCCTGGCAGACAAGGAAGAAAAGGCCGCTCAAAGTCTGAGGGCGGTTCCCACCACAGCTAGCTATGGAGACTACTATCTCATGGCAGGCGTTAGGTTCCTCTAAGCTTCCCGGAAGGACCATGGCTTTTACTTTCCTCAAAACAAATGTGACATTTTGATTCACGGCTGCAAAGCAATGTGAATGCAAGGTCACCGGCCTCCTGGTATTTAAGTAGACTCTGTTATAATCTAAAAGCTCTTGCACTCTCCTCCCTGTCCTGTGGGTTAATTGTTACACCTTGGTCCTGATGTAGCATCATACGTTTCTGAGTGGCCTGTACTGAAATGATTCCTTTCTTTTGTTAATTGAAACCAGATGAGAAAAGAGGCGGAGAAGACCGCAGTAACCAAGGTCGTAGTTGCTGCAGATAAAGCCAAGGAACAGGAACTAAGATTACGAACCAGAGAAGAGATTATCACAAAGCAAGAGCAGACGCACATTGCTCATGAGCAGGTGGGAATGATGTTTGGTTTGCGAATGCACCGGTGCGTGGGTTAATTCCAGGGCCACGCATCCAGTTTCACACAGTCATGTGTGTCAATGTCTACTCCTGAGCACTTGATACCCATGTCCCTTAGAGTCACTGAGTATTCATACTGGAAATAAAATGAGGATTTATCTCATCTAACTTCTTTTTTTAAATCCCTTACACTGATTATCGGTTAATTATACGGCTGTGGATAGGGAACAGGCAGAGTTAAAATGGGGGAAGGCAGAGCAGGTGCTGTGGGTGTAAGAATGTAAGGGAAAACCAAATGTGTTACCTTAAAATCTTGGCGCTGCTTTCTGACCCTGTGGACATTAGCACGTGGGTTTCATATAGGATGTGTAGCGTATACCCCTAAGTGTAGTAGGACGAAGAGTGGGTGATTGGATTAAAAGCATTTGGGGATAGATGGGAGAAGGCCTGTTGGTCCTGGGAGCCAATCGTCTGTAGGATAATTTGAGCAGAACAATTTTCAAGTCCCTTTCTACCCTGTGGTCCTGAGGTTCAGTGATGAGACACCTGGGCATGGGAAGGACTCGCTCCTCAGACATCAAATGGAGGCAGAGCATCCTTCTGTGGCTCGGGCTTTGAACAATGCTTTTACTAAGATAGATGCCAAAACTGCCTTCCCATTGTGCGTCTCAATTTTAGACAAGCCTTGATATTCAAAACCATTATCATATATAGGAAAAAAACCGACAAAATAGAGTAGGGAGGCAGACTGTAAATTATGCTTGGATTCTCACATTAAAATAAGGGTCCAGGCAAAATTACTTCCATAGTAATATTCTGAGCTGTCAGATTACTTTCAGCAGATGAAATTAACACCTATTTAAATTACCCTATGACCATCCATGGAAGGCACAAATCTTGCTAAGGTAGATTGCAACCATCTGTAAAACCTGCAGTCCTGGACCCAACATCCCATTCCCTCTAAGGAGACTAATTTATGGTTCAGAGAGCTAACGAATGTGTTCATATTAATTGAGATATGAAGATTTAATTAATGATATTGGAAACGGAGTTTCATTCTTTCAGTTTCCTACGTCATTGTGTCTAAGATTGTGGTAGCCCCGTTGTAGATTTGGAAGCAATAAGATTCTGCTTTTAATCGTTGATTGCAGATAAGAAAAGAAACCGAAAAAGCATTTGTGCCAAAGGTAGTGATCTCCGCAACCAAAGCCAAAGAACAAGAAACTAGAATCACTGGAGAAATTACTACTAAACAAGAACAAAAACGAATAACTCAAGAAACAGTAAGTCCAGCTTTGAGTTTTACAAATGGCTCCTCTCCAGCTACCAGCTGTGTGTACATTATACCCAGAGTGTCAGACCAGACTCGCTTGTGTCCCTTTCCCTCCTACTGTTTGCCCGTGTCTAAGGTTAGAACTCTTTTGTGTTCACTGTCCTGTGCCCACGTGAGCAGTTTATGTAAACTCTACTCAAATGGTTTTGGAGGTATATCCTTGAACTGTAGGTCATCACATAATATAAACAGAATGTGCACCTCACTTCTGTCCGCTAGCCACTAGCATATCAGTTTTAAACATGTAACCTGAGTCCTCAGTCACTCAGATTGGGACATTTAGCCATTATGCAGCGGTGAGACACATGCCTGTCTACACTCATCTGCTGACACACATGCACACACCTTAGCCCCAAGCATCTTATCTTAGCAGCAGTGGGCCACTAGAGAAGACAGCATCTGTAATTCCTGGGTGATAAACACTGGAAGAAACATATGGGATATGGGAAGTCACACACACACACACACACACACACACACACACACACACACACACACACATAATTGATGTCACTAAAGTCTACTTTTCTTCCCTCTATCAAACCTTGAAGGGACAGGAATTTTATTTTGAATTCTTTGACCCATGCTCTTCTCGGAGCTCTTGGTTGATCTAAGAGCTACTTTCTTTTGAGAACATTGTACTTGTAAAAGGCTAAGCAGAGTCCCAGGTTTCCCTTACCTTGTCCTTGGGATAAAAGAGACTTCCCATGGCCTGGGAGTCAGGCTAGATGAGATTTGGAACATAGGAATCTCTATGACCACTGTAACATAGCAGACTGATGAGTTCAGTCAACCTCATTTTTCAGTCTTTCCTTATCGGCAGTCGTAGCACAAAGATATCACCTTTTCGGCCCTGGTACAATTTATTAAGCTTGGCAGCAATGTTTATCCCTCAGAAAAGCAATGGCAGGTGGTAAGCGCACACGTAGACCTCTGAAACGGGGATGTGACATTTTCTTTTCTTTTTTCTTTTCTTTTTTTCTTTTTTTGAATTTTCTAGAATCCTTTTATTCATATTCGTCACTTCCCATTCTCATGGTTGCAGTAAACAATGTAATTTAGAATGAGATACGCTTGTGGTAGCCATTGAATTAAACCCTATGCTGCTTTATCTTGGCATCTTGTTTTTAACTTAAGTTTTTTTTTATTGGATATTTTATTTATTTACATTTCAAATGTTATCCCCTTTCCCGGGTTTCCCTTCTGCAAATCCCCTATCCCTTCCCCCCTCCCCCTGCTTCTATGAGGGTGCTCCCCCACCCACCCGCTCCCCCTCCCCACCCTGGCATTCCCCTACACTGGGGCATCATCTTCATAGGACCAAGGGCTTCTCCTCCCATTGATGCCCCTTCAATTCCTTCAGTCCTCCCCTAACTCCTCCACTGGTGTCCCTGTGATCAACCTCATCACTAAGCCTCCAGCACTCTGACTGTGGCCTGGCCATCTTACCATTTCTTATGTGCCCTTTGAAACGCAAATCTTCATTTCATTCCACAACATCAGCTAAGGCAGGAAACTGAGACAATTGCTGCATCCGTGGTGGTTGCCACCGCCAAGTCCACAAAGCTAGAGGCAGCTGTGGGAATTCAAGAGGAAACTGCCATACAACAGGATCAAACTCACCTCACTCATGGACAGGTGATGACTTCCTGGTGGTGTGAAGTGTCACGTGCCTCATGTCACCCGCAGCCATCCACATCATCACGGCTCTGCAGCGTCACTTCTCTCCACAGTCTCATGGCCCCTCACCACCCATCTGGCTTTCACTCTCATTCCTAACTTTCGCCTTTTCTTTAGAATTGCTACTAATAGATTATAATTCCTCTTAATGTCTTTCTGAATACCGAAGGTAGACTCCAGTATTCAAGACAAAATTAGGTAGTGTTAATGGAACTCTGCCTAGATTACAATATGTCGCATGTGACAGAGAGAGGGGATATGTATGTCTCAGTTTTTCTTTTCTAATCCCATTTTTCCTTATAGCTGTACCCATTTTGGCATTTTTGCCAGCAAAATGCTGTGGATAATCAAGACAATCCAATGATGTTTAATTAGCTGTGGATTACAGGGAAAACTCTGCCTCTTTTCCCAGTTAATTTGTTTTTTTTTTAATTAGAGACTCATGAAATTTATTGACATTTTCTTACCTTTCTCTTGAAATCATATAACCAGATAACAAAGGAAACTAGGAAAACAGTGGTACCCAAAGTCATAGTTGCCACGCCCAAGATTAAAGAGCAAGATGTAGTATCAAGAAGTAGAGAAGCCATCACTACCAAAAGAGATCAAGTTCAAATAACTCAGGAAAAGGTGAATTAACGGATGTGAAGAGTTCATCTTTAAGCTAATGTCCAGTAAACCATTAACTATCACACAGTATTATTAATCCATTTCCCTACCAGGTTCATAACAAAATATAGTAAATATGTGACTAAGTACCGCTAGTTTTCCCTTCCCGCTTGGTGTTCACCCACCTGTAACATTTGTAACTCATTTTGCTCAACGCCATTATTTGCATGAACATCAGCATTTTAGTTTAATTTTTAAAAGCCACATAGGAGAGCATCTAGAGGATATTTTGCAACTAACTTTGCTACGTACAGTGATTCTCAGTCATTCTATGCAAGTGTGGCTAAGGGAGTATTTAACCCTGGGTGATTTTTTTTGTCTTCGCATCCTACAAGCAGGGGAATGGAGTATGTGCGTTTGTGGGGGGGAGGGTCATACTCTGTTTGTCTGAAGGCCATACAACTTAAAACTTTGCTTTTACTGTAATGATCAGAAGAGAAAGGAAACCGAAACAACTGCCCTGTCTACAATAGCAGTTGCTACCACTAAAGCCAAAGAACAAGAAACAGTTCTGAGGTCTAGAGAAGCCATGACCACTAGACAAGAACACATCCAAGTTACCCATGGAAAGGTGACTGTGTTATTCCAGTGTGGAATCCACGATAATCTATTAATACCAGATCTCATCTGAAAACCCCCATCATAACACATTAATCCCAAACATCAATCTTCTTGTGTAGGAGATGCTGTTAATCAGATTTATTTTCAGATAATTATACCATATGAAACTAAAAAGTAAAATGATCCATTGTTCTTAACCTAGCAACATATTTTTCTTCCAGTTTTGTTGTTTTCATTTTAATAACCTTTTGTTATTAACATGTAAAAATCCTCCACACATTAATGACTGAAATTGCATGTGGGGTAATTTTAAGAGACTCGACGAGCAATAAAAAAATTGCATATGAGCAGTGAAGGGCCTTACAGCAGTGGTGTGTGTGTGTGTGTGTGTGTGTGTGTGTGTGTGTGTGTGTGTGTGTTGAAGAGTCATGTGTTCAATGCATTATGCTACAATCTAAGGATTTACTTCAATTATATATAATTTTCTTCACATGAAGCTCTATCTTTTTTCCTTCTGTAAGTATTAGAGGTGAGAGAATTATAGTGGTTTCCACAGAAGCTGCACAAGATGCAGTACTGAGGAAATATATATAGAGAGATATCCAACCAGAACTGTTCCACATAAGCTGTGAAAAGGTTACCATATCTAATTGTAGCTACACAAACCTTATGAATTAAAATACCTTCCATAACCATGACTTCCCTCTAAATGAGCTATCTACCAGAGTTTACTCTCCACTGGGAACTGGCCACTAATGTTTTCTTCTTTCTCTCTCTCTCTCTCTCTCTCTCTCTCTCTCTCTCTCTCTTTGCTTTTGCATTGTTTGTATGTGCTTCTGTTTCTTCTCAGTGTTGATTTCTATCACAAGATAGTCAATTTTTTTCCCAAGACAAGATTTAAGATAAGATTTTCAAACCTTTGTCTAAGCCTGATATTTAATGACACATCTGCCTCCTAGAAGTCTCATACGCAGGCAACAGGCTTTACCATGACCCAAATTTCAAGAATTGTGGTTAATTTTCCTTTCTGTCCCTATTAGCATAAATACGTCTGTCTTGTTTTCATTGTTGATTTGTGAGGAATGGAGGCTGAGGAAATCCCCCTCTCTCAGTTAATAATAACCACTTTAAAGTGTGGTGATCCAGACCCCAGAAGGACTAGCCATTAAACAAGAACAAATATATTTGCAGGAGGAGATGAAAGCCCGTGTCGTGGAGGTGAAACACAGATTCATCAGCTCATGTAACGTCTCATCCGTCAGGAACCCATGTGCTCCCTCCCAGTGGTCCCTTTAATTGCTTCACTTGTCAACCAAATGGGAGAGATGATTTGTTTTAGCCTGAGACCTCCAGAGGCAGAGTTAGCATTTCTAGTTATAAAAGACTACACTGCACAACACTTTCCTTAAATTAATTCTCAGCATTTAACTGGTGTAAATTGGGGTCTCCTGATCCAACTTATGCTTATGCTTATCTGGGGTCCAATGGTACAAAGGATACTTAAGTCTACTAAGGAATAGGAAGGGCCACCAAATGCCATGTGCATGTAGATTTTGATCTATCTGAATTCAAGGAAGAGGTATATATTTTCCACAATTTAAAATATGCTAACGTGGTTTAGACTTCGAGGGCATACTTTTAAAATTAGGAGCAATGTTTATTATTGTGCTTGTGCAATTTTTGGTCAACTGAAACCTTGAGTCAGTTTTCTCATCATTAGAATGAACTTAAAACCTCCTCAGATTTCCTATCACAGTCTGCCCAAAAGGTACCAATGAGACAAAATGAGAATTCAGTTTCTCTAGGTAAAGTAATATGCTTGTATTAACTGAAGATGAACACACAGAAACATCTATAGAGTCAACTAGTTGTCCACATGCTTTTATAAAAGAAACCAACAAATAAAAGTAATTGGCAAGCTTGATCTAGATAGCGTGGCTCCTTCCAAAATTCAGTGTGAAGGGAGGATGCTATTTGCAGTCTTTCATGGCAGATTAGATTTTTATACTTCTGAGAAGGAAATTCTCAATAAAACCCATGCTCATTAAAGGCTCAAACCCATCTTCTAAAAGGCCATAGTTATGCCTTAAATATGGTTCCGAGGCTACTCCTTAAAGGGCTTCTTTACTTGAAGCACACGTCAGATGCATATTAAACTGTGCTCAAAGCAGACGTAAAGACTGGGGATTAATAGAAAGGTACAGCTTTCCTTCTGAAGTACACTGGACGGCCCCAGCCACGTGGCCTCTTCAAGTTTTCCCGGAGCTGCACAGAACTAAAATACGCATGCCTCGTCAGCGGCTTCACTCGCCTTGCGAGGAAAACGCCTTTGCGAATTGTGTTCTCGCTCGTGTTAATCAGATTCATAGGAAGGAGGAAATAATATTTGTCTTCGTCTTGGCTTTAACTCCCAGCAAAGATGAAAACAAATTGAACTTCAGTGTGAAAGGTCGTTCTCTTGATTCCAAACGTGATAACGCTTTCCTTTCAATCACAGTGTTTTCCTTCGTGTGCTTTAAGAGAGCTATTTTTTCTAATAGATTGAATGAAGCTATCCCCCCGTGAGCCGTAAGTAAATCCGGGTGCTCGTTCTTTGATCGAGAGCTCTCTTTTTATCTTGCGTTTGCATACAGCCATGTCGCTCTGCAGCAATTGATTTTCCTGGATGTGGGGATGACAGTATTTGAGTAGACTTTTATCTTTGCTGTTGTCATGCCGACACCAGACTAAATGATTGACAAAATAATAGGAATAATCGATGGAGACAGCCTGCTCCAGAGTCCTTATTTCCCAGGTGCTAATTGACTGTCTGCCTAGTCTAGGTAAATTCCTTAAAATACTCAGAACGTCCTTAGGATTTTATATACATATTGTCATATTGTGCTGTCCTGTCTTGCGCGTGTGTGATTGACTGTCTAGTCTCTCGTAGAGAGAGGTAGTCTATCTACGTAGGAGTCTTTACAATATAATAATTAATGAAGCTCAGATTCTTGGAAGAGCTGAGTTATGGTTCTGAGCAATTAACATTGTGATATAACACAAACGTTCTACACTTACCATACCTTTGTGTGTCTGAGTGAGTAGAGGGGCTATTCCAGGAGTCCAAGTGTAGCGTTGACATGATCATCTACTGACTTGGGAAACCTTGTCTCCAGGTGGGCGTTGGGAAAAAGGCAGAAGCCGTGGCAACCGTTGTAGCTGCTGTGGACCAGGCCCGCGTGAGAGAACCCAGAGAGCCCAGGCACGTGGAGGAATCCTATTCTCAGCAGACCACTTTAGAGTATGGCTACAAAGAACACATTTCCGCCACAAAGGTGCCTGAGCAGCCCCAGCGCCCAGCCTCAGAGCCCCACGTTGTCCCTAAAGCAGTCAAGCCTGTTGTGATTCAGGCTCCTTCTGAGACTCATATCAAAGCTACTGACCAAGTGGGAATGCATATATCATCACAGGTAAGTCCTCTGTGTGTGGGGCTGCAGCCACATGCGCTGGGAGCACCTGGTGAGCAGCGATGTCACTGAGCTTCGTTTAATGCAGGTCAAGAAAACTACAGATATCTCAACAGAAAGATTGGTCCATGTGGATAAACGCCCCCGCACAGCAAGCCCTCACTTTACTGTTTCAAAAATTTCCGTACCTAAGACAGAACATGGATATGAGGTAAGATGTAGAGGATAATAATTATATATATACATATATACATATATAATTATATATTATATATATTATATATAATTCTTGCTTGTGATGTAGCTAGAGCACTTTTGTGTAGCCACTTTTAGTCCCTTTTAGATGAGGGACAGGATGTATGGTGGACTTAGATGCTCTGAGCTTTGTCTTCTGACAGAGATCTCCTAGGGAGAAGCCAATACAACGTAGTTGTCTTTCACCCCTGAGGAGATGAAATCCACACAGGTTTCTCTCTCTCTCATTTCAGCTATGGTTCAAATTCAGTTGCTTTGATGGTAACATATTGCTAATCATTTTGTACATGGTCGTGGTTTATGCAGCCTCATATGCTGTGAGACACTTTGAGTAACTTAAATGAATATGTTTTAGTAAGAGAAGACAGCGAGAAGTCGGATATTCACAGGATGGCAAAGTGAGGATGTCTGTTTTCACCTGTCACATAGACTTGTGGCTGTCACTCAAACGTGCAATCACAAAATATACCTAGAGTTGATCAATTAAAAAATAGTTTGAGTTCCCCATTATAATGGTTTTGAGTGCATCGTTCATTACCATCCTATGATAGTTAAATTGTGGAATGACACAGCCCTGCATTAGAGTCCTGCTAAAGCCCGTTTCTTATTAGTTCTGCTGTGTGGAAAAGCACAGGACAGCCCTCTGTCTTAATCACTAGAGTTTGAATTATAATATAAGGACTTGTCCTCTCTGTCCTCAAAGGATCATTAGCAAGGCATAACACCTGTGTTTGGGGACATTCTCAAGTTACTACTGAAACCAAATAACCACACACATACCCCAAAAGAGAGACAAGGAGGAAGCGGTTGAAATACTTCTCTGATGTTTGCTTTCAGAACTCATGTGAACTCATGGCTGACATCCAAGTGTACAACCACAAAGTATCTCTTAGAACTTATCAATATTTTAAATTGTTATCCTGAGTCGTCTCTGGTAGTGCAGGTTCCGAATGCAGTGTTCATCAGAAGTGAGCGAAGACCATTCCTGACCAGGCTCTAGAAGCATCATAAAATAAGGGTTACCTCATGCAAATCTTTAAAGGGACAGTTTTAAAGTTTTCTAACTAGACAGAAGTTACCAATAGCTTTATGAATTGTTTAATCTCTGCCTTTTGAGTAATGAGAGTATTTGGTCATAGAGAAAATAGACCAAAGCCGGCTCTGGTACATGTGTCTGTAAAGCCAGCCCTCGGGGGCAGACAGACTGAGGCTCATTTCTGAGATACCAGTGCTGAGCGTTTCCAAATGGCTTGCCTGACACCTCAGTAATTCCATCTCTTTGCTCCTGCATCCAGGCATCGATAGCTGGTAGTGCTATCGCCACATTACAAAAGGAGTTGTCAACCACGTCTTCTACTCAGAAGATCACCAAATCAGTGAAGGCACCCACCGTGAAGCCCGGAGAGACTAGAGTAAGGGCAGAGCCCACTCCTTCCCCAAAGTTCCCCTTCGCTGACGTGCCGGCGCCAGATACTTACAAGAGTCAAGCTGGCATTGAGGTGAAGAAGGAGGTCGGGGTGAGCATCAGTGGCAGCACTGTTCGTGAGGAGCAGTTTGAATTACTGCGTGGACGTGAAGCCAAGGTGGGTCACTGAGTTATGGTGGTGACTGGCCACAGGGATGCTTGTCCCCCTTTCCTGGGCTCATGCTTCATTTTATCAAGCGTGCTCTGGAAGGTTTTGCAGAAGTAACTTTTATTATGTTGTACGTGCTGATGGTTTGCAAGACTTCCCTTAACTCCTACTGTAGGTAACAGAGACAGCAAGAGTGCCTGCTCCTGCCGAAGTCCCCGTCACTCCACCTACCTTAGTCTCGGTGAGTAGACACACCAAGAGTAGGCAAACCCCTTCAGCATGTGCTAGCAAAGACCAGCTCTCTGCCCTGTTTGGCCAGGAAAGCGGAAGTCCATGCAGCCACCATCATATTGTTGTATACTGGTCCTGATACACATACAGTGTTACATCAGGACCCATGGGGATAGAAAGAGCAGGCACCCTCACTGCCCCCTGCCATGAGCCTTTGATCTGCCATCAGACACCGTTAATAAAACATGACTCTCAGCTCGCTGATGGGCAGAGCATAAACCAATCATCTCTTATTAGGGATCTCTTGGAAGAGCTTTGTTGACTGGTGGTGTTCGCTGCTGTGCCCTTCAGCTCCTCTAGAATTTAAACGTGAGGATAACAGAAGCCTCGTGATGATACGGTGTTCATGTAATTCCACTACAGAGATTGGGACGTGCCTGGCATTGATTTGAAATTGAAAAAATTCCAGTTTCCACATCGGTGCTAAATTGTACTGGAGGCCTCCTTGTAGGGCATTTTGTGCCATTTAAAATATTCAGGCTCCAACCATGTATCTGATCTAATTTGTAGAGGGGATTAATGAATCTGTGCACTGGAGTATTCCCCCTTTCTTCTCTTTTCAGGGCTTGAAAAATGTGACTGTCGTAGAAGGCGAATCTGTCACCTTGGAGTGCCACATCTCTGGATACCCATCCCCCAAAGTGACATGGTACAGAGAAGACTACCAAATCGAGAGTTCCATCGATTTCCAGATAACCTTCCAGAGTGGAATTGCTCGTCTCATGATCCGCGAAGCCTTTGCAGAAGACAGCGGACGGTTCACGTGCAGTGCTGTGAATGAGGCTGGGACCGTCAGCACTTCCTGTTATCTTGCTGTGCAAGGTCAGTGGCTTCTCCTCCTCGATCCTCACTTCTGCCTGGGTCACCTTTTCCAGCAGCTACACACTTCTGTAGCAGTTTCTGTGCACATCAGAATAGAATGTGTGGATGTTACAAAACAGATGACAGGGTGCACTAACTCCCCACCCTACCTGTGGTCACTAAGGGGGCAGATGGCATGCTCACTTCAGTGCCACCTTCTCTCTTCTAGTGTCAGAAGAGTTTGACAAGGAAACAACTCTGACTGAGAAATTTACCACAGAAGAGAAACGGTAAGCCTCTCTTTCGCCAGCTTAGTTGCTGCTTTTGCATGGTTTTGACGTTTCTTTCCTGTAGTTAGTGGTCCGTTGCTGCCCTGCAGCTAACAGAAACAACATTCTCTCTCCAGCTTCGTGGAGTCAAGAGATGTAGTAATGACTGACACCAGCATCACAGAGGAGCAGGCAGGGCCTGGAGAGCCTGCCGCACCTTTCTTCATTTCAAAGCCGGTGGTCCAGAAACTGGTGGAAGGTGGGAGTGTTGTGTTTGAATGCCAGATCGGTGGCAACCCAAAACCCCACGTCTACTGGAAAAAATCTGGTGTTCCTCTTACCACTGGATACAGGTACTTTGATGCTTGGATAATAGAATATGTGTGTATATATAGATATATAACTATATAGATCTTCTAAAGAGTATGTAGATATGGAGATATCTGGAAGAGAAGTAGAACTCGCATTTCCCATCAATACCTGAATGTAGATTATCTCATAATGAAGCCTGATTAGTTATTCTGAGGTGCTTTATATTCCTAGAGAGTTTAGAGGGTTATTTTTATGGTACAAGAGATTGACATAAGGCATCTTACATGCTTGACAAGCACTCTACCATGAAACTATATTCCCAGCCTTTCATACAGAGTTTTCTCAAGAAATAAAACTGAGGGGCTAGGGGAGACATAGTTTACAATCCCAGCTCAATTAATTGACAGTGTCGTAAAATGGTATATTTTACATACCCAATTCCAGAAAATATTTGAGAGAACGTACAACAAATTCACACTAAAATTAAGTTGCTAGACAATAAAATAGAGTTTATGTAATGGAGAAAGCTAGTGAGTTATGTATGTGTATTAACACACATTTACACATGCATATATAAAACATATAACACATGCATGTATTAACACACATTTTCAATGGAATGAAAGGACAATGTGAACACATAGGTGTAGTTTCTTATGAATTGAAACTATGGTGTACCAGGGTCTAACTACTGAGGTATTTAGAATTTATAGTTTGATTATTCATTTTAACCTTTAAGTGATATAACTAGCAAGTAGGAAGTTCCAACCATTTAGATGACCACATCACTGTCAGCATAAGTGCGGACGCATTATGTGGTGTTGTATTCTGGTTTGTTTTGTCATGATGCTTTTCCTTATGTTGCCCAGATGGGCCTGGACTTCTGAAATCAAGCAACCTTTGTACCTCAGCCTGCCATGTTTCTGGGACTATAGTAGCCTGAATAATGTTTGAAATAAAGACATTGGGCTGCTGTCCCTCTATATACATCGCATGCCTTTTCTCGGTTTTCTAAAGTTTATGAAACTTGGCAGAGCTTAGACACGGGCCTTAGTCACTGACTTCTGTACCACAGAAACAGTTAGACGTAAACTCGGCTCTTTTACTCTAAGAAGGGCCGCTCATGACTGATATGTTCATTGATCCATTCCCACAAAGATACAAAGTGAGCTATAACAAGCAAACTGGGGAGTGCAGACTGGTGATCTCTATGACGTTCGCTGATGATGCTGGAGAATATACTATTGTCATCCGAAATAAGCATGGGGAGACTTCCGCGTCTGCCTCCTTACTCGAGGAAGGTAAGTAAGGGCAGTGCTGAGTGGTCCCTAGGAGAGAGGCTGTGTGTTGGCAGAAAGACACGTGGCAGTTTCCTGTTTGCACCCATTCCTTTCAGCCCCCCGGTTATGTACACAAGGCTAGAGTACTTCGTGTTTGGTGAAGGACACTCTGTTATGTTCCCTGGAAGATGCAGGGACCCTGCCCCCGGATGCCTTGCAGGTCCAGGCAGCTAGCGTGCTGGGCACGGAGGATAGTGGCAGACTGGAGAATGTGCTCCTTGCCTCCGGAGAGCAAAGGCACCTCACTTCCCGATTAGTGTTGCCTGGCAAATACCAAGCTTAGTAGGATCTTCCAGTAAAAGCTGAAAGTCAGGATGTATCAGTGTCCATGATTGAAAGAAGAAACAGTGGTAGTGTTCATGCCAAACAAAATGTGTTCTTGAGCCACCGTTGGTCTCTGCTGGCTTTTCATATTTGCAGAAGGCCATCCCGTAATCGGTCTCACCTGCTCCAGACCCCTCAGAGGAAGTTATCTTTTTTAATCCTCATTTAGCAATTAATGCACAGAAACCTCCAGAAGCTAAATGAATTATTAATAGCTCCATAGAGAATGAGGAAGACCTATGTCTGGGGGTCCCAAAGGGCTGACTTGCTATCGACTTCTGTGCAAAATAGTTTTACTTGTTAATGTGTATTACCTTTGAGATAAAAATCTAATAAACATTTATGGAACAGTTGTTGGTAATAAAAATTTGGAAAATTTGGCCTTGGTTCATTTATCTTAGACATAGTTTGCCTGATTGGATATCGGTATGGATGCTTTCAGGTAAGAGCACCAAGTGTTGACTTACATGTTCTTGTCCCTCAGCCGATTATGAGGCATTGATAAAGTCCCAGCAAGAAACGCTTTACCAGACACAAATGAGCACGTTTATTCAAGAACCCAAAGTGGGAGAAATAGCGCCTGGATTTGCATATTCTGAATATGAAAAGGAGTATGAAAAGGAACAGGCCCTAATTAGGAAGAAAATGGCCAAAGATACTGTGATGGTCAGGACTTTTGTTGAAGACCAAGTGAGTATGGCAACAATGACTAAACCAACCATTTCATGAATCGCATTTTCTCCCATAATTCCCCAGTTTTAATATAACCACCCTCTGCCATTTGTAGGTCACATTCACTGCTAACAAGTTTTTTTGATTTTCATAATATGTTGCACTGGGTATTTCAGGCTTGGGAGGGTGTATGTGGAAAATATGACTTTAGAAACAGGGATTACAAATTCAGAAAAAAAAAAAAAACTCCAAATATTACCGTAACCAACTCTACAATGCCATGTTCTCTCTATCTCTATAACAAATACCCACGAATAGCCCAGACTCTGGGAATACTGTTTTATATAACATGCCGCCACATCCACTGACGCCTTCTACGCAGAATAAAATTAAACCAAATAAGGAAACCTAGATTCCCCACACAGTTAAAACTGTCAATAAGTCTTTAACACTGAACCTAGTATGTGTCTTTAAAGCAGTTCTATCACGAGGAGGTAACCTTTCATTAAGCTGCCACCTTTTTACCTCATAGGAATTCCATATCTCTTCGTTTGAAGAGAGGCTTATTAAAGAAATTGAATATAGAATTATAAAGACGACTCTGGAGGAGCTTCTTGAGGAGGATGGAGAAGAAAGGATGGCCGTTGACATTTCTGAATCTGAAGCTGTCGAATCAGGATTCGATATAAGAATAAAAAACTATAGAATTCTTGAGGGGATGGGAGTCACTTTTCATTGCAAGATGTCTGGATATCCGTTACCCAAGGTAACATAAAAATATTTACGGAAGGAAGCCTTCGTGCTGCGGTAAAGCTACAAACGAGTTATAATTCCAACTGCTCAGTTCTAGTCGGTTCTCACGTACATGATTCTCTCTGCAGATTGCGTGGTATAAAGACGGCAAGCGCATCAGACGCGGGGAGAGATATCAAATGGACTTTCTGCAGGATGGCAGAGCCAGCCTGCGCATACCCGTTGTCCTTCCAGAGGACGAGGGCATCTATACCGCGTTTGCCAGCAATATCAAAGGAAATGCAATTTGCTCAGGGAAACTCTATGTGGAGCCTGCTGCACCGTTTAGTGCTCCAACTTACATGCCCACCCCAGAGGCAGTGAGCAGAATCAGGTGAGACCTGAACTCAGAGTCGAGTGGTGTTGTGCTTTAAACACCAAACATCCCAGGAGCAAATTACTACCTTATGAAAAACAAGTACCGAAATAGCGCAAAAGCTGAGCACTGGCAATGCAGACAACTGCCAAGGGATTTTTCTCTCCTGCTCTTCGATGAACAAAGGGATTTTAATCAGTATAGCAAACCGTTTTCCTATGTATCCAACAGAACACTAGCACCCGTTCATTTAATGTGTGGTCTTAATGAACGATTCCCTGGGTTTATATAGCAACCCTGCCATGGAGTGGGTGTTGCTGCTATTTTGGAAATGGGAACACTGAGATCCCATGAGGCTGTGGAAATTCATCTAATTCACCCAGACTGATAGTCACATTATAAATGCTAGCCAGTCTGAATGCAGAATTAGCACAGTTTTGCATTTTTGTTAGCAAATATAATTTCTACCTTTTCCTCCTCTTAGATAAAATAATATCTTTCCTATATTTGTTTATTTGGTTTAACCAATAAACACTTATTAACGTAGTTTAGTAATCGAACCAAGAGCATAGGATGACTAATTTAGATAAAGGCCAACTAGAAAGAAGGTATTATGAGCTGCCTAAAATTTTGAGTCTGGGTACCTGTATGTGTTGAATGATCAGGTTTCAATATAAGCAAAATACAGTGTTGTGGAATATAGTAATATATTATTCTTGTGCGCTCAATGAGTTCGAGGTCATTCTAGACCACGCAGAAGCAAATTCTAAGATAGCAGTAACAATTAAGACAGAAAGGGCTTTGTTCCTGTGTTGTTTTCTACATGGCTTATGAAAAATTGCCGTTTACTTTTGATTTCCAGGTCTGTCTCTCCACGTTCAGTGAGCAGGTCACCTATCCGCATATCTCCTGCGATGTCCCCTGCACGGATGTCCCCTGCAAGAATGTCCCCCGCACGGATGTCCCCTGCACGGATGTCCCCTGGACGCAGGCTGGAGGAAACAGATGAATCTCAACTGGAGAGACTCTATAAGCCAGTCTTTGTATTAAAACCTGCTTCTTTCAAATGTTTAGAAGGACAGACTGCCAGATTTGACTTAAAGGTTGTGGGGAGACCCATGCCAGAGACGTTCTGGTTTCACAATGGTAAGCATGGGACAGCTTTGCTCGTGAGTCACTGGAATAAGCTTATATGTGTATATCCAACAATGAAGAAAAAACCTGACCTTTACACTGTGTTTTTGTTTTTGTTTTTGTTTTTGCTTTTATGTAAAACCAGGACAGCAAATTGTCAATGATTATACACATAAAGTCGTCATTAAAGAAGATGGAACTCAGTCACTGATCATTGTCCCTGCGTTGCCCAGTGACTCAGGAGAATGGACCGTAGTGGCCCAAAACAGAGCAGGAAAATCCACAATATCTGTGACTTTAACTGTGGAAGGTAAAACAAGAGTTGTATTAAAATGAAAACATGCTATTTTATCAGTCATAAACAGGTATTCCAACCCGAACTGCTCTAAACCGCGACCTTTCTCTTTCAGCTGTGGAGCACCAGATCAAGCCAGCATTTGTGGAAAAACTGAAAAATGTCAACATAAAGGAAGGTTCCAGGCTTGAAATGAAAGTCAGAGCTACAGGCAACCCCAATCCTGACATTGTGTGGCTGAAAAACAGTGACATCATTGTACCTCATAAATACCCAAGGATCAGGCATGTTTGAAAAGATAATTAAATTAAACTCCTTATACAAACCTAATAGTCAAATAAGCAGAAAGTGCTACCACTTTATTGATGGTTTTGTTTTCTTATTTTCAAATAGGATTGAAGGAACCAAAGGAGAAGCCGCTCTTAAGATCGATTCCACCATCAGCCAGGATTCTGCCTGGTACACTGCCACAGCTATTAACAAGGCGGGCCGGGACACCACAAGGTGCAAAGTCAACATTGAGGTTGAGTTTGCAGAACCTGAACCAGAACGAAGACTGATTATCCCACGAGGAACCTACAGAGCAAAGGAGATCAGTGCCCCAGAACTGGAGCCTCTCCATCTGAGATACGGTCAAGAGCAGTGGGAGGAGGGCGACCTCTATGACAAGGAGAAACAACAGAAGCCATTTTTCAAGAAAAAACTCACTTCCCTCAGACTGAAGCGCTTTGGACCTGCCCACTTTGAGTGCAGACTGACACCAATTGGCGACCCAACCATGGTGGTCGAGTGGCTCCACGACGGAAAGCCACTGGAGGCAGCCAACAGGCTCCGTCTGATTAATGAATTCGGGTACTGCAGCCTTGATTATGAAGCTGCGTATTCCAGAGACAGCGGCGTCATCACCTGCAGGGCCACTAACAAATACGGGACAGATCACACCTCTGCTACTCTTATTGTAAAAGATGAGAAAAGTCTAGTGGAGGAGTCTCAGTTGCCTGAGGGGAAGAAAGGCTTACAGAGAATAGAAGAACTGGAGAGGATGGCGCACGAAGGTGCACTTACAGGTGTAACAACAGATCAAAAGGAAAAGCAAAAGCCAGACATTGTCCTGTTCCCAGAGCCGGTGAGAGTGCTTGAAGGGGAGACAGCCAGATTCCGATGCCGAGTGACAGGCTACCCTCAGCCCAAGGTCAACTGGTACCTCAACGGACAGCTCATCCGGAAAAGCAAACGGTTCAGAGTCCGCTACGACGGCATTCATTACCTGGATATTGTGGACTGCAAATCCTATGATACAGGCGAAGTCAAGGTCACTGCAGAAAATCCTGAAGGCGTCACAGAACATAAAGTAAAACTCGAAATCCAGCAGAGGGAGGATTTCAGATCTGTCCTCAGGCGTGCTCCCGAGCCAAAGCCTGAGTTCCATGTACACGAGCCAGGAAAGCTTCAGTTCGAAGTACAGAAGGTAGACAGACCCGTTGACACCGGCGAAACCAAAGAGGTGGTGAAGCTGAAAAGGGCTGAGAGGATTACCCACGAGAAGGTGTCCGAGGAGTCTGAGGAGCTCCGCAGTAAATTCAAGCGCCGGACGGAAGAGGGGTACTATGAGGCTATCACAGCCGTGGAGCTGAAGTCTCGCAAGAAGGATGAGTCTTATGAGGAGCTCCTCAAGAAAACTAAAGATGAGCTGCTGCACTGGACCAAAGAGTTAACAGAAGAGGAGAAGAAGGCCTTGGCTGAAGAGGGCAAAGTCACCATTCCAACCTTTAAACCCGAGAGAATTGAACTCAGCCCTAGTATGGAGGCACCCAAAATCTTCGAACGAATCCAAAGCCAGACAGTTGGCCAGGGATCTGATGCTCACTTTAGAGTCAGAGTTGTGGGGAAACCAGACCCTGAATGTGAATGGTATAAAAATGGTGTAAAAATCGAGCGATCTGACCGAATCTACTGGTACTGGCCAGAAGACAATGTTTGTGAACTGGTCATAAGAGATGTGACTGCGGAAGACTCGGCCAGCATCATGGTAAAGGCCATCAACATAGCTGGGGAAACCTCGAGTCATGCATTCCTACTTGTCCAAGGTAATCTGAAGATGTTTTGTTTAATAGTTCTCTCTCTCTCTCTCTGTCTCTGTCTCTGTCTCTGTCTCTCTCTCTCTCTCTCCCTCTTTCCCTCCCTCCCTCTCCACCTCTCTTCTCCCTCCCTCCTCCTTCTCTCTGCTTATGAATAGCTCTTATCATATTTAAATGCTTTTCTTTTCCCATTATTCAAATTGAAAGTTTAATTGTATTCTCATCCCCACCCCCATAGCCAAGCAATTGATCACTTTCACACAAGAATTGCAAGATGTTGTTGCTAAGGAAAAGGACACCATGGCAACATTTGAATGTGAAACTTCAGAACCATTTGTCAAAGTAAAATGGTATAAAGATGGTATCGAAGTTCATGCAGGAGATAAGTACAGGATGCACTCGGACCGAAAAGTTCACTTCCTGTCTGTGCTGACCATTGACACATCTGATGCTGAAGACTACAGCTGTGTACTTGTGGAAGATGAAAACATCAAAACAACAGCGAAACTTATTGTGGAAGGTAAAAGAAATTAGTGACTGCATCGTTTGCGGGAGTCATCGTTTAAGTCGTTCCATTCGTTTACATCTCAAATGATATCCCACTTCTTGGTTATCTCCCCACCATCCCCACATCCCACATCTGCCCTCCCCTTTGCCTATATGAGAGTGCTTCCCCACCCACCCACACTCTCCCACTCCACTGCTCCAGCATCCCCCTACACTGGGTTGTCAAGCTTCTCCAGGACCAACGGCCTCCCCTTCAATTGCTGGAGTCATTGCTTTTTATTCTATGATAAAATGAGCTAGACATTTTTCCTTTCATAAAAATAACTTTAGTGAAATTAGATACAAACTTATTACCAAATGTCATCAACGTACATTGCTAATAGTATTGAAATTTGAATTTTTTAAAAGTAGTATTCTTTTCTTCCCTCATTTTAAAATGTCTTGATTGAAGCATATCTCCCTGATTCCAAAAGAATTCAAAAATTAAAATAACTGATTTGTATTAAAATTTTCTCAGCCCACTAGCAGAAAGATATGTGAAGAAGACAATCTTGAAAGTATAAGTCGGAGATAACAGATATAAGGCAACATCTCTATCCACACTCTAGTGGCATAACTCTCCCAAGACATTAATTCACCTTCATTTTATTCTTCAGGTGCTGTAGTTGAATTCGTGAAAGAACTTCAGGACATAGAAGTCCCAGAGTCATACTCAGGAGAGTTAGAGTGTATTATATCCCCAGAAAACATAGAAGGTAAATGGTATCACAATGATGTGGAGTTAAAGTCCAATGGCAAATACTCAATTACATCCCGCCGTGGGCGCCAGAACCTCACAGTCAAGGATGTAACCAAAGAGGACCAGGGAGAGTACTGCTTTGTTGTTGATGGGAAAAAGACAACCTGTAAACTGAAGATGAAACGTGAGTCTTCCCATCCTTAATAACTTTACTGTGCATCATCAGTAGGGTTAAAGATAAAATAATAACATTCTTTTCTTTCCATCACAGCCCGACCTATTGCTATTCTCCAAGGACTTAGTGATCAAAAGGTCTGCGAGGGTGACATTGTTCAACTTGAAGTCAAAGTCTCCTTAGAAAATGTAGAAGGCGTCTGGATGAAAGATGGCCAAGAAGTACAGCACAGTGACAGAGTTCACATTGTAATAGACAAGCAGTCCCACATGCTGCTTATTGAAGACATGACCAAAGAGGATGCTGGGAATTACTCCTTTACTATCCCTGCCCTTGGACTCTCTACCAGTGGGAATGTCTCTGTCTATAGTGAGTCTTACATAGTTTTTTGTTAATTCTTACTCTTTAAAAATGTTTATGATGCTGGGGACCAAACCCAAGGTATTTCACATGCAAAGCAAAGTCTCTATGTTGAGCTATAACCCCAGATCTAGTTTTATGTTCCCATCGGTATTGAGCCACAGAACTTGAATGTGCAGACATTTTAAACAAATTTCACATTCATAGAATTCTTTCTGTGTCTCTTCTTTTGCAGGTGTTGACGTGATAACACCTCTCAAAGATGTCAATGTGATTGAAGGTACCAAGGCTGTACTTGAATGCAAGGTCTCGGTTCCAGATGTAACGTCTGTTAAATGGTACCTAAACGACGAACAAATCAAGCCTGATGATCGTGTACAGTCCATTGTCAAAGGCACCAAACAGCGACTTGTGATTAACCGAACTCATGCTTCTGATGAAGGGCCTTACAAACTGATGGTTGGCAGGGTTGAAACCAGCTGTAATCTCTCTGTAGAGAGTAAGGATGGTTCTCTGCAACTTGTCATTCCTTTAAGCATTTTACAGTCTTGCCGTAATAATGACTACCGAATGTTTTCTTTTCCCCCTAGAAATTAAAATCATCAGAGGTCTCCGTGACCTGACGTGCACAGAAACTCAAAATGTGGTCTTTGAGGTTGAGCTGTCCCACTCAGGAATTGATGTTGTATGGAATTTTAAGGGCCAGGAAATTAAGCCCAGTTCTAAATATAAAATTGAAGCTCATGGGAAAATATACAAACTGACAGTCCTGAATATGATGAAGGATGACGAAGGAGAGTATGCATTTTATGCTGGAGAAAATACAACATCTGGAAAACTTACCGTGGCAGGTTTGTACATCGATCATTCAACCTAAGTTCTTCGGGGAACTAAGCAACTATTACATTTATGAAGTCCTTGTTTCCCATTTTCCCACAAATCCCCATCTATCTCCCACTGCCATGCCTCTTATCACACTGATCTAAAGGCTCATAGTGTCCTCACCTCCATCTCCACCAGCCTAATCTGTGAGTGTTCACTCAACTCCGATGCCATCTGTAAGTCAGTGTCAGGTGCCACCTCCATGAGAATTTCTTTAATCTCTCCACTTCCTTATCCAACCCCAGGATTCTTTTGTCATCATCTCTTTCAATGTCCTTATTAAGCACTTGTCTTATTCCCTATTTCCTTTCCCACACAAGAGCATATAGCGCTTGCATGTAGAATTAATGTCTTCTTACTCTTCTCTGTGTACCCCTCAAGATAGAGGATCAGTAAATGTTTGCTAAACTGAGTTTCATTTTAACTTTGCTTCAATAAAGATTTGTTTCTTTTTTAAGTATTCTTGCTCCTTAAAATGTTTTTCTCTTACTTCATTTTTGTGAACCCAATGAATATTTTCTATTATAAAACAACTTGATCCGTGTATCTCTTATGACATGAAGGGGATGCTCAGCCTTTCCTATTTGGCAGAAATTATTAGCTTTCCAATGAAGATTCATAATTAGTCCACTTGTCAACACAGAAGTAGAAATCATCACTAACATTTTTTTGTTCATTACATTTGAGTGTTGAGGAATCAGATTCACAGATTCAACCAATCTTGTATGTAAGCAGTTCATATGGTAAAAGTGTGTTTTAGTTGGCGTGAAAGTCTCATGGTCTATACTTTATGACCTAGTATTTCCTTAAAGAATTGGCCATAAAAGACCATCAAATAAAGACTATCAAATAAAATCTCAGGTCCTTTACTTTTATAAGGTATGTTACATATCTTCTTAAGTGTGTAAAACTACAGGCTTTAAAACCCTATGTGATTTTACTTGGCATTTTAAAAGTACCTACCACAGGCAAGATATTATAAGAAGGAAGTGGATTTGTGTCTTTTCTTGAAGAATTCAGAGTTTAGAGGAAACAGATGCCTAAGCAACTAAGTAATTAAAGCAGCAACCTCTCCCCATGCTGTTGGGGAGAGGCTCCAGTAGAAAACACTGGAGAAGAAACTGTACTTTCAAACCAAGGATCTGGATATATAAGAAACATGTTTAATGCTTCTTTTCAGAACACTAACAAATGCTGGACATCATTATAGGTTTGTGCTTATAATTCCAAGGACTCGAAAGGCTCAGGCAGAAGGATTTCCATGAGTTTAGAGTCACACCATGTTACAGAGTAAGGCAGTGCCTCAAATAAGCAAATAGTAAACACGCTTTGACATTTTGTTCAGCAAAATTTTCTCAAATTCTAAGGAGAATATACTAAGGATATAATTCCTAAAGGACCAAAGAGTATGCTTTCAAACACAAGAAATTGAGTTGAAAGTTGTCTGTATGGCATGTTATGTGTAACAGATTTCAGAATTTGGTAGTAAACCTTTTTGCCCCTTTGCACACTGTATTTTCTGTTTTCTATTTTCTGTCATGCATACTTAAAATAAGGAATTTCTTGGTACTTTCTAAATATAGGTAAAAATTCATGTTTAAAATCATGTTTTACAATTTGACATTTGATGTGAGGTTACGCGATGATTTCTTCAGTCTGTGAATATGCTAAAGGACTCACCTGTGTCCTCTGCTTGCTCTGAAGGAGGGGCCATCTCCAAACCACTCACAGACCAGACTGTGGCTGAATCCCAGGAAGCTGTGTTTGAATGTGAAGTGGCCAACCCTGAGTCTGAGGGAGAATGGCTGAAAGACGGAAAACACTTGACTCTGAGTAACAACTTCAGAAGTGAATCCGATGGCCACAAAAGGAGGCTTGTCATCGCTGCCGCCAAGTTAGATGACATTGGAGAATACACCTACAAGGTTGCAACCTCCAAAACGTCTGCCAAGCTGAAAGTTGAAGGTGAGTGACATAAGGACAGCCTCACCCTTCCCAAATCCTGCTACTGCCCTAACTGCTACCACTGAGAAAGTCAAGTTGGTGAGCATTTAAAGCCACATACATCTTCAGTTAAAAACATCATCACTTTATCAACTTTTCCTTATAAACCCTTTATGAGAATGTTCAAATTTTTCATCAGATATGTTTTTGTTTGTTTTTGATAAAATCATTGCTTGAGGCCTTTGAAATAGCTGCCTCAGACACTCTGATACCACATTCCATTTTTACCCATCTCCAATCATTTTAGTAAGCTGTTAGTGTATTATAGGCAAACTTCATATCACTAAAGTACAGACAAATCATTGCATAATGTACACTTCCAACTGGAGCTCAGATTTTAAGTGATTGCCAAGTGTCTTTCAAAATGAGGGACTGCAGAAATATAAAATTCTGGCTAACCATTCTTTTCCAAGCTAACCAGCTTGGAAGTGACCAGGTTCGGAACTTCTTTGGCTTGCTGGTCATCACTGACATTATCTAAACCAACTCTTAATTCTGCTGCAGCTGTCAAAATTAAGAAGACTCTGAGGAACCTCACAGTGACAGAGACACAGGACGCCATCTTCTCTGTTGAACTCACACACCCAGATGTCAAAGGGGTCCAGTGGATCAAAAATGGAGTTGTCTTAGATTCCAATGACAAGTATGAGATCTCGGTCAAAGGGACACTTTATTCTCTGAAGATTAAAAACTGTGCCATGGCAGATGAATCTGTGTATGGCTTCAAACTGGGAAGGCTAGGAGCCAGCGCCAGACTGCACGTTGAGAGTAAGTTGACTCAAACTTGTATAGGTAGACAACCTGTGGTTACCGCTGTGCTAGCTGCAACCCTGAATGTCTCCAACTTTCTCCATTAGCTGTCAAGATTATTAAAAAACCAAAGGATGTGACTGCCTTGGAGAACGCCACCGTTGCCTTCGAAGTCAGTGTTTCCCATGACACGGTTCCAGTAAAATGGTTCCACAAGAATGTGGAGATTAAGCCTAGCGACAAGCACAGACTGGTTTCCGAGAGAAAGGTTCACAAGCTGATGCTCCAGAACATCTCCCCCTCGGATGCTGGGGAGTACACAGCCGTGGTGGGGCAGCTGGAGTGCAAAGCTAAGCTGTTTGTGGAGAGTAAGTGTTTGGCAGCCTCCGTGGCATCTCCCCAGGGAGTCTTACGCATTTGCGACTCCGTTTTCCTTCATCGGTGTCTAAAAGTAATTAACCAAGTCACTTTCTGATTTCCCCCTAAGCACTGCATATCACGAAGACTATGAGAAATATTGAGGTTCCTGAAACCAAAGCAGCCTCTTTCGAGTGTGAGGTGTCCCACTTCAATGTCCCTTCCATGTGGCTGAAGAACGGTGTGGAGATCGAGATGAGCGAAAAGTTCAAGATAGTGGTGCAGGGGAAACTCCACCAGCTGATCATCATGAACACCAGCACTGAGGACTCAGCAGAATACACATTCGTTTGTGGCAATGACCAAGTCAGTGCTACCCTGACAGTGACCCGTAAGTAAATATATAGGTGTGTGCGTGTGTGTGTGTGTGTGGATATGTGATGTATATGTGCACATACACATATGTAAATATTTAGCAGACTTACTCTTATGAATCCTACACTTTTCCCACAGTCATTGAATCTATTAAAGCATTCTTGATAAGACATCTTCTGTGTGCTCACAACGAGTCTCTGCTAGCCTCTTCATCTGCATAAAAGTTTCTAATTGCAATATCATCAGAAGTCTTCCTAGAAAATGATCTGGGTCTATCACTTTGTGTCCCTGTCACTCTCCCAGCTGGTCTCCACTCATACATGGACGGTGTCGAAGCTCCCATCTCTAAATTATAATCACATCAGCACATAGACCAAAAGCATTAGAAACTCGCATTCTGCACCCGTCACAACCCACCATGTCGTTACGCCGCATATCCAGGTGTCTCATTTTTATTCTCCTCTGCAGCGATCATGATTACATCCATGCTGAAAGACATCAATGCTGAAGAAAAGGACACCATAACTTTCGAGGTGACAGTTAACTATGAAGGCATCTCTTACAAATGGTTAAAGAATGGTGTGGAGATCAAGTCGACTGACAGGTGCCAGATGAGAACCAAGAAGCTGACACACTCTCTGAACATCAGGAATGTCCACTTCGGAGATGCTGCGGATTACACTTTTGTGGCTGGGAAAGCCACATCGACGGCCACCCTTTATGTGGAAGGTATGAATTCCTAGATGTAGCCGTAGGGGGTATGAAGTCGAATATACCACGTGAAGTATTAATCTTTCGATTAATGAATGGATAAATAAAGTGAGGTATGTCCATCCAATTTGGGTGGTAATTGGAAATTAAAAGGAATTACCAGCACATATGAGAAATGATAGAGGCCAGCCACAGAGCAACACATGCTGTATGAGTCCATTTATATGAAGTGGCCCTGATACACAACTCTATCGAGACATAGATCATTAGCTTCTGTCTAGCAAGAGGTCATGGGAAGTGGTCTTGCATATGATGCCTAAGAACTGTCTGATATTTTCTGGGAAAAATTAAATGGTTTTAAAATTATGGTGATGCTTATATAATATATACCATGAAAGCCATTAAATTAAACATTAAATCAGAACTGTTTAACCTTTTGGCTTCTCTGGGCTACACTGGCTTGGCCTAGGTGTCCACGGTACATCACATGTATTAACCACATGAAGACATGTACATGTTTATTTTGCATGGCACTGTAACAAGATGGTGTCTTGTTCATGTTTAAGAACAATGAGAAAAATTTACAAACTAAGTTCTAAACCATTCTCAAAATGTTTTAAATACGCTTATAGATTTCGAGTTGGGCTACATTCAGAGCTATCCTGGGGGTGGATTCAGCCCCATGTCTGTGGATCAGACACCCCTGCAAAAGGATAAATCAAATAGCATGTGACTTATATATCAATAAAGATGTCAATTGGTAATTTTCTATGTTCTGTTTTCCAGCTCGTCATATAGAATTTAGGAAACACATTAAGGACATTAAGGTTCTAGAGAAGAAACGAGCCATGTTTGAATGTGAAGTTTCCGAGCCTGACATCACTGTCCAGTGGATGAAAGATGGCCAAGAGCTTCAGATAGTGGACAGGTAAGTCACTTGGCGTCCCCGCATCCCCAACTATTCCAACTTCCTTTTGAATCCTATGGGCTAAGCTCCCACTTCCTTCCCTCCACAGAATAAAGATTCAGAAGGAGAAATATGTCCACCGCCTTCTGATTCCATCGGCACGCATGTCTGACGCTGGAAAATACACAGTGGTGGCGGGAGGCAACATGTCAACTGCTAACCTCTTTGTAGAAGGCAGGGATGTCCGCATCCGGAGCATTAAAAAGGAAGTCCAGGTATTGTCTACATACTGGGTTTTTTGGCAAACCATTCTTTCTCCGCTCTTATGCTTTCTGTTTTACTTTTCACTTTTCTAATCATGGTATTTTAAAGACTGAAATCTTGTCCCCGTGGCTTAGATTCTTATGCTGCCATCAGTTGACTCAGCCTCTTGTCAGTCAACAAGTATCCATTATCCAGCTGATTTCTTCCATTAAGAGAGATGCAGAGGAAACAGCTGTAGATGGGTTGCAGAGATGGCTAAGGCATTAAGAGCCCTCATGCCTCCCCAGAGGACCTGGATTTGATTCCAAGCACCCACATGGCAATATATAGAGTCTCTAACTCCAGTCCCAGGGACTCTGACGCCCACTTCTGGCCTCCTCTGGCATTAGGCATGCAAATGGTACACAGGCATACATTCAGGCAAAACACCCAAACACATAAGGTAAAATAAAATATAGACTTTTAAAACAGCTGTATAAACTTTGCCATAGAAGAAGTGACTATTTACTGTGAAGCTTCAATCAGGCACAAACTAGCCGATTTTTTTTTTTTTTGAGCTGGGGACCGAACCCAGGGCCTTGCGCTTCCTAGGCAAGCGTTCTACCACTGAGCTAAATCCCCAACCCCCTAAAGTTCACCTCTCCTGTGCTGACCATTACGGGCTAGGTCATTGTGTGCACTTTTTTTTTTTTTCCCCCGGAGCTGGGGACCGAACCCAGGGCCTTGCGCTTCCTAGGCAAGCGTTCTACCACTGAGCTAAATCCCCAACCCCACAAACTAAAATTTAAATTGTGACACTCACACATTAGCTATCAATAAGAAGAACATCTAGGAGATAGCATATTCTCAGGTTTTTTCCTGTGAAGAGGTATGTAGGGTTTGCGTGTCTGTGCATGCTTGCTGTGGGCCTAAGAGTCGTCCCAGTGTGAACAACAATTCCTAGCAAGAATGCTGAGCAAACACTTTTGCCATCTGTCTCAGTCATTGTTCTATTACTCAATGAAGAGACATTGAGACCAAGGCAACTCATATAAAGAAAGCAATAATGTATTGCTTACAATTGCAGAGAATTAATTATGATCATCCTGGTAGGAAGCAGACATGAACTTCCAGGTACTGCTGAAGAAGAAGTTTTCCAGCATGATCTATAGGCAGTAGGCAGGGAGAAAAGACTCAGCCTGGCATTGGTGGTTGGAACCTCAAAGTCCAGGCCCAGTTACACACCTACTTCAGCAAGGCCACACCTCCCAGTCCTTCCCAAACAGTTCCACTAACTGGTGACCACACATTTGAACATAAGAGCCCATAGGCCCATAGAGGTCATTCTCATGCAAACACCCCACCATCCAGTGTGCTTATTGTGCTTATCCTGTGGGTGCTGATCTTTCCAGATGACATAATGGAGAAAGAAGTATGTTCCAAGAAATTAATTTTGAGTTTAGCTCCATCATTTTTCTCTTCCAGAAAAACAAACAAACAAACAAACAAACAAAAAACCCACTATGCTTTAGAGAACCTGTGTTGTATTAAAAACATTTGCAGTGAAAACTCATACAATCCAGCTGAGTCTCTTTCCCCTTATATTCTAGCTCTGAACCTTAGTTTTCTTGCTTTTAAACTGTAGTCCATAAAGTTATAGTTCATTTAGTGTGAAATCAGACTGAAGAGTAGCTTTAAAGACCTCTAATAATCAAAAGCCCCCAGGTGTAAAATGCCATCAATTCAGTTATTACTTATCAAACCATAAACAATTAAAGATGAAACGATTGTCACTTGGGCAGCCTCCCTCATTAGCGCAGGTATAAGCTTGATTCCCTACATGAGAGATTTGAGTGCTATTTGTCCAAAATATGAAGGAAACATTAAAATGTGCTGTAGTCAGCCAACTTGTTGGGCCACGACGTACTGATTTTTAATGCCCTGTAAGTGAAGAGCTTTAGAAATGGATTAACAGAACTGAAATCGGATCCACTCTGTTTTCTCTATTGTTTCCTCAACAGGTCATTGAGAAGCAGCGTGCTGTTGTGGAGTTCGAAGTCAATGAAGATGACGTTGATGCCCACTGGTACAAAGACGGCATCGAAATCAATTTCCAAGTTGAAGAACGACACCAATATGTGGTGGAGAGAAGAATTCACCGGATGTTTATATCTGAAGCGAGGCACAGTGACGCAGGCGAATACACCTTTGTGGCCGGCAGAAACAGGAGCTCCGTGACTCTCTATGTCAATGGTACGCAGTTAGACTTCAACCCATGCCGTTACTACAGTAGTGGTGCCTGAGAGTTTTCTAACAAACCCACGGCACTCATCTGGATATAACTGCATCTGTGTTCATACTGGCCCTGTGGGGAAAGAGAGCAGCTGCTGAAAGGGTTACTGGGATGTCATTTCCAGGAGGCACCTGCTGGCCAGAACGCCATTTGTTTGATTGACACTACTGAACATCCACTGCGTGTCAATTGTAATATACTCCAGATGCCTTTTCATATACTGCATTAAGTTGCAGCTTTCTGTCCTAATGGTTGAGGTGTGAATAACACTTCTATACAAGCAGTGAGGGCATTTTCAGTCTTCATTTTAAAGCTTGGGAAAATCCAAAGATCTCCTTGGAGACCATGGAGTGCTTAGAGAGCCACAGGCTCTCTCTGCCCCAGGCTCTAAGATCAGTGCTTGGTTTTGGAGGTGGAATTGTTCATCTCTTACCAGGAGCTTCCTAACAGTCCTCGGGAGGGTCTCAGTAAACCTCTTTCCTCATCAGAAACCCTAGCTCTGAATTTAAAGCTTGTCAGGACCTGAACCTAACCTAGAGACAGAGAAAGGAACAGAACCGGTCTCCTGGCCACACCCCTGGCTGTCTTGAAACAAAACTCACCTTGAGTCAGATGGAGGGGAGTTGGGAGTTGGTCTTAACACTCATAAAGATGGTCGGTCCCTTGACCGTGCTCTCCTGTGTCCCTGGGAGATGCAGTTGCCATGGCATCGCTTTGTCTCCTCTGCAGAGGTAGTAGAGTTGTGGAAGCATAGAGGAGTGAAGAAATGTAAGAGGCTGGCCTTTATTTTCTTCTGTCTGCGGTCTCCTCATCCAACACCGAGACTATACGCTGATGAGCATAATCATAAAGCTGAATTTTGTTAAATTTTTAATTGCACTCTACTGATGTAGAATAATATCCAACCAGTCCATGCTTACAGGATATATCCCATTGGCCTCTGTACGTAACAGCAACTGTGGCTTAATCCATAATACTCACTTATAGAATGAACAAACCTGGATTCGATAAGCCCCTTCACTGTGGAATTTGCTCAAATGACTTTTAAAAATAAGCAGGATATGAGGATTGTTCTAGATGTTTAATTGTCTATTAGTGTACCCCAACATCACACCAGAATGACAATGCTATACATAGGTACCTGGCACTCTCAGCACCCCTCTGTGAACATTTTCTTTTAAAAAATTCTTCATGAAGTTATTTCCTTTCCTTGAAAGAAAAAAAATATTCCTCTTAGTGCAAAGAATATTCTGATATCCTGAAACAAAGGAGTGTAGAGATGCACACTGCCTACTTCCTCCTTCATGGGCTGCTTTCCGCCATTGTCTTTTAGCTCCAGAGCCTCCCCAAGTCCTGCAGGAACTTCAGCCTGTCACCGTACAGTCTGGCAAGCCAGCTCGCTTCTGCGCTGTGATAGCAGGCAGACCACAGCCCAAGATTTCCTGGTACAAGGAAGAGCAGCTGCTTTCCACGGGCTTCAAGTGCAAATTTCTCCACGATGGGCAGGAGTACACGCTTTTGCTCATTGAGGCCTTCCCAGAGGATGCAGCTGTCTATACTTGTGAAGCCAAGAACGACTATGGAGTAGCCACAACATCAGCTTCTCTTTCTGTGGAAGGTAGGAAGGCCCTGGGGCTTCCCAGCTTACAAAGAGGCCCTTAGGAGCCAGCCAGAAGCTCTCCCAGGGTAGTAACAATAGACTGTCCCCAACTCTGAAAGCACTCTCTTGGGATGTCCAGCCAAGAGGGCTATGTGGAGACTTAACCTTGACAAGTTCTAAGGTCTCTTTCTTTAGTTCCAGAAGTTGTCTCTCCGGATCAGGAAATGCCAGTTTACCCGCCTGCCATTGTCACGCCACTTCAGGACGCGGTCACTTCTGAGGGGCGCCCAGCGCGTTTCCAGTGCCAAGTTTCAGGGACAGGTAGGCACTTCATAAAAATGTACCCTTACTGGAGTTTACAGAGGACGCGTAAAGCATAGTGTTCTTAATCTTTCCCACCTTGTAAACATCCCTCACAAATGATGTTTTTGAACCTGAATGGAAATCTAACAGCAGATATATGAAATGACTTAATTAAGAATTATATCTTCATTATACACACACACACACACACACACACATATTTTGGCTTGTATTATATATACTACTTGTTTGTACCTTTGAAAATGGTTAAGATGGTGCAATTATTCTTTCTGAAAACCTTTGAAGATTTTTTTTCCCCACAAGTATCTTTAAAACATCTATTTTCCTCATGGTTGTGGCTACATTTTTAATCTCTTAATTGGGAAACCATGGCAAAGCTTCAATTGTTATGAATTTAATTGAAGTAACCATTTTATAGATTTCAAGAGAAATCACTTATATGTGAGGTATTATGTCTATGGACAAGGCATGTGGAAGGTATTTCCCAGTTGTGGACAAAAGTTTAAGCTTTAAATACAAAGGAGAGATTGGAATTGTGAATTCATATGAATTCTTCAGTCCTCTGTCTCTTATGAACCTAATGAGAATACTATTAAATCTCAGAATGTGTATCTCACAAAGGCAGGGATTGGCCTTTAGTGTCTAGAACCTGGTGTTTGAAAATAAGAGTTGCGCCTTCTAATAGGGAAGAAGGTCTAAAAAGCGTGGGAATCCTTGCCCAAGAAGAATACTTTGTCCATAGTAGAGTAAATAAAATGGCGAAGTATGAAACGAATGGCTGTAAAATAAATAACATCAAGCACTTCAGATCATCAACAAGGCTGAGTTAAGAAAGAGTCAAGGCTGCATTTAACACAATGCTTGGCATATAACTACCATTCAATCGCAGTTGTCTGCTTTCGGTTTTAATTGTGGGCATGCATCTCAGATACCAGCAGCAATTCCCCTCTCTTGACTTTGAAAAAACAATTAAAAAAACCAACAAAACAGTGTAAATATGATTATGGTCTGACTCAGATGCTCACATGATAAATCAATGGAATGAATGATTGATTTACCCCCGGATGAAAAAAAATACTTCCTCATTTTTCTTGGTGTGTATGTGTGTGTGTGTGTGTGTGTGTGTGTGTGTGTGTGTGTGTGTCTATGTGTGTAGCAACACTACAGGGGGATTCTCAAAGCGTGGCAGTTACTGTTTTGTTTATTATGCTGCTTCCATTAGTTGATAACTCAATTTCTGCCTTGCTAAGAGCTATTTTCCTAAAGAAGTTAGTATTTCCATAGATCTTCTGACCTAATGGCGTCTTCCTCTGGGATGGAGATGCTAATTTAAGAACCTAATAGACCTGCTTCAGTATATGAGTATAATTAAAGTATGATGTATGTAAAGCACCTGTAGGCATGGTTCCCAAGTGACCGGTGCTAATGTCCTCATCTATTAGAGCCTTAGAGGCTAGCACTGGATGGAAACTGAGGGCCAATTCTGTGGTCTTTGTGTCTTAGAAGCACAGTTTTTGAGACCTGCTGAATATGAGTGCAGGACAGCAGCTTGATAATGTTCTTCTGATACAGTCATTTCACTCAAGAATGAAATATATGCTAACTATTAAATGTATTTACGAATTGGATCTTAGAGAAAAAATTTATATACACAGAGAGATGCATGTCACTAGACAGCAATAATTATAACACTGCATATAACAATTATGCATTTACAAACCATACTATAGTTTTATCTTAAATGTTACAGCAACGCGTTCTGAATCTTCTGTAACACTCTAAAAATCAATAAAGAAGAATCACTTTGGCACGATTGACGCTTGATCAGAGAAGACCTTGCAGCTTTGTGACTCATTAACTCCTTATGTGTGGTACTATTTATGCACATGTAAACACTGTCCCCTCATACAGACATGCTTTTAATAGGATATAAATTAAGTTCATGAAATGGCACTACCTTCCAGACACATTCAAATTAATGAAGTTTTATTACTGAGACTGAAAATATTTACCCATCATACCCTGACCATGTATTTCCTAAGGAAGTGGATCATGCCTTCTACAAATTGGAGAGGATTCTGAGTTTTCAAGTTCCTTTGTCCTAGGGACAAAGGGAGGAAGGCTTTGTCCTAGGGAGGAAGGAAGCCTTAATACTTTCTGAAGCTTGAGCAAACAATCTGGGGCTACTGTCTCCTTGGGAAAACGGTATTTGCTGAAGGTCTCTGGTGCCCCCTTCTGGTAAAAAAAGGAAATTTGGAAAAGCGTGAATGTGAGTGGCCAGATGAAGCTTTTGCCTTCCAAGAGGTGAAGAGACACACGGGTGACTAGAACACATAGTCACAGACACTGTCACATAAACCGAGTGTTCTCTGTCAGAGAGAGAGAGAACTGGAGAGGTGTGTGCACTGAACAAAGTGTAGTAGGACTAGAGTACACACAGTGTGACAGGCAGAGAAGGAAGCTTTTATAAGTCACAGAGAACTTTGAATGAAACCTGTGGATAGTTGGCGTTTAGTGGAAACACAATGGCAGGAGTAGGCAAGAGGCCAACGCCAGACAGCAGAGTGCCCCCGTTTTGTGCCTGGATTTTATTTAGTTGATCTTCTTTGCAATCAAGGAGCAGCTCAAGGCGTAATAAGCTTCTAAGCACCACAGTCTAGCCCGTCTTTAGACATCATCCTGGGTTGGGCAGAAAGGTACAGATGGATGTTGGCCAGGAGAGAAGCTTGGATGGTGTTGATGAGGCCTTTATCAAGGAGACCCGGGACAGGAGGAAAAGAGTAGCTAAGGATTCAGGAAGAGGAAGGTATGGTTAAGGAGCCAGATACAAGGGTGAGAGGGAAGGAGTGGGAGACCGGAGAGCCTCCCAGAAGCCATAAGCTGGCAATGAGCAGCAGACTGTGGCAGGCCAGCCAGATGGACCGCCTCTGCCAAGAAAGGTTTTAATTTCGTTTTTCCCTCCACTTACTGCATTGGTTGTTAGCAGTTCCTCTCTCTCTCTCTCTCTCTCTCTCTCTCTCTCTCTCTCTCTCTCTCTCTCACACACACACACACACACACACACACACACACACTCGAACATGCATGCACACACACACAACACATGTATACACACATGCAAGGAATAGTTCATGGAATGGCTGTGTAATTCATTGTGTCATTTGCCTATCACATGCCCTTGGCCTTTTACTGAAGACACCACTGATCTCCTTTGGCATCTGTTTTCTCTAACAACTCCCTTATCTCAGTGGCTTGTGAGTCATTCCACACGTGCTGTGTCACTGAGCTCTGCCAACCACTGTATGCAGTGTTTAGTCCATGAATTCATCCTATCTGATAGATGAGGAACATGATTCAGAGATATTAAATGACGTGGCCTGGGTCAAAAGCTAGCAAACGATATTATCACATACCATTTTCTAATTACCGTATAACCTAGGGAATGTCAAAGATTGTATCCTTAGAAAGAAGATCTTGTACTTCATAAATAGTGGCTATCACTGGGAGGAGGGTGACATTCATAGATTGACAGTGGCAACAAAATTCTGAATGATCGGGATACTAACTAGCATAGTACTCGGTAAGGAAATGGTGTCCCAACTGTCTGAGATGGCTCAGTTCTGACCTTAACCACAATCGACTAAAAGTGTATATTCTTGTAAAGTACAGCCATGTGGTAATATTTTATTTCATCCTTGATTTCTATATTTTCTTTTCATGAAGATCGCACAATGGAAACATAGTTAAAGGAGTTGAAGATGCCTAAACTCTGAGGTTTTTTCTTCTCTGTCCATTTGAGCACAGCTAATTACGACATAACTATTTTTGCTCAAGTCTTTTGACATCAGCTCATTGGTCATAAAATGGAGAGATATAAGGCTGTCCACTTGAGGCTTGATGGGATGTTGATTTGTTTCTTGATTATTTACCTTCTGCAAGCTGATGTAGGTGCTTGCCTGATATTCCATCAATTGGAACCCTGGCCACAATTTCCAGATCCTTCATAGTGCTTCACAAATAAATTCTTTCCCAAGCCACTGATGCAAATGCCTGAAAAGAATAAACCCCATGGCTAGGATTGGTATCACATGCGTGAAATTTCCAACATTAGGACTTTAGAGGCAGGAGCAGGAAAAGCCGATGCCAAGGTCACCAACCTAGCAAGTTCAAGGGCAGTGTGGGAGACGTGGGACTCTGTCTCAAACAGCTGGGTTTTAAAGAGTGAAATGAACACTTTAGGGTTTGAAACATTGCACCTAGCTCAACAATTGAACAAGCTGGATCTTTCTAGAATCATATTCCTTTCTGGAAGATGAGAGACAGATAGCGCAGGTGTGGTGTGTGCAGAAGAAAAATATAAGATCCTTAAGCTAAAAAAAATGGAAAATGGTCTGTAGCCTAATCAAGATTGTGTTTATAGATAAATAGAAAGATACCCCTCATTTAAAAGATTTAAATGTTTTCTTCTGCAGATTTGAAGGTGTCTTGGTACTGCAGAGACAAGAAAATCAAACCATCTCGGTTCTTCAGGATGACACAGTTTGAAGACACTTACCAGTTGGAGATTGCTGAAGCCTTCCCTGAGGACGAAGGAACTTACGCTTTCGTTGCTAATAATGCTGTGGGCCAAGTGTCCAGCACCGCCACCCTGAGACTGGAAGGTAGAGTGAGATTTTTAAGAACTTCACAATACCAGTAACAGTTACTAAGGACGTCACATAAACCATTTGTCCTTCATTCCTTCCATTTAATTCACAATTTCCATGTTGTGCAGTTTCTGCTCCCCGTTCTCCGTGGGCCCTTGTCTTTTTACTTGCCCTGCTTTCTCTCCATAAAGCTTTGTGATGTTTTACTGTCTCCGATGGCTTCTCTGCTTCCTGATCAGCATGTATCAGACTGTAGCAAACAGTGCTGGGGGGAAATGGGGTATATTTGCTTTCTTACTGAGCCAGGATAGAGATCTGACCATCTTCACGTGGTGTTGACAGAAGTCTGATTTCACTAGCATTACGGTAGACAGTTTCAGATCTGAGCACAAGGTAAATATACTCACCAAGACTAACAGGACCCAGACTAGAGCCACACTGCTAAGGTGCCTTAATGTTTCTGTTCATTAGTTAGAGTATAGTCAGAATCAGTTTCTCAATCACTGAGGACTTTAATTCAAAACAAGAGTAACAGTGGGCTGGGAGTGTGGCTCAGTGGCACTTGCCTGGCACGCTCCAGGTCTTGAGTTTTTTTCCTCAGCAACACACACACACACACACAGTCATACAACACACACTCACACACACATACACACACACACACACACACACTCCTAAACATACACACACATCACCCACACATAAATACATATAAACACACATATATACACCACACACACACTCCTAAACACACACACACACATCACCCACACATAAATACATGTAAACACACATATATATACACCACACACACACACTCCTAAACACACACACACACATCACACAGACATAAATACACATAAACACATATATATATACCACACACACATACACAAATACATACATACACACACTAAAATAAAATTTAAAAATTATAAAAGAATTTCACACACAATCATGTTATTTTTTTATCAATGTACTCTACATGAAGTATAAAGAAAACAAGGATTTAGGGAAACTTCCAGTTTCTTCTTTAATTTTAATGGTTATAGTGACAGATTTTCTTAATAATGAGTCTAAAGTGGTTTGCAAAATAGAAAGGCTTGATTTAGACACAGAGTGGGAAAGTTAATTCCTGAATCTAGTCGCACTCTCCACTATTACATCCCTGGTCTGTGGCATTTCCTTCATTCTTTCAACTGATCGTTTCACCTTATCTGTCTGGAAAATGGTCAAGAATTTGTGCAACTTAGATTCCATAGTGTCAAAGCCTTAGGATCAGATTGAATTCTAGATCATCGCTGAAATCTATGGTAACATTAAAATAGACAATTCCAAATGAGTTTTTACTTAAACAGGGAAAGGCACTAAAAACTGGCGTGCTTCTTTTCAGGATTTAGCAAATCTGAAGGAGTTACACCAGAGTCTCAGTGGCATGCCTCGCCATCAGTTTCACTTATGAAGGAGGCCCTTGGCCAAAAGCCCATCTTCATCCAGCCTCTGCCAAGCCTCAGGGTGCACAGCGGGGAGACAGTCAGATTTCACGCGAGGGTTTCTGGTGTTCCCAAACCAGCAATCCAGTGGTTTCATAACCACCAGCCAATTCTACCATCAAAAGATGTAGTTTTCCATTTTGAGGAGTCCACAGGCATGGCTTTAATGCTTATAGTTGATGCTTACCCAGAGCATGCTGGGAAATACACTTGCAGAGCAGCCAATAGCGCTGGGGAAGCCACCTGTGCAGCTACACTCACAGTGACTGCGAAAGGTAAAGCCCCTCTTGCTCCAAGGACTTTGATTTGCTGTCTACCACCCCGTTGCTACTAATAAGAGTCCCCGCTGCTTGCTTCACTGTATACGTCGATCGATTCCCGCTTTACTAACCAAGTAGCATGCAGTACATCTCACTAAGCCTCCATCTGCAGGCTTAACCCACATAGTTGAATCTGATTGGAACATGTGTTTCGTGAAATAGGAAACCACTGTTTTGTTAGACAGCAACTTTGTTTGCCTGGTTTCTTTGGGAGGAGAGGGGTTGACTTTGCCAAAGGCGTCTGTTACATCGCCTCACCACCAAATGATCTTTCTGCTTAATAATATATTAAAGCATATGATGGAGAACGAATGGTTTACCAAATGTAGTCAGCTAAAGAAGGTGGAGATGGAGAGGGAACCAGATTGTGTTACTTTGCAGGCCTGAAGAGAGGACAGAAGGAAGGAGCCAGATGCCGCATACTGTCCCCATTAGCCTTCAGAAACCACCCACTGCTGACCGTTGGCAGTGAATGTTCTCCTGTGGGGTCCTACATTCTAGCACACTGCACCTGGCATGACCTTTTCACATGACAGTGGCCTCCTTCATCTTCTTCTTCCGTGCCCTTTGTGTCACTGACCTAGGCAAGCAAGGAAGCATAACATTCTTTTCTTTTTCAGGTGGCTTAAATATATAGTGCAAGCTCCAGATAGACAGTCCTAGGAAGGACGTCAGAGTCCACAGACAGCAGCCACTTCCTCTTTCACTGAGGAGGGTTGCAAAATAGCCCCAAAGGAATGAAGTCATGTCAAAGATCATTGCATGAATACGAAGTGTAGCTTTTTTTAGAACGTATCTCAGAGCTCTTCCTACACAGCAGCCTCTGTTCCACGATGCCGTGCCCTGTCCTGAGTGATCAGGGAGATCTGCCGGAAAGTCCAGGGAGAGAAGGGTATGCTGAAGGTTCTCCTGCCTCTTTGGGACCTCACTATTAAGTGTGGCAACACTGCTCAGTTCCTCTGTAGTCTAGATGACTTTTCTGTTGATAGAATCTAGACTCACGAAGATGTAACCACAGAGGCGTCAGAGTGGGGCAGCCACGGAACGGAAACATCAGTGTGCTGGCATAGGCAACGTTCAGCTAGTAGACTAAGGACTGTAGTGCTGTGCTGTGCAGTGATTACAGAGAGACGGCCTCAGCAGGGCTGGGTGCAGAATTGGTCACATGACATTTAGCCATGTATAACTTTTTTTAGTTTCACCTTCATCATTTTATGAAGCTTCCCAGGTGACCAAACTGAGTCAATGATCATGTTCCTTAACCCACCTCTAGCATCTAACCCATAAGTACTTTATGAAGGTAGGCTAAGTCGTTGGCCAAACTTGTAGGAGAATTTAACTCTCAGTGCAGATTCACTTTGAAAGCTAGCGTCAGGAAATCCAATTTATTTGGCATGGACTTCTTTTTCTGCTATTTATCAGAGACAAAGCTTGAAAATAGCACCAAATAGGGCTAAAATATTGTAGTTGCCAGCTTCTTCTTGGGTAGTTATCATTGTGTCTGGCGCTGATTCGAACTTCAATTGAATTGATTCCATAGTAAGAGTTAAACAGATTACCCTAATGATGAGTGAGTGTCCCATTCAGCAGTCACTGTCCTTTTCTTTCAGGCCTGAAGGTTCTAGATTTATATGGGGAAGCCATGAAAACAGAAAATTGGATATTGACAATAATAGGTTTCTATTTGGACTACGATTAATGGTCTATAGATAGTTTTTCTATAAATGATACTGCTTTTACAGTCTTGTATTCTCTTGAAATTATGGCAATTTTCTCCTGGCAACATCATGACTTAAGTTGTTATTGTACCTGAATCTCTATTGTATCTGAAAGAATGCAGAAAAATTTGTCTGAGAGAAGCATAATTTTCCCCTTATCCATGACCTTGCCTCTTAGGTACAAATATGATGAGAATGTCGTATCTGAAGTGTCCAGAGCTTGTGTTATGTATCTATAGGCAAAGGACCTTTACTGGGTCACGTGGGAAGGGGTCAAGCAGATGTCAAGCATCCTAGGGGTTATGGGAAGGAATAGCCACAAATTCCTCCCTGATCCTCTTCAAATGGTGGATGGATACTAGAGATAACAAGGGAGCAGTAAAGTTCTGTCTTGTGTATAGCTATCTCTGTACTGAATTTTGGTTCTCTTTCTTGCCAATTGGGAGAATCAGTTTCATTCATTCATTCATTTACTATGTCTGCAATCCCTCTCACCCAAAGTGGAGTCTTTGCCGAATCTGAGATTTTTGTTCCTTGGCAATCTCTGGATCTAGTTCCATAACGAACAATGCAAATGTCTAAGCAAACAAAGTGGCCCTGTCCAGAGCACTGGCTCTCAGTCTTACTAAAGTTTTTGCTAGCACAGTAATCACGCAGAACGATTGTTCATACAGAGGGGCTGTTTGTGACTTGTGTAGGTGACAGAGGTAACAGCTTTACCACGTTGCGCAGTTGGGAGTTGTCTGTGTTGTAGAAGTGGGAAAAGTGTTACTCTTTCAGATCTCTTCTGTAAAGTACAGTGAAGATGGCTGAATGTCATCTTCACAGAGTAGATTGAACTGGGCGCTTTTGGCCCAGGAATTCTTCTGTACTCCATTACAATTATGTTATCAAAATGTTATTGGAACAGGAGAACACTTCTTTTTAAATCCAAACAGCATTTCTTGCACTTATAAAAGTATTAAGGATGAAAAACTTTTGGGTGTTTGAAGAATGAAGGATTGGGCACAAGCATCTAGTTATTTAACATGAAGTCAGTATTTGTATGTGCCCTTTTATTTTGATCTAAATCATTTATGTAGGCTACATGGCTGTCCATAAAGATCAGATGGGGACGTGAAGGGCTTGTTAGTCTGTTTGAACAATGGTCTTTAGTGCATAACAAAATAGAAACATGGGATGTTGCTTTTGAGACTGTCCCAGTGACAATCCATCTTCTTGGGATTCAGCCTGCGTTGTGTTCTTCCAAACACAACTAGTGCATAGCTTTCCCTAGCTACAAAAGAATCACAAGGGAGAGTAGTTACAAACGTTACTCCACTCAGATACTGAGAGTGTAATGATACCTTTAACGTCTGAAACTAACAAATGAAAACAATTCGTAGAGAAAAAAGAATTAAAGGAAACGTCAGGGTTGTCATTTATATCGTGCCAAAGATCACAAGGAAATGCAAGAAAGGCCCTCATAGCCAATGCCAGAACTACAGGAATTGAGGAACGTGTGTCCCAGGCTACCAGCCTTGTTCTGGAAGCTGTCTTAGAGACCACTGTGCCCTAATCCTAAACCTGTACCTTGTATAACAAAAGAAATTTAAGAGTTGAGAAGTCTTTGTCCACTGGCTGCCATGTCATTGAATGTTGTTATCATTCCAAATTTGAGAGGACACTCAAATCAAGAGGCCAGGAAATAAACAGAAGTGGCAAGCGATCAAGTGCATGTTCCTAATAAATGTGGTTTCCATGTCTTACACGTGTGCAGTTGGCAGGACATGACGAAGAGAGTATTTTTAGTTTGGGAGTTGCTTTTCTGGGTGCATGTGAAGGCATGGGGGAGTGGAACATGACTCTGTAATAATCTGTGATCCATCCGCTCATCGATCCCTTTGGCATGGGTATTTGGGGGATGCATCTTCTCATTTTACAACGGAAGGGCAGCGATTGTCACATAAATCGTGTGTTGATTCAGAAGTTGTGGGCAGTCACTCACCCAGGTTTCTTGTTGCTTTTCTATTTTAGCCCCTGAGTCAATTTTACATGAGCAGATCGGCCAGCAAATTGAAATGGAGATGAAAGGTACCGTTATGACGAATGTGAGGTTACAGTAGCAACTCTGGAGGATTAGCAGAACCCTTGACCTACTTGATATCTCTTAGAATTTTCGAGGATACGGCATAGATGTACAAATATATCTCTTTGAGAATATATTCCTATGTCGCATGCCTGGTTTAGTATGCTGACGGTTCTGTGCATTTCACAGTAAATTGTTGAATGGTATTTTTTTTTTTTAAAAAAAAGTCTTACATTGAAACTTTATCAGCCACGTTCAGTTTTATGTTTGCAGCCATCTTGGAAGGTGTGTACTATGAACGGTTGTCATTTTAATGCATGAAATCATGGACGTAGAGGTTTGTTTTTCAAAATCACGGTGACTTGAATTGAATGACGGGGGTTAACCTGCAATTTCCAGAATGCAATGTCATGAATGAAATTATAATGGAAATGCTACTCTCTTTTAGGATGTGTGAAAACCTTACATTCCCATTCTTGGTCCAGACCTCATGCACACAGATCACTTTAACATGACATGTCTCTTATACTGGCTTGCAGATAGCTATCTCGTGACCCTTGCCTGCTTACTTTGCATACTGTTGTGACTCTTATAGCTGTATTAGTTCGAATAAACGCCTTCTCATTTTATGTCATCTAATTCTTTATGATTTTAGTTCTATATATTTTTTAAATAGTTCATTATCAAAATTTTAATATTTCAATCTACAATCAAAAGGATCAGAAAGGGCGTTTATTCTACACTCTGCAAGTCGGGTAAGATTTCTCTCTTAGCCATCAAACCAGCAAAGTTGTCCTGCTCACAAAACAAATACACACAGGAATTTGTTACTTTTGAAATGCACTTTTGCTTGTTCAAGAAGAAATTTCAGCAGTCTGAAGAAAAGACCAGACAACGAACGATTGTCGTGTCAGAATCTTTTAAACAGAGCATGGTGTTGCGTTTATTCGAACAAATATGGTGAGTGACTTTTTTACGGATTTGTGAGACTCTGTAGCATGCACTTCCTTTCATTTCCCATTTTAAAAATTTCATTTATTTTCAACTTCTCCAAGTGCTGCAGAAAATAGTAAAATGCTCTGTAATTTAATTATCTTTCAGAAGAGCTCTTTGAGGGGGAAGCTGACGGCGCAGGAGACACTCGAGGAGCCTTCTCTGACTCTGAAGACATAGACCACCACTCCCTGATGGCCAGGAGATATGCAAATAGAATGTCGTCCACAAGCTCCTGGCCCGAATGTTTCAAGCCTGCTTTTACTCAAAAACTCACGTTTCAGTATGCTTTAGAGGGCGAACCTGTTGTGTTTACATGCAGACTGGTGGCCTATCCAACTCCAGAAATGACTTGGTTTCACAATAATAGGCCCGTCCCCACAGGTTTCCGTAGGGTGATAAGAACCGAGAATGACTTACACCAACACTCTTCCAGCTTAGAGGTGCAAAGGGTCCAAGCCCGAGATTCTGGCAGTTACAGGATCTTGGCAGTAAACAGTGAGGGGACCGCCGAGTCCAGTGCATCACTGCACGTTATCCAGAAAGGGCAAGACGAGAGGTACTTAGAATTTCTGAAAAGGGCAGAACAGACATGTGAAAACACGGGGAGTCTAGGGGGAAGGAGAGAGGAGAGGATAAAGGTGGGCCTGAGATTTACTGGCTCCCCCTTTAACAAAAGGCAAGTTGTGGAACAGAAGGGGATGATGAGAACCATACACTTTAGGACAGCGAGCCCTGTCAGGAGAGCAGCTTACGTGTGCAAGGACGAGTGGTCAGAAAGCAAATTCGATGTCAGAGGATGCCTGAGTGTAGGTGAGAATTTCCTAGATGAGGAAACCAAAATGAAGTTGCAGCGGTTACGGGAGGCAAGAAAAATCTTCTTAGAGAAAAGGAAATTATGTCTTTTAGACGCATCGTCTGAAATGAACTTGATGACCATGAGAAGTGAGGATCTTGTTAGGGAAGCCCCATTCTCTAGAGAGGAAGGGAAGATCGGGTTTGTGCATGAGTTTGCTGAAGACAGGGATAGGGTGGATAACTCAGTCAAAGGAATCATCCAGAATCCATACCCCCTTCCTAATCAAATACATCAAAATAGAGAACCTCCTTCAAGTGTCCAAACCACTGGTGATGAAGATCTCCAGGCTGAAAACAGCCTGAACCAAGAGACATTTCAAGAAGAAAGCCTCCTGGAAGGCTATTGGATTGAGCAAGACCTCGCAGGTGAAAACCCTCAGGCCAGGGAGCAGTTGGAAGATTCTGTGAGCAGCATCGTGGTCAGAGAACCATCCGCATCCACCTCTAATGAGGAAATGTGTGGATATGCGAGTAGCGGGATATATGAGGCTTCTGAGATGTCTCAAGTTCTCACACCATATTCCAGTGAGGCCTTGGGTACACTTGCAAATGCTGAAGACGCCGAAGACATAGACAGCAGAGGAGGAACACAGAGGGGTTGGCAAGAGGGGCAACGCCATGCTTCCACGAAAGCAGAAGAATTCAAAGCAGAGCGTGAGGAGAAAACAAGATCTTTTGAAAATTACATCCATAAACATCCGCAACGCTGCCCACCTTCATTTCTCCAGGATATTGAATCTCAAGAAGTCTATGAGGGTGACAGCTGTAAATTTGTGTGTCATTTTCAAGGATACCCTCAGCCCATTGTGACATGGTATAACAATGACATGCCCATACCACGTAGTCAAGGTTTTACCACTCATACATTCGAAAACTACTCAACATTAACCTTCCCTTCTGCTCAGCCCCATCATGGAGGCTCTATTACCTGTGTGCTGTTTAACCAGTATGGGACAGTGAAAGCAACCAGTATGCTTAGAGTGAGGCCAAAGCCAAGGTATGATTCCCAGCCTCATAAAGTCCCAGTATGGCCTGACCTCGCAGATGAAGAAGAAGAGCTGGCCTTGGTGTTTGACCAGGCAAGAAGTATTCATCCATCTTTTAGTCAAGAACATCCTCATATGTTAAAAACTCACCCCTCAGTCCTCCCCTCTGCAGACAGAGAGCTGCTTTCCTTCCCTGTAGAAATTCAGATAACAGCAGCCACTCCAACCCCAGAACAGAACAAAGAATACGGGGAGTTGTTTGAGTTGGAGCCTGAGGCAACATCTCGAGATCAAGCCATCCAGTCACCAAAACACAAATTTGTATTCTCCTCTGATATTACTAATGAGCCACCAAAAATGCTACAGGAAATGCCAAGGAGTGCCAGTTGTAGGGAAGGGAATTCTGTCATGCTTGAATGCCTAATATCGGGGGAGCCTCAGCCAGCAGTCGCATGGTTTCATAACGGGGTTCCTATAAAGCAGAGTCAAAAGTTTGAGATTGAAGAGGTTAATTATAGCTACAGATTATACATCAATGATGTCGATTTGCACGATTCTGGAAGGTATCAATGTGTGGCTGAAAATGATTCAGGCATAGCCGAGAGCATTTTAGATTTAACCGTGGAACCCATCCCTTACAGGGAGTATAGTCAGTTGGAAAATATAAGTGGAATTTATGCACAATATTCCAAAAATCAACAAACACAAGTTCAGGAGGAATCTGTAAGGACACATTTTTATGATAATCCAGTTGGTCCATTTACTGCCCAATCAAATGTAAAAGAGTATAGTGTAAGGGAGTGTTTTCAAAGCCTTGAGACAGTTGGGCAAGTGGACAAGATAAAAGAGGTATACTGTCCATCTCCTAGTGAAAAACTATCCAGGTCTATGCAGGATGCTTCTAGACCCTCAGATATCAATAAGTCTCACAGAACTGAATTCCTACAATGCCAAAATGGGGGACATATTCATGAGAGGTCTCAGTCAGAGGGTACCATTTATCCGTTTGTTGATGAGTTCAGAGAAGCTAACATTAGAAACGAAGTCAGAGATGGTTTTGGACATCATGGACCAGAATGGGGAAATATGAAAGTACATTCTCCAAGTGATAATATCCACTCCAAGAGAACCTCTGAGGCAGTTCAGGATGTGGAAGACTCGTCTGTCGTTACCTATGACGAAGCCCTTGAAGGAGAAAGGTACTACCCAGGCAAAAAAGTGAAGCATAAGATCATTGCATTTGAAAAGCTGCAGCGTGCAGAAAAGGGAGTTTTAGAAAAAAGAAGGACCAAGAAATCCTTTGTTACAGGCCCTCAAAAGAAATGGGGTAACAGAGAGTTTGCATTAAAGCAAAAGCAATCAGGCTGGAGCAACATGCATCAGGCAGAGGAAGTGGCTTCACACACAGAAGCAGATTCATCGAACATTGTAATGGATTTGAAGCAACTTTCCTCTCAAGCTCATGACGAATTTGAAACAGAAGAGAAGGGACAACAGGAAGAAATGCTTCCCCTAGATCAAGAAAAGGCTGAGCTTGAAGCACCTGTTACATTTGACCTCAAGCAGTTTCACTCACAGATAGAAAGTACAGACATGAATTTCCAAGATTTGGCCAATGGCCAACAAGGTAAAAGGCCTTTAGAACCTCAACAACCTGCTTCAGAAATGGCTAACCCCAAAGACATTGTCTTTGATCTAAAGCAAATGTATTCTCACATAGACGATCCAGGTGAGGCGTTCCAGGGCCAAGAAACTGAGAACAGGCAGGAAATGTGCCACAAGAAAGAGATTTCTGTCAACCAAAGCTTTCATGATGCCCAGGAAGAAAACACCTCAATTTTAAAAACTGATCATGTGCCTGAGTCTTATTCTGAAGTGGTCCATGGTGAATCATGGGCTTTATTTCAGACTCCATCTGCTGATGTGAAAGAAACTAACGTTTCTGAGACAAATGCTTCTGTAGAAAATGGAGACAAGAGTTTCATCTCCCAGTTGAAAAGGGCGGCGAGTGAGGAAGAGCTTTTGGAGGATCACGATATGGGGGACGGATCCACCATGGGACCAGCATGTGGTGTGACTCAGGAATATGAAGGAAATCTAGAAAACCCCAGAGGTGATGTCCATGGAGCAGATGTGCCTCACAGACAGCTGTCTCTGAGTCAGGACTTGCCATTCTTGATGACTGGAGAGCAGCAGGACCTAAAGGAACAGATAAGTGAGTCAATCCAGGTCTCAGGAGAAGAAACCTATCAGGAAGTTACCGTTCAAAATGAAAGCTTTGTCTCCACCATGGAAGGAGAAAAGACAGAGGAGAGTTTGCCTGAAAATCTCCCTAGATTGGAGGAGACCCAAACAACTGAAGAGGGGGCATCTGAGACCTCACTAACACAGTACTTACTTGCTGAGGGAAGGTATGAGGTGCCTGAAGTTAGAGACACCAAACGCAAGGCACAGCTCGTTCAGAGTGAGTCAGTGACTTCAATGGAGGTCGAAGAAGTAACTTTCAATACCGTGTATGAGTATTACAACCAGAAACAGGAATTCCTAGGGCGACCCTATTCTCCTGAGTCTGATATTTCAATTGATGTTGGGAGCACAAGCAGCGAAGACATATCTGAGTTAGATCAGTTCTATAGCCCACCATCGTCTGTAGAAAATTTAGAATCTCCAAAGTCTCTTGATTTATATTTTAAGCCTTCAGGGATAATTGAGCCATCCGTAGCAAATTCAAGAGCTGACACTCTTGAGAGATACTCAACACCTTCAGAGGAAAATGGAGAAAGATACTCCACACCCTCTGAAGGTGAAATACCAGAAAGATACTCCACACCCCCAGGGGAGGCTCTAGAGAGATACTCCACTCCCCCAGGAGAGGCTCTAGAGAGATACTCCACACCCCCAGGGGAGGCTCTAGAGAGATACTCCACTCCCCCAGGAGAGGCTCTAGAGAGATACTCCACTCCCCCAGGGGAGGCTCTGGAGAGATTTTTCACACCCCCAGGTGAGAAACTAGAGAGAGGTTCTGTTCCTACTAGAGGACCAAACCATAGTAGGAATGTAAGCATGAATCTGTCAAAACTAGAGAGGGAAGACAGCACTCCAAATGAGCATTTCCATACACCGACGGACGAGAGGATTTCACCTTATGAAACATGGCGTTCAGACTCATTCGGTACACCCAATGAAGCCATCGAACCCAAAGACAATGAAATGCCTCCATCTTTTATCGAGCCTCTAAGCAAAAGGAAGATATACGAAAATACAACATTGGGCTTCATCATTGAAGTCGAGGGTCTTCCGGTCCCTGGTGTGAAATGGTATAGGAATAGATCTTTGCTAGAGCCAGATGACAGAATCAAAATGGAAAGGGTGGGCAATGTGTGTTCTCTGGAAATTTCCAACGTTCAAAAAGGAGATGGGGGAGAGTACATGTGCCACGCGGTGAACATCATAGGGGAGGCAAAGAGCTTTGCAAAAGTAGACATCATACCTCAAGAGGAAAGAGCGGTGGCCCTGCCACCACCAGTAACCCACCAACACGTCATGGAGTTTGACGTGGCAAACGCCAACTCATCGAGAACACCGTCTCCTCAAGAGATCGTCCTGGAAGTGGAATTAGGTGAAAAAGATGTGAAGGAATTCGAGAAGCAGGTGAAGATAGTCACAGTTCCTGAATTTACTCCTGATCATAAAAGCATGATCGTGAGCTTAGATATTCTCCCGTTGAACTTAGTGGATCCCAGTGCGGAGTCCCAAGGGGAAGAAGGCAGAGAGTTTAAGATCGATTTAGAAGCCTTTGAAATGCCTCCTCGCTTTATAACGCCCATCTGCGATTTCAGAATTCCAGAAAATTCCACTGCTGTGTTCAAGTGTTCGGTCATAGGCATTCCTACCCCGGAAGTCCAGTGGTATAAGGAGTACATGTGCATTGAACCAGATGACACGAAGTATGTGATTAGCGAGGAGAAAGGGAGGCACAGCCTTAGAATCCGAGATGTTGGCCCTTCTGACAGTGCAACATACAGATGCAGAGCTCTGAACAGTGCAGGCGAGGCCATCTGCCGAGGCTTCCTCACCATGGGAGAATCCCAGGCCTCTGCTGTGGTCACCAGGACAAGCAAAGTGACTTTAAGCAGTCAGAAGGAGGAGCTAGTCTTAAGGAGCAAATACGCAGACAGCTTTTTTGAATTCCAGGTGGTGGAAGGCCCTCCCAGGTTCATCAAAGGTATTTCTGATTGCCGTGCTCCCTTAGGGACAGCGGCGTATTTCCAGTGTTTAGTCCGTGGTTCACCGAGACCCACCGTTTCTTGGTACAAAAATGGAAGAGTGGTCCAGGGATCAAGGTTCAGTGCTGAGGAAAGTGGTATAGGGTTCCACAATCTGTTCATAACAGGCTTAACTAAAGGTGACGAGGGGGAGTACAGCTGTGTAGCTACGAACAACTCAGGAACAGCTAGGAGCAATGCCATCCTCACCCTCTTAAAGTGGGATGTCTCAGGGCCTTGGTCACCCCCAGAGTCTACGGATTAGCAACCTTCCAAGTGTAGCCACTATATTTGGATCATGACACAGAAGACCCCGGGAGATAGTCTTTCTATGTAGAAATCTCATCTTCTTCATGCATGTAAATATTCTGTGATCTAAACCCTGGAACCATCACCTGTATCAGTTATACCATGTGTCATCCAGCACGATTAAACACCTCCTTGGACACCTGATTGTTTGTGTTTGTACTTCTCCGTCACCTCTCCTCCACAGAGTGTCTCAGCGCCTTCTTTTGTCCCGTATACTATAGATGCATGGTGGAAGGAAGGGTGACCATATCGGATAACTGTGGATAACCTGGTAAGAGAAAACTCCCTCTGGCCCTAAGTAATGTTTTAATTAGAAGCCTCTTCGAATTCAGACACACCGATATTGATTTAGTTAGATGTCAGAGGCCAAAACCAGCCATAAACTCAAGGTTGCCCAAATGATAGCCAACTTAACAGTCTGTTTATGTCGCAGCCTTGGTAATTGGGCATACATAAAGGTAACGGTCTTTTCACATTTAAAAATACTTTGTTTTCTCATTTGGGGTATCAAGTAAAGTGCAGTGTTTAATTTATCATTGACCTGGGGGTATTACCACGTCCATCTAAATATAAATTTTTAACTATATGCCAGTGTCAGAATCTCTGAGTTAGACAGAACAAGGTAGGACATGTTTATAATTGAGAAAATATGGTAGTTTTTGTTTAGTATATATAACGACAGAGTAAGTTTTCTTATTATTTTTATAGAATGTTTAAACATTAAAAAACAACTAGGAATCAACAAATATTCAAATTCCAGTAGGATGTTTATGTTTATAAGGTGAAAATTTAAGTTTGTTTTTCCATTTTAATAATTCACGGTGCTTTGACATTGCGATTATGAATCAATGTGGACCTTGGCCTTTGGATGTAAGACATAATAAATATGAAAAAATCCGTTTTCTTATGTAACAGTGTAGAGTTAAGTCAAAAGGCCTCATAGGTTATAAAGCCCATAGAAAGATTCTTTGTCACCCAATACAACTAAACATAACAATTTTCATCTTGTAATAGAGGAGAACCACAGAAGAGACAATGAGATTATTAGCCTAGCCTTCCTTTCTTAAGTTATGATCATGGCCTACTGGTTGCACTCAAGGACTGCATTCAGCAATATTTAAGGATCATAATCGTATTAACCATATTAACATTGATTACCAAATACCATTTATGTCAGATTTAATTTCCATAAGAACTTATATAGCTGCCACATTAATTGCTTCTTTTATCTGTTGATGCTGTCTTTGCAATGGAAGTTCCCACACATCATCTGAAACAAAAGATTAGAAGCATGTGTAGGAAACGGGCAGACCAGTCAGTCGTCTCAGTCCTCTCAAATTTTTAAAAATCGTATTTGTTTAAAGTGACCACCATCTAGTGATAGATTAAACAACTGTAGAAGAACGATTTTTACTTCAACCACAGAGTACATAATACCTTTGGTAATAATTTAGATATAATATACCACACCAGTGTCCCTGCAGTAAAACTAATTCTGTAGCAAAGGGACTTAGTGTTTTTCCTACATTTAGTCATATGCTGCATGTTCTCTTAATTAGAAATCCATGCAATAGCCAACATGACAGGCACACTTAACCCACGTTATCACAAGCACCGTCTCACACACACACACACACACACACACACACACACACACACACACACACACAAAATCCAGAAAAGCAAATGTAAACAGGGGAGGAGGAAGATGTTTTCATAGTTGTTGATTTTTAAATGTATATTTTCACTCCCAGAAGAATGAAGGCTTTGGTTTTCTTATTATGATTCCATTAGTCTCAGATGCATTGGTCTTGAGGGTGTGTTGGATAATAACTGAAAGGAAAAAATAAGCCTCCCCCACACTTATAATCATGCGATGGAATCTTTTATTTTCTCACTCAATGACACACAACTTGAAAGCTTGGGATATGAATTTCCCCGACGCTTGATAAAGAATTCCATGTGTTACACAGAGTCGTTTAGCAGTCATCGTGAGATACTGTAGACTCGGGTGATTTTAGCTACAGCTTTCATAGTTGGGCCCATGCGAGGCTCGTGCACTGTATTTTTGTGTGTATGATAAATACTCCGTGTTTTGGAACAGGGGAAATTTTTTAAAATATTTTTACATATTAGCAGCTCAAGGTTCTTTAACTACATCCACGTCTGTTCCCTTCCCAAGTATTTTGGGGAGTAAAGAGAAGGGAAAGCTAATATACTTAGCACAGAGGCAAAGCTAAGTGGCCACTGATAGTCTTTTGAGTATGAAGTCATCAGTGGCTTATTAGGACAGTCACAAGTAGCTTAGTAAGTAAGTATGCCACACTTGAACTTCTCTCTGAGCCTCCAGCTCATTCTGCCCCCTTTGACTCCAGACAGGAAGGCGCTGCCCCAGTTTTCATCAGAGAAATAGCAGATGTTAAAATAAGCGTTGAAGACGTAGCTAAATTGTCAGATTTTTTACATGCTATAGACAAGTTTCCCTAGTGTTTTATAGCCAGGAGGCATGAGTCCTGTCTTCCAATATGCTAAAGCACTTGACCAGCAAGGAATTAAGGCACAGAACTATTCAGTGTAAAATGAGAGAAGTGGATTAATAAAATTAAACTACCATTTATTTAGGGAATAAAACTTGCAGTAACAGGGCAGTCCAATATCCCCAGCAGACTGAATTAAGAACCTACTTCCTTTTGATAAGCTACCTGTCTCTCACTTGGTTGTTTGAGATCCTGTTAAAAGAGTGCATGTTACTCGGTGCCCCCTATACAACTGCCTTCCCATAAATTGTCATCAATGTTTGAATATTGGAGTCATTTTTTCTTATTTCTGCCTTCTGCTTTCTTAACTGTCTTATTATAAAATATCTCTCGAAGTACGTTGACAAGTTATGTGAGTGACAGGAGACCTGATTTCCTAATATCAGCAGTTCCTGCAGGAGTCAGAAATCAAACCTTTCCTATAGCCTCATATAGGAAGGGCACCAAACAGGCCTAGAACTGGGAATGCCCCTGCCTCAGTCTTTGAACCTGGGACTATGCCTGGCTAGCCTTTGGTTTTGTTATTGTTGCTGATATCTGTTTAGAAGGGCTAGTTTAAACATGTTTTCTTTGAAAATGATCACTAAATTCAAGAAAGTCCCATATAGCAATTGTATGTCTTGTTAGAAGTTGATGCAAGTGACCCTGGATTTACGATTTATTAAATGTTTATCTAGCACTTCTTCAAACTTCAGATCCAGATGTGTATTGCATTCGTGAACCTGAACAGATGAATTGGGTATAAAGTTGCTTTTTGTGCACTTGTTATAATTGCTTGATTTTCCTCGATAGCCTAAGAAAGTTAGGAACGCTGCGGGTTTTTGATAAGTTAACCTCACCACAACCTTGTTTCAATGCAGAAGGTCACTAATTGGTGTCTAATTCTTTGATACTGTTTGTTAAATGAAATCGTATGGTGACGTCATAATAATTTCTCTCCACACAGAAATTGCTAGCATTCTGTCTGCCAAGGAAGATTTTCAAACCTATAGTTCTGACCTACCTAATGAGAATGGAACACTTGAACTTCTGTCTGGGCCTCCAGCTCATTCCACCCAGTTTGATTCCAGACAGGAAGGCGCTGTCCCAGTTTTCATCAAAGAAATATCAGACGTTGAAATAAGCATTGAAGACGTAGCTAAATTGTCTGTTACTGTCGTTGGCTGCCCCAAGCCTAAAATTCAGTGGTTCTTTAATGGGATGCTATTAACCCCTTCTGCTGACTACAAATTTGTCTTTGATGGGAATAACCACAGCCTAATCATTCTGTTCACCAGATTTCAGGATGAGGGGGAGTACACGTGCATGGCCAGTAATGAATACGGAAGGGCAGTATGTAGTGCTCACCTAAAAGTAAGCCCTAAAGGAGAGAGGAGCAAGGACAAGGGATCAGTAGTGAAGGAAACTCTGGAGAAGCCTGAAGAACCTTGTTTGCCTTACTTTCTCAAGGAGTTAAAACCCGTGCACTGTGCTCCAGGAATCCCGGCTGTCTTTGAGTACTTGGTGCATGGAGAGCCTGCCCCCACTGTTTTATGGTTCAAAGAAGACATGCCGCTTTATACCAACGTTTGTTACACCATCATTCACAATCCTGACGGCTCTGGGACCTTTATTGTTAATGACCCTCAGAGGGGAGATAGTGGCCTGTACATCTGTAAGGCCGAGAACCTATGGGGGACATCCACCTGTACCGCAGAGCTTCTTGTGCTTCCGGAAGACACAGATGTGCCCGATGCCTCCTGCAAGGAAGAGTCCACCTCAGGAGTTCCTGGTGATTTTCTGGAAACATCTGCAAGAGGCCTTTCCGTTCAGGCATTTGACTCAGAGCAGGAAATTACAGCTTTTGCCAAGGGTGCTTTAGTTGCAGAGGAAAAGCTGCAGCTTCCTTATGAGCATAAGGTTGACAGCAGTGAACTGGGTACTGGGGTGACTCTAGGGGCTCAGAAGCTGCAACCCGTTATCATGTCCACTCTCCAGGGCACTGGGGAGCTGCCTTCCATAGATGGTGCCGTTCACACACAGCCAGGCAAAGAACCGCCCCCCACTTTACACCTGCAGACTGTCCAGTCTCAGAGGACCCTCCCCAAGGAAGATACTCTACAGTTTGAAGAGCCTGAGGAACTCTGCCCGGGTGCCTCATCTGCAGCACAAGTGAGTTCAGTCACCGTCAAGCCTCTGATAACCCTAACAGCTGAACCCAAAGGGAAGTCTCCACAGTCTTCAACAGCAGCTCCTGATGGTTCCCTTCTGTCCTCTGTCACTGAAGAAACACTCCATCTAGGAGAAAAGATGATCTCGGAAGTGGACAAAGAGCAAAGAGCTCTCCTCCTGAGTCAGAGCATAGCTGAGGGGTGTGTGGAAAGTTTAGAGGCGCTTAATGTTGCAGTCTCTGAGGTGCGCTCTGAGCCCCAAGTCCCTTTCCAACACACATGCATAGAAGAAGGCAAAACCCTGATGGCTAGTGCAGATACTCTCGAAAGCACAGGGCAAAACGTTGCCCTGAGGACCGAGGAGGGCAAGTCCCTAAGCTTCCCACTAGCACTTGAGGAAAAGCAGGTCCTACTTAAGGAAGAGCAATCAGAGGTCATGGCAGTGCCCACTAGCCAAACCTCTAAGCCTAAGAAAGAGCCCGAGGCAGTAAAGGGAGTGAAGGAGGTACAAGAAAGTGACCTGCTTTCTAAGGAAACATTGTTTTCTAGTATTCCCAAAGAGCAGCGACTACATCTGAAAACTCAGGTCCGAAGGGCTTTGCAGGCTGCCGTGGCCAGGGAGCAAGCAAGTCTTTTCTCCGAGTGGCTAAGAAACATTGACAAGGTGGAGGTCACAGCCGTAAACTTCACTCAAGAGCCCAAACGTATCCTGTGCACCTACCTTATCACCTCGGTGAAATCACTAACGGAAGAGTTAACCCTCACCATTGAAGACATAGATCCTCAGATGGCTAACCTGGAAACTGAACTTAAGGATGCCTTGTGCTCCATTGTCTGTGAAGAAAGAAACATCTTAATGGCTGAGGATCCGAGGTTTCAGGAAGAAGACAAAATAGGTGTGCAAGCAGGGAGAGGTCACCTTTCAGATGCACAGAAAGTTGAAACTGTCATAGAAGCTGAAGCCGACTTGAAGTACCTTGTCCCCAAAGAAGAGGTCAGCTGGTTGAACGTGGAGAGTCACTTCAAAGATGGAGATACCGATGAGGTTCCACAGACTGAGACTCTGAAGGTGGCAGAAGAGGGTGATACCCAGAAGACCAGTACAGTGAGGTCACAAGAAGAAGCTGAGGGTCCCTTAGCTGACCTTTGCCCTACTATACTTAAACCCTTAGTGGATACCATTTCTGAGAAAGGAGATACCGTCCACCTTACGTCATCCATATCAAATGCTAAGGAGGTGAACTGGTATTTCAAGGGTGACCTGGTGCCTCCAGGTGCCAAGTTCCAGTGCCTAAAAGAGGAGAATGCATACACCCTGGTAATCGAGTCAGTAAAGACAGAGGACGAAGGGGAGTATGTCTGTGAAGCCTCAAACGGCAATGGGAAAGCAATGACATCAGCCAAGCTCACTGTGGGAGAAAGAGGTTGGACTTTAAGGAGTAAATGCATCAGGCTCGGTTCTAATGTCCACCACTTTGTAATGATGTAGGCGTCACCACTGACTTTTCACTGTTGGCCACTGTTTCAGGATGCCAGCCATTTTCAGGAGGATTGAAAGTACAGACATAATCATGGTTATTAACGTACGTTTCTCACTGCCTGGTTGGGTCGTACATTATCATAGCCTCACTGCTACTTCTTCAATAAGACATATTCTTGTATGCTTTATGGTGATGAATACATTTTCCTACGAAAATGTTTCGATAATATATAATAATAAAGTTTTCAGTGCACGGGCGCTCCGAAACCACCAGGCTCTTCTCTAAACTCAGCGTGACCATGATTAGTTGTCTTCTCTTTCCGTCTGTTGGCTGTTGTCTCACCTCACCACGCCAGCTGGTCTATCTTGTGTTTGCACCTTATTTTCGGTTCCTAGACGGCAGGGTGTGTTTCAATGGTACACCCTGTGGTTGCGCATGCACACACACTGCGTTAGGTTTTAATAATGCCCCCCCCCCCGCAATTCACTGCAGAGTAACAATGGAAAATGTCACGTGCTTCTTTTTTGTCCTTTGTTTTTGTTTTTCTTTTTTTCTTTTGCTTTGCCTTCACGACTGTTCTCATCTCCCAGCCACGCGCCTTCGAGTGCTGCAAACCGTCTCACCAATTTCACCTGTCAATTTTGTTAACAGCGACAAAAGTTAGCCTGCAAAGAGAAATGCGGGATGCCTGGGAAGGGGGCATGCTAACGGGTTCTGCTTCTGTTCGCAGCTGCCCCTGTGATCAAAAGGAGAATTGAGCCCTTGGAAGTAGCTCTGGGCCACCTAGCCAAATTCACCTGTGAGATCCAAGGAGCCCCCAGTGTCCGGTTCCAGTGGTTCAAAGCTGGCAGAGAGATTTATGAGAGCGACAAGTGTTCCATTCGATCTTCGAACTACATCTCCAGCCTGGAGATCCTGAGGACCCAGGTCGTTGACTGTGGCGAGTATACCTGCAAAGCCTCCAACGAGTATGGCAGTGTCAGCTGCACCGCCACGCTGACCGTGACAGGTAAATGCCACACACTCAGCCAGGGGTGCAGTCACCTCATCTTAGGGTGTGTGGTGCTTTTCGTACAGGTGCAGAGCGTGTCACCACTGGGGGGATACTGACATCCTCTGTGGTATCACGTTGACTGAGGACCACAGAGGGCATGGGGACAAGTCATTCTTCAGTCACATTTCTGCCTGCAGCCAGAGCAAAAGTTTCGTGATTGGAGGGGAAAATGTTAAGTCATCAATTGAGCCTGACTTTGCTCTTAATGTGAAACATTTGAGAAATGTTTGGTGCTACTAAAAAATTAAAAAATAAATAACCAGGCAGTGGTGGTGATGCACACCTTTAATCCCAGCACTCAAGAGACAGAGGCAGATGGAGCCATGAGTTTGAGGCCAACCTGGTCTACAGAGTGAATTCCAGGACAGCCAGGGCTACATAAAAAAAAAAAAAAACAAAAAACAAAAAACAAAACAAAAAACCCTTGTCTCAAAAAAATCCTCTATATACTTGATTATAACAACCCAAATAACCAATCAGAAATAGTGACAGAGTTACAAATAAAGCCAGAATATGCAGCTAACATTAAACAAAGTTCAGTAATAAGATAGGCACTAGGGCAGGGCTTCAAACTAAGGATGCTCACTCCGGACTTCTAACTTTAAAATAAGGGCAATTACACAAATACTCTATTCTCAATATCCTAATTGACATGAAGGGTAAATTTCAATGTGTTAATCCCCAACAAATGATTGAATTTCCTCCTTGTCAAAAAAAAAATTAGTCCCTCTTTCTTTCTTTCCTTCCTTCCTCTCTCCCTTTCTTCTCCCTCTGTCCCTCCTTCCCTCCCTCCTTCTTTTCTTTCCTTGCTTCCTTTCTCCCTCCCTCCCTTCCTCCCTCCCTCCCCTCCCTCATTTTCTCCCTCCCACCCACCCACCCTTCCTCCCTCCCTCCCTTCCTCCCCCCTCCCTCATTTCCCCCTCCCTCATTTCCTCCCTCCCACCCACCCACCCTTCCTCCCTCCCTCCCTTCCTCCCCCCTCCCTCATTTCCTCCCTCCCTCCTTTCCTTCCTTCCCTCCCCCTCCTTTTCTTAGTAGTGGCTTGAAACTCAGCAGTGATCGAAGAGACTCTCCCTGGGTAGGAGGGCTGCTCTTAGGTGCAAGTCTTACTCAATGAGAATGTCAAGGAGAAGGAAGCCTGCTCATCCACCTCAGAAAAAGGAGTTCTTTGAAGCATTTTTTTTCTTTGAAACTTTATTCCACAGTAGAAAATCTCCAAGATTCCAGGAAACCTCTACAGTGGCGTTTCCATGCAGATAATACTGTGGCATTCTTCTTCACTTTTATTGGTTTGAGATTAAGATAATTACACTATTTACCCTTTCTTCCCTCTGCCCCCTCCTAGATAACCCTCCTTGCTTTCTCTTTTCATTATTCATGGTCTCTTTTTTGTTAATTGCTGTAACATGTATAACAGATATAGATTCCTAAATAAACCCCGTTCAGTCCGTGTAATGTTACTTGTAGGTTTTCCTGACTGTTGGGTATTAGGTAACCAATTGGTGTGTTCCTCCCTGGGAAAGACTATGTTTCCCACCCACAGTTTTCTTAGTTGCCTGTAGGGGCTGAGGCCTCATGGACTTTTCTCCATGATGCTACTATTCTTAATGACAGCTAAGGATTTTTTTTTTACACAAATTAGCCCAGCCCAGTAATGGGGCTGACCCAAATCTTTAGCTCCTTTGTTTTTAAAGGACAGGGAGTTAGCGTCTGTGTCTCTTATCAGCAAGAGAAGAACCTCAAGCTTTGCTTCATAATGGTGAATGGGAATAGGAAGTTTCTGCTGTGAAATATTTTGCATGATTTGATGTGAACTGATATAAGGATTTCCTGCCATCCCAGAGGGTTAGAACGACCTCTGTAAGGTTCCATAATGTTTCAATCTTACCCCATTTTCAGACGACCCATGAATTTTCTCAACCTTTCTTCTGGTCTTCTAATTTACAAAAGTAAAATTACTGAATTTTTTTATTACATAGTTCTAACTTTTGACCCTCTGGTGTAACAGAGAAAGCCTTAGCAACACTGCTTCTCGAGGGAACAAATGTCTTTTCCTTCGCTAGAGACAATTCATCCTTCTCCTTTCCCAACCTTTGGTCTTATCCCCACACTGTTGTTTAAGGCAATGTCTTCTGTTCACCTGGCGACATAACTTATCTCTTTCTGCCTTGGAATATGTTATTGCAGTGGGAACTTTGGTGCAGACCACATGTAACACGGAAACCTTTCTTTTGCAGAGGCGTATCCACCAACCTTTCTCTCCAGGCCCAAGTCCCTTACGACTTTCGTGGGTAAGGCAGCCAAGTTTCTCTGCACAGTGTCAGGGACTCCGGTGATTGAGACCATCTGGCAGAAAGACGGTACTGCCCTGTCGCCGTCACCTGACTGCCGGATCACAGACGCAGACAACAAGCACAGTTTAGAACTCTCAAATCTTACTGTTCAGGACAGGGGTGTTTACTCTTGTAAGGCTTCTAACAAATTCGGAGCAGATATCTGCCAAGCCGAGTTGACCATCATTGACAAACCCCACTTCATTAAAGAGTTGGAGCCTGTGCAGTCCGCCATCAATAAGAAGATCCACCTTGAATGCCAAGTAGATGAGGATAGGAAAGTTAGCATCACGTGGAGCAAAGATGGGCAAAAACTGCCCGCTGGGAAAGACTACAAGATCTATTTTGAAGATAAAATAGCATCACTTGAGATTCCTCTGGCCAAACTCAAAGATTCGGGAACCTATTCATGCACAGCTTCCAATGAGGCTGGGAGCAGTTCCTCGTCTGCCACAGTCGCGGTCCGAGGTAAGAGTGCCTGGCAGCTCTCTGCCACTTCCTGTCTGAAAGGAAGCCTTGGAAGGGTCTCCCTCTTCTGTGAACATTCTCTGACAGCTCTACCATCCCTATCCTTTGTTATTAATTAAATTCTCAACGTAAACCTCTGGGTCTGGGAAAGTGGTGACATCAGTTGGTAGGCTGTCATTTGGTTGGTTTTATTTTTGTTTAATCTTCTTAAGAGTCCGCTTACTTTTTTTTTTAACAAAGGCAATTATAAATCTCGCTTAAAATTTAAATGTGTGGGCAACTCTTAGCCGTCTTCTTTTTAAATAATTTATTTTGAAGTGATAATGAATTAACTTAATTTCCCTTTCCTCCCTCTTCACCATCCCATACACCCCTCCTTGTTCTCTTGCAAATCTACCGCCTCTTTTTTTTTTAAATTATTATTAACTGTTGTCTATACACACATACCCTTAAATACACAAATGCGACCTGCTTCATCTATAGAATGCTATTGGTACATATGTTTTCAGGACTAACCGTTTGGTGTTGGATAACCAATCGACATGCTCCTCCCTGGGGAACACTATGTCTCCTTCTCTCAGCTTTCCTCAGCTGCCTGCAGTCCTTTGTGTGGGTTGAAAGCTGGTGGGACACCCTGCCCCATCCAATAGATGTTAGCATGTCTATTATTGCTGTCTTTGTTCAGAAAGTCACTCTTCATATAGATATAGTCTGCTTGCTTGTGTCTTTTTTTTTCTTTTGTCCTTTCTATCAAGGGATGAGAAAAGTGTTTCTGAATGAAGGGAAAGGGCAGAATGTATCATGGCTTGCTCAGAAGTTTTGTCAAGATTCGTTTTCTGTCTTTTGTCACATGTGTCTGCTTCTCTTTTGTGGTGTGTACGGTTCAGTCATCCTCTCCATTTTTTTTCCCTACGCATCATGTAGAACCGCCATCCTTCGTGAAGAAGGTGGATCCCTCTTATTTAATGCTCCCGGGCGAATCAGCGCGCCTCCATTGCAAGCTGAAAGGCTCACCTGTGATCCAGGTCACTTGGTTCAAAAATAACAAAGAACTTAGTGAAAGCAACACGGTCCGCATGTCTTTTGCCAATTCTGAGGCTATCCTCGACATCACTGATGTAAAAGTTGATGACAGCGGCACATACTCCTGTGAAGCCACCAATGACGCGGGCAGTGACAGCTGCAGTACTGAAGTAGTTATCAAAGGTTTGTCCGCTGAGCCGCCAGCGCTCGCTTCCCTGAGAACATTTGCCTTTCTTTCCTTTGCTTGTAACTCACAGCTCACTCTGTGCTTTGTGCTTTTGTAGAGCCTCCCTCTTTCATCAAAACTCTTGAGCCTGCACACATAGTGCGAGGGGCCAATGCACTGCTTCAGTGTGAGGTCGCGGGCACGGGACCCTTCGAAGTTAGCTGGTTTAAAGACAAGAAGCAAATCCGAAGTAGTAAAAAGTACAGGTTGTTTACTCAGAAGACCTTTGTGTTTCTGGAAATCACATCTTTCAATAGCGCCGACGTTGGCGATTACGAATGTGTGGTGGCTAATGAAGTTGGAAAGTGTGGCTGTGTTGCCACACACTTGCTAAAAGGTCAGTGAGGGGGGGTGGGATGTTCCTGTAAATGGCCCAAATAGCTTTCTTAAACCGTGGAAAGAAAGCTAATTCTTTTCCTTTCTTCTGACCTTTGCAATGTGCTTTTGCCTTAGTTTGAACTCTGGGCCAAGGGCTTTTATTCGAGTCTTCATCTTGATATGAGCAGAAATGTTTATTAAATCGTAGCAAAAGGGAATTACGTAAAAAGTCATTTTGCTCACTGGCATTTCTTTCTGTGCCTCTCTTGAATGGAATTGATAGTTCTTCTTGTTAATTTCTTTCTTCTTTCTAATAAATGAGGGATGGGAAATGGTTGCATTGGACAAGGGAAACAACCTGGATGACCCCCTGCAGCAGTGGCGATGGGGCTGAGAGTGCCTGGGAACTGACAGCCTGTCTGCCTTCTTTCCTTAACTAGAACCACCAACCTTTGTCAAGAAAGTAGATGACTTTACAGCCCTAGCAGGACAAACTGTTACCTTACAAGCTGCCGTGAGAGGGTCAGAACCCATTTCTGTCATGTGGATGAAAGGCCAAGAAGTCATTAAAGAGGATGGAAAAATCAAAATGAGCTTTTCCAGTGGAGTTGCAGTCTTGACCATCTCTGATGTTCAGATCGGTTTGGGTGGCAAATACACGTGCCTAGCTGAAAACGAAGCTGGGAGCCAGACGTCTGTCGGGGAGTTGATAGTGAAAGGTTCGTGTAGGGACATTTTAACTTCTAAGTGCCCTTTTCACTTAAAGTGAAGCCTTAATTCACACTAAGGAACCCTAACTGTCTGATGCCTTTGTAGAACCTGCCAAAATCATTGAGCGAGCAGAACTGATCCAGGTGACCGCAGGGGACCCAGCCACTCTGGAGTACACAGTCTCGGGCACCCCAGAACTCAAGCCCAAGTGGTACAAAGACGGGAGACCCTTGGTTGCTAGTAAAAAGTACCGAATCAGTTTTAAAAACAACATTGCCCAGCTGAAATTTTATTCCGCTGAACTGCACGACAGTGGCCAGTACACATTTGAGATTTCCAACGAAGTGGGTAGCAGCTCATGTGAGACCACGTTTACTGTGTTAGGTTAGTATTTTTAGGAAACCATGTTACGTCGTGCTCTACAACCCATCAAAGCTGTCCAGAGGTGAAGCACTGGGCAGTCTGCCATATTGATCTCGCTTTCTTTCTTATACCATGAACAGATCGAGACATCGCTCCACTATTCACCAAACCCTTACGTAACGTGGACAGTGTCGTTGGCGGTGCCTGCAGGTTAGACTGCAAAATCGCCGGCTCACTCCCCATGAGGGTTTCCTGGTTTAAGGATGGCAAGGAAATCGCTGCTTCTGACAGATACCAGATAGCATTTGTGGAAGGCACAGCCTCTTTGGAGATCAGTAGAGTAGACATGAACGACGCAGGGAATTTCACCTGTCGGGCCACAAATTCTGTGGGCAGCAAAGACAGCAGAGGAGCCCTGATTGTGCAAGGTTGGCTAGGAACTTTGTAGTCTGTTTTACCAATGTTCAAATTAAGCCAACTTCCATTGGGTCCAGACTTGTAACTCCTTCAAATTCTGTCTTCTACCTCTTCTTCAGAACCACCCAGTTTTGTAACTAAGCCAGAGTCCAGGGATGTTCTGCCTGGCTCGGCAGTCTGTCTGAAGAGTGCTTTCCAAGGATCTACTCCCCTTACCATCAGGTGGTTTAAGGGCGACAAGGAGTTGGTTTCTGGTGGGAGCTGTTATATTACCAAAGAAGCCTCAGAGAGTTCCCTGGAGCTCTACGCAGTGAAAACCACGGATTCGGGCACTTACACGTGCAAAGTCAGCAACGTAGCCGGGAGTGTGGAGTGCAGTGCAAACTTGTTTGTGAAAGGTTTGCATTCTTCTTTTGACACCTTTGGGCGGCCCCGAGACCCTTTCTACATAAGCGTCTTCCTCTTTTCTACTGCTCTTCTTAATAACTCCCTTCCTTCCACAGAGCCCGCTACATTTACTGAAAAGTTAGAACCATCACAACTGTTAAAGAAAGGAGATGCCACTCAGCTAGTCTGCAAAGTCACGGGCACCCCTCCAATTAAGATAACTTGGTTTGCGAATGACCGAGAACTGAGGGAGAGCAGCAAACACAAGATGTCTTTTGTGGAGTCCACTGCGGTTTTAAGGCTTACCGATGTGGCCATTGAAGACAGTGGGGAATACATGTGTGAGGCTCAAAACGAGGCTGGCAGTGACCACTGCACTAGCATTGTCATAGTCAAAGGTCGGTTCTCACCTCATCCCCATGTGACCAAACTTTGGGCTCACAGCACAGGTCCTTGCCCATTAACACAGGCCATTCTTTTCTACTATAGAGTCACCTTACTTTACCAAGGAATTTAAGTCCATTGAAGTATTAAAGGAGTATGATGTCATGCTGCTGGCCGAGGTGGCAGGCACCCCTCCCTTTGAGATCACTTGGTTCAAAGACAACACAACCCTTCGAAGCGGTAGAAAGTATAAAACCTTCATTCAGGATCAGCTGGTGAGCCTGCAGATCCTCAAGTTTGTAGCTTCAGATGCAGGTGAATACCAGTGCCGGGTGACCAACGAGGTGGGCAGCAGTACCTGCAGTGCCCGGGTGACATTAAGAGGTCAGTGTTGGCTTAGTTGATGGACGGGCTCTCCTACCCAGACACATGTTAAGTTTCTAGATTCGGTCTTGCCGTAGCACTGATTGAGAACCCGTTCTTCTGATAGAACCCCCGTCCTTCATTAAGAAGATCGAAACCACCAGTTCCCTCCGTGGAGGTACAGCTGCCTTCCAGGCCACTCTGAAAGGCTCCTTGCCAATCACTGTGACGTGGTTAAAAGACAATGATGAGATCACCGAAGATGACAATATAAGAATGACTTTTGAGAACAACGTGGCTAGTCTATACCTCAGTGGTATTGAAGTCAAGCATGATGGGAAATATGTCTGTCAAGCCAAAAATGATGCAGGCATACAAAGGTGTTCTGCATTACTCTCAGTGAAAGGTTGGTCCGGAAATCGACCTTGGGTTGGAGGGAGAAATAGATAATAGACCATACAGCGGGGCACTTCATAGCCCATACCTGTCCTTTGTCTTCTACAGAACCTGCGACAATAACAGAGGAAGCTGTGTCCATAGATGTCACTCAAGGAGACCCAGCCACTTTGCAAGTTAAATTTTCAGGGACTAAGGAGATTTCAGCCAAATGGTTTAAGGATGGCCAAGAACTTACCCTGGGTCCAAAATACAAAATCAGTGTCACTGACACAGTCTCAATACTAAAGATTATTTCCACAGAGAAGAAAGATAGTGGAGAATATACTTTTGAGGTCCAAAACGATGTTGGGAGAAGCAGCTGCAAGGCTAGCATTAATGTCTTAGGTTGGTATTGTTTCTACTGATAGAAGTTGAGTGTTTCAGGGGCTCTTCTTCTTGTATGATTTAAGAAAAAACACAGGGCTCTGGGTACAGTTCAATAAAAGAATACACTTGCCTTGTGTGTACAAGATACTGGGTTCAGGTCTTAGCACCTTGTGGTCAGAGACAGAGAAGTGGGGAAGAGAGGAAGAGGGAGAGGGAGAGAGAATGTTAAGAGAGAGAACAAAAATAGTTAGATTAACCTAACCTTTTCTTGCTTTTTGTTGGCTAGATCTTATTATACCTCCTTCATTCACCAAAAAACTGAGAAAGATGGACAGCATTAAAGGGTCTTTTATCGACTTAGAGTGTATAGTGGCTGGATCACATCCCATAAGCATCCAATGGTTCAAAGACGACCAAGAAATCTCAGCTAGTGACAAGTACAAATTCTCTTTTCATGACAATACTGCCTTCTTAGAGATCAGTCAGCTGGAAGGCACAGACAGTGGAACTTACACCTGTTCTGCCACCAACAAGGCAGGCCACAGCCAGTGCAGTGGTCACCTGACAGTCAAAGGTTGGCAATTTTTAATCTCTATCTTTCCAAACTTTATTGCCTTACACTTCTTAATTTCCCCTTCATTGAGTTCTAAAATAAATTGTCTCTCTCTTTTGCTTCCTGTTCTTTCATACCAGAACCCCCTTACTTCGTGGAAAAGCCACAGTCACAAGATGTGAATCCCAGCACAAGGGTTCAATTGAAGGCTCTTGTGGGTGGCACTGCACCCATGACAATAAAGTGGTTTAAAGATAACAAGGAGCTGCACCCTGGGGCAGCTCGCTCGGTTTGGAAGGATGACACCTCCACCATTCTTGAACTCTTTTCAGCCAAAGCTGCCGACTCCGGGACCTACATTTGCCAGCTAAGCAATGATGTTGGCACGACAAGCAGTAAAGCCACCATCTTTGTAAAAGGTCTGGTCTCTAGATCGTCTCTTTTTTTCTTGCTTGCTTAACTGGTCTTTGGGAAGGGAAAGTTCATTAAGAAAATGGTTTCGTTTGTTGAGCTTTGTTTTAAAAACCATTCAGCATGTTGCTCTCTTTTTTCCTTCTTCTTTAGAACCTCCTCAATTCATTAAGAAGCCCAGCCCAGTGCTAGTGCTGAGAAATGGACAGTCAACAACATTTGAATGCCAAGTAACAGGCACCCCGGAAATCAGAGTGTCTTGGTATTTGGATGGGAATGAAATAACAGATCTTAGGAGATACGGCATTTCTTTTGTGGATGGTTTAGCCACTTTCCAGATTTCTAATGCCAGGGTTGAAAATAGTGGGACTTACGTCTGTGAAGCTCGAAATGACGCAGGCACTGCGAGCTGTAGCATCGAACTAAAAGTGAAAGGTTCGTTATGGAGTCCGCTTTGCGTTTTAGCCGGGCTGCCTGCGGGGGCCGAGGTTTCTCTTGAGTTAAGCTTCTCTCTGTCCTCCTTTTGACTCTGTAGAGCCTCCCATCTTTATCAGGGAGCTGGAGCCTGTGGAGGTAGTAAAGGACAGCGACGTGGAACTAGAGTGTGAGGTCATGGGGACAACTCCATTTGAAGTCACTTGGCTGAAGAATAACAAGGAAATCAGAAGTGGCAAAAAGTACACAATGTCTGAGAAGATGTCAGTGTTTTACCTGCACATAACCAAGTGTGCCCCTTCAGATGTTGGTGAATATCAGTGCATCATAGCCAACGAAGGAGGCAGCTGTGCTTGCACTGCACGAGTTGCCCTGAAAGGTCAGTCACGTGCTAGGACCAGCCACCAAGTCAAAATACTGAGTGCTCTTTAATGAGTAGGTAATGAGTAGGAGTTAAAAGGTGCCTTTTCTTGAACCACTGTCTCATTTAATCACAGAACCACCATCGTTCATCAAGAAGATAGAAAATGTCACCACCGTCTTGAAGAGTTCCGCCACCTTTCAGAGCACCGTGGCAGGCTCACCTCCGATTTCTATAACTTGGCTAAAAGATGACCAGATTCTTGAGGAAAATGACAATGTCCATATTTCTTTTGAGGATAGTGTGGCCACACTTCAAGTCCGGAGTGTGGACAACGGGCACAGTGGGCGATACACATGTCAAGCCAAGAATGAGTCAGGAGTGGAGAGGTGTTATGCTTTCCTCTTAGTACAAGGTCAGTGAGCTATTCCCTGAGATTGTGTTCTATAGGGATAGTTGTATATGTGTGTTTGGGTTCTAGTAGAATCACCAATCTAATTTATGCACGTTTTCATTCTTACTACAGAACCTGCTCAAATCATAGAGAAAGCTAAGTCAGTTGATGTTACCGAGAAAGACCCAGTCACCTTGGAGTGTGTGGTGGCAGGAACACCAGAACTCAAAGTCAAATGGCTTAAAGATGGGAAACAGATTGTACCCAGTAGATATTTTTCAATGAGTTTTGAAAATAATGTGGCCAGTTTTAGGATTCAGTCAGTAATGAAGCAAGACAGTGGACAGTACACGTTCAAGGTGGAAAACGACTTTGGAAGCAGTAGCTGTGATGCCTACCTAAGAGTGCTAGGTGTGTACCTTTGCCCCTACCTTACCTTACAGCATAGACCTTGTAGACGAGGAGCAACAGACTAATGGCTGTGTTTTTGCTATTTGCCTTGGATAGACCAAGACATTCCTCCATCGTTCACCAAAAAGTTAACCAAAATGGATAAAGTTCTGGGATCTTCTATCCACATGGAGTGCAAGGTTTCTGGGTCACTTCCTATCAATGCTCAGTGGTTTAAAGATGGAAAAGAAATATCTACAAGTGCAAAATACAGACTTGTATGTCACGAAAATACCGTGTCAATGGAAGTTAGTAATCTGGAATTAGAAGACACTGCAAATTATACCTGCAAGGTGTCCAATGTAGCAGGAGACAATGCTTGTAGTGGCATCTTAACTGTGAAAGGTCAGAGCTCATTTGTATCTTCTAAGTTCTTCTTTGTAGGCACTTCCAAAACACACCACTCTTAACCTTGTATCCTCAGAAGTAAAGCTCTTAATAATTCTGTTTCTTTCCATTCACATTCATTGGGCTCAAGAAATATTTAATCGTTACCTCTTTTCCTGAGTTGTTTTCTTATATGTCTATAAAAATCATTGAGCTACAAGGGCTATAACTAAATATGATTCTCTTAAAATCTGTAGAACCACCAAGCTTCCTAGTGAAACCTGAGAGGCAGCAAGCTATACCGGATTCTACAGTGGAATTTAAGGCTGTGTTGAAAGGAACACCACCATTCAAAATTAAATGGCTTAAAGATGATGTGGAACTTGTCTCAGGACCTAAGTGTTTCATTGGCTTGGAAGGGTCAACCAGCTTCTTAAACCTCTACTCAGTGGATGCTTCTAAGACTGGACAGTATACTTGCCAAGTTACCAATGATGTTGGTAGCGACTCTTGCACTACAATGTTGCTTGTGACAGGTGTGCAAGTTTCCTTGTCTTATGTTTCTGTCCGATCCATGCCTCCTTTGTTCCTGTGCTCTGTTACAATGTAGCTTTCTAACTCAGTAGAGCCTATTTCCCAGATCTTGGTCTGTCTCTCCCTTTTCTACATACTGCCCAATTGGACTTTTGTGACTTGTTGTTGTTCTTTCATAATTTCCCTTTTCCTGACTCTTTAGAACCACCGAAGTTTGTAAAGAAATTAGAAGCTTCCAAAATAGTAAAAGCAGGTGACTCGGCACGATTGGAATGCAAGATTACTGGATCTCCAGAAATTCGAGTTGTGTGGTATAGAAATGAACATGAGCTCACAGCCAGTGATAAATACCAGATGACGTTCATTGACTCAGTGGCAGTCATGCAGATGAACAGCCTCGGGACAGAGGACAGTGGGGATTTTATCTGTGAGGCTCAGAATCCTGCTGGCAGCACCAGCTGCAGTACCAAGGTTATAGTAAAAGGTAGAAATATCTTTCTTTTTCTCATTCATGGAAACCCATCACCTTCTCCCCTGGGTCTCATGGCTTCTTCACTGCTTTCTTAGTTTCTATCTCAAAGCTAGAATATTTCATAAATATAGACATATGTCCTTGATTGAATGTCCTTTTCCTATTAAGTTTATTTTACATGCAGGTGATCATTTTGAAACATTTTTCTTGTAATTTTAATGCTATTATTCTGATCACCTAACACAGTGACCAAGCATTGAATTAGATATTTTAAAATGAATTAGATATATGAAAATAAATAGAAAATTTTTAAATTAGTCATTTGATTTCAATCATATTACAGCTATATCAGGATCCTTAGTATGGTCTGTACCATAATGATGTAATGTATAAAGAATACAGGTTTTAACATTGCATCTTTAAAAGAGCAACAATGTTTTTCCTCTTTCCCGAGAATCAGCTCCTATCTTTAAAAATGTAATTCTACTGTGGTGCAAATAGTGCTGATATTTTCCACAGCCATCTCCCAGCATGCTTTGCATAATGCTCAAATTTGTCATGTGAGTTAATTATTACAATAACCAGTTCCTGAAGTGGAAGACTCAGATCACAGCTGTGATTGTGACTTCTGGGTACCTCTGTTGTAAAGCATAAATGACATTCTTTTTTTTTTATTTTCTAAAGGCAAGATTCCACAGCTCATAAAATTCCCACTTACTGATATACTTATTCATCTGTAAATCCTGCATCAATCTTTATGGTCCAAAATAATCAGCACATTGAGTTTCTCAACTGTGACCCTCTTAGATGTGCCTCGGCTCTCCACCTATCTAGCTGGTTGTCTTATAAAAGCTCCTTTGTGATGTTGCTGCCCACGCATGATAACATCTTAAACCATGCTTCTGATTGAAAAATAGAAAACCCTTTTCCACCGGAGGAAGTCGAGTAGCCCAACTCATGAGACATTCTTGTCTTTTTTTACAGAACCACCGGTTTTTAGTAGCTTTCCGCCTGTAGTAGAAACCCTTAAGAACACTGAAGTTAGCCTTGAGTGCGAGCTTTCGGGAACACCGCCCTTTGAGGTGGTGTGGTACAAAGACAAGCGTCAGCTCCGAAGCAGCAAGAAGTACAAGATCGCATCCAAGAACTTCCACGCGAGCATTCACATCCTCAACGTGGACTCGACAGACATCGGTGAATACCACTGCAAAGCCCAGAACGAAGTGGGCAGTGACACTTGCATCTGTGCTATAAAGTTAAAAGGTAAGCATGGTCTCTGGGCATGGCAGAAAGATCAGGCACATGCCAAATGCTCAGCATGCCCTCTCTCCCATCACCTGGAAAGCGCTGTGAGCAATCTCTATTTATCTTTTCCTGCTCAGAACCACCAAAATTCATCTCCAAGCTGAACAGCCTCACGGTGGTGGCTGGCGAGCCTGCTGAGCTGCAAGCATCCATTGAAGGTGCCCCGCCCATTTCTGTGCAGTGGCTTAAAGAGAAAGAAGAAGTGGTCAGAGAGAGCGAGAACGTTAGAATTTCTTTCGTCAACAACGTCGCGACTCTGCAGTTTGCTAAAGCGGAGCCAGCTAATGCTGGGAAGTACATTTGCCAAGTCAAGAATGACGGCGGAGTGAGGGAAAACATGGCCTCGTTGACTGTCTTAGGTACAGCAGTCCCCTGTTAGCATTTGGGAGCAATCACTGGGATGAGCTTCCGTGCAATCTTATGGTTCTGAATTTCTCCCAGAACTGTATTAAGCCTCACTATTTAGAAGGCTTAAGGGAAAAGGACCAACTTAAGCACTCTTTTCTGATTCCCGCGGTTCTAACGAATGATAGCTAGCTGTTTTATTGCATCTGCACATTTTCTTGGTGGGGAGCAGATATCCTGAGTATCTTTGCTTTCAGTGTGAACCACTTGGAGGCCTTCTATTCTTACGTACACTACTGTATTATAGTAGTGGCTAAGCTGACAAAGGAGCAACGTTTGAAGAAAGATATGCATTGTCATCATTGAGCATATTAAATTTCAATCCATTAATAAGAAAGAAAGTGAAGAGATCTTTCAAACTATCTTCTCTAGCAACTTAGCACAGAGGAGAAAGCACCAAGTAACTCATTTAACAGGGACCCTCTGCTCTAAAAAGGGTCAAGTGTAAATCAAGACACATTATCTGGGGTCCAATGAGACGGCCCAGTGAGATGGCCCAGTGAGATGGCCCAGTGAGATGGCCCAGTGGGTTAAGCTGCCTGCCATCATCCCTGAGGACCTCAGTTCAATCCCTGGGACCAATTGGGACCTCTGACCTCTACATGCATTCCATGGCATAGACCCCCACCAAGCACACATGTGCACTCATGAAGTAAATATAATTTATACCTTTCTAAAAGCCAGATCATCTGGTGTACATTGCCCAAATTGTCTTGGAATTGAATAATGCCCAAATATGTTTTTAATGAATGCTAATAATTTTATGAAGGCATAGAATTATGGAGTCACGTTTTAAAGCCAAGAGAGAGGATGATATAATCATCACTGGGAGAGATAATCTTAGTGCGATTCATAGAGGAGATGCAGGGAAGGTCTAGGTTTTTAAAGAGGCATCTCATGTTTTATTTCAGAGCCTGCGGTCATTGTAGAGAAGGCAGGGTCCATGACGGTGACCGTGGGAGAAACGTGTTCCCTGGAGTGTAAGGTGGCTGGCACTCCGGAGCTGTCTGTTGAGTGGTATAAGGACGGAAAGCTCTTGACCAGCAGCCAAAAACACAAATTTAGCTTCTACAACAAAATCTCTTCCTTGAAAATTCTCTCAGTTGAGAAGGAAGATGCCGGTACCTACACGTTCCAGGTTCAGAACAATGTTGGAAAAAGCAGTTGCACGGCTGTGGTCGATGTGTCAGGTGAGTTCTGGCATTTGCATCGGCTCGCAGATGCCCCCGTATGCAAATTTCTCTTATGAACTTTCCTTCTTTCACAACTCTTCTGTCCCTTCCAGTCACCACAAATCATGTGTCTTTCCTCATGCAGACCGAATGGTCCCTCCCTCTTTCACCAGAAGACTGAAGGATATTGGTGGCGTCCTGGGCACCTCTTGCGTCTTAGAATGTAAAGTGGCTGGATCCTCTCCTATCTCTATTGCCTGGTTTCATGAGAAAACTAAGATTGTCAGTGGAGCAAAGTACCAAACGACATTTTCAGATAACATCTGCACATTGCAGTTGAATTCTCTGGACTCATCGGACATGGGCAGTTACACATGTGTGGCTGCTAATGTGGCTGGGTCGGATGAATGTCGTGCCCTGTTGACCGTACAAGGTCAGTGATACACAGTCAGTATTGCATGACATGTATTAAAAATTCCTCTCTGGGAATATGTCCAGATTGATACACATCTAAAGTACTCTTCATTTCTTATCCAAAATTGAAAGTAAGTACAGAGCTTACTGGATCTTTCCATTGTCTTCTATGTCTGTGTAGAGCCTCCCTCTTTTGTGAAAGAACCTGAACCCCTGGAAATCCTTCCGGGCAAAAACATAACCTTCACAAGTGTTATCAGAGGAACCCCTCCATTCAAGGTTGGCTGGTTTAGGGGTGCCAGAGAATTGGTGAAAGGAGACAGGTGCAATATTTATTTTGAAGACACCGTGGCAGAACTGGAATTATTTAATATCGACGTATCCCAGAGTGGGGAATACACCTGCGTGGTTTCTAACAATGCCGGCCAAGCGTCCTGCACTACGCGTCTCTTTGTGAAAGGTTTGCCAAACACACTCCCTCTCCTTGCTTTGATTACTGAAATGTCTATGGCTTTACGATGTGTCTAACTGCAATGTCTGTCACTTATCAGAACCGGCCACATTTGTAAAGAAGTTAAGTGATCACTCTGTAGAGCCAGGGAAGTCTATAATTCTGGAGGGCACCTATACTGGGACACTTCCAATTTCTGTCACCTGGAAAAAAGACGGAGTTGTCATAACTCCATCTGAAAGATGCAACATTGTCACCACGGAGAAAACATGCATCCTGGAGATTCTGACCAGCGCCAAAGGAGATGCAGGGCACTACTCCTGTGAGATTGAAAACGAGGCAGGAAGGGATTCTTGTGACGCTCTCGTATCTACATTAGGTGTGTTACGTTACCCTCTTAGGAATTTTGGATTTACACGCAGGGTGGGACCTTTGCTCTTCTGCTATTCATTGGCTGATTGTGAGCCTTTCTTCTTTAGAACCACCTTATTTTGTGACGGAATTAGAACCTCTGGAGGCATCAGTTGGAGACTCAGTTTCCTTGCAATGCCAAGTTGCTGGGACACCAGAAATTACAGTATCTTGGTTCAAAGGAGACACCAAGTTAAGGTCAACTCCAGAATACAGGACCTACTTTACAAACAACGTGGCCACGCTTGTGTTTAATAAAGTGGGCATCAATGACAGCGGAGAGTACACGTGCGTGGCAGAGAACAGCATAGGAGCAGCAGCCTCTAAGACCGTCTTCAGAATCCAAGGTGATGGTTTTATCTTAGACATTAAGAAAGTTGCTTTCGGGGCTGGGGATTTAGCTCAGTGGTAGAGTGCTTGCCTAGCAAGCGCAAGGCCCTGGGTTCGATCCCCAGCTCCGAAAAAAAAAAAAAAAAAAGAGAGAAGAAAAAAAAAAAAAGAAAGTTGCTTTCCCCTCATTAACTCCTTTATCTTTAAGGGGAGGGTCGCACTTTATCCACTAACTCCTCAAGTATAACTTGTCTTCCTACAGAGCGCCAACTCCCGCCTTCCTTTGCAAGACAGTTGAAGGACATTGAGCAAACCGTTGGCTTACCAGTTACCCTCACTTGCCGACTAAATGGCTCTGCGCCCATCCACGTGTGCTGGTATAGAGATGGGGTACTTCTAAGGGATGATGAAAATCTGCAGATGTCATTTGTGGATAATGTGGCAACATTAAAAATTTTGCAAACCGACCTGAGTCACTCTGGCCAGTATTCCTGCTCGGCTTCCAATCCACTTGGCACAGCATCTTCTACGGCTAGACTAACAGCAAGAGGTGTGTTCCCATGACCATCTTTCTCTTTATAAACCCTGGGGTTTTTTTTTTTTATTTAATTGTGAAGAAAAAAATAACTGACAACCGAAACCGTTTCCTCTAATCTTCCAGAACCTAAGAAATCACCCTTCTTTGACATCAAGCCAGTGTCCATAGATGTTATTGCCGGAGAAAGTGCAGATTTTGAGTGTCACGTCACTGGCGCTCAACCGATGAGAGTCACGTGGTCAAAAGATAACAAGGAAATCCGACCTGGAGGGAACTATACTATCACGTGTGTGGGCAACACTCCCCATCTGAGGATTCTTAAAGTGGGCAAAGGAGACTCTGGTCAATACACTTGTCAAGCCACCAATGATGTTGGGAAAGACATGTGCTCTGCTCAGCTCAGTGTGAAAGGTATCATGGCAGAGTATTTGCCAATGTTTGTTGTGTCATGTGCCTGTGTTACTGTCCTCTAAGGGTCTTTAGGTTTTCCATTTTGAGGCTGGTGCTATAACTCAGTATGCGAGCATTGGCCTCATATATGTGAAGCTGTGAACTCAATCTCTCGGTAGTGCCAAAGATGAGAAAGAAGTTGTGGTTTTGCCTTGTTTGTTTTTGTTTTTGAGAAACTGTCTTACTATCTATAGTCCATGCTGGCCTGTAACTTATAGGAATCCTCCTGTCTCAGCCTCCTGGGAGCTAGGATTACAGGTGTGAGACACTATTTTCAGCTGTCTTGAGTTTTTAAACTTCTGGGTTAAACTAACAATCATATCTGATTGATGCCTACATGTTAGAGGAACAATAACCAAAGTTTTGCCTTCTCTTCATATTGTCTCTTAAGTGAGCATTCTTTCATTAAACCTTGTTGACTACGGTTTCAATCATTCACTCTTCCTTTTCATCATTTCTTGTTGTATAACACCCTGACTTATCATTACAAGTTTTATATCAAATACAGAATTATATCAGCTAGTGCATTTTCCCTTATATATCTGGACTGCAATATATCAGCTACATTTTCTTATAAATATTTTAAATTACTTAATAGGAAAAAAAGATGACTTATTTTATGATGAAATCATTAGAAAGTTCATTCTTAATAGTAAGTCTGTTAAATGTGAACTTCGGGGATTGTCGACTGTAAGGATAAACTCTCTCGGCACATGATTATGCATTACTGATTGTTTCCTTTGGTTTACTAGAACCTCCCAAGTTTATTAAGAAATTAGATACTTCAAAAGTTGCCAAGCAGGGAGAATCCATCCAACTGGAATGCAAGATAAGTGGCTCTCCAGAGATCAAAGTTGTGTGGTTCCGGAATGACAGCGAACTTCATGAAAGCTGGAAATACAACATGTCCTTCGTGAATTCCGTGGCACTGCTAACCATCAACGAAGCCAGTGTTGAGGACACTGGGGACTATATCTGTGAAGCTCACAATGGCGTTGGTCATGCCAGCTGCAGCACAGCCCTGAAAGTTAAAGGTTAGACCCCTCTTCTGCTGTCTTCCTCCTCTTCAGTGGACTCCTTATGGTCTCAAGGTCTTGAGCTGTCCAAATATCCAGAAATGGAATCAGGCTAGACTTGTGCCTGAGGATTTCTGATGGTTAGAAAAAAGCCAGTATTCCTCGGGTGTTTGTGAAACCAGTTCTCCTCTAACCAACTTTTCACTACAGAGTCAATCAGTGAATTTGGAAGATTCAAATCTAAAAGCTTACGGCTCTTAAAAGTATGTTTTATGAATTTCCACGTGTCACTGTGTGTTGCCATTATTCCTGCCAGTCACTCTTAATGATCTCCTATTCATAGCTAATATCTCTAGATTATGTGGACACTAACAGCATTTGTTCTCTTTGGTTAAGCCGTTCCTCTCATTGCTCATCCTCTTTTCTTCCGGTAGCTCCTCCTGTCTTTACCCAGAAGCCTCCTCCAGTTGGAGCCCTGAAAGGGTCTGATGTGATCCTTCAGTGTGAGATTTCGGGAACGCCCCCCTTTGAGGTGGTGTGGGTTAAAGATCGGAAACAAGTACGGAGCAGCAAGAAATTTAAAGTCACCTCCAAAAATTTTGACACGAGTCTTCATATCTTTAATCTGGAAGCCCCCGACATAGGGGAGTATCACTGCAAAGCCACTAACGAGGTGGGAAGTGACACGTGTGCTTGCACCGTCAAGTTCAAAGGTTTGTACACATAGACGCACACAAGCACCCGCCTCTTCTTTCGGTCTGTCTCTGTTCAACTAATAACTTACGCCGGTATGTTTCTAGTCTTTCATTTAACCACGCGTTTCTTTCATCAGAACCACCCCGGTTTGTGAAAAAGCTCAGTGACGTGTCCACCCTTATTGGGGATCCTGTGGAATTACAAGCTGTGGTGGAAGGTTTCCAGCCAATTTCTGTTGTCTGGCTGAAAGATAAAGGTGAAGTCATCAGGGAGAGTGAAAACGTTAGGATTTCCTTCGTGGATAACATTGCAACTCTCCAACTGGGAAGTCCAGAAGCATCGCATTCTGGAAAATATGTTTGCCAAATCAAAAACGATGCCGGAATGAGAGAGTGTTCGGCACTCCTGACTGTCCTAGGTTAGTATCGAAGCAGAGACTCAGAAAACAAAGGAGGGAGTTGCCCTATAATCATTTCCTGAAGACGACTCTTAGCCAACTAGCCACTGACTAAGGTGAATTTGTCCTGAATGCAATATGCTTCTTCTTCTTCTAGAACCAGCCAGGATTGTAGAGAAACCAGAACCCATGACTGTGACGACTGGAAATCCCTTCACACTGGAGTGTGTAGTAGCTGGGACTCCAGAACTTTCAGCCAAGTGGTTGAAAGATGGTAGAGAACTATCTTCAGGCAGCAGACATCACATTACATTTGTCAGAAACCTGGCTTCCCTTAAGATCCCCTCCGCAGAAATGAATGACAAGGGCTTATATAGCTTTGAGGTGGAAAACAGTGTTGGCAAAAGCAGCTGCACTGTGTCTGTCCATGTCTCAGGTGAGTAGGAAGAAGGGGCCTTGATAAAGATGGCCCCTCCAGTCGAGGTGGGAGAGGAAGAAAGCTCCTTTCTAAATGGAAACTGTTCTTCTCTAGACCGAGTTGTTCCACCGTCCTTCATCCGAAAGCTTAAGGACACGACTGCCACGCTTGGGGCCTCTGTGGTTTTGGAGTGTCGGGTGTCAGGCTCGGCCCCAATATCAGTGGGCTGGTTTCTGGATGGCAACGAGATCATCAGCAGTCCCAAATGTCAGCCCAGCTTTGCGGATAACGTCTGCACTCTGACTCTGAGCTCCCTGGAGCCCTCCGACACGGGCGCATACACGTGTGTGGCTGCCAATGTAGCTGGTCAGGATGAGAGCTCTGCTCTTCTGACTGTCCAAGGTCAGTGTACAAAGATGCTCTTCTGCTTCTCTCCCCACTGGCCAGCCTCGAGTGCCTTGTCTTCGTTTGTCTTCGTTTTTAAGTGACCTCTTTTCTTTCCCTCTCCCTCCTATCTGGGCATTTTAGAACCACCATCTTTTGAACAAACCCCTGACTCTGTGGAAGTTTTGCCTGGAATGAGCCTGACCTTCACCAGTGTCTTTAGAGGTACCCCTCCCTTCAAGGTCAAGTGGTTTAAGGGCAGCAGGGAGTTGGAGTCAGGGGAGGCTTGCACCATTTCTTTAGAAGACTTTGTCACTGAGCTGGAACTCCTGGAGGTGGAGCCGTTGCAGAGTGGAGATTACTCTTGCCTCGTGACCAACGATGCTGGCAGCGCGTCCTGTACCACGCACCTCTTTGTGAAAGGTTCGGTCTTTTCTCTAGTACCCACTACTTCTTAAAAGTCTTCCCGTGCTCCATTGGAAGGTACAACTCAACCCTCATATTTGCTCCTTACAGAACCAGCCACTTTCGTGAAAAGGTTGGCTGACACCAGTGTGGAGACGGGCAGCCCCATCGTTCTGGAAGCCACGTACTCTGGCACACCACCTATCGCCGTGAGCTGGTTGAAGAATGAATATCCTCTGTCACAGTCTCCTAACTGTGGCATCACCACGACAGAAAGATCTAGCATCCTAGAAATTCTTGAGAGCACAATAGAGGACTATGCGCAGTACGCTTGCCTGATAGAAAATGAAGCCGGACAGGATATCTGTGAAGCTCTTGTGTCTGTCCTAGGTGTGCTGACAGTGCATTCTTCCTGTTGTTGTCTCTCCCTGTCAATCACTTTTAGTTGGTGTTAACAAATCGCTTGCTATCCTTTGTACCCTAGAACCACCTTACTTTATCGAGCCCCTGGAGCATGTGGAAGCAGCTATTGGCGAGCCCACAACGTTACAGTGTAAAGTGGACGGAACGCCTGAAATCAGAATTTCTTGGTATAAGGAGCATACAAAGCTACGGTCCGCTCCTGCGTATAAGATGCAATTCAAAAACAACGTGGCCTCCTTAGTCATCAACAAGGTGGACCACAGTGATGTGGGAGAGTACACCTGCAAGGCAGAAAACAGTGTGGGGGCTGTTGCTTCTTCCGCTGTGCTGGTTATCAAAGGTGATGACGGTTTTGCTTGATAAGTCTTGCTGTGTGTTGACAGACCCATTCTATTAAGAGCTTTTCATGGAGAGACACATACTGTGACAAATAAGGATTGTCTATATCTTCTTTCCAGAGCGTAAACTTCCACCTTCCTTTGCGAGAAAGCTGAAAGATGTTCACGAGACTCTCGGCTTCCCAGTCGCTTTTGAATGTCGAATCAATGGCTCGGAACCTCTTCAGGTGTCTTGGTACAAGGATGGCCAACTTTTAAAAGATGATTCTAATTTGCAGATGTCTTTTGTTCATCATGTTGCCACTCTACAGATTTTGCAAACTGACCAGAGCCATGTTGGTCAGTATAATTGTTCAGCCTCTAATCCTCTTGGGACTGCTTCGTCCAGTGCGAAGCTCATCCTGTCAGGTGAGTTAGTAACTCATCATATCACCCTCTTCCTTACAATACAGCTTCACTTCCTTGGGCCACCAAAGGATTGGTGCTATTTGGTTTCTATTCCTAATCTTGGATCATGGAAACTGACATCGCCATGTTGGTCTTCCTTCTTTCCAGAACATGAAGTGCCTCCCTTCTTTGACTTAAAGCCTGTGTCAGTAGACCTTGCTCTTGGTGAAAGTGGTTCTTTTAAATGCCATGTCACTGGAACAGCACCAATCAAAATCACCTGGGCTAAAGATAACCGTGAGATTCGCCCTGGAGGCAACTACAAGATGACTCTGGTTGAAAATACTGCCACTCTGACTGTGCTCAAAGTAGCCAAAGGAGACGCTGGACAATATACCTGCTACGCCAGCAACGTTGCTGGAAAGGACTCTTGTTCTGCTCAACTTGGTGTACAAGGTACTCCTTAGAGTGAAGTGCCAAGATCTCTTTCACTTTATCTATGTCTTGAAATGTGGATGGGAAATATGACTGTAGAGTGTGTGTGTGTGTGTGTGTGTGTGTGTGTGTGTGTGTGTATACAAGGACATGCCAAGTTGGAGCCCTAATATCATAATATGGAATGAATTAAAGAAAAGGAAGGAAAGAAGGAGGAAAAAGGAAGGGAAGAAGGAAGAAAAAGGAAGGGGAGGAGGAACAGAGGGGTCACAAATGAGTCCAGGATCTTCTAAATGGGAAAACATCTTGATTTGTTTTTAAAGTAGAAAATTACAAAAATGTTAAGTGGAAAATAAATTTTCAAAGATTAAAGAGAAAATGAACCAAAAACATTCCTATAGTTATATGAAGAGCCTAGTCTGAAAAGTTATCAAAGGGAAAAATATTTTCTGCGGTACTTAGTAAGTTAATGAATCTGTTACCCTCTAAAACATAGCACACCCAAGTTCTTCAAGAAGAGTCAGGTCAACTGTGAGGTTAAATTCTTTCCCACCACCAGCTATGCTTCGTCAACAGCAGAAGCCGGTGGGCCAGGATAGCGATTTGGATCAGGAGTTTCCAAGTTCTTGTTCAAATAGCATAGTATTGAGGATGAGTTTTGTTTAAGGGTCATGCAGAAGTTCGTGCTTGATACTCTGAAAGATGACATCACTGTCAATGAGTGTTGTTTACTCAAAAGTCCCCTGGTCACTGCTTAGGGCTTTTGTCTATGGAGCCAGGAAGAAGAAGAAAATCTGGTTGCTAGGTCTGGGGTCTGGATAGTTGTATTGTGGTTGCTAGGTCTGGGGTCTGGATAGTTGTGTTGTGGTTGGTAGGCATGGGTTATGTAAGACCTAACATGCCGTGCATGTCCATATCCGAGATGCATTTAATTTTAATCAGATGCATGCCCAACCATATACAGGAACAAATAAGGGACTTCTCCAAAAAATCCATTTTGAGGACACGATTTGTCTTAGTGTACATGCACCCCAAATCCATGAAGGCTGAGTTGACCCACTGTCTCTAGTTCCAGAATAAGTATCCAGGTGCATTTGACCACAAAAAGGGAGGCTTTTGAAAAGTTGATAGGGAGTCTTAGATCCAAGTTAACATGGCTTTGTTTGAAGAGCAGTGAACATGGAGCTTGATGTAGGTGGACTCGAGGGTTGCTAAGTGCATTGCCGGAGAAGCCACACGTATGCACCTGAAGCCGAGCAAACTTCAGATTGCTAAGATCTCCTTATGCATGCCTGCCTCATAGGATTCAGGTGCCTCAGCACCCAATGTTATGCAAGAATATTTCACAGCTGAGTAGCAAGGTTGATAGATTTGCCTCCATAGACTACCCTCTAATCAATTTTAGTATCTTTAAGCTTCTTAGAGCAGTAGTTCATAAATATCTTAAAATTTAGATTGATGTTCAAGACCCTTTTGCACCATGAGACAACTAACCATTTTACCTATAAGCCCGAATGTTTAAGAACATTGTTCTCACTCTCTTCAGAAGGAAATGATGGACGCTGAAGGGATATATCTTTTGAAGGCATATGAGAGATAACTGTACTTTAAAATCTTAAGATATCCCTTTTGCTCTGGCTGCGTATGGTACATAATGAATACCTTTGAAGCTATAACTCCCCTCAGACTCACACACAGGGCACTCAGTCTCTCCCTCCATCACAGAGGATTTCTGTGATGTTGCCTGTGAACTCAGGCCTACAGAGATAATTCTGTTTCTGGGAGGCGGGCTACACAGTAGAGAACATGACCTTCCTTTTCTTCCTATAGCCACGGTTAGATTATAGGTGTTCACAAATGTAAACGTGTCTCACTTAGGGATTTTCTACTTAGATATCACTTAACTAGCCTTCCCTAAGCTGTATCAAATGAACTTGTCTCCTGGAGATGAAGTCCACTCTGACTGATTTCTTCCTTCTTGTAACTCACCTGTCTTTTCTGTCCCTTGCCTTGTGCTTGTCCTTGTGGTTCCTTAGAACCCCCCAGGTTCATTAAGAAGCTAGACCAATCACGGATCGTGAAGCAGGATGAGTATACAAGATACGAATGCAAGATAGGCGGGTCTCCAGAAATCAAGGTTTTGTGGTATAAAGATGAGGTGGAAATTCAAGAAAGCAGTAAATTCAGAATGTCATTCGAGGACTCAGTGGCCATCCTGGAGATGCACAATCTCAGTGTTGAAGACAGTGGGGACTATACCTGTGAGGCTCGCAATGCAGCAGGAAGCGCCAGCAGCAGCACGTCGCTGAAGGTTAAAGGTCAGACCTCATTCTACCCCCACTCTGCACATCAGCTCCTCTACAGTTCACTACATTCTCAGTCTTACTCTCCCTCTGACAAACTTTCAAAACTGTTCAAGGATCCAATAAAAAGGGGAAGGGATCCCAATGGAGTAGAAAGCTAGTTCTTACCCTTGTCTGAATATGAAATTCATCCTAATTTTCTCTCCACCCTACCCTGCCCCCAATCCTAGAACCACCTGTGTTCCGCAAAAAGCCTTTTCCAGTTGAGACACTTAAAGGAGCCGATGTTCACCTTGAGTGCGAGCTTCAGGGAACACCTCCCTTTCAAGTTTCTTGGTACAAAGACAAGAGAGAACTCAGAAGTGGGAAGAAGTACAAGATTATGTCTGAGAATTTGCTCACAAGCATTCACATCCTGAACGTGGACACGGCAGACATCGGGGAATACCAGTGCAAAGCCACAAACGATGTCGGGAGTGACACCTGTGTGGGTTCTGTCACTCTGAAAGGTAGGAGCCATTTCATTCTCTTCTGCTTGCTGGTCTCCTTCTAATTTTAATGCTGTACCTTGGTTACTGTGTGGTGTTTCCTTTTATCCTTAACAATCTACAATCTATTCTATCTAAACCTTCCTTGTATAATATATATGTATGTATGTATATATATATATACTAACTACATTTTCCTATATATAGATAGATCAATATATACATAACATCATATGTATATACACACACACACACACATATATATATATATATATATATATATATATTATTGGTAATGATACATTACCATGGGGATGATTTCTCACATTCATAATGCAGTCCTGTACATATTGAAGCCCTGTCTCCCTGTCTCCCCTCCTCAGCACCACCACAATTTGTGAAGAAACTGAGCGACGTTTCTACCATCATTGGCAAAGAAGTCCAGCTACAGACAACAATTGAGGGCGCTGAGCCGATTTCGGTGGCGTGGTTCAAAGATAAAGGGGAAATCGTCAGAGAAAGTGACAACATCTGGATTTCTCATTCTGAAAACGTCGCGACCCTCCATTTCTCAAGAGCAGAACCAGCCAATGCTGGGAAATACACCTGCCAGATCAAGAATGACGCAGGGGTGCAGGAGTGCTACGCCACGCTGTCAGTGCTCGGTCAGTAAAGCGGGTGTCCTCGTGAACGCAGGAAGTGCACGCGGGTCTGTGTTTCCTTTAGTTTCCATCTTCAGTTTCACTCTTAATGATGGTGTGATCATCCACCTCTTTCAGAGCCTGCCACAATCGTGGAAAAGCCAGAATCTATTAAGGTGACTACAGGAGACACCTGTACCTTGGAGTGTACGGTATCTGGGACACCTGAGCTCAGCACCAAGTGGTTTAAGGATGGAAAAGAGCTCACGGGTGACAGCAAATATAAGATAAGCTTCTTCAACAAAGTGTCCGGCCTCAAAATCATCAGCGTGGCACCTGGCGACAGTGGGGTGTACAGCTTTGAAGTGCAAAACCCTGTGGGCAAAGACAGCTGCACAGTCTCCATTCAGGTCTCAGGTTGGTAGCCTGTGTGTTCATCTTTATGACGGCGAGGACCCCAACTGCCCTAAATGGGAGAGAAGCTCCGTCCTCACAGTGCTATGTGCATCTTGTATCACTGGATGCAGCAGGGTCAGAGGCAGAGGACTTGTGCAAACAGAAGGAAAACACCAAAGTCGTACCACGTCACTTTCTGTGGGAAGAGTCTCTAAAAGCATTGTAGAAGTAAAGCCTGTGCTTGAGTGGTGGGTGGGGGACGAAAGGGCTTTTCTAGAAAAGTCACCACTAAGGACTCATTACACCAAGAAAGAGAGACCCTTTATGAAAGCAACTTCTCCACACTTACTCTCCAGGCTTGACCTTGCATAATCCCATGGGTGAAACTTAGGGAATCTTTCAAAAGAGCCAGACGGATCTAGGGATGTCCCATCCAAGGGACAATTCTCTCTGAGACATTTTATAACTGACACCCCTTGATTTGTTCGTTCTTGTCCTTCTCAGACCGAATCATCCCTCCCTCGTTCACAAGAAAACTGAAAGAGACGAATGGTCTGTCCGGCTCCTCCGTTGTGATGGAGTGCAAAGTGTTCGGGTCACCCCCAATCTCCGTCTTGTGGTTCCATGACGGGAATGAGATCAGCAGTGGCCGGAAGTACCAGACCACACTGACAGACAACACCTGTGCCCTAACCGTGAACATGCTGGAGGATGCTGACGCCGGCGACTACACGTGTATAGCTACCAATGTGGCGGGCTCTGACGAATGCAGTGCCCCCCTGACTGTGCGAGGTCAGTTCAAAACACAGTCATACACAGCCACACCACACAAGGGACCAATCAAAAAGTCCACAAACCTTAAAAATGTCCCCAACTTGTGTTTTCTTTCTTTAGAGCCACCATCTTTTGTTCAGAAGCCGGACCCGATGGATGTCTTGACTGGCAGTAATGTCACTTTCACGAGCATTGTCAAAGGAACACCTCCTTTCACTGTCAGCTGGTTCAAAGGCAGCAGCGAGCTTGTGCCTGGGGCCAGGTGCAACGTGTCTCTGCAGGACTCGGTGGCTGAACTGGAGTTGTTTGATGTAGATACATCCCAAAGTGGAGATTACACCTGCATAGTTAGCAATGAGGCCGGCAGGGCTTCCTGTACAACGCAGCTCTTCGTGAAAGGTTGGTTTGCTATTCTGTTTATACAGCTGAGTCTCACGGAGCCATCAGATGTGCTGTGCCTGGGTGTGTGTGTGGAGGGGGTATATGTGTGTGTGTGTATTTGATTTTGTTTTATCAATTTGTCCACACCAGCCCCAGCCATATTTGTGAAGAGACTCAATGATTACAGCATAGAGAAAGGCAAGCCCCTCATTCTAGAAGGGACCTTCTCTGGAACTCCTCCGATCTCTGTCACATGGAAGAAAAATGGCGTAAATGTCACTGCTTCCCAACGGTGTAATATCACCACAACCGAAAAGTCAGCCATTCTAGAAATTCTGAGCAGCACTGTTGAGGATTCCGGGCAGTACAACTGCTACATTGAAAACGCTTCTGGCAAAGATTCCTGCTCCGCCCAGATCCTGATACTAGGTTTGTTTCGATTGCACATTCACAGCCTCGTACCCAGGCAGTGGTCCCAACTGGTCCTTCATGGCTGCTTATCTCTTTTGCTGCAGAACCGCCGTATTTCGTCAAGCAGTTGGAGCCCCTGAAAGTGACAGTTGGTGACTCTGCCTCTTTGCAATGCCAGCTTGCTGGGACTCCCGAAATTGGGGTCTCCTGGTATAAAGGAGACACAAAGCTAAGGCCCACCACCACCTGCAAGATGCATTTTAAGAACAACGTGGCTACACTGGTTTTCACCCAGGTTGACAGCAACGACAGTGGAGAATATATCTGCAGGGCTGAAAACAGTGTGGGAGAAGTTTCTTCATCAACTTTCCTGACTGTTCAAGGTGAGCACGGCATTTTGAAAGCAAATGGATCAGTGCTCCTTTTGAAACATTTAAAATACCCGATGAGGGCCTTCTTTAGGGGAAAATCAAAATGTGATTTTTTTTTTTTTGGCTTAAGTGATTCCAGTTAGAGTTAGCAACTCACCCTTTTCCTTTGAGGGGTTGATTGTTTTAGCTTGTTTTTCTGGGGCTCTTGCTATATAACTTTTATTGGGTGAAACTCACTAGGTAGAATAGGTTGATCTCAAATTCTTTTTTTTTTTTTTTTTTAAAGCACGAGGTAGCTTTATTAACGAGATCCCAGGTCTTAGCGGGATCCCGGGTCGACACGTATCTCACACAGGAGACAGAGGAATCGATCCCGAGCTTCCAAACTCGGGGGTTTATATAGGGAAGGCTAGGGGGGTTGGCGCGGTTACACACAATTGGCTAATTTCTGGCGGGGCTATAAGTGATTGGCTCATTTAAACATGGCAGTGAGATTACAGCACAGCAGGAGAGTACGTATTGACTAGAGCGTACAGGATCTTAGGAGCTAGGGGCGTATCAGGGTTTGAAGGACATCTGGTTAAGGTGTGACTCTGAGTAAGCTGGGGGAGGTGCCCTTCTGCCAGATGGTTTGAGTCAGTCCTGATAACTCGGGCTGGTTCCTGCATTCCTTTTCTTTATCTTTATGGTCTGTTAGTCCTAGCGGCAGGGCGGGGCTGCCTGGATTTGCTTTTCACAGTGTTTAGTCCTGAGTCTGAATTTTCTTTTAACTTCATATTTTTAAACCTTAAATCTGTATAATTTTCCTTTCATTCCCCTCTTCTTCTACTAAGTAATTCTAATCTTAGAATTTTGATATCAAGTCTCATATTTGGTCTCACCAGTTGTCCTAACTGACTGGTACTGTTGTCTCAGAACCATCAACCGCACAGCACCCACTCGATTTTTAACAAAAGCAATTAACCTGTTTGTCACACAGGGTCCAAAAACTAAAACCAAGAAAATTACTAGTAATGGCCCAGCTATATAGCAGAAAGTAGGGTAGTCATCCAGGAAGACCGAGTGAACCAAGACTCAAACCAACCTTGTTGAGCGTCTCTATCTTTTTGTAGGAGTCAAACCTATTAACTAGTTTCTTTAACACACATGGACCTATAATCAAAAGCAGAAGCAAAACTAAGAAGGGTCCCATAAGGGAAGATATCAGAGTAGTCATCCAAGGAGATCTACTAAACCAGCTCTCGAACCATCCCTGATGCGCTTCTCTGTCTTTTGTCTAACCTTTCTCTAAGTTTATTCATGGGGTCTTTAATTACTACTGAATGGTCTGCATAGAAGCAACATTCTTCTTTCAGTGTAGCACACAGACTCCTTTAAGGAATATCAGGTCTAATCTTCTCCTATTCTGAAGGACTACCTCTGAGAGGGAGGTTAGGTATTCTTGGAGGTCAGCTAAAAAGTCTTTCACTCTTTTTATGTCTGAGTCAATGGCAGTTCTGAATTCTCTATAAGCCTTGCATTGCAGGGCAACAGCAGATGTCCTTGTGCTGCCCTTGCAGCACCTAGATAGCTTAAGTAATTCTCAACTCTTTTTTTTTTGTCTTACTAAGTCTTTAGCATCAGGATTCCAATCTGGACACTATCTAAACCTACACACCAAGGTCATGACTAGCTTTTAGAACTTCTAAACTTATACAGATTGTGATCCCTGAGGCACAGTCCCAAGAAGTGTTAGGAGTACTAACATATGCAATGTTACATCATTTGTAATGGAAATCAAGCCTATCCCACACCTGTCTTGATAGAACCCAGGACAAACATGACTGAATTTCCCTCTAGGTCCCAGCTCTCAGCCCCAACAGCTAGTACATGGCTGGTGAGGGCTGAGAATTGACAGCTGTCAGGGTGGTCAGCAGCACCAGGTACAGTCCTTTCCAGCGAGGCTCGAATGTCTGGGCTCAGTGTAGCTGCAGTCTCCGACCTGGAACTCAGGGGTCTCCGGGGCATAGGCTGCTGTCAGCTGTGAGCAGATTTCTTTCTGTATTGATCTCAAATTCTTGAGACAGCTTCCTAACCTTGCCTCTGAGATTATAGGTTTGTACTGCCACCTCTGGCCCCTCTCTTTCTATGCCTTTTGTATACAGGGAGGTGACCAAATGGTCACTTGGAAAGTTCATGCTACCCTTTACCTCTATAAACCTTAAAGTGACTTACATTTTTAAATCCACCCCATACCTTTCTTATTTGGATTGCTAGAAGGTGATCTAAGAAGCAGAAGGTTCTGCTGGGTGCCAGAGACAGGCCTTTAGCTGATCAACATTTTGTTGGCTTACAGGTGTTTTGTTTTGTTTCTCTTTGTATCTCCTACTTTACAAACATTTTCTCCGAAAACTCACGTGCTATTTTCCATCTCCAAGTTAATTTGGTACTCCCCCACCCCAGTCTCCCCTCGTATTTTTAAAGGCATTTCCTGTACATTGGCAGGGTGGCTATGACTCAATTTAACGTATCCAGCTGCGTTCATTGCTTTGATCCTGTTCCCACAGAGCAAAAGCTTCCGCCATCCTTTTCTCAACAACTAAGAGATGTGCAAGAGACGGTAGGATTGCCAGTGGTTTTTGAATGTGCCGTAAGCGGGTCTGAGCCCATCTCCGTGTCTTGGTACAAAGACGGCAAGCCGTTGAAAGACAGCCCAAACGTACAAACATCATTTTTAGACAACATCGCCACTCTGAACATCTTTAAGACCGACAGGAGCCTGGCAGGCCAGTACTCTTGCACTGTTACGAACCCCATCGGCTCTGCCTCTTCAAGTGCCAAGCTCATCCTCACAGGTTCGTGGATAGAAGACATCTGTTGCTATAATTGAAATTTCTGTAATCACTTACAGAGTTTAAAAGAAATCATTGCTGTTTCTTCAATGGGCATAGCCCAAGTCTGAAACCTGAAACCTTGTCCTTGTGATCTCTCTACAGAGGGGAAGAATCCACCCTTCTTTGATATCCCTCTGGCCCCTGTGGATGCTGTGGTGGGAGAAAGTGCTGACTTGGAATGCCATGTCACAGGAACACAGCCCATCAAGGTCACCTGGGCCAAGGACAACAGAGAGATACGAAGTGGTGGTAACTACCAAATCAGCTATCTGGAAAACAGTGCGCACCTGACCATTGTCAAAGTGGACAAAGGTGACTCTGGACAGTACACCTGCTATGCCATCAATGAAGTGGGAAAAGACTCCTGCACAGCCCAGCTTAACATAAAAGGTAGAGTTTATTTTGCATGTGGTCCAATGGAGGGCAGCCATTTGAGAGTAGAACCTAAGAGCCTTAAACAACACCAGGTCTCTTACGGTGGGTAGATTCCTAGGAAACGTCTGAAAATAAATAACATGAAAATGTTTACCAGGAGATAAGTTTGAATGAGGAAAAACTGATGCCATCTAGTCTGTATTTCCTAGAAGTTGATATGTCCTCCTCAACCATAAGACTGAGTCTCTCTTCTTACAAATCCCTGGTTCTGTAAATGCTCATGTGGCAGAAGACAGCCGAGAGTTAGCTGTGGGAAGAGGAGTCACTCGGGAACATGACTTGCTAGGCTGGGTTTGACAAGTTATCCCTGACAATTAACCAAAACAGGACTCCCTTCTCTCCCACGGTGGTAACCCACCTCTGTCTCCCTCTCAGCCGTCTTCTTAATTTCTTACAGAGCGCCTCACCCCACCGAGTTTCACTAAAAAGCTCTCGGAGACGATAGAAGAGACGGAAGGGAACTCATTCAAACTGGAAGGGCGTGTGGCAGGGTCCCAGCCCATCACCATTGCTTGGTACAAAAATAACGTGGAGATCCACCCGACCTCCAACTGCGAGATCACGTTCAAGAACAACGCTCTGCTGCTGCAAGTCAAGAAAGCCAGCATGGCCGACGCGGGCTTGTACACCTGCAAGGCAACAAATGACGCAGGCTCCGCCCTGTGTACGTCATCCATAGTCATCAGAGGTTAGTGCCTTCAGACTCTGCCCTGGTGTGTGTCCCTCCACACGTTTCCATCTGGGCTCAGTGTGGAGCCCCAGACAGAAATGTATTATTTAATAGATTGCCATAATTCCACGTTTGCTAAAACACGTATTATTCATAATTTTGTTCAGTGACCCCCCTCCCCCCAGGTAGACTTCACTTAATAAATAGACTCAGATGTCAGGTTTCTAAGCCATGTCCCCAAATTCTCTCGCGTAACTAGAATTCAAAGCCTTTTTGACATGTGTGCTCAAGTGACGGGTATTTGATAAAATTCGTTTGTTTTGAACATTTCTTTTTAAAAACTATCACAGCATATTATACTTTGCTTATTCCCAGCTACAATGAGAAACATTTCCTTTTGTTTGTAAAGAATAATTGTTGATATATATATATAGTATATTATTGTAATATACAATATATTGTATTGTAATATATATACATATATACATATATATATACATATATATATATATATTACTCTTATCATTTGGCCTAAAATTGAATAGTAATACTAGACAAAATGGTAAAATTTAATCCAAAAACCAAGATTTTGGTAGAAGAATATTATGTATTATAAAAAGATATACTTAAACACAGAGCTCTTATTTTAAGAGAGGAAGCAGTCTCCATCATCTCAAGTCTTCTCTGGCTTTCTAACTGTAATCCTGCAGACAGACAGACTGCCACAATTACTGCACCAGCCAGCTTTCTGGAAAGCATGCAATGGCCACCTCAGGGTATACTGGATGAGCTAATATCATTAGTAGGTTACTATTGTGAACGGCTTAGTGTTACTGGTTGTCTTGGCTACAAATTCAAAGATTATCACCTAGACGATAAAACCAAAATGCATGTAGTCTCGGTGCACACGTGAAGGTCAAAGGTCTGTGTTTAGTGGCGGCTTGTTCTCACGATGCCTTTGCTGTCGGATAGAGACTTTCTGTGGAACTCTGAGTCTGTGTTCACATAGAGATGTATTGAAGCACGTGACACCGGAAGTCGTGATCGGGAATGTTGCCTTACTTTAGCTACAGTCTCAATCACGTTGACAGAACATGACGTCACATGTATGCATTTTTGCCAAGTGACCCAGTCTTGTGTTTGTTTGCACTTGAACACTGAGTTTTGACTCTTGCTTTCTTTGGTCTAGATCTGGAGGTTTTTTTTTTTTTTTAGAGTAACTGTAGCTGCATTTAAAAATCTAAAACTGGGCATCAGAAAAAACATCCATTAAGATCTAGGCATCTCCCTAATTCCGATGGTGGCTTTCTTCCACAGGAGTTCGCAATCATTACTGCTCTATGTGAGCACAATTTCCTCATAAGCCTTTAGGTTTTAGAGTTTGGTAAAAAAAAAAAAAAATGCTGATGCCTGTGGTTTTAAAATGATCCAAATCTTGCTACATTGCACCGACATCAGTAGCAACGCCAGTGTGGTATTTGTGGGGCTTAATCAGGACACAGATGCTGGATGGGTTTGCGGGCAGCTCAGCAGCTGTTCTTGGCTTCTTTTTAAATCTGTCTGTCTTTCTTTCTTTTTTTTTTTTTGACCTTTTTCATTATGTTCTTTTTTTTCTTTTTCTTTTTTTTAATCTTTATTAACTTGAGTATTTCTTATTTACATTTTGATTGTTATTCCCTTTCCCAATTTCCCGGGCCAACATCCCCCTAACCCCTCCCCCTCCCCTTCTATATGGGTGTTCCCCTCCCCATCCTCCCCCTACTACCACCCTCTCCCCAACAATCACGTTCACTGGGGGGTTCAGTCTTAGCAGGACCCAGGGCTTCCCCTTCCACTGGTGATCTTACTAGAATATTCATTGCTACCTATGAGGTCAGAGTCCAGGGTCAGTCCATGTATAGTCTTTAGGTAGTGGCTTAGTCCCTGGAAGCTCTGGTTGCTTGGCATTGTTGTTCATATGGGGTCTCGAGCCCCTTCAAGCTCTTTCAGTCCTTTCTCTGATTCCTTCAATGGGGGTCCTGTTCTCAGTTCAGTGGATTGCTGCTGGCATTCGCCTCTGTATTTGCTGTATTCTGGCTGTGTCTCTCAGGAGAGATCTACATCCGGCTCCTGTCGGTCTGCACTTCTTTGCTTCATCCATCTTATCTAATTGGATGGCTGTATATGTGTGGGCCACATGTGGGGCAGGCTCAAGGAACACCCATTCTTTTTTTTTTTTTAACCCAACAAATTTTCACAACTGCCCAAAGAGGAATAGATTGTGACATAATTCCATCCAGCACAGTGTCCACTGTCACCTGTTGGGGGAAACATACTATATCCTTGACTCTGTGCTCTCTGTCCTCCTCATGAAAATTCCTCCTCCATTCCAGAGCCTAAGAAGCCTCCTGTGTTTGACCAACACCTTACCCCAGTAACAGCCAGCGAAGGCGATTTCCTGCAGCTCAGCTGCCATGTGCAGGGATCCGAGCCCATTCGCATCCAGTGGTTGAGAGCCGGCAGGGAGATAAAGCCCTCGGACAGATGCAGCTTCAGCTTCGCTAGCGGGACAGCTGTGCTGGAACTCAAAGACACAGCTAAGGCAGATTCGGGAGATTACGTGTGTAAGGCTTCCAACGTGGCTGGGAGTGACACTTCAAAGTGCAAAGTGACCATTAAAGGTACAGAGCCCAAGAAAGTGTGATGAACGTTCTGACAGAAACTGCCCACGGTGCTTAGCTTAATTATGACTTAAATAAGAATGGAGTTACATGTGTTAGACATGGGTTGTTTGCCATTTGTAACCTGTAGCCCTCATGGTGAAAGTATCCAGTGATTTAATGGAAAGATTCGCCAGACAAAGTCTTTAAAGTTGCCCAGAGTTCAACAGCTTATTTCTTGAAACTTTCACAGCATATCCACAAGGATATGTTCAGAGTAGGTACCCAGAACGATGCTATGGTGGAATAGCTTGCTGTCGTAGCCTAGAAGAAATCTATACAATAAGGTCAGGTCTATAAATTCCACATTGGACGCTAGTAATCCACTGGAGTTCAACCTCCTAGAGCCGTCAGTGGAATGAGTGTGTCTGAAACTGCTTTGTCACAAAGATCTCACAGCTAGTGAGTTTGGGAGCACACCCCAAGGCTCTCTTAAAGTTTGTTTTACACACCAGAATAATTATTACAATTTTCAAGTTTTTACTAATAGACCCTGGAAATGTGTGTTTCAGAAAAACCAGCTGCGGCCCCAGCAGCCAAGAAAGCCGCTGTGGATGGAAAACTCTTCTTCGTGTCAGAGCCTCAGAGTATCAGAGTGGTGGAGAGTAAGTGTGCAACCGCCTGTCGTGTGCTATGGGTTCAGTTGCACGAGCCCCCATTCACTAAGGTTGATTTATTTTTAATGTATTTATTTTCACCACTCCTTAGAAACCACTGCTACCTTTATTGCAAAAGTTGGAGGTGACCCGATCCCGAATGTCAAATGGACGAAAGGGAAGTGGAGACAACTGAACCAGGGGGGTCGAATTCTTATCCATCAAAAGGGTGACGAATCAAAGCTGGAGATTCGTGACACCACAAAAACCGATTCTGGCTTATACCGCTGCGTTGCCTTTAACAAGCACGGCGAAATTGAGAGCAATGTCAACCTGCAGGTGGACGAGAGAAAGAAGCAAGAGAAGATTGAAGGTGATCTCCGTGCGATGCTGAAAAAGTAAGTCTTGTTAGAACTGTGAAGAGGGCTTCTTATTCACAAAGGGTTCGTCAGGAGCTGTGGACCAGCTGGCATGGCTTGTCTGTGGGGGACGAGCTAGTCAATCATGTTGAAGTGGAATTCAGTGATGGGATTTGTCTCAGAATAATGGTAAGAGACAGAATGAGATTCCTCTAGAAGCTTTTAAATGACTAAAATACTACGTGTCCAAGTCTGAGAGACTTGCTTTTACAAAGTTTTTTTTTAATGCTACAGTTTCATCGATCGATTATTTTAAGCATTTCCATAATCAATAATTTCAAAATAACTTGTGTTTCACCATAAATATTGAATTATTGATTCACTCACCTTTTCACAGTTCTTTTTCATGATGTGATATTTAAATAAAGTTTTCCGTTGCTATTTCATATAACTCTAATTAATTGAGCTCCTGGTTATAAGGTTAATGTCTCTGTATTCTTTCCTCTCTTCCATTCACTGATCAGATTTCAACCCTGGAAAACAATAGCCCAATATTAACCCACTCTATCACCAAACTGACTTATTGTTTTGGTCAAAGTGGTAAAATTTGCATCTAAAATTCATTTTTAATAAAGAATTTTCTTAATTTATTTATAACTTATGGTATAAGTTTATAAATTTATTTATTAATAAAATTTGTTTCTTAATAAAGAACATTCAACTGTTGTATAGGAAGGGAAGATACTGAGACAGACCATCTTTGGTCATGACAGAAAGCTCAAACTTCTAAGCAGAAGACAAATGACTGACTTTAACTTCTTTTTTTAGGACTCCAGCCTTAAAGAAAGGGTCTGGGGAAGAAGAGGAAATTGACATCATGGAGCTTCTCAAAAATGTGGACCCTAAAGAGTATGAGAAATACGCTCGCATGTATGGAATCACCGACTTCCGTGGCCTCCTGCAAGCATTTGAGCTGCTGAAACAGAGTCAGGAAGAAGAGACTCACAGACTGGTATGGCCTTTTGCTGCAGCTGAGTCCTAAGGGAAAATCCATTTTTTGAGATGCCAAACGTCATTTATAGTAGCCAAATAACTTGAATTCCCATGACACTAAATTTCTAAGAGACAATTTGCTATAATAACCTAGCTCTAAGCTTTACTTTGACCTAACGAACATCAAGAATGGAAGCCAGAGGGCTGGAGAAACATTTCAGTGGTTAAGAGCACAGGCTGCCCTTCCAGAGAGCCGGGGTTCAATTCCCAGCACCCACATGGCAGCTCACGTTTGTCTCCTACTCTGGTTCCAGGGATCTGCTGCCCTCTTCTGGCCCCTGCCTGTACCGTACTTACATGGTGGGCATCATACAGGCAAGCAAAACACACGCACATAAGAGAAAAATAAACCTTCAAAAAATACCAATATACATAAATAGAGACAAATCTTTAAAAAACACCAATACACATAGAATTTTTATAAGTTTAAGGAATGGAACTCAAACATAGTCACGTACCTGCTGATTCAAATTTTTGTTCCTAATGTATTATTTTCCCCCCTCAGGAAATTGAGGAACTAGAGAAGTCAGAAAGAGATGAAAAGGAATTTGAAGAACTTGTATCATTTATTCAGCAGAGGCTGACACAGACCGAGGTAACATGAACTATGTTAATAATAAATTATACAAAATTATCACTGGGAATTATAGGGAAAGAATGACTAACATGCGTTCATTCTTTCTTCTCCTAGCCCGTCACCTTGATCAAGGATATTGAAAATCAGACAGTTCTGAAAGATAATGATGCCATCTTTGAAATTGACATTAAGATTAATTATCCAGAAATCAAGCTCTCCTGGTACAAAGGGACTGAGAAGCTGGAGCCCAGTAACAAATACGAAATAACCATTAATGGGGACCGGCACACGCTCAGAGTCAGAAACTGTCAGCTTAAAGATCAGGGCAATTACAGGCTGGTCTGTGGTCCTCACATCGCTAGTGCCAAGCTAACTGTGATTGGTGAGCTAGAAACCATTCTAAAGGCTTGTGAGAGTACTGTTGGGCTCATCTGTATATGACGCTGATTCTGAGCACCATGCGTTTCTTTCTGTGTTGCAACAGAGCCCGCGTGGGAGCGGCACCTCCAGGACGTTACTTTGAAAGAAGGCCAGACGTGTACCATGACGTGTCAATTTTCTGTACCAAATGTGAAATCTGAGTGGTTCAGAAATGGCAGAATCCTTAAACCTCAAGGCAGAGTGAAAACAGAGGTGGAACACAAGGTCCACAAGCTGACCATTGCCGATGTCCGTGCGGAGGACCAGGGTCGGTACACCTGCAAGCACGAAGACCTTGAAACTTCGGCAGAGCTCAGAATCGAAGGTGGGTGAAAAGCTGGGCAGTTACTGGCGGAGCAGAGAGCACCAGCAAATGCTGTGCAGGCCCCTGCAGTCCTGCCCTCAGATTAAACACAAAGGCCTCATGTGCTCTCACTCTTCCACAGATGTGACACACTTGTCCATGTGTCAAAACTCATGGATTCAAAGTGAAGAGAGCCAACCAAACATGCCTCTCTTTTAGACAAAAATAGGATTTTAATCCAGACGAATACATGATTTGTTTTAATGGCCGTGTCTTCTTAAAGGCTAAAGTTTATAATTTTCGTATTAATGACTATGGTTCCTAGAATAGAATCATGGAAAAGACAAGAAGTTGTAAATATAAGTCTAAGGAATTGTGACTAGGAATTTCTACTTTTGTGGGACTTTCACGTTAGGGGTATGAAATTTTATGGATAAAATTAACAACATATGTGATGAGTAATAGCTTTTTAAAAAATATTGATTTCATTTAAAAATTATATTCCTACTGTCTGAATCCCTGAATTAAATTTTCCGACTTAAAGAGCAATAATATATAATTTCTTAATTGTTAAGATTTAAGGAACTAACCTTTAATTATCCAGGGGATTTTTTTTTAACTGTCTCGCTACTTAGTACCATTTTTAATTGTTAAAACTATATTAATCTTATGTTCAGAGGTATTTCAGGTTTCTGAGTTATTTTGCAATTGAATATTAGTACCTCATTTTGAAAGTTAAAGTTAAATAGCTTCATATTGGAGTAAAGTTTTAGGTGCTGGTCATTTTTAAATAAGTGTTTTAAGTATATTTATCAATGGCAAAGCTCACCAGAATGCCATTGCCTGCAGGATGCACATGGTACTGTTACATGTGTAGTCTCAGGCTTCCGCATAAGTCTGAGGGGAGGGCTGCTCCCTCCCGGTCTGCTCCTAAGAGCACCGGCTGTCCCCAGGGGGATGGGGCCTTTCTGTTTACCTGTCTGTGCTTGGAAAATGTGTTTCTGAACTTGGGAGAGTCCTCTGAAACTTAGAATTGCAAATTTCCCATTGAATTTGAAGCCATTCCTGGGGGAAATCTTTATAGAAAAGAAACTTCTAGATCTTAAATAACAACAACAAAAGAAAATAATTTTCTCGAGGTAAGAAAGGGTTTGCAAGGGCATTGACTGCAGGGTTGTTTATGTATACCCCATTATGAACCTTCCATTTCACCAACAGCTTTTGAAATGTAATTTGACTTTGGGTTCAAGTCTCCCTGCGGTATTTCCCTCAGATAAATATTTTAAGACCTCCTGGGCATTTCTTTACACTGTCCACTCTCCATCCTGTAGGAACGGCTTTGAAGAATGTGAATAGTTTGGTTACTAATACAAGAATGTGTCGCTCTTGTCCTGCGTTTGCATTTGGGGTTCTGGTTCTTTTCCGTTATTTTATAAGTGGATAAAAGTTGAAGGCAAGTTGTGGTAACACAGACCTGCAAGCCCAGGTATCTGGGGGGCTGAGGCAGGAAGATAGAGGTCAGCCCGCGAATCTTACCTATACTTCATCTCAAAAGTAAAATAAAGTGCGAGGATAGGACAGCACTTCTGTATGAGGCCCAGGTTCAACAGTAATACCCACCCACCCCCAAAAAAGCTAATCGTGCTGGGTTTGGAGGTGCACGTGTTTACCACCAGCACTTGAAAGACCAAGGCAGCGGGGATCTGCTTGGGCTACAGGATGAAACCCCAGCCCAACCACCAAGAGCCTTAAGGATCTGAGAGAAGTCACATCGACAGATTTCTGTCTACACGGTCTAACTTTGCATCCTTCGCATCCCAACAGCCGAGCCGATTCAGTTTACAAAGCGCATACAGAACATCGTGGTGAGCGAGCATCAGTCGGCCACTTTTGAGTGTGAAGTGTCCTTTGACGATGCCATCGTCACCTGGTACAAAGGACCGACAGAGCTGACTGAGAGCCAGAAGTACAACTTCAGGAACGACGGCCGCTGCCATTACATGACGATCCACAATGTGACCCCAGATGACGAAGGTAACTGCACGGACAGTTTGCCGGGGGGATACGTAATATAGTCCTCACCAGCACCTGCCTTTTTGGTATTTCTACGCTTACGCTCTGCAATCCTCTGTGACATACTTTGTAATGAAAAGAAGAGACAGGCAGAAGTAAGCATGTTACGTTTGACTGGAGAAGCGTACTGGGACACTAACACCGATGGCTTTATTCTCCAGGCGTCTATTCCGTCATTGCTCGGCTGGAGCCGAGAGGTGAAGCAAGAAGCACGGCGGAACTGTACTTAACGACCAAAGGTGAGGACAGGCCACGTGGAGAACTACAGTCACGAAAGCCAGCCTCTTGCCCAGACAGTTCTACATATAAAAAACATTCTCTTTTTCTTTTGCAGAAATAAAACTTGAGATGAAGCCTCCTGGTAAGCTCTTATTGTTTATAATAATATAAATATTATCGTTCGATTTTTATTGTTTGATTTTGGCTTACAGTACATTCAGTGTAGTTTTATAGAAACAGAAGCCCAATTAAAATACACGACGTTAGCATTTCTCTTTTCAGTAAAGTGCAACCCAGTAAAATAATTTCGGGCAGAATGGTGTTACCCTTTATGAATTTGGGGGAGTGGAGATGGTAAGGTTGCTGTTAGGAGCACACAGATAGTGTGAATGCAGAATTAAGCAAGGTCTCATGAGCAGGGAACTGTGTGCCACGCATGTTATAGCATGACTATCATGTCTGCATGCCTGACCGGGCTGTCGGGAGTGACCGAACAACGAACACGTGTTATCACTCCCCGGTGCTTATCACTACATGTTTCTCCCAGATATTCCCGATTCCAGAGTTCCGATCCCAACCATGCCTATCAGAGCCGTCCCACCGGAAGGTAAGATGCCAGCCCTAGCGTCTGGGTGTAGAGAAGTAAGATTCTACTTCATCCTCTCCACTGTGAAACCAGGGGAAACATGCAGTTAACGTTATAAATAGATACCGGTGCCTGTTGTTCTGATTAAACCCTTGATGTCGCATAAAACAGGAAATTAAAACAGGATGACGATTTGATACGTGTTTTCTTCTTCTCAGAAATCCCCCCTGCGGTTGCTCCTTCCATTCCTCTTCTGCTGCCATTACCTGAAGAGAAGAAGCCACCAGCAAAACGAATTGAAGGTATTACAGGACACTGAAGTGATCAAACAGAATTCCACTGCCTGGCCTTGAAAATCTGACTTCCTGTCACTCGAGCTCCCTCTTGTGGTCAAGAAGCAAAACTGACTTAGAAATGTTGAAGTTCTGAAAATTATCAGATTAACCCAAATGGGATGTTTACTTTTAAAATACTGCAAAGGAATCACTTAGATATTAGTTAAAATTAATGTTAATGCCCCTAACTATTATGCCTAACAATTAATATGATAATAATAAAGCCAGTTAGTGGGGCAGCTTATGGAAATATACCATATTAGTTGAGAAGCAAACTGAAAATCGTGGTTTGTCTTCTTTTCAACTATACTTCTAACTACTCTTTCTAAGTCACCATTTATGCAAAAACATAGCTGAGACCACCTTTGACCTGTTTGACTGGGTCTTCTGTGGGGATTTATGTTTTATCGTGTTAACTAAGGAACAAGGTAATAATAAAGACATCTAAACAGGGCAGCATAGTTCCCAGCTCAGAAGGCAGAGACAGGACAAGTAGCACAAACACAAGGCCCGTGAGACAAACCAGATAGAACTGTACAATAAGACCCAGTCAGAAGCAAAATGAAACAGACAAGCCTTTAAACATACCAACGAATTCACCATCTAAAATGCTAAACACTTACGCAGCTGTAAGGTACTATTTTTAACCTGAAGCTATACAGTCCAGACAGCAGGTTGCCTGAGACTCCCTAGGGCTACAAATTCAGAGTTGCTAGGAGAATTCTGTCAGCATAGCCAGAAAACATCTACTGGCCAAAGCCATGTTTGTCACAGCCTGGTGACTACCACTGTCCTAATATCATGAGAATGACATGTGGGTCCTCTAATGCCCACTGCAGGTGATATTAAATGCTTGACCCATTTTTCAGCCAGTTCCGAAGAAATTCAATAGTTTTTATCCAATTTTGTGGCAAATACACCTTCAGTAAGAGAGAAGCATGTTTGTAATTTATGTGAGCAAACTTGAATGTGTTTCGTGTACTTGTGGCACAGAGAGGAATAATCAAAAATCATAAATTAGATTCCATGATGTTTCAGTGGTCAGAAGCAGTAATTTCTGTTTTAAGAAAGGGCTTTGTCCTTTAAATGAAATGCCAACATGACTGCTGGTATTCATTGCAAAGCCCGAGAGTTTAAATCAGATTTTTAAAATCACAGCGTGTTCCCTGTGCACAAATGCTAACAGCCACAGGCAATATGGTTCAGAGCCATGACCAATATATACCCCAAAACAGCAGCAGCCACACCCCACAGGTAAGACACAGGTTGGACTTTAATTCTCCTATTCCATTTGCTGTTCTCCTGACAGTTTTGATCTCCACACCCAAATGAAACACAGAGGAGAGGGCATACCTGCTCTCCTCCTGATCTTCTGATAATGCTAACTCCTCCACCATACAATCAGTGGGCTTATAAACCACAGCATATATTCTACCAAGTAGATCTAAAATCTCTCCTCTCTCTCTCTCTCTCTCTCTCTCTCTCTCTCTCTCTCTCTCTCTCTCTCTCTTCCTCCCTCTCTCTCTCCTTCTCTCCCTCTCTCTCTCCCTCCCTCTCTCTCCTCTCTCTCTTCCTCTCTCTCCTCTCTCTCTCTCCTTCTCTCCCTCTCTCTCCCTCCCTCTCTCCTCTCTCTCTTCCTCTCTCTCCCTCTCCTCTCCCTCTCTCTCTCTCTCTCTCTCTCTCTCTCTATCTCTCCTCTCTCTCTCCTCTCTCCCTCCCTCTCTCTCTCCTCTATCTCTCCCTCCCTCTCTCTCCCCTCTCTCTCCTCTCTCTCCCCCTCTGTCCTCTCTCTCTCTCTCTCTCTCTCTCTCTCTCTCTCTCTCTCTCTCTCACACACACACACACACACACACACACACACACACACACACTCACTTTTTAGTACAGGATTTTCTGAAGCAAGTACCTCACAATAAAGTTTATTTTCTCTTGTCCTCATCTTGAAAGCCTTTACTTACAGCTAACTTTTTTTTTAGTGACCAAAAAGGGCGTGAAGAAAGACACCAAAAAGGTTGTTGCAAAGCCCAAAGAAGAGGCACCACCGCCACCACCAGGTAATACAATAAAATTTTAAAGACAAATAAAAGTTTAATCAAGAAATGGCATTAGGGTTTCGCGGTGGAAACCTAGGAGTGTAGGAAGCAGGAAGGACAGGGGCTGGAGTCACGAGGTAGGACATTCCCTCATCTCCCTCATCCGCTGGGATTTCTATCTTCTCGAGCCCACGCCTGCCTCTAGCAGCCGATGGCACAGACAGAGAATGCTTGCTGTCTACAGCTGATGACTTGAAGGAGACCTTCAAATCAAGGTCCCACTGCTCTTCTTGACCAAGTCCTCCCAGAAAGAGTCCAGTGGTTGGTGCTCCAGGCTGCTGCTTTAGCCCAGCTCAGGATCCTTCTTGGCTTCTTTTTTATGGGGGAGAGGGGGAGTAGGGTTTTTTTCTCTTTTATTGGATAATTTTACTTTACAATTCAAATGTTATCCCCTTTCTCTATTTCCCCTCTGGAAACCCCTATTCCTTCCCCCCTCTCCCTGCTTCTATGAGGGTGCTCTCCCACCCACCCACTCCCTTCAACTTCCCTGCCCTGGTATTCCCCTATACCGGAGCATTGAGCCTTCACAGGATCAAGGGCCTCTCCTCCCATTGATGCCCAAGCAGGCCATCCTCTGCTACATATGCAGCTGGAGCCATGGGTTGCTCCATGTGTACTCTTTGGTTGGTAATTTAGTCCCTGGGAGCTCTATGGGGTCCAGTTGGTTGGTATTGTTGTTCTTTCTACGGGATTACAAACCCCCTCAGTTACCTCCGCTATTGGGGACCCTGTTCTCAGTCCAATGGTTGACTGAGCATCCGCCTCTGTATTTGTCAGGCTCTGGCAGAGCCTCTCAGGAGACAGCTCTATCAGATAGATTCCTGTCACCATGCACTTCTTGGCATCAGCAATAGTGTCTGGGTTTGGTGACTATGTATGGGATGGATCACCAGGTGGGGCAGTCTCTGGATGGCCTTTCCTTCAGTCTCTGCTCCACACTTGGTCTTATCTTACCATTTGAAGACAGAAAATGGCACTGTTAGGAGAAATGTAATTTATCTTGGAGGGGTTATGGAAGACTTTTAGATGACAAATGTAAAAAGGCAGCTCTTATCCTCTTGACACAGAGGGAAAGCACAGCAACCTCCCACCCAAAGGCCAACACGGGTGCAGGCACCGACCACCACACAGGCTTTTCTGAGTGGTCATTTTGAAAGCATGGGTGTTTGCTGAACTTTAAAGTTAGTAACTGAAAAGAGCAAAGGCATGAGTTTTAAGCACTAGACCCGATATGCATTCCTTTGCTATTTCTTCTACATCTGAATTCTTTCAAACCAGCTTAAACTGGTTTAGGCTGGGGTTAATGAAACCCCAGCTTCCAGGCAGTTTGTTACCCTGACTTGTCATAGCAATTCATATTAACTTGGCTTGGAAATGATGGGGGTTCTATGCCGCTCGTGTAAGGGATGCTACATTAGTAATACTTCCTATGCAAAGGCCCACAATCTAGGTACTCTAGATTAGTAAGCATTAAACGACACACAGCCTAAATGTAAACATGCACTTTGTGTTTTTTTGAAGTCCCAGAAGTTGCCAAGAAGCCTCCACCTCCTACTCCCATGATTCCAGCAAAACGTAAGTAAAAGGAATTATTAAGCATTTTACAATTCACTCCTGAAGTTTACACATATTCTCTTTATTGTTTTAAAATATCAGTCTTCCCGGTTATTATAAAATGTTCCAGTTCTCTTGGCCATTGTGGAAAAGGCCAGAAACAATGGTTATTTCCAGTAAAGGGAAGAGCTTCTAAACTTTCCATTGTAATCCATACGAGTATTAAGGGTTTATAAGTAACGTTGATCTCAGCTTCCTGGGGAGTTGCTAGGAGCTCTCCAAACTGGAGTTCACATAGAACAGTGGAAGGAATAGCAGTGCGAAGCTGTCTATTGAATCCATACTTTTGACACTAGAATAAAAATCCTCAAATCAAGAGCATTTTGATACTGTCATGTTGTCTAGTTAATAAATGGAACCCATGCAAAGCAAACCGTAAGAGATTATCAGCCTACTACTACAGCATCTGCCACGCTCGGTACTGACGACTGTGGATTCCTCTTGCATAAAACTTTCCAATGGGCATAATTAATATGATCCCCCCCCTTTGTCTTCCAGCATCTGAAATTATTGACGTGTCCTCTAAGGCTGAAGAGGTAAAAATAACAACCATCACCAGAAAGAAAGAGATTCATAAAGAAAAAGAGGCTGTGTATGAACGGAAGGAAGCAGTCTACGAAAAGAAAGTTCTCATAGAGCCTTGGGAAGAGCCCTATGAGGAGCTGGAAACAGCGCCGTACACAGAGCCGTATGAGGAACCGTATTATGAAGAACCAGATGAAGACTATGAGGAGATCAAGGTGGAAGCTAAAAAGGAAGTCCACGAGGAATGGGAGGAAGACTATGAAGAAGGACAGGAATACTATGAGAGAGAAGAGGGCTACGATGAAGGGGAGGAAGAGTGGGAAGAGATTTACCACGAAAGGGAAATAATTCAGGTTCAGAAGGAGGTTCACGAAGGTATGCATCCACTGCGTGGCCATTCTTCCTCTACGCCTCATTTCCACTCCTTTTTATGTTATTTCTTTGATGTGTGATGGCCATGAAAGTAAAGATGAACGTTTTGGTTTCCATAAGGCGATGGGTCTTTAATCCTTTGATCTCTAGAGAAAACATCATCTCTAGTGAGATGATGCTGTCGCATTGCAGTTTGAACCATTAATCCCAGTACTAAGGCTACACCCCAGGTGCCTTCATACTTAATTCTGTCTTGAAACTCTGAATTAGAGTTATGTTGGTTACATAGTCTCCAACATGACAAATTCCTTATATGATACAAAATTATGCTTAGCCTTTTATCATCTGCAAAAAATGCAGCCCGTTAGAATTGGCTGACTTAAGCATCTCGGTTTTATCTTGTGTTGTTTTTTTTTTTTTTATTAAAGACTTACATGAGAAGAAAATCCCAGCCAAAGTGCCTGAAAAGAAAGTACCACCTCCCAAAGGTATGTGGTTACGATCATTTAAATAAGCCAGAGTATTCCTGTCCTTTTCGTGGCTTGTTTGGCAAGGCTGACTGAACCAACAGTTAAATCCAATAGGCACAACTTCTCAGACATTATTGTACCTGGGAATTCTCTCTTCAGAATTTATATCTACTCGAAATAGAAAAATACTAAGATAAAAGAACGTTACAGTAAAATTAAAATAAATACAAACAGCTCCGGGAACTCGTACTTAAGGTTGAAAACACGAAACCTGCCTGCCTCTCAAACTATTTTGTGTATCTCTATACATATTTGCATACCTATGGGTGTATGTACAGAGCAAGAGAGAGGATTTTAATAGAAATTCTAAAAGTACTGCAATTTCTTTAAAATGTTTGCAGTTGTAAAGAAGCCAGTAGTTGAAAAAATTGAAAAGACTACTCGAAGAATGGAGGAAGAAAAAGTTCAAGTCACCAAAGGTATCGATGCCATTTAAAGAATCTTCTAGTAACCTGTACAGACGTCATCTGCTCACATGTTATTTATATAGTCACCCAAGCTGACATTTTTTTGAAATTTTGTGCTATGAAATATCCTTCACAATGCAAATATATTTGTACGTATTTTTAAAGTACCTGAAGTTTCCAAGAAGATTGTTCCACAAAAACCTTCCCGGACTCCAGTGCAGGAAGAAATAATTGAAGTGAAAGGTATACGTCTTTATTTTAAGCTATGCATATAGATATCTGAGCATACATTGCTGAATTATTCAAAAGCACCGTGAATACTTTACAGTTTCTGTCGTACACATTTTATTTTGGATTATACCTCTGTATAATCCGATAACTTTATTTTTGCTTCCGGTCTTGCTTAGAAATGACTTTCTTTTTAATTTAAGGAAGGTTTTGTGTTTGACGAGTAATCTTCTAACTTCGCCATGCAGTGTGATTACATTGCGTGTCATATTTCCCATTTAAACAAATTGATCCTAATAGGTTTGGGGAAGTTGTGGCTATTTGATTTTCGTTTAATAGCACTTGATACGAGACCACATGGGTGGTTTGTCCAGACAGAGCAAAACATGATTTGTTTCCTCCTTGAAACTGAACCCGTTCTTAATCTCTCATACTAACCCACTCAGTCTGTGTCTGGAGATTTGCACATTGTATACCGTCCTATGGTAGACTCTCTGTGTCTCACCTGATGTCCCGTCCTGGAAAGAGAAAGACTAACATGGCAATGCTCTTTTTAAAGTACCAGCTGTGCACACAAAGAAGATGGTTATCTCAGAAGAAAAGATGTTCTTTGCCTCTCACACCGAGGAGGAGGTGTCTGTCACAGGTATCTGCCAGTTTTGAATTTGACAGCTGAAGACAGAGAGTTTAAGATAAAACCAGAGTTTTCCAATTCCCTTCTTGCCTGGCGTGTGATGGTATAGGCTTTTCCATCTCTTTGTATTTCTCTGTTATCTTTCCCCTTTCATGTCTGTTGCCTTTAATTTTTTTTGTTTTGATATTCTTAGTAAATTACAATTGCCACCCTCAGCATGAGCTATCAGTAATTAAGATGTATATTTTCTTAAAAGTCCCCGAGGTACAAAAGAAAACTGTCACTGAAGAGAAAATTCACGTTGCAGTTTCCAAAAAGATCGAACCACCACCCAAAGGTATCAGTAATTCATCCTATGTTTAAAAATATTTTCAGGCAAAATTCATGGTCAGTGTGTAACTACACTGATACTAATTATCAGAAATAGTCACAGAGTTGACTGGATGGACAAAGAGCTCACTGGAGAGAGAGTAGGATGGCCATAAGGAAAGCACAAGGGTAAAGCATACACGGTTCCACTCCCTGTCTCCGAGCACTTCAATTTGGTGACATGTGTGTTTGGAGATAAGATGTGAGGAAGCCCCTCATACCAGCTCACTAAAGCTTGTATGAAATGTGAAGAGAATCTTCTCAGTTAGGAGTTTGATATACCAGAAGTATTAAAACCTCAGTTTTGTAAATTATGTTAGAAATTCCTTAATACTCAAAACCTTTAACTTCTGGTTTTCTGCATTTTATCACTCCCTCTGTTTCTGGGTTTGTCTGCATCTGCTCTTTGTGCAGCAAGGATGCAATGTGATGGTCGCCTACTGGCCAAATCTCTCTAACTTAGAACTGTAAAATACTAGTCACACTGTCAGCCAGATGTGTCACTATTTACCCCACCTCTGAAATCAAAAGATACAGTAACCATTGGACAAGGTAGTGCACATCTTTAACCCCAATGGTAGGGAGGCAGAAGCAGGCAGATCTCCATGAGTTTGAGGCTAGCCTGGTGTACATAAGCAGTTCCAGGCTAGTTGGACCTCATAGTAAGACCCTGTGTGGAAGGAAGGAAACAAAGAAGGAAGGGAGGGAAGAAGGGAGGGAGGAAGAGAAGGAGGGAGGACTCTAGACTCTACACCAAAGTTATATCCTCTTTCCCTAGCCAAATTTAAAAAACACTTAATATCACCTAATTGTTCTCATCCAACTGACTTTAAACAAAGCAAGAGTTCTTCCACTATTTCCACTCTTGAAACCCGTGCCATTAAAGTGATAATCATGGTTGTCCCTTTTCTACTTGGCCATTCAGCCATCTCCACAAATCTTGACTTCTAAGCTATGATTTTCTTGTATCCAACTGGCAAAAAGGAACATCTATCTATTCTTTACTCCAATCTTATAAGAATGTATGTCTTGTCAACACGAGCGGTTTCTCAAACATGGTACCTTTCTTTTAAAGTCCCCGAACCACCTAAAAAGCCAGTTCCAGAAGAAGTGGTCCCTGTTCCCATTCCTAAGAAGGTGGAGCCCCCAGCAGTCAAAGGTAGAATGACATTTCATGGGTTCTATCTTTTTGCCTCTTTTGTATGTGAAACCTACGTATTAACAAACTGTCATCAGTAAACAGTCTCTCCTATGTTTAACTCTCCGTCTGTCAGTGTCATTAATTTGCGGTAACAAATATTAATAACAGTTTTAGATGCCAGACCACCCTAACTGGGTGTTCGTCTACCTCGTGTCATGTGTATGATGTCTATCTGGTATTGATGTACTAAACATTCCATTTAGCCACAAGCAGAGCACACTAAACTACTTTTTAATTCTTAAGCTCTTAGTGACGCTTTGTGCTTTCCTGTAATCTTAAATGTCTCAGAAGACTGTAACATTCAACACTGTTTCGACAATGTTATCTTTAAAGTTCCCGAGGCTCCCAAGAAACCTGTGCCGGAGGAGAAGAAGCCAGTTCCTATTCCCAAGAAAGAGCCAGCTGCCCCTCCGAAAGGTATCCAGAACACCTGGTGGAGACAGCTGTCACCCCTGGGGGCCAGCTGTGCTTTGCACAGTCTTCATTTGTACTGTGTTGTCCTTGTCTCTTATCTCTTCAGCAAGTTACCCATGTTTAAAGCATGTGTGTCACCTTTGGGGTTGTACCCTTGTTATATATCATTTATTGTTCTGAACATTCCTAAGGCCGTGCCCAAAAATGCATTATAAGAAGTAATTATGTCAAACCTTAAATGTTTAATATCATCCTTGGGAAGGATTTGTGGAACATCTTTTACAGACATGTTTATACACCCAAACATCTGTGTTTCACCCTTATGTGTGTGTCTTCTTCATTAAGACATTGTTGTGTGTCCATGTTGAGGAGACTGAGGGAGCCTGTGTTAATGGGAGAGGGTTGGCAGCCGTGAATATGGCAAGTCTTCAGTCAGGGAGAACAGAGTTTTGACATTGATTTTCCCTGCCTGTCTTGGAATTCTTTAAAGCTACTATAAACATTTGGGAGTGTATTGTAAAGGACAGAATTTCTTACAGAAAAACACCTGTGCATACATACACAACATTTTATGACATAAAGGTCCCTACAGCCATTGGCATACTGTCCTACTGAAGGACTGTTCTAGAGGGTAGCCTACATTTTGATTATACTTTAGGCAACCAGAAACAGAAGCTCAGAATGTGGTCAGCAGGGGGACAGCTACACAGGTATAACTGTTCTACAGTGTTATAACTGTAATTTAGAAAGGTCATATGGTATCATGATTTATCCCTCTTTCAAAACAGTGTATGAAGACTTTTTCCTACACACTCTACCCACATTCTTCATTAGCAGTATACTAATGGCTGAAGTGTTTGCATCAGATCATACTGATGCGGGTGAAGCAAACTTAGTAAAATGCTGGCCTTGACTATGTTTGATACTTGGAAATCATGCACCTGCTTTAAATAGAATAAGTAAAAGGCCATAGTGGAACACTTGTATCCCAGAACACTTGAGGGTTGGGGAGTAGAGACAACTGGCTTTCCTTGGGGGCTCACTAGTCAGTGAGTATAGCCTACATGGCAAGGTCCAGACCAGTGAAGGACCGTGTCTTAACAGAAAACGGTGGAGTGCATAGCACCTGAGAAATAACATCCAAGGTTATTTTTACCCTCCCAAAACATACACATACACACATGTACCAATATATACCTATACACATATACACACAAAAAACATACTAACATATAGGAATGAATTCTATGATAGATAGGAATTGATTATATATATATATATATATATATATACACACTTCTGTTTCCTAACTCGTTTCAATCTTTTAAATGCTTCTGAAACATTGTATGTGACAGATAACTTTACCATGACTTTAAAGTGGGATCTTTCTACTTATACCAGTGAACAGTCTATAACATTAATGCACTGTGTGTCGCTTTGGAGATGTGCCCCTGTCTAGTCACTGAAATGAAACATGCCTATACTGACCTGCTATTTTAAAACCTTAAGTCCCAGAGGCTCCAAAGAAACCTGCTCCTGAAGAGAAGACTGCCGTTCCTGTGGCAAAGAAGAAGGAAGCCCCCCCACCTAAAGGTAGGCTTACTTGCCTAGTCAGGGGGCCCAGGTGTTATGTCTCCAGTGTGAAACAATGTGTGTCTGTCTGTTAACTAGTTTGTTTAATTCAAAGTGGATATGTTTTGGTCAGTGACAACACAACCCAAGCGTCTACCTCTCTGGGCTCTTTCAAAATAATTATATATGTGAGCTACTTTGAAAAATATACCCAATCCCTCCCTCAAATGTCTTTTCAAGTTACTGAAGTGCAGAAGAAAGTTGTCACAGAAGAAAAAATAACCATCATTCCTCAAAGAGAGGAGTCCCCACCTCCAGCAGGTACCCCATGACATCTCTATAAAATAACCGTGTCTTTCTTCCAAGCTTCTTTAATTGCATGTCTTTCTTTGTGGGCTTGCCTGTTCTGTGTTCAGTTGCCTATGAAATTTTCAAATATATACATATATATATAAATGTTATTCTTCAAGTACCAGAAATACCAAAGAAGAAAGTTCCCGAAGAAAAAAGGCCTGTTCCTAGAAAAGAGGAAGTCCCCCCACCAAAAGGTATTGCCAACTGTCTTACAAAAGCTATCGTTCACAATGTTATGCTTCAAGGCAAGGATGACTTGTGGGCTTTGTGGTGCGTGAAGAGCGTGGGGGGCACAGGCTCTGCACTGGGCTTCAGCTACAGAGCAACAGAGCTCTAACTGTGCGTAATGTTTCTAACGTGCCAGCGCCACCCAAGAAACCCGTTCCTGAGGAGGTTGTTCCAGTTCCCATCCCTAAGAAAGCTCCTCCCCGAGGTAGGATTGCCCTCAGTCTTCTATAGAAATCTTGTAGTGCTTCTTGCTGTATCGGTCCAGTGTGTTCCCTCTTTGTCTTGCTTCTGAGAGACTTCCGTGTGTGTGTCCTTGGGATGTGTAATGTCTTCATCCACTTTGCTAATGAACGTGGTGTACTGCAACACCTTTCCAAACTCTAGGGGGACTGGGGATTGGTGTAATTATTGATTTTTAAGCTTCAACCTTGATGCTTTCTTAAAGCTGAGGTTTCTAAGAAAACTGTTGTAGAAGAGAAAAAGTTTGCTGCTGAAGAAAGACTATCTATGGCGGTTCCTCAGAGAGTGGAACTCATGCGGCACGAAGGTATATAACCAGAGGGGAGGCAGGCGGCATCTGTGAACAGCTCTCTTGGAGGAGTCTCTCCTCTTTAGGATGTAAATGTTTTTGTGAGAACATGTTTCCGTCTCGTGTTGGTATTGGAATATATCTGCTGTAGCCTTCTGGAACTATCTTTTGTGTCTACTTTAATCTTGAGTCATTCTTATAAAGTGAACAAGGCGACGAAAAGGATATCGTTTTAATTTGGACCCTCTGGGGCGTAATTCAACTATTTCTCTTGGTCTTGGGCTTTAGTCTCCTCTTGTCTTTGTCTCTTTCCCTCTTGTCGTTAGAAAGTCCCATGTCCTAAGCAGATAGAAGAATCTTCAGCCATCTGTAGTGAACACATGGCAGCTGGCTGTATTCTTGCCCACTGAGTTTACATCCAATGTTATCTTTTAACCCATCTACAGAGGAGGAATGGACTTACTCTGAAGAAGAGGAACAGGTGTCTGTTTCGGTGTATAGGGAAGAGGAAAGAGATGAGGAGGAAGCAGAGATCACAGAATATGAAGGTAAATGGCAGAAAATAAGTGAGGAATGATTGCTGTATGGGACAATTATGAAAGTCCTCCAAGAGGCATGACACAGATTCATCTACTGGCCTTAGAACAGGTACCTTATTAGTCAAAACAAACGATTCAAGAGCATTCATTACATGAAAGTAAATGCCCTGTGAACTTCTTTTCCATGTCTTCCTGAGCTGTTCAGAGGTAATGGCTTTGTGGTTACAGACAACTGAAGGAGGTGGGCATCCTCCTGTGGGTACCTCCTTTTATGAAGCCTCCTTTTATGAGGACTTGGCTTCAGTGTGGTAGGCTGATAGACACTTCACCTTGGTGATCTGGTGTATACATGGTGTTTCTCAAACCATGTTTCCCACAACACACAAACGGGAGTACTATTAAGTGGACTGTCCAGTTCCTAATTCACATATTCACTTTTTATAAGGAAACAAGAAAATATATGATACACTAAGCTTGTAGAAGTCGAAGGCATATTTGTCAAAACATAGTGAACCGAAGGAGCTTTCCTTTAGTCCACATAGAGAAAAGAGTGTCACGTAGTATCTGCAGACTTGTAGACAGACTTGTCCGGCTGTTGCATCAGCTATGAAGACAACTCATGATGCTTTTAACAATTGAAACAGAAAACTTCATCTTGATGAGATTCCCTTTTGGTCAAAAAAGCACTGCTGTGTTCCCTGTGAAAATCCCACTGTCCAGCTAATGCTGTATATCCAAAGGAGCCTTCCCAATAAGGGACTAGGGTAGCTCTGTTTTAAAGGAAAATGGGTACACTCATTACCAACAGGATCCTGCCCTTGAGTAGATTTTGAGAACCTCAGTTGTTCTCACATACATCTCTGGCTAATAGAAGGGGACTCTTCACATCCCCTTCCTTCACTTGGAATGAAACTCCACATGAAATCCAGAACTTACACACTTAGAAGAATAATCTAGGTTGCAATGGGGTGGGCCATGACTCACAAACAAACCTAACAGTCTAGCTACGTTTCCTATAATGGACCACAGAAGTGGTCGGGAACCTGGTGGATTTGAAAGCTATTCTTGCTAGAAATGTGTGGGGAATTATACAAAGCACACACGTGGAACATCTCATCTCTTAGGTCTGGGACCATTTCAGTTTCTGATGCAGGATGCTATACAAACTTTTGGTGCTTCCAACAAGGAAGAACAAGTTGCTCAGTGATTCTTGTGTCTGCATTAAGCTGAAAAGAAGGCAGGACCTGCAGCTTCTTTGCATTTTAGGCAACACGGGTGTTTTTAAGTAGCCTCTTCTACAATCATCCTATGTAAACTTTATACACGCAGGCTCAAAAAACATTGCATGAAGTCTCTTGTCTCTTCTACCACAGCTACCCCACAAAACTGGGGAGCGGCCACATGGACTATCTTGCTTTTTACCCCTAAGTTTATGTTTCTGCCTTTCTGCCTTCAAACCCAGAGTCTTAGGGTGTTTTTTTTTTTAAACAAAACAACCCAGCTTCCAATCCTGTGGTATTTGTTTAATCTCTTGAACTGGTATTTTGTCGTGTGCATGCCCTGTTATCCCTGTGAATCAGAGCCTTGCCGTCTGTGTGATATACAGTAAATTAGTGAAGCGAGTGCTCTTTATTACATTATTAGCTCTGGTTCAAATATTCTGCGGGGATTTCAAATGGAAACCATCAAGGATTTAGCAAATGCTAAAGTTTGACAATGTTGATTATTGCTTTGACGTGGTAAATTATGGTTAAAATTAAACATGAAAAAAATGTCTACTTTTCTTTTTCTTCTTTGAATTCAATGTCCTTAAAGTGTTGGAAGAGCCTGAGGAGTATGTTGTGGAAGAAAAGCTGCACGTTATCTCTAAGAGAGTAGAAGTTGAGCCAGCCAAAGGTACCCCAGCTCTTAAGTATTTTACCCCTATGTTTGTTATGCTCGCCCATAAGAAAATTACCATCCATATTGCGAATAATAAATAGCATGACTAATGAAACGGTCCCTTACATATTTATTGAAAAAAGTGTACATTTTCTACAAGTATATTTTATAATCTTTTCAAGTGCCTGAGAAGCATGAAAAGAAAATTATACCAAGACCAAAAGTTCCTGCTAAAATTGAGGAGCCTCCACCCACTAAAGGTAAGGTTTCTCTCACAGACGTGCAGTTCTGTCTGTCTCGCCATGTCTGGCAACACCTCCATGCATCGTTAAGGTTTTGTCAGAATTTGTACAGACACTTTGTTACATAGTCATTCGTGTTGGTGTACGTGCGAGATCTTTACAAAGAGGGTGATGCGGCCCCCAAATAATATTTTCTTAAAGAATATAAACTAATATTCTTAATATTTTCAAAGTTCCTGAACCACCAAAGAAAATGGTACCAGAGAAGAAAGTTCCTGCACCACCTCCTAAAAAAGTGCCACCAGCCAAAGGTATATTGGGGTCCACTCTACTCTCAGGCTCATTCTCTGTCTTGGGGGTGACTTGATGCACTCTTCAGATCTTTATCCCATTGGGAAGAAAGTAACTGTGCATAGGTTTGGCACTCTTTGCGCCATGTTTGACCACATTGCGTGATGTTTTCAAAGCACCTGAAGAACCAAAGAAACCGGTTCCAGAAAGGAGAGTTCCTGCAGAAGTGGTTGAGATAGAAGAACCTCCCCCAACCAAAGGTAAATGACATCCCCCTAAAGAAAAACAAAAGCTTAGAGTCTTGCCTTCCTTCCTCCAGCCACCATCTATTGGGTCATAGTTTTTCTGTGTAGACTGTTAGTTAGCGTCTGTTTGTGATGGTGGTGTGCTGTGGCTTTATGAAGTATTACTTACTTATTGTGGTGTTCAGTTGTGTGTGTCTTATAAAATCTTCTAGTCTAAAACCACAGCACTTTCTGGCTTATATGTGTGTGTGTGTGTGTGTGTGTGTGTGTGTGTGTGTGTGTGTGTGTGAATATGTGTTTGTGTGTATGTGTATGTATATATGTGTGTATGTATATGTGTATTTGTTTGTTTTGTGTATTCTACTCTAAATGTTATAGAATGTTAATTCTAAAATTATCTTCCAAGTGACCGAAAAGCACATGAAAATTACCCAGGAGGAAAAGGTTCTTGTGGCTGTAACTAAAAAGGAGGAGCCTCCGAGAGCAAGAGGTACACCAGCCCTTCCATAAGTCAGCGTTGCCTTGTCTTGCTCTCGTTAGAAGTACACTGACTGAGGGGCATAGAGGGGAGGGTGGTCATTGTCTTCTTTTAAAATATCGTAGAATGTCTGAAGTTTGGGAAGGGCTGAATCTTTTATGTTTGTGTCACTCCTCTGTGGTTTGTATGTATTTTTTTTTTTGGTCTGAATGAAGAAAAACAATTCTTTAAAGTGAAATCTGTCTTTAAAGTGCCAGAGGAACCTAAGAAAGTTGTCCCTGAAGAAAAATTTCCCAAACTCAAACCTCGAAGAGAGGAGGAGCCACCGGCTAAAGGTATAATGACTCTTTCCAGGGATAGAAATAAGCTTTGAGGTCTTGAGATGAGTGGAGTAAAACTGGCATCGTTAGGGAAAGTGACGTAAATGCAGATGGAGAATGGGATAAGTAAAGCTGCCCCCCATCACTGCAAAACTAAATAATTCCGATTGCGGGAAGGACCTATTTGTACCCCACACGCAAACATGCAGAGTTTACATTAAAATGTACTTGTCATCTAATATGTCTGTTTGTCCCATCTCAAACTCATCTGTCTTGATGTTTATTCTATGTGGTGACCTTTGGTGACAGTTTTGATTTCCTTAACTCCTCAATGTTCTGCACTGCCCCAGTGGATCGGGGTGGGAGGATTGGAATCAGGGTGCCAACACTGTTGGTGAAGTTCAAGTGCCTTCTTAAGGCTGTTCTCAGTTTAACATCCATTGTTGCAGCTTGTCTCTCTTAACTCTCTCACAAATCCCACCTGATCATCCAGCACCTCTGAAACACTAAGCAGCTTGGGGAAAAGTATTCTCTGGTGTATGGAATGATGTGGACTTTTGGGCCCATTGATTTTTCTCACGATTTTAGTGAAAGTTTAAAGGAGCGTCATGTTTGGGTTTTTTCTTGAGTTGTTCTTGCCAACGTTCTCTTAACACGGTTATCTCCAGACACTTGCCACTTACTTCTAACCATTGCTCTTTTAAAGTGACCGAAGTTAGAAAGAGAGCCGTTAAAGAAGAAAAGGTGTCCATTGAAGTTCCAAAGAGAGAACCCCGCCCCACTAAAGGTACATTGCCCTTTGATTCGATCGCCTAAAGCATAAAGCCGCATGTGTCTCCTTGTCTGCTAGTTGCCGGTTTAACCCCTCTACTCTCCTTGCTTTACCGATAACTGGAGTCAGGCACTTGAACATTCAACATCGCGACTAGTCGATGTGCATTTTATGATGCTTTTACCATCAAAAGATAACCAAGGTCACCCCTAGCCAGTGTGGGAGACTGTCATGAAGGAATGAAATCAAAGCACATTGTCACTAAACGTTTGGGCCTCGAATAAAATGCTGCCTGGTGTCAATATTCTTCCAGAAGTAACTGTAACAGAAGAGAAGAAATGGTCTTACACCCGAGAAGAAGAAACTGTTCTGGAACACCGGGAGGAGGAATACGAGGATTATGAGGACTATGAGGAGTATAAAGAGTATGAGGAGTACGAGCCCACAGAAGAATATGACCAGTACGATGAATATGCAGAGCGTGAGCTAGAACACTACGAGGAGGCTAAAGAGCAGGAGGAATACGTCGTCCCAGGTATGGCGGCCCTGCAGACCACACTAAACATGCTTAGAACCCACTACGGTAGGATGGCAGTCGAGGGGAAAGAGCTTTGTCAGTTCGTAAGTTCACTTCTGGAAGAGGAAAATAGCTCTATCAATCTGAAGGCTGTTGTTAGGTACCCACAGGGCACCCAGCATCAGATATTTGACACGGACTGCTTTTCTAAGAAAGACAAAGCAGTCTTTCCCCTAACGAAGATGAGGTGTGTGCCTGAGGAGCTCCGAATCTGGGCGCCTCCTGTGCTGTAAAATAGATAATGAGTTCGTGCAAATCAACTCCTACTAGAAATTTGAAACGAATCTATGTCCCCTCACTGCTTAAGGGTTTTGCTTGTTTCTTTGAGAGGAGTCTGCATGGTTTCAGAAGCCCTTGGACCAATGTCCAAGATAGAAAACTTTGCATCGCATGTTGCCTATCTGAGATGAAATGAGAATTTGTGAGCATGCCCGTGGCCTAATTGAGGTGAATGGCCACAAGGAAAGCAGACATAGCTTGCTCTGCCGGGGCTCTTGGAACCTATTCTACTCACCTCTAACTCCTATTCTAGAGACTGTGGTTGTACTGTGGACATAGAAGACCAATTATCTTAACGAGCATTTTTGACTTGTGCCTTCCAGTCTAACATTAAACACTTTGTATGTGCTTTTAAAGAACCCAAGAAGCCTATTACACGGAAACCTGCCCAAGAACCAGTGCCTGCTAAACCCAAGGCCCCCCCACCAAAAGGTAGAGTGAGAACATTACCAGTTATAGAGTCTTTTGTTTTCTCTGTCTGTCCATTGTGGAGATGTGTTGAAGTGGATGTGTATAAGTTGTGCGTTTGAAACTGTTATGTTGTGTCATATATTTCTTAGCCTTTTGTTCTCCCCCTTGAGAATCTAGTTCGGGTTGGTAAATCTCTTACTATTGGTCTTTTAAAGTGCCAAAGAAAGCCATCCCTGAAGAAAAAGCTCCTCTGCTCATTCAAAAGAAACTCAAACCTCTACCACCCAAAGGTACACGATAGAGCAGTCACTGTTCCAAACAGTACCGTCACCTCTGTCCTGTCGTTGTGTCGACCTTGACTCACGGCCGTGTCCGCTGTTCTCTGTTGTTGCTGAATATGTTGTCTAGTTCCATTTCTTACATGGCAAGTCTTTGTGCCTTGTGGATATTTATTTAGTCTATGACATTTGTGAGATTTATTGTGATAATCTTCCATGATCAATATCTTTAAAGCTCCTGAAGAACCAAAGAAAGTTGTGGAAGAAAAAATACAAATTTCAATTACCAAACGTGAAAAGCAGCAGGTGACTGAACCAGTTGCCAAAGGTATAACCTCCTCTTCCCAGAATGGCGCCGTTTGCTGTCTCTCACAGTGCTTGTCTCCAGCGCTAGCTCTAACATTACTTCAGAATATTCCTACAGCCTCATGCACATTGGCTCTGCATTGCCCCGGCACAACAATATTGCCAGACAGAGTATTTTTGTTTGAATGCAGTGACCGTTTAGCATATTCCTAAGATAGTTAAATTAATATAAAGAAAAAAAACACTGAAAAGTCAAAACTCTTCCAAAGTCATTTTGAAGATTTTTTTAAAAAAAAAACTAATTGAGCACCCAGGTTTTCTTCTTTTATCTTAGGCAACTTCCTTGCAATCTTTGGACTTTTTGCAAATTTGGACTTTTTAGGATATCTCAGTAAGCAGAACTATATTAAAAAAAAAAAAAAACCTGGCTGGAGAGATGGCTCAGTGGTTAAGAGCACTGACTGCTCTTCCAGAGGTCCTGAGTTCAATTCCCAGCAACCACATAGTGGCTCACAACCATGCCCTCTTCTGGTGTGTCTGAAGACAGCTATAGTTCACTTATACATAACAAATAAATAAATCCTTAAAAACAAAACAAAACAAAAAACCCCACACCATTTCCAATTTGTCCCTGTTATTGCAAACTTGCTTGAGTACATCAAACTTGTTCGAGCACCTCTAAGGGTTAATTTCCCTGTGAGATTCAGAGTCCTTCCCATGGAAAAACAGAAGGGTTTTGACACAGAAAGCTACATGTTCTATTAGGGACTGCTACAAATTTATTCTGTCTATTTAAAGTACAAGAAGGTTAGAGATGGTTAGATGGCCTGTTTCTGACTCTAAAACTCCTTTATACTTAATGCTTCAAGTGCCCATGAAGCCCAAGAGAGTTGTCCCAGAGGCAAAAATACCCGCCCCTGTGGCAGCACCTGTCAGACGTACTTCCCTTTGCTTGTGTTCCTCCTCCCCCTCTTTACTCTTGAATTCATGCTCAGTTCTGTGTCTAAAGTTATTCTGTGGTTAACGGAAAGCCTATCTTTTGTTACACTGTCCTCTTAAAATGTCTCAACTTTATTGAGGAATTGCAAAGTAGCCAACTTAAAGATGGTATCTTTAAAGTGCCAGGGGTGCCTAAAAAACGAGAACCAGAAGAGGTCGTCATCTTCAAAGAAGAGGTAGAAGCCCACGAAGAAGAATACATCGTAGAGGAAGAAGAGGAGTACGTCCACGAAGAGGAGTACGTCCATGAAGAAGAATACATTCATGAAGAAGAGTATGTCCATGAAGAGGAATATATCCATGAGGAGGAGGAGTACCTCCATGAAGAGGAGGTCATAGCTGAGGAAGAGGTGCTGCCAGTAGCCCCAGTTAAAGGTAGATGAAAACTCCTACCAATGGAAAGGAAGCAGCAGCTCACACAGTGGGTGGTCTGACTGGGTCAGATTCTGGGAGTTATTGGCACTGACCCCTAAGACCCTTTCAGATGCTAAAGCTTGTGATACTCTTGTGCTCTTCACATTTATATCCTCCTACAATGTTTTCAAATCTTATTGCTATCTTTGAAGTGCCCGTGGTACCCAAGAAACCTGTTCCGGAAGAGAAAAAACCCGTTCCTGTTCCCAAAAAGAAGGAAGCACCCCCGGCCAAAGGTATAAACCCCTCCCACGACGCACGCATAGGAGACTCCATCTGTCTTCGGATGCTTGCCTTTCTTCTGGCTACAGCCACCTGTGTGTGTTGCCGTGTGCTTTATTTATGTGGGCGTCGGTCCTCGCGATCAGAACCTAACTGTACACACTGTCTTTAAAGTGCCTGAGATTCCCAAGAAGCCTGAGGAAAAAGTTTCTGTGCCTGTTCCTAAAAAGGAGAAGGCTCCGCCTGCCAAAGGTACGGCTCTTAGTGAAGCCATTTCCCCGTGCGGTGTAACTTACCGAGCCTCAGTCATCCCTGCCCTGTGGTGATGTTAATAACATTAAAACCAGAGCAAAAGCCACCCAGCTGGTCACAGAAGCCAGTTGCCCTATGTCCATCTCCAAATGTGGCCATTGACACATGCGTCTGTTTAACACCTGTGCCTTCTTCAGTGGCAAATTCTTAGCGGAAAAAATAGATTCACACCATCGAAATGGCCAAAACCTATTACCAAGCCTTGTGTGCTGTTCGTGTCTCTGTCCCATGTTATTTGGTAGTTTTTATTGTAACTCCCATGCATGTCTAGCAACTTGTTTTGTGGCTGTTATTAGCTTCTGTCTTACAGTGAACTTATTGACAGATCTGCGATAATTCAGTTGTCCCTAAGTCACTAGACTCCTTTGTGCTTAGGAAAACGTGACAGTGACCTTATTTATTATCTTTTAAGTCCCGGAAGTGCCCAAGAAACCTGTACCAGAGGAGAAGGCACCAGTACCTGTTCCCAAAAAGGTGGAACCACCACCAGCCAAAGGTATACAAACGTGGTTGGGGCACCTGATCTAGTTTCAGATTTATATGAGAATAAAATGTTTAATTGGTTCAATAATATGTTCTTTAGGTCTACCTCTTTAATATCATCTCTTTACAAAAGCATTTCTATTTTTTTTTAAGATTTATTTATTATATATAAGTACACTGTAGCTGTCTTCAGATACACCAGAAGAGGGCATCAGATCTCTTTACAGATGGTTGTGAGCCACCATGTGGTTGCTGGGAATTGAACTCATGACCTCTGGAAGAGCAGTCGGGTGCTCTTAACCGCTGAGCCATCTCTCCAGCCCAAGCATTTCTATTTTTAACATGAAATGCTGCTTTGGGGTTTCTTCACTATGATTGTATTGCCTTATCATAATTTTCCAGACTGTGCTTGGACTCAATGATTTTGTGTTACATAAAATTTTCCCTAAATCGTTTCTCTAAAGTGCCAGAAGTACCCAAGAAACCTGTGCCTGAGAAGAAGGTGCCGGCGCCTACTCCCAAGAAAGTAGAGGCCCCGCCAGCAAAAGGTACGTTATTTCGTCATTTATACACGGGTGTGGGGGGGAATCTCACATTAGTGTTCATTTGTAAGAAAATGTCCCTGTACTAACTATGAGCTTGTAAAAGTGTCCCGCTAAAACTGTCTTCCATATCGTGTGATCCTTTATCACATCTATGGCTAAAAAACACTGTGGAAGGACACATGCTTAAAGACACATGGTATCTTTAAAGTGCCAGAGGTGCCCAAGAAACCCATCCCAGAAGAAAAGAAACCAACACCTCTTCTGAAAAAAATGGAAGCCCCACCCCCGAAAGGTACATTAATCTCAGGCAGAACCAGGGCACAAAGGGAGCATAATGAGTGCTGTCCAGCCACACTAACCTCGCTTGCTTGACAATGTCAGTGACGATTGCAATCAAAGAATGTTTGCTTTACGTGTTGCCCTGGAATCGTTCATATTTTACACAAACATACAATTTGTATAAACTTAATAAATATCTTTAAAGTGCCAAAGAAACGGGAAGTAGTCCCAGTTCCTGTGGCTCTGCCTCGGGAAGAAGAAGAAGAAGAAGCTCCATTCGAGGAAGTCACTGTTCCTGAAGAGGAAATTCTACCTGAGGAAGAAGTTCCACCTGAGGAGGAGGAAGTTCCACCTGAAGAAGAGGAAGTTCCACCTGAGGAAGAGGAAGTTCTTCCAGAGGAAGAAGAAGTTCTTCCTGAGGAAGAGGAAGTTCCACCTGAGGAAGAAGAAGCTCTTCCAGAAATTAAGCCTAAGGTGCCAAAACCTGCACCAGGTACAGTAGCTCTTGGAATCAAGACCCTTTCTATGTTGGTGTCTGCCTTCCCATCTTTTTATTTGTCTCTTACTTTATAATGGTGTACGATGTTGTCTTCAGAGCCTTGTGTTATCAAAGGCTCGACTTCATCTTACCCTCTGCACCTGCTTTATATGTCTGTCCATTGTAAATTATCTTCACGTCTTCAAATTCCTTTTAATGTTTGATTTCTTTTTTGTGGTCCTGTCCTTGGGTGTATTTTGTTATAGGTGTGATATTGTGCGTGGTTCTTAATGTCTTTAAATGAAATGTTTTTAAGTGCCAAAGAAAACTGTACCCGAGAAGAAAGTCCCCGTTCCTGTTGCTAAAAAAGTGGAGCCTCCACCACCTCCCAAAGGTATACCCCAGGGTGAACGCACAGCCCTCACCATCTGAGAGCTTTATCAGATGGGTCTCTTATAAAAGGGACAGTAACGTTTGTCTAGTTTACTCCTAAAGCTGATGAGGCTACAAATAGCCACTATTTTCTATTAGCTGCTACTCACACAGCATTATTTTACATGAAAGGTTAAAGGCAGAATTACCATAAAGCTACTACAAAATGTCTACTCCACTTGATGTAATTTTATTCAAACCATGTAATGCCTCATATAGATTCTCTGACCATCTAAATTATCTATAAGAAAAAAATTTTTACCTAAAAATGGATAAGTTCATGTTTTTTAATTGTTTTATTTATTTACATTCCAAATGTTGCCCCCTCCATAAGTTCATGTTTTAAATTTCATCCTTCATACTTGCAGTTGTAATAAGTGCCTTTGGGGCACTAGCCTGAAAAGAAAAGAAAGAAAACCAGTGTATTTCTCAAAACACTGATTAATAGTTTATGTCAAAGCACTGACTATATTAAAACATTGAGTAATAGTTTATACCTTTCAGAACACAAAAGTAAATGGAAACACAACACGCTTTGATTGGACCTTGACTTTGAACTTTGCTGTTCTACTCTAGTCCTTTAGCCAATCTGAGCCTTAGTTAGCTCCTTCATAAAATAGGGATACTAATAAATGTCTAATATTACTATAAGATAAAATAAGACAAGAAATATTATCACATCATTGAATGAAGAATATTAGTATTTAACATCATAGATCAGGCCATGGGACAGTACCTAGGAAGTATATTTGTACCTTAAAGTACAATAATGTTCCCCCCAAAAAAGCAGTGTCAGCAATATTAAATCAGTATAATGTTTTCTGCCAGGCTGTATAGTCACTTGATAGTTTTAGATAGGTATTAGCTAGGTTTTTAGCAAAATTTAAGTCAATGAAATGATAGCATCTGGCCTCAGATAACCAGCCATTTGCTGATTCCTTGCCCTGAAAATTCCAGTCATCCTGTTGGGCTGCCACCCACATTCCCTCCCTGTTCTGAGTGAATGTTGCATGATAGTTTTCCTGTGTGTACAGACTTCTTGCTTTCTTTCTTGCTCTTCAAAATACATTCTTATCATGAAATGATGTCTTTAAAGTGCCGGAGATCAAGAAGAAAGTGCCAGAGAAGAAAGTAGTTGTTCCCAAGAAAGAGGAGGCTCCTCCCACCAAAGGTACAACACCTCCAGTGTTCTTGCGTTCCCAAGCACACGGGACACTCTCCTTCCTTCGCCTACTAAGTCAAAATGTCCTATTCAGTGTTTGTGAGCATAGCTTCTCTTATTGTTGTGCACGGTGTCCTTGTGTTTGTGAGACTGAAATTTCAAAATATCTTTAAAGTTCCTGTGGTGCCTAAGAAACCTGAACCAGAAAAGAAGGTGCCTGCCCCTGCCCTTAAGAAAGCGGTGGTTCCTCCTGCCAAAGGTACATGCTCATTGGCTGCACCATGGTTGACCCGAAGGGTCATCCACATGGGATGTTCGGCATACGTGCTGGCATTCTCTGGTCTGCCACTGACCTTCATCACTGTGCTTCTTGTACCTGTGCTGCTGTTTTGTTCGTTCCCCACTTTGTGCTTGTTTTTCTTCTGTATGTTATTCTTGAAAATTAAAATGACAGCTACTATCCATTTTTAAAGAGCAGAAGTGACCAAGTACTTGTCACTCTTCCTAAAAAAGAAGAGAGTCCAGCTGCAAGATAACCTCACGATGGACCCGCAAGCCCCTTCACTTGCTCTTTAACTAACTGTGACCATGTGTCTTCCCCTTCTCTGTGCTGTGCTTTGCTCTCTTGGGTTGAAAATGTGAAGTTTGGTCTTTAAGCATTCTTCTTCAGCATATGAGTTTCAAGTGCCTAAAGCAATCAATGTCTTTTAAGTTCCTGAGGTACCTAAGAGGGTGGAAGAAAAACGGATCGTCCCCCCTAAAGAAGAGGAAGTTCCACCAGCCAAAGGTAGATAACTTCCTAAGGAAACAGCAGCTCTCAGCATTCTTGTCTTATTGTTGTCTCATACATAAGGGAGATAACATACATTTCACCCTAGAAATAAATAGACCTTCTAGCTCTGACAGAAAGTAGTGCTTGCCTAGGAGGAGCTGGGCTGGCCAGTTCCTCCTTCTTGCACACTTAGCCTGTTTGCTGAAGGCTTGTTTCAATGGAAAACTGAAATGGACCCACTAATGTCTCGATTCTTCTCTCCTTCACTAAGTCTGTGAAGTCATCAGCGTTTTGTCTTTTGTGTGTGAATACCGAGGAGAATTTCCTCACCCAATGCCTTCAGGAGCCATGATGGCTGCCTCAGAATAAGCACAGATACACTTGAGCAACTGGTGCAGAAAACCCGACTTCTAAATTATTAAGGAACAGGATAATTGCTTGTTACAATAATTAGAATAATGTAATTAGGATAATTGCTTTTAAAAAATCTTCCCACCTTTCCCCCCCCAAATATTAATAATTCCAACTAAATCCTCTGGGGCCCCTTCCAGTTTCCACAACGAAAAGAGCCTAACATATTCTAAAGACTGGGCATATTTTTTTTCCCCCAGATTAGTGAGTGTTCATGAGCTATTAAGAGGCCGAGTGTTTTTTCAAGATGGTGTCATTTCATTCTAACATATCTAACATTCAAAGGACTTAAAAAAATAATTTGCAAAATAATCTGTTTCAAGTCTATGAGGAAGCTGAAGAGCCTACTCCGGAGGAAATTCCAGAAGAGCCTCCTAGCATAGAGGAAGAAGAGATAGTGGAGGAAGAGGAGGAGGAGGAGGTGCCCCCGCCCAGAGGTACAGCCGCTTTGATGAGTTCAACATTCCAAAGCCTTGGTGCTGCCGGACCCTACTCATTAGCCATATACTTTCCTGGAAGCACAGCCACGAGGCCTGGAGGGTGCACACTCGTAATGACTGGAGCTTTGTGGGCCTTTCCTTTCCCCTAACGTTTCCTCCTTCCCCGCAATCTGACCATAAATGAGGAGATTTTTTTTTCTCTTACTACACTTTTTGCAATCCTAGTTTGCAATCCTCAGTGTGGCTGGCTTTCAGTTCAAATGCTGGAGAACCATGTATCTGTGTGGTGAGAGCATTCATTTTCAAGACTAATTCTTAAACCGCTTATCCCCGGAGACAGAAACCGTGGCAGAGTTGCTATCCTCTGAGCTGGGGTGGTCACGATGATCAGTTAGGTTACTAACATCTTCCTAAATGAATCGGTGTTTTGTGTTGCTCTGTTTTCATTTGGATGACGGGGTGTTGTTCTGTTTAATGCGTGTGGGTTTTTCCAACATGTCCGTAAAAATATCTTTTAAGCACCAGAAGTAGTGAAGAAAGCTGTGCCTGCAGCACCCGCTCCTGTCCCCAAGAAAGCCGAGGCGCCCCCCACAAAAGGTATAGCAACCCCTGCCAATTCTTTAGCCCACAGTGATGTTGTTTTCTAAAAAAAAAAAAAAAAATGCTGTCTTCTTTCGCCTCCACCTTAAAATACCTGTCACTTCAAACTGACAATTGCAATTGAAAATGTCATGCATTCCGTTTCCTTAGATGTTCCACGGTTTCCACATAATGGGTCCACACGTGCACCTGGTTTCAATTATTTTAGACGTCTCTTAATTTAAAAAGCTGGAAAGTTTGGTGCCCCCTCATGATCTCTCTGTATTTAAGAACATAACAAATAATCCTTTCTATCCTCATGCTATTCTCAGACTTCATTCCACTGTATAACTAAATTTTCATTGTGTGTTATAACAGTTTTCACTGTATGTACTATTTTATACAGAAAAAAAATTGTTTTGATTGTTAGATAACTTTAAAGCTCCGTAGTTAACCTGGAAATTCAAGGTTATAAAGCATCCCTTCTTAGCTGATTCTTAGCTCAGTTAATGTCCCAGACTGCATCTTCATCAACTGTGGTCCACTGTCCGTATCACTGAAGACTCCTTGCACATAACATCATGCCCAACAGTCCCTGAGGCCTAGGTCAGGGTCCAGATACTCTAGGGTGATAATTGGGTTAAAAAAATTCATCAAATTAAAAGTAGTAAAATTAGGCCCAGTATTGGTAACATCTGCTGTTTTAAAAAATAGCAAAGCTTCTTTGTGGGCACAGGTTGACTTCTAGGGATACAGACAACACAAATGAGTGCTTGGAAAAGTATCCCTGTCACCTGTAAAAGAGCTGTCCAACAGCACAGGTTAACTCTCTAGATGCATTGATGAAGCCACTCGTCTCTGAGGTTTTTTGTATGTGTGTGCGTGCGTATCATTGAGCATTGTCGTCTGACTGAGGCACCTAATGTCTTTAAAGTGCCCAAGAAAATTCCTGAGGAAAAGGTTCCTGTTCCAGTCCAGAAAAAAGAGGCCCCACCAGCCAGAGGTACACTTTCTCTTTTAAACCCAAAGTCCTTCAACTGCTCTTCATTAAGCTATGTTTTATGTCTGTGTGTCTTATTTTTGGTGTGCGATGTCCAGGCTTACTCTTGGTGGTTGTAAATATTAAAAATATGTCTTTAAAGTGCCCGAAGTACCAGCGAAAGTTCCAGAAAAGAAGAAGATCCCCGAAAAGAAAGTCCCTGTACCCAAAAAGGAAGCTGTGCCCCCTGCTAAAGGTATTTTCTGGAAAGTTCTTTGATCTTCATGTCCTTTCACAGGAGCCTTCTTTTACTCGTTTTTCTTACATTTTGAGTTGACATCTGTTTTGTCTTATTGTTTACAAAAAAAAGGCAAATCTCTTAAAGTAGATGCTCTTCCAGGGAAAGCTGTTTTTGAGGAAAAAATATCAGTTGCCTACCAGCAAGAAGAACGAGTCCAAGAGAGAATAGAGCTAGAGCTCGTGGAAGCACAAGTGGAGGAGGCCTTCGAAGAAGAGCAGTTCCACGAGGTACAGGAGTACTTTGAGGAAGAGGAGTTCCACGAGGTGGAGGAATTCATCCGGGTGGAAGAGCGCAGGTTCCAAGAAGAACACAAAGTGGAAGAAGTCCACAGGGTCATTGAGTTTCTAGAGGCTGAAGAAGTGGAAGTCCACGAAAAACCCAAAATTCCACCTAAAAAAGGTATAGGGGATCCTGCAGACACTGTAGTTGGTTTTATCTTGCGCTTACCAACTTTGTTTTCAAAGTCCCTTGCAGCCCCCTTCAAGCCATTAACCCGTGAACTACTTTAAGCATCAGTTTAGATTGTGAGGAAGTGATGAGGTGTAGAGGGTAACCACACAGAGTCATCCATTTTTACAGGCATGAGAATTAAGCATCACACTGACTTAGCTCCATGCTCCTTCATTGCTGTTTGATTGGTTATGTGGGTTCATTTTTATAGTCTAGCAGGAGTTACGTGATTCTCACAGGGACCAGCATAACAGGTGTCATTCACTCACTGACACACTTCTCAGTTGACTGAGGAATTTATGGCCTCAGCAGAGTAACCGTTCACACCCGAGTCACCTGTGCGGTAACTACTATTTACCTACTGAGAGCAGTGGCCATTTTGTGGTTCTCTTCATCAGAGAAAGAACAGAAGTAAATGAAGCACTGGCCACGATACCCAAATTCTGGTAAATTCTAAGGGCAAGACATAATCTTGCACATGCATAGTCTGCAGGACTACCAGATCATGCCCAAATCATGCCTAATATAATGGAATATGTATGTTTTATGTAGTTAATGTATTGTATAAATGACAAAACCACAGCTTTCTTGAAGCAGGCATAATATAAATGTAAAAGACATGAGCTGTTTTATGAGACCCTGTTGTACAGTTTAAATATAAGTAGTGCTTCATAGTATTTTATGAGTCTATTCTAAACCAAACACTAATATCTTTAAAGGACCTGAGGTATCTGAGAAAGTCATCCCTCCAAAAAAGCCACCCACTAAGGTCCTTCCTCGAAAAGAGCCACCAGCTAAAGGTACTTTATGCCAAAACTGAATTCTTGGAACTGTCTTCAGTCGCTCCTTCCTTGCTTGACAACTTTGTGTTTGACTTGGTGTTTTTGTTCTCTGTTTTGTGTTAGGGGAATGTCAAAATAATTAATATCTTGAAACAGCCAAAAGCCCACAAGCAGTCTATGAACACGATGTCACTGTTGTGTTTATCCCGAAACAGCCAACACAAAAACCAACTTACCTGTGACCGTGGGCATCCTCTGGTGTATTTGATTATCTGTTCCTTCTTGATAGACGTCTGTTTCCCTATTCATCATTGATAGACCTCTGTTTCCCTAGTTATTATTGATGTATTAAGCTGTTGGTTGAAAATACTTCATAAATATGTGGTAGTGCCCCTCCCTTATTCATTTCCATCATCCTCATTAATACGTAATTTGAGACTATGAATGAGTATATAGTAAAGCTATCACTGAAGAAAACGGTGTAATTAAAGGGCACCACGTGACAATATGATGTCGGTCGTCTATGTCAAGTTTGGTTGATGTAACTTGAGTGCTCCATGGACTTTCACGGTCATGTTTGTTGTCAAAAGCCAAGTGTGTAAAGTGCCGTCTCGCGTACGTAAAGCCACGTCTCTGTTTTGCAATGTGACTCTGCCATGCTTTCATCGTGACTCTCTTATGTTTTGCCTGCTAACATCTTTCTGAGTGTTTCGAAGTAAAGGAAATTATCCCTGCTGTCTTTAAAGTACCTGAGGTGACCAAGAAAATGGTGGTTGAAGAAAAAGTCCGTGTTCCTGAAGAACCGAAGGTGCCAGCACCTAAAGGTACCTGCCTCTGCTGATTCCTCAGCGCCAGTAGATCCCTGTAAAAAACTTTCTGTGAAGGAGAGAAAAAGCGAGCACTCTTTCCACAGGACCAGGAGGAGTGGAAAATGTCCTTAAGTCCAAAGACCTTTCTCATTTTGGCCATCTTATTGGGCAGTAGTGAGCACTGGTTCCTCAGTTTTTTTACCCTATGGAGTTGACATTGGAATCGCTGCCTTATAGCACTAGAAATAAGTCCTAAATAACAACAGAAAGCGCTACTGTCCCCCAAGAATGAGTTGTCTCTAATAAGAATCATGGACAGTTGAGAGACATAGAGTGCACTGGCTTAACATTTTGGACATTCTATTTAATAGATCTCCCCCTACCCCGGCTTTACTCTTGATGTTTTCTACCTAATTATGACATTCTTGAAAATAAGACAAATAAATATCTTTAAAGCACCAGAAGTACCTAAGAAAATCACTCCAGAAGAAAAAGTCCGTGAAGCTGTTCCTAAAAAGCCTGAGGCCCCACCGCCTAAAGGTACACACTGATGCTAACTCCAGTGCGAAGTGACTCTGGCTGTGCTCATTGGGTGGCGCGAATGAGTGTCCCCTCAAATCTCTGTGGTTTAAAAGTTTGTATTCTTAATTTCCTTTATATGTCATTAATAGTAATTAGTGTACTAATATCTTTAAAGTTCCTGAGGTGCCTAAGAAAATTATTCAAGAAGAAAAATTACCAGTTGTTCTTCCTGAAGACACAGAGATATACAGTGAGTTCAGAGAAGCTGACGGTGCTCCTTTGTTTTGTCTGTGTTCTGAATCTTCTGTGTCTGTCAACTTAGTATATTAAAATGCAAATATACTAATATCTTTGTAAAAGCCATGCATGCTAAAAATGTTGGCTAAAATTAAGACATCTGAACATCCATCACCCTTAGAGAAGTTACTCTTCTTCGTCGATGTAAAAACTAAGTTGTCCTGTGCCTACAACATTATCAAATTTTGGAAAAGTCCCATGTCCTATTATCTGTTCTATACCCAAACATCTCTTCACTTTGAAGCAATTTACATTTCTCAGGCCATGAAGTAACTCACCTGAACTCCATACTGATAGTGTAGTTAGAGTATTCAAACCTCAGGATGACCCAGTGTTACCATAAGTAAACATACGTGCACTTTTACTCTTCACAGCAATAATTAAGGTTTGGATAGTGCTGCTCAGATGATCATAAATTTATATGAATTTAAAAGACCAGTCGAGCCCTAAGAGAAGTAGCAATGCCTTTTATTTTCTTTTTTCAAAAATTCTAAAATAAATTAAACAGTAAGATAACCTTAATAGTAAAATGTTCTGAGTAGACTGGCTATTCTAATGGTAAATGTGCTAATACTCAATATAATCTTCCACTTCTTATTCAATCTAGAAAGCTCCCAATTAAAACTGATTTTGTAGTAGTTTGGGATTAATGTACACAACTGCCTCCTCCTGCCTGTTCTATCCTAAAGACTGGTCATTGTTACCAGACAAAGTCCTTTGTAAAGGCTGGAGGAATCATTCATTCTCCTCATATGCTTTTCTCCCATTTATTTCCTCACTATAATTCCCGGTCAAGCATTCTACCACTGAGCTGTAACCCCCTCTCCTTTCTTTTTGGCTTCTAATCTCTAAATTGATTCCACATGTATATCACGCTATGAAGTCACAAAATCAAATTTTGATTTTTAAAATGTATAAAAGCATTTGCCTAGAAATTCAGAGGACCACATGACTCTGACAGGTCAAATACAGAAAGTGTGCTTTCCATATTCAACTCAACATCATCCCTATTCTTAATACATGCATGAAATTAAACATAACACCAATACGACTTTATCAATGGCTTCCCTAAGGTATAATGAAAAAAAGAAATTACATGGGGTCCTGTTTGGTAAATTCCTCAATTTTGTTACCACAATCCTGAAGCAATTCTGAGCATCCTTCATGCTAAGACTGGAAATGAAACTCGTTGCTGCTCCATTCATGTTTGTCACTAATGTGTGTGTTTCACCACTGTGAACTTGGGTGATGGACGTGTACGATGTGTCATATAAGTCTTAGTACTGTCCTCCACCTATCTTGAAACACTTGTAGTTACATTATGCACTAATATCTTTAAAGTTTATGAAGCATCTGAAGAGACAGTCATAGAAGAAGAACATGTGATTCACCCTCAGAAGGCAAGACTCAAAGTGGCGAAAGGTATCTAGCACCACCGACTCAATCTGAATGAAATTGACTTGGGAGCTCTCTTTAGAAACAACATTTTTCTTTACTGTGTCTTTTAAGCACCGGCACCACCTCAAACAGTTTTTACAGAAGAGAAAACCTATGTGACCATTCGTAAAACGAGGGAAACCCTGGCACACACAGGTACATTTCAACTGCTTGAAAATGTAGATGATTATCATTGGCTTTAAGAGCCCCAGACTACATGTTCTATAATTCACTGGTTTTTCTCTTACAATATCTAAGTGTAAACCCACTAATATCTTTAAAGAGTCTGAAACAACCCGAGAAGCATTTCCAGAGCTGAAGTCATATGAGGCTGTTCCTGAAATTCCTGAACCCCCCTCACCTGAAGGTACACTCTTGTCATGGGATTCCAAACAAGAAAACCTTTCATCTTGTGTTTGTCAAATGTTCCGTGTTTTATGTGTATGGTCCCAACCACTGAAATACTAATATCTTTAAAGCATCTCTCAGAAATGCCAAAGACAAGGAACTACCTAGGACCTTCCCCAAACAAGTCAAGGCCCATCCAGACTGTGTGCAAATACAGGCTATTAGAAGAAAACGAACATTCTAACTTAAAGTCTCCTTGCTTAGCTATCTTTGTGTATCATGTCATTGTTTTTGCATCTTCTCAATTATATTTTTTTTTAAACTAATATCTTTAAAGACCTTGAAGTCATCGAAGATGTACTTACAGAGAAGCAGCCTCCCCCAACCAAAAGAAGAAAACCTCTGCTGCCAGCAGGTACAAGCAAGGAGAACGTCAAGTTTCTTATCTCATTTATAGTTCTGACTAACACGTGTGAACATACTAATCTCTTTAAAGCCCTATGGTGGCCAAAGAAATGGATCTCCGATGATTACACTCAACCAACTGAATATGTACAGTGAACCATTTAGAAGGAAGAAACCTCAGCCATGAAAGAACTTACAGTCTATCTATAAGAACTGCAGAGGAAACATGAAATGTTTGATGTTCAAATATGACTCAGATATGTTCTTTCATGAGGAAAATGACTACTACTTATAAAATAAAAGCCAGACTAGCTAGAAACAACAGGAGAGCATTATGACATGTATAACTCTACAACTAGATTGAGCTGGCTTGACTCATGTGCCTCTAAAGCAGGAATCAGTGACATCAGGTGACAAAGTTCTGTCATGTGCCTCATGACAGTGTTCCGGCCTTCCATAGAAGGCCCAGTTTATATTACCATGCATACTGTTAGTTGTCAGGACTGCTTTCCTACAAACCCATTACCCAGACAAGCACGGCCACACAACTGACTTCAAGTTTGACTTGGATGTCATAGAAATAAGCTTTACTGAAAGCTCAGGAGTTGATGTGAACTTGATTTACCTGTGATAATATCCTAGAGCCAAGGACAAGCCATTCCAGTCCCATGGCCTGTGTTTTTTTAAGCATCATACTTTTTTTTCTTACTTCAATTACTTTTAGATAAACCAAAACTCAGGGAGTTTCAAAAGCCTCAGGATCACAACCTCCAAGTATTGTAAATGCTATTCTATAATTTAGAAGATACCCAAACAATTTGACTTTTTTGTTCTTTATCTGGAATCTTTTGCTCATCCTCTCAGAGCCCCTTTAGGGTAGGTATGAGGAAGTTCAAAGCAAAAGGAACGAGTCTTGGTTCCTCTCCTCAGGAGCCCACACCCCTTGTATCCTTAAAGGACCCCAGCAGCAACAGAAAAAGCACCTTGGTTCACTTTGTGGGAATAATGTCTCTACTGACCATTTAACCTCTGATTCTGATACTAATATCTTCAAAGCACCAGAAGCTATGAGAGAGATGACTCCTGAAATGAACACCTTTGAAGATAATTCTGCAGAGCCAGAAACGCCACCTGTTCAAGGTACATGTCACCACCGAACACGTATGAAAGAAGAAAGTACCCGCCTTCAACACTTAAAACTATTTTCCCTAATATTCTTCCTCACTCATATCTGTAAATATACTAATATCTTTAAGTCAGCTGAAGTTCCAGTACGTTCCATCTAGAAAGTATTTGTGACAATTCTGCCAGAGCAAAAATCCCACTACAAGCATTTACCCAATAAGTAGAGTCCTGTCTCAGTCTCTTTGGGGAATTCCAGGATGTACCCAGATGCCACAATCTCTGGGGACTCAAGCTCCTTACTTAAAACCAGATCAAACTTGCGTGTAACCGAAGTACTGTTCGCACTTACATTCAGGCACCGTCAGACCATTTATGGCCCAGTAGAATGTAAACAATAAATAGTCTCAAACTGTGTCGATTGGGAGCTAATTACAAAGAAATGATATATGTATGGGTCCCGTGCAGATAGCTTTTCTATCTGTGGCTGAATGCAGGAGGCAGAAAGCTGGCTTTTATTCACAGAGACTATGTAGGAGGAATGCAAACCCCTCTTCTTCTGAATCACACAAACTCCTGCAGGGTAGTTTATTGGTGGATGAGGGAGAGTAGGGAAGGAGAGAGAAGCAGTTTGTAGAAAGTTACAAGCTATTTAACTTTGACTGCCGTGTCCATTAATCATTTTAACTCTGCAATGTGAAATACTAATATCTTTTAAGAACCCGAAGGCCCCCCCGAAGTTGATGATGCAATGAGAGCCCCTTCAAAACCCAGAAGAGCTCCCTCAGTTACAGGTACAAGAAGCTCTTGCAGGCCTCAGGCACTAGCAATAGTAGTTTTTGAACAATACTTTCTTCTTCCTGGCGACTCTCATAACACTAAATGTAAAAACAACAATTTCTTAAAGTGCGGGACACTTACCAAGAAGCCACGGTTGAAAAGAAAACACTTCGGATTTCTCACAAAAAGCCTGAGCTTCCTCCAGATGAAGGTATATCTTTCTTCAAGGGCAGGGAATGTCTTCTGCTGTCTACATGTATTTTCTGTTTGTGATGACTTCGTCCAGCTCCTAAATGTCAAAATATTAATATCTTTAAAGTGCCCGAGGCTCCCAGAGAAGTTGTGGCCAAAAAGAAAGTGCCCCCTCTCCAAGTGCCTGAAGTTGTACCTGTGAAAGGTACATGCTTGACTGTCTCTTTCCATGGGAGGGCAAGGGGGAATACAGGAAGGCTTGAGGTGCCTGGGGTGTGTAAATGTAGCTTCTGTATGTGTGGGCTGCTTGGACTCAGTGTAAACATACTAAATGTCCTCGGAGAGCCTAAGGAAGCATCGCCAACAGAAAGTCATGAGTGTTAACACTGAAGGGATTCAGGAGATAAAAATGAAAGTTCCTTTGGCTTAAATACTGTTCATGTGTGTCTACTGATACTTGTACTTTCTGCCTGTAAAACCTACTAATCTCTTTGAAGCGCCTGGGACTCCTAAAGAGGTTGTCTCTGAAAGGAAATTGCTTGAGGAACCATCTAAAAAGCCAGCAGTCCTACCAGTCCCAGGTACTCCTCAATGACCTCAGGCTTCATAGGACCTAAGTCTGCTCTTGAAAAGATTTCTTTCTGCTGGTCTTTATAAATCTTAGACACATCTCACTAATCTCTTTGAAGTGCCAGAGGAGCCCAAAGAGGTCATCCCTGAAAAGAAAGTGTCCCTGGTGCCCGCTAAAAAGCCGGCAGCCCCACCCACCACAGGTACTTGTCCCTGGCCTGCAGCTTCACAGTGTCTAACTCTTGGTCTTCACCCTACTAGTCAGACATCCTAATGCAGTTTTACTAATCTCTTTTAAGTGCCTGAGGCACACGAAGAGGACTTCCCTGAAGAGGAAGTGCCCCTGGTGCTCCCTCAAGAGCCGGAAGCCCCACCTGCCAAAGGTACTCGTCTCAGACTTTAGGGTTCTTGAGATCTTACTCTTGCACTCTTGAAAATATTTCGGCCTGCTACTCTTCTAAGACTAAGTGGACTTTCACTGCTCTCTTTGAAGTGCCAGAGCCTCCCAAAGAAGTTGTTCCTGAAAAGAAAGTGTCCATGGTGCCTCCAAAAAGGCCAGAAGCCCCACCTGCCAAAGGTACTTGTCCCTGGCCTGAGGCTTCCTAAGACAAAGCTCCTCTACTCTAGAAAACATCCTGTCCTGGTGTTGTCACGTGTCTTAAATGTGCTCACTAATCTCTTTCAAGTGCCTGAGGCACCCAAGGAAGTTGTCCCTGAGAAGAAAGTGTCAGTAGCACCTAAGAAAAAGCCAGAAGCCCCAGCTGTGAAAGGTATTTGCTCTTGACCATAGGCATCATAGCGTCTAAGTCTTCCTCTCTTGAAAACTCTGTCCCAGGGGCCATCCCTGGTCCTAAGGATGATTTCACTATCTCTTTCAAGTGCCAGAGGCACCCAAGAAAGTTGTCCCTGAGAAGAAAGTGCCTGTTGCAGCTCCTAAGAAGCCTGAAGCCCCGGCTGCTGAAGGTAGCCACCCCCCATGTCCCTGAGCTTGGCAGTGTCCCTTTGTGTTTACTCTGTCTAATCAGGAAAATACTAATATCTTTAAAGTGCCTGAGGTGCCAAAGGCAGCTGTTCCCCAAAAGAAGATCCCCGAGGCCGTTCCCCCCAAACCAGAAAGTCCTCCCCCTGAAGGTATGGTCAAACTACACTAAGAGGAAAATTAATATCCATTTTAACCAAAATGTTACACATGTTTATATGTAAAAGTGTACATGTATTATGTAAATGTATTATTGCATAAAGGTAATATAAGTATAAAATGTCAATGACTATCCAAAATGTCTTCTATGATCATATGGTATAGGTAGCAATTGATTTCACCTTTTCTAAACACAAATTGCAAATTATCTTTGAAGCGCCTGAAGTGCCACCCAAGGAAGTCACTCCAGAAAAGAAAGTTCCGGTGGTTCCTCCAAAGAAGCCCGAGGCTCCACCTCCGAAAGGTATGTGTCCTTACCTGTCCTTGGCCACTGCATCAGGGCTGAGGGGAATTGTGTTCAAGTGTCTGTCCTCCAGTTTCATTAACTGTCTTAGCTTGAATAAATACATCTCTAGAGAGCCCTTTATAGTTCTAACTAAAGCCACTAATATCTTCAAAGTTCCAGAAGCTTCTAAAGAAGTCGTGCCTAAAAAGAAGGTGTCTGTGCCCCCAAAACTCTCAGGTCCCACCTGCAAACGGTGTTTTACTTTCTCTTCCTACCCTGAAGGGAAAAATCTTGTACGCCTCATATGCTTGCAAAGTATGCCTTCATAATTCATAATTTCTGACGCTACTAATGTCTTTCAAGTACCTGAAACCCCTCAAGAAGCTGTCTCAGAAGAGAAAACCCCCAAGGCACTCCCCAAAAAGGCAGAAGCTGCCCCTGTTCCAGGTACCCGTCGGCTGGACTAGCTTTCAGAGAGATTTTTCCTCCCATTCTTGAAAGTCAATGCAGACCATTGTCTCTACTAACCTAAATGACAAAACTACTAATATCTTTTAAGTGCCTGAAGTCCAAGAAACTGTCCCTGAGAAGACAAGGCCAGCAGCACCTCCTAAAAAGCCGGAAGCCACACCCATGCCAGGTACATGTCAGCTAAGTGAGACTTTAGAAGTAATCTCTCTCCCATTCTTGAAAGCAAATGTGTGTATTGCAGTTAACTAACTAAATATAAAACCACTAATATCTTTTAAGTGCCCAAAGTCCAAGAAATTGTCCCTGAAAAGACAAGACTGATGGCCCCTTCTAAGAAGCCAGAAGCCACAACTGTACCAGGTACATGTCACCCAGACCTTCTTCAGAAGAAATCTCTCTACTGTGCTTGAATACAAACACAGGCCATTGTACTTTATTAACCTAAGTGTAAAACTACTAATATCTTTTAAGTACCCGAAGACCAAGAAACTGTCCCTGAAAAGACAAGACCAGTGGCCCCTCCTAAGAAGCCAGAAGTCACACCTGTGCCAGGTATATGTCAGCTCAACTAACCTTCAGAAGAAATGTCTTTCATTCTTGAATGTGTGCATTGCTGTTAACTAAATGTAAAACTACTAATATCTTTAAGTGCCTAAAGTCCAAGAAATTGTCCCAGAAAAGACAAGACCAGCAGCATCTCCTAAAAAGCCAGAAGCCACACCCGTCCCAGGTATATGTCAGCTGAATGACACTTCAGAAGAAATGTCTCTTCCGTTCTTGAAAACAAACATACAGCATCACTCTTTATTAACCTAAGTGTAAAACTACTAATATCTTTTAAGTGCCTGAAATCCAAGGAACTGTCCCAGAAAAGACAAGAACAGTGGGACCTCCTAAGAAGCCGGAAGCCATACCTGTCTCAGGTACTTGTCACCCAGACCTTCTTCAGAAGAAGTCTCTCTTCTATGCCTAAAAGACAATGTAGACCATTGTCTCCACTAACCTAAGTAATAAACTACTAATATCTTTTAAGTGCCTGAAGTCCAAGAACCTATCCCTGAAAAGACAAGACCAGCGGCACCACCTAAAAAGCCAGAAGTCACAACTGTGCCAGGTACATGTCAGCTGAACTAATCTTCAGAAGAAATGTCTCTCCCATTCTTGAATGTGTGCATTGCTGTTAACTAAGTATAAAACTACTAATATCTTTTAAGTGCCCAAAGTCCAAGAAACTGTCCCTGAAAAGACAAGACCAGCAGCCCCTCCTAAAACACCAGAAGCCACATCTGTCCCAAGTACATGTCACCCAGACCTTCAGAAGAAAGACTTTGTTTGCTCTTGGGCAGCATTAGTTCATGGCCCATTCCTAACTTCAATCCATTACTACTGCTATCTTTCAAGTGCCTGAAACCCCTCAAGCAGTTGTCCCAGAAAAGAAAGCTCCCATGGCCCCAGCCAAAAAAGGTGAAGCCCTGCCTATCACAGGTATTTTTAAGTTGTCTTGATCTTCAGAATGAATGAGTTCTGTTCCTAAAATCATTTCTAGATCACTTCCCTCATTGCCCAAAATGAAAAGAAAAACCAACCAAACGAACAAACAAACAAAAAAAATCTACTAGTCTTTTTAACTGCCAGAAATTTTCCCTGAAACGAAAATAGTTGTACTTCCTAGGGAAGGCAGCAGCCTGCCTGTCACAGGTACTTGACAGTGACCCACATATTTAGAAACAGTTATTCTGTAGCCCTGAAAAACAGTGTGCTCTGTGGTCTCTATAAGACCTAAGAATAATACCACTGATCTCTTTGAAGTGCCAGAGGAGCCCAAAGAGGTCATCCCTGAAAAGAAAGTGTCCCTGGTGCCCGCTAAAAAGCCGGCAGCCCCACCCACCACAGGTACTTGTCCCTGGCCTGCAGCTTCACAGTGTCTAACTCTTGGTCTTCACCCTACTAGTCAGACATCCTAATGCAGTTTTACTAATCTCTTTTAAGTGCCTGAGGCACACGAAGAGGACTTCCCTGAAGAGGAAGTGCCCCTGGTGCCCCCTCAAGAGCCGGAAGCCCCACCTGCCAAAGGTACTCGTCTCAGACTTTAGGGTTCTTGAGATCTTACTCTTGCACTCTTGAAAATATTTCGGCCTGCTACTCTTCTAAGACTAAGTGGACTTTCACTGCTCTCTTTGAAGTGCCAGAGCCTCCCAAAGAAGTTGTTCCTGAAAAGAAAGTGTCCATGGTGCCTCCAAAAAGGCCAGAAGCCCCACCTGCCAAAGGTACTTGTCCCTGGCCTGAGGCTTCCTAAGACAAAGCTCCTCTACTCTAGAAAACATCCTGTCCTGGTGTTGTCACGTGTCTTAAATGTGCTCACTAATCTCTTTCAAGTGCCTGAGGCATCCAAGGAAGTTGTCCCTGAGAAGAAAGTGTCAGTAGCACCTAAGAAAAAGCCAGAAGCCCCAGCTGTGAAAGGTATTTGCTCTTGACCATAGGCATCATAGCGTCTAAGTCTTCCTCTCTTGAAAACTCTGTCCCAGGGGCCATCCCTGGTCCTAAGGATGATTTCACTATCTCTTTCAAGTGCCAGAGGCACCCAAGAAAGTTGTCCCTGAGAAGAAAGTGCCTGTTGCAGCTCCTAAGAAGCCTGAAGCCCCGGCTGCTGAAGGTAGCCACCCCCCATGTCCCTGAGCTTGGCAGTGTCCCTTTGTGTTTACTCTGTCTAATCAGGAAAATACTAATATCTTTAAAGTGCCTGAGGTGCCAAAGGCAGCTGTTCCCCAAAAGAAGATCCCCGAGGCCGTTCCCCCCAAACCAGAAAGTCCTCCCCCTGAAGGTAATAATGAAACCATTCAAGCTGTTATCTTTGAAAATATGAAATGTCTCTGTATTGTGAAAGCCTTTTTACTTTTTGCTTAATGTGTCGTACATGTCAGTCAAGCCTCCCACTAACAGGGGCTACTGTCTTTAAAGTGTATGAGGAGCCTGCAGAGGAGATTGTTCCAGAAGAGCCTCCAGAGGAGGTCGTGGAAGAACCAGAGCCAGCTCCACCTCCCAAAGGTACTTGACAAGCCCGCTGGAGTGTCTACACTGTCTTTACCCTACCGGTCCTCACAGTGCTGGGCTGGCTGGGTTGCCTGTCTTCTGTTTGTCTTTGCTGCTTCTTAAGCAGAAACTCTCCTACCTTTAGTGACAGTGCCACCTAAGAAGCCTGTCCCTGAGAAGAAAGCGCCCCCTGCTGTTGTCAAGAAACCCGAACCCCCACCAGCGAAAGGTATTTTCGCACTGCTAGCTTCTTGCAGACCAACGTGTGTCTCTGAAATGTCGTATTCCAAAACTGTTCTTAATGGTCTCTACATCGTTGAAACTATAAGTTAAAACCCACTAATATCTTTTAAAGCGCCTGAAGTACCTAAGGAAGCTCCCCCTGAAAAGAAAGTGCCTTCTGTGGTTCCCAAAAAGCCAGAGGCCCCACCTGCTAAAGGTACTCGTGGAGGTGGATTACTGGATAGAGGGGAGAATGGTGTCCAGTTCTTAAGCAGGGTTTTGTTGTGTGTATGTGATGGGTGACCAGTGCCGCTTGTTCACAATGTTACAATACTAATATCTTTAAAGTGCCAGAAGTTCCGAAAGAAGTGGTCCCAGAAAAGAAAGTGGCTGTTCCCAAAAAGCCAGAAGTCCCACCAGCCAAAGGTACATGTCAGGAATCACCCTCCTCAGAAAGGTCCTCCGTCTTAGTCCCCACTGTTTTCAATGTCAAACTTTTTGTCAGTCTTCATAACCACACCTTTTAAAAGTGTTTCTGGGAGTTTAGAGCTTACAGGGTATTCTTTTTAAAAAAACATCACCGCTTTACAAAATAAATGGTGAACGTCTTCATTCGCAAGCACTGGAGGTTGGCAGTCATCATTTTATAATACTTCACAGCCCTCATTTTGCCACATTAGATGAAGATCCAAGTAAAGGTACTCACCTTGCCAACCTTCTTCTTGGATCTATCTGTCCCTGGCTTATTTGGCAAAATGTGATATCAAAATAATATAAATGTCCTGTGCTTCTTGACTGCCCAAAAGTAAAACTAACTACTATCTTTAAAGTGCCAGAGGTGCCAAAGAAACCAGTCGTTGAAGAGAAGCCAGTCATTGAAGAGAAACCAGCCATTCCTGTTGCCGAGAAAGTCGAATCTCCTCCCACAGAAGGTACACACGGGGCCATGGTTGAGCTTACCATTTATGACCATTTCTAACTCGGACTTCATCTGCCTCCTTGACTCTCCTCTCACTCTCTCTTCCTTGGTCATGGTCTTCCTTTTAATTATCTAAATTAGCTTGGACCTCAAGTTGACAGTCAGCAGTAGCTATGCAAGCCACAGGTCACTGTTGCCATGATCTGTACTGAGCCAAGCTTCTCCGATGCCCTTAAGAAAGGAGATGGGGACGTTGATGGGTGTGGATGGCATTAGAAAGCAAGTCAGGACGGGTGTCATCTTAATAAAAATCCCAGCGAGGGAAGGATTCAAGACCATCGCCTTGGGTATTTTCTGCGTTTTATAATTTTGTCTCACACACTGACATGCAATTGACCGATATCTTTAAAGTATATGAAGAACCGGAAGAAGTCGCCGCTCAGGAGGAGGAGCCAGCCCCCGTTGTAGAAGAGGAAGAATACGAAGCTCCACCTCCACCTGCACCAGGTATGGGTCAGGGTCTGCTGCATAGACAGGAAAGTGTGGTTGCCTGGGTTTTCTGTGGATTACACACCATATGGCAATATCCATCTTCTTCCTTCTTTATGGAACTTGCTACTGCTGGCAAAACAGAAAACCAAACAAAACCCTATTTCACTTATGAAATCTGCAGAATTTTAAAAGCTACCAAAATCTACAATCTGCCTACAGATAAAAAATACATGCTTGTTAAATGATTTTTTTCACTTGCTTTGTGCTTGCAAATACCTGATTCTAAAAGAAATTCCTGTTCCTCAAGTGCCTGAAGAGCCTAAGAAGGTTGTCCCAGAAAAGAAATATCCTGTCATCAAAAAGCCAGAACCTCCACCTCCTAAAGGTACTAAGGTTAAAATACATGTTTGTGTAACATCTATGACTTTTAAAAAGCAGACTGTGTTGTGTATCACGCCGTGTTGTGTCTGTTTGCTGTCATATGTTACAGTGTTGCACAGACTTGCAGAGCTAATGTGAACATCTTACATTTTTACATTAAATGCTACTAATATCTTTAAAGTACCTGAGGTGTCAAAGAAGCCTGCGCCGATGAAGAAAGTTCCGGTCGTTAAGAAGCCAGAACCACCAGAAGCTGAAGGTATTCACGTCATCATCCAACTCATCGTCCTTAAAAGCTTAGCCTAGAAGTGGGATCCAGTAAGAGTCCTTTAACTTATGACTTACCAGGGGCAAAACTGTCCTCGTTTCTTCCCATTAAGTCTAACACTGCTCCATTAATTGCAGATAGTTTTACTCATAAGGTGTTCTCAAACTGTCTATCTAAAACAAAACTAATATCTTCAAAGTCCCCGAGGTGCCGAAGAAACTTGCTCCAGTCAAGAAAGAACCCGTGCCTGTTACCAAAAAACCAGAAGTCCTGCCAGAAAAAGGTATCTGTCAGGAAGAGACATACATCTTCACCCATAAGCATTTCATAACAATCCTTAGAACAAAAAAAGACAGCGCTCATGTAAAAAGCACATTTCATAAATACGATGACAGCAAAGAGAGACCAACAGGATGGAGAGAGTGAAGCTTGTGTTGATACAGTCCATGGCTGCAGGGCTAGAAAAGGCATCAACAGCTCAGTCCACCACATTGGGTTGATATTACTATCAAGAAGATGACATTTTAGAACGTGTAAAACATGCCCCCATCTTCAAGCAACTTAAATATGGTGGGAGAATAGGACGACCGGACAACTCTATAGACAGGAAGTGATAACATCCCAAGCGAGGGACAGAAAGACAGACCAGCAAAGATTCAGGTAGAGAGACCACAGAAAGCTATGAGGAAGAAATGGTTTTTATTTTGATAGATATTTTGACAGATTTGTTTTTTTTACATACAGAAATTAGAAAAAGGTGGCAGCTATATTGAAAGATCCAAAGGCAGAAGGGTGTAAAACTTCAGGGACTCTCAGATAAAGTATAATTTGGGTATGGGTTTGTAGACCATCTTAAAAGATAACTCCAGATAGAAAGGCTTTTTTTGTAGGAATAAGATTTTCTCGTTTTTGTACACATCTGCAGCAGGAGGCTTCGAAAGTTTTGCAGACTATAAATGAGTAGGCTTGGACTATAGAAACTAACCACCCACAGTGCTGAGAAAACAAGATCATTGTAGGAACTGAGGTTAAGTGACCAAGAGAATAATTCTCTGGATTCTGGACTGTTGTTAGAAAGAAAGAAATGGTGGACAGATTCTTTTCAGGCATGGAGTTAGGAATATGCATGAGGAGCTTAGGGTCAAGGTTACAGACATCAATCTTAAGGTTATTTGCATTTAAAAAGAGTCACATTGGTAGGATATACATTTACCCAGACAAGGTAAAGCAGGCGTTTTCTCATGTGTCAGCATCAGTCTAGTAAGGACGATCTACTTGTAAAACAATATCACGATGCAGATAGACAAGGAAGGCTGAGAATGCACACACATAACCATGACTGACTCAGAAACCATTCCCCCCATGACATCTTCTAAGACCGAGGTCCGAGTTTTCTGCACTGTGCTCTTTGCCAGCCTTTTGAAGAATCTTGTTCATCTTCTAAGTTCTTAATGATAAACAACATTAATGTCTTTAAAGTGCCGGAAGCACCCAAGAAAATTACCCCAGAAAAGAGAGAGTCTGCTCCTGTGCCTGAAGAGCCAGAGGCACCTCCCGCCCCAGGTACATGGCGCTCTTTACCTCTTGGGAAGATGACAACTTCATCACCTGGCCTTAGTCATTGCCACTTACGGTGGATCTTATATATTTATGTGTCTTCTGTCGCGTGTGTTGGCTCTATTGGTGTTTTAAGATAGCTGGATAACATGTTGTAAGGTATAACATAGCAGCCGTGGGGTTCCAGTCTGAATACAGCCTAAAACGCTATAACTGTTTTTAAGTGGAAGAGATTCCTGAGGAGACAATCTATGAAGAGAAAGCCACCATTACCATTGGTAGAAAAGAGACGCCCCCTGTTGAAGGTATACACATACATAAGTGTCTGTCTTTCACATCCTGGGGACTTTTCTTAGTGATGTAGGGTGACATTCCTGCTTAAATCATACACAGGAGCATCCCTGAACACGCCCGACTACCTTTTTTTTTTTTTTGCAAACAATTATGCTTCTTTCGAATTAGAATCTTTCATTTGCTTAGTCTCAACGAAAATGAACAATTCTGAAAGGTTCAGCTTACGGATGCAGAGTTTGATGGTAACATTGGATCCCCAAACGATTGCCAGTGGGGGTTTCAAGTCAGCTCGTCTACCACCAACCTAGTAATAACCGTTCATTAACAGAAAGCTCAAGTGTAAGAAAGTTAGCATCTGGAGGCTGGGAGGTAGCTCAGTGGTTAGAGCGACTCCCCACCATAAATGAAACCCTAGGCGCGTAGCACCTGCCTTTAGTCCCAGCTTCCAGAGGGAGGGGCAGGTGAGTCTCTGTTAGTTGGAGATCAGCATGGTCTACCTAAGAAGACCTGGTCTTTAATAAAACCAGAGAGGGAGATGGGGAGGCAGACAGACTCTGGCTCAATGCCCAACACCAGAAATAGAAAAAGAAAATGGAGATCTCCCCTCTTCTGCAGCGACCACCTTGCATGTGTCGTATGTTTTTGTTTTGTGACTCTTAGCATCCGTGTGTGTCTGTGTGAACACCTTTACGTTACCATCTTACATCTTCTGTTGACATTCTTTAAAGAACGTGAAATTGAAAGGTTTATCCAACCTGAAGAACCCGGAATGGAACCACAGCCAGAAGAAACCCCAGTGCAAGGTATCCAGTTAGCTGGACATCAGCCTTCATCATCATACTTGTCTCTTCATCTTGCTCTTGACCTATATATGATTTGTGTTGTCCTATATGTCTAGTAAGTCTTCCCACCTGTCTGTAAGACATTCTTTATGTGTGCGTCCATTCTTACGTTGTCCGTTATATGGGCTCTACCCAATGTAAATGTGCTTCGTCCGGATGCTTCTTTTGTTAATTTGTCATATATGTCATCACCTATGTGTACAGTGTTATTTCATGTTTTATGTCGAAACGCACTTTTTATTTCATACATATATAAATTTCTACCACGTATGCTGTATGTACACATTCTAATTAGCTTGCACTAACACTCCTGCAATACTCTTTCAAGAACCAGAGCCTGAAAAGAAGGTTATCGAGAAACCAAAGCTCAAACCAAGGCCCCCAATACGCGCTCCTTCCCCACCTAAGGAAGATGTGAAGGAGAAGATATTCCAACTTAAAGGTACACAGTGTCATCTCCATTGCCTGGTTAGCCTGCTTCAAGGGGCTGTGGAAATGGCTGCTTTCGGGGAATGCATTGCGGCTGGGAGTGCCAGCGTTCAGTCATGGCCATGCTTCAGGAACTGTGGAGATGTGTTTACACTGCCCCTGGGGTCCTAGGTTATGTTCTGAAGCCATGCCTGCTGCCCCAGGGTCAGACAGTTCAGTGAGCAGCATCCTTGACATCTGAATGCAGGGGGTGCCTGACTAACTTTCCTCGTGGAATGGGGAGGAAGGCATTTTATTTCAAAGGCCTGATTGCTGTGCATATCTTGGTCATAAGCATGTGGAATGTCTAAGGAATCTCTGAAAGACATTTTTAACATTGCAGTGAACACGTTTATGTGGAAAACTTGGTTCTTAAGTAACTGCATGATCTTTGAAATATAAGTAGCATCTGTGTGGTAGCCAATAGCTGGGGTGGGCATATACTATGAAGAAAGTGTGTGAGCTCCTCAGCGCTGCCGTTCTCCTGCCTTTGAGCCTAATAGAAAGCCAGTCATGGTCTATATGGTTCTCAGTGTGGCTGACGTGTGTAAATTTGATATCTAGCACCTCTTTATCACCGTTCCTTCATCCTTCCTGTGTGTTTTACCCTTTGAATTGATGCAGTATTATTTAATATCTTGAATCTCAAAGGCACACTTTCTGATCATGTTTTATATGATATACATACAATGGTTTATTTATTTGATTTTCTTTTTAAAGCTATCTTGTTTGCAATTTTATGTTTTCCAATCTAAAATGTTCAATGTTATGTACTCTTACATAAGGAATTCTATGAAGTGTTTATACATGTACAGAGTCAGAATCTTTTTAGAGATACTTTGGGTGATTTTTGCCCTGTTCATACCTTCCTGGGTTTTAGGTGACAAGAGAAGCAGGCTCCTCTGAATGTGACCCACCTGTTGATTGGTGTATTGTGGGGACACATGTCTGAATACAGGTCCCTCGGTGTAAAATGTCCTCTGTGAGGATTAGAAATCCTCTTCTTTCTTGACTGGTCATTATGTACAACCCAACCACGGAGCAAAACTGCACTTTACTCTCCTGTCTTATGGGCTTCTTTCTGAATGTTCTTTGGTGGCTGTTCTTGGCTGGTATTAATGCTTTCTGGTTATAAGAGAAGCTTGGCTTTGATTCTTGTGGTTAAAAAACATAATTGCTTGCTTCAGATTAAAGATGCAAAATAATGAAACTATATGCTTTAAAATTCTTTAAAGCTGTTTCGAAGAAGAAAGTTCCTGAAAAACCCGAGGTTGTGGAAAAAGTGGAGCCTACACCGCTAAAAGGTATCTCAGAGGCTGGCTGAGCCACCTGCAAGGGTCTCCATCCATCTCCACGCTCTCTGTGCCGCCATAGGGCACTCTGCCAACTCCCCCTCTTTTTCTTCATGACAGGGAAGGAGAATAGTTTCATTCATTTCTTAGACTTCTGTGGCTTCCATGGTCCTAGCTCATGAGTGTTGGCGCTTCCTGTGTCTCCCATCAATTTCATATTTCATATGGATGCATACTGTTCATCTGTGTCTCCCATCTCCATATGCCTAAGCTAAATAATAGCAAACTCTACCAGTTAGATGAAATTGATATCAGGAGACATTTTAGGTCAACATGCCGAACGTGCAAGCTTTTGGGGGTTTGCCTGGACATCGGCATTTTCATTTGTGTGAAAATCATTGCAAATCACATTCTTCTGGCACACTGCTGGACAGTCCCTGGGGATTTCCATTGCCTCTGGCTTCCTGCCTGCTTTCTTCTGACTAACTTGAGGCAGCCTCACAGGTGCCCAGAATTTTAGGGAAATACCATCATTGTAGATTGTTTTTTCAAGGTGATTTTCCTTTGGATAGTCTCTTCCTTATCTAATTAACCCATGAAGACAAATAAGACCATATCAATCTAGAAAGTATCAGTTAAGACTAGCTAATGTCTCTAATAAGTTCAGTGGATGTCAGAGCTCTTTTACAGTAATTGCACAACCCAACTCAGAACTGTAGAATTATTACCCAGATGAGCATATATTTCCTGACTCGTAAAATGGAGTTTCTAAACAATTTTGCTCAATTAAACTATAAAGGTATTAAATTTAGAAATTATTAAAGATTAAATTAGTATGTATTAACTCATGGTTTCTTTAAGAACAATAGCCACAATAATGTATGAGTTTCAAACATCAACATCTTAAAAATAAACTAAAAACAATATGAAAAAACAAAAGCATTAATATACTTTCATTATATGCATTGTGTAAATAAATAAATGTATGTTTTGCCATTTCAACTTACATTGTATAGGTTCAATCAATGAAAATAATTTTCCATTAAAAACACTGATAATTCACAAATGGTAATGAGGATCAGCATAATTAATATTAGTTAAAATTTGAACGTTCAGCTGAAAATTTTGCTTCAAACATTTAGCATTATCAAACATGATTGTTTTAAATGAAATATGCACTTAACTCTTTTATGCTTACATTTTTGAAGTGAAATTTAAGCAGGATGATCTTCATCACGTTAAAAGAAAATCAATGAACTGCTTAAGAGCATCAAATAGGAAACTTTATAAAAATATCTAAGAAACCCAAATTAATTGTGATTGAACAAAACTGTGCATCAAAACAATAGCTTCAAAGTGGTTTGGTGGTCACTAAGTTCTGCGTTAGAATCATCTTTGTATCATTGAGTTATGATTTTAATCATCGTATTTAAATCCATGCATTATGGTAGCAATGAAGTTTGCTGTACAACACAGCATTGTAGTGTGCACTGTGGAAACAAGGAGACATATATAATTCCTTGCTCATTTAAGTTCAAAGGGGGTATCGGAATTCCTGAATAATTTAGCTCCTGACACTGGCTTTGAAATCAGACTTCTATAATTTTTTTGTTGTATTTTTAAAAAAAGAATGTTCAGACAGGGAAATCCAGTCTTTCCTCAATATCAAGGTTCACAGCACGTGCTTTGGTTTTCTGTTCCCATCAATGGAGTAGACTACACAGTGGCAGTAACTTCTGCCGGCCCCCTGCAGGGTGTGTCAGCTCAGGAGACAACAACGCCAATGTGCGCAATTAAAACAGCTACAGGTTCAAGCAAGGATGCTGTTGAGAACCCTTGCATTCTGATGAAAGATTGGGAAAGCCATTATAGACCAACAGATTCTAAACTCACTAAAATAGCTTTGCAGTCAGTGTGACTGAACTCTCACGAGATGGTTTGAGGAGCAAAGAACTTCGAGTCTAATCACCTGCTTTTGAATTCTGTAAATGTGTGTGCGACAGAAATGGTTCTTTGACATACTCTAGCCAACTGGTTTGAGCAGGGTCACTTTTTTGTTGAAATTCCATTTTTGTATGAATTCACACCAAATTTGAAATCATATCCTTTTAAGTGCCCACAGCTGAAAAGAAAGTTCGCAAATTACTGCCTGAACCCAAGCCTCAGCCAAAGGAGGAGGTGGTGCTGAAAAGCGGTACAGTACTTCTCCACCACATGTCGATTTCCAACAGCTCGAGTAATGGACTCACCCCGAAAGCTCACAAAATACTTCTGCCCTCGATTTTATTTTAGCTAAAATAGATTCTCCACCAAAATTTAAATGTAGTTCCTCTAAAAATTAAAGGTTATCACTTATGATTCCTTTTAGAGAGAGGGAGATATTTTGTGAGCATTCATAGTCTTTTGAAATTGATAATGTTAACAGATACAACTAAACTGATAATAATCTAACAACAATGACCGTGGGTGTCATTTTTCATAACCAAATCATGAAATAAAATATACTCAGCTTTTAAAACACTGTATACGCAACTACTTAAGCCTAAAATGTATTCAATTTCAGTATAACACAAGATCACCACAACCAGTAATACTTTTTATAAAACTAAACATCTTTCCTTCTAAATATGAAAAGATTAGATGCGAAATACTCACAAAAGTAAATTTCTAACCTTGTTTCATATGCAGGTATTGATCTGTAAGCTTTATTAGTTCATTTCTGCACTTAAACTACCTTTAATTAGTTGTCAATACACTGTTTAATTATAAGAATTAGTTGCTATTCAAATAATTTCTTTTGTTTGAACCAGTTTTGCCCCACAGTTTTCTCTGGGCATAGAATCTGGAGAGATGTGAAGGGTTTCTAAGTCTGATATGGATTAACATAACAAGTGTGGTTGGGGGCCCATGGGAGATGAAGGCGTTTCTCACGTAAATACTAATCTCCACCGTGCTAGCTGCATGCCATCCATTGCCCTTGTTGTGAATCATCTGTGTTCGCTAAGCTTACTCAACACCTTCATTCGCTCATCTTGGTTTACATATAAACCTTTTTGTCTTTTAAGTTCTAAGAAAGAGACCCGAAGAAGAAGAACCTAAAGTAGAACCTAAAAAAGTAGAAAAAGTTAAAAAACCAGAAGGTAGGAACCATTTTCATAAGTGACGGGTTTATGGAATTCTCTTTCACCAAAGCAGACAGTTAACAAAAGGTTTATTTTGTAAACGTAATTGAAGTTGAACATCAACATAGCTTCAAATTTCATCTGTGTGTGTTGTATATGTTCCATCGTCTGCTTATGTCTCGATAATTTACAATATTTCCCAAATACAAGCACTTCTTGGTCTTTTGGCTAGGGATAAGTATAGCCAACTGTTATCAGTGTTAATAATGTCCAGATCCACTCATGAATCCCTCCATATATTTATTATTATTGCTTTGCTATATAAGTTCTCTCCACGGGAATGGCTGGAATCCTCTAGTTGGACTAAATTCATGGGGAAGGTTTAGCAATGCTTCCTAAATCTGGGAATTCTCAAGCGGATTGACATCTACCATTTGCCTACTGTCACAGGCTACTAAGACTGTGGTAGATCCGGCTTAGAAGGGGAGAGATATCAGAAATCGGAACCAAGTAGATAAAAGAATGAAAAAAAATGGAAGCACGGTAGTGAGAAAAATAGAAATCAGACTATAAAATACAATTTGCATAAAAACCATCCCTTAGAATCTTTGAGAATTCTTTGAGAGTTTCAGTGAGAGTTTTCAGGTAACCCGCTTTCTGAAGTAACACTAGACCATGACCTTCTTTCCTTAAAGAGCCACCACCACCTCCAAAAGCTGTTGAGGTCGAAGCTCCTCCAGAGCCTAAGCCAAAGGAAAGGAAAGTTCCAGAACCAACCAAAGGTATCACCCTCCGACACATTCTTGGTTGTCTCTCAGAGTGCATCCACATAGCATCCCAGTAGCATCATCCTGACATCCCAGCCAGGCATTACAGGCTTCCTGGCTCATCACCATTCCTGTACAATTTGCTAATAACACATACTTGTTAGATAAGTTACCTGGCATGAGTAATGAGATGAATAACAACTTCGATCCAGTCCAATACTTGCAATATTTTAATAGTTTGTTGAAAACCATATATATATATATACATATATATATACACATATATATATACATGTATATACACATATGTATGTATATTGATAACCACATATGTTAAATACTAATATCCTCATGCTGAGTTATAGTTCTGACTTTGTGAAAAACTTTACAAAGTATTGTGATAACCTGATTATTTCTGTGAATTATTTTAGTGCCTGAAATTAAGCCAGCAATACCCCTCCCTGGACCTGAACCAAAGCCAAAGCCTGAGCCAGGTAAACAAGCTAACTCTTAAGGTGAATGTTTCCAATCTCCACATAAATGAAAAAAAGGAAAAGATACTTTTTAAAATTAAAGTGATGTACGTTAAACAAAGACAGGAAAATCATCGTGCTTCCAATGACTGCTGAGATCTCAATATGCCTAGATAGCACTCTTAGAAAAACTAGGTTTTTGGAGATCTCGGCATTAAGTCATCAAAGGCCAATAGGCCACCAAACGTAGTTGTCCTAGGAAGTGACAAGCGGATGCCTTAATGCAGTGGGCTTCTTCTTTCCACAGAGGTGAAAACCATGAAAGCGCCACCCATAGAGCCCGCGCCCACTCCCATCGCCGCCCCCGTTACAGCTCCTGTTGTTGGAAAGAAAGCAGGTATGGATCCTGCAGTCCTAGATTCGCTAACTTGTGTGGGTTGAAGTCACAGGCTGTATGGTTAAACTCTTACATTTTTTTCATCTGAAATACCCCACCTAATATGTCACCCAGCAGATACGCATTATGTTTTAATTGTGTCGTGCAGTCCCACAAGGCATTTCTTACATATTCTTTTGAGATTAACTAATGGGTGTCAGGTGGTGATGAAACTCTAGGAGACAAACTCTCGCGGAACATAAATGGGAATCCCATGGAACAAACCCTACCCTTGTGCCCTATAGTGACATTTCTCATCTAAAAGCTAATGAATATTGAGATAATTCAAGTTTTACAAGTGAATAATTGATGGTTTCACAATATAGTAAATATATTTAATAAAACTAGGCCCAAACCTAAGATACTAACTACTGATGTTTGAACTCTAGAATAATTTCATTTATTTTCCATGAAGTAAACTGGTTTCTCTATATATTAATATTTATAACAAAGAATATGAGTCATCCCAGGTGACTTACTGATAAGTATGGAAACTGCACAAACGCCAATCTTTTTAATTTCAGAAGCCAAACCTAAGGATGAGGCCGCCAAGCCAAAAGGTCCCATCAAAGGTGAGTTTCATGCCCCTCAGACCTATGCAAGCATCTTGCCTTGTGAATTCTGAGACTTTACACACAAGGGGAAATGTTTTCAAATTCTATAATAATCTCTATTTCTGACATTGCTACTAGTATTATTCAAATAGATATTATAAAAGAACAAACTTTACCATGATAAATTCTTATCTTGAATTTTATTATAAATATATGTATATGTGTATACATATATTAAATATAATACACACACATATATATATATATACAAAACAAGTAAAATAATTGTACATTAATCTGGATATTTTAATACACAGAACTGAAAGTTGAGAAAATGAAATGTTCCTATTATTTCTAGGGCCTTTTCATCTTCATGGCTGAGTTTCCAATTGACAAGTTTTTATTTTTCTGTTCCTGTCTCCTGATCACTTTGTGATGCCTATGGGGATGCCCAGCTAACTCTCCACTTCCCTTTGAATTAGGTGTAGCCAAAAAGACTCCTTCACCAATAGAAGCCGAAAGGAAAAAGCTCAGACCAGGAAGCGGTGGAGAGAAACCTCCAGATGAAGCCCCGTTCACCTACCAACTGAAAGCCGTGCCACTGAAATTCGTGAAAGAAATCAAAGACATCGTTTTGACAGAGGCAGAGTCCGTGGGCTCTTCTGCCATCTTCGAATGTTTGGTCTCCCCATCCACAGCCATTACAACTTGGATGAAGGACGGCAGCAACATCCGGGAAAGCCCAAAGCACAGATTTATTGCAGACGGCAAAGACAGGAAGCTGCATATCATAGACGTTCAGCTTTCCGATGCTGGTGAATACACCTGCGTGCTACGTTTGGGAAATAAAGAAAAGACCTCCACTGCTAAGCTCATCGTAGAAGGTAACTCTCAGTCCTGCCCATGATCTGTATTAAGCTTTACAAAAGACACCTCAGTAGCAGCATTCATTGGAAACTGTAAATGTGATTGAAATTCTCCACAGAACTTCCCGTGCGCTTTGTGAAGACACTGGAGGAGGAAGTCACGGTGGTCAAGGGGCAGCCGTTGTACTTGAGCTGTGAGTTGAACAAGGAGCGCGACGTGGTCTGGAGGAAGGATGGTAAGATCGTGGTGGAGAAACCTGGCAGGATTGTGCCTGGTGTCATTGGCCTGATGCGGGCCCTGACCATCAATGACGCAGACGACACTGATGCCGGAACATACACCGTGACCGTGGAAAATGCCAACAACCTGGAATGTTCTTCCTGTGTAAAAGTAGTAGGTGAGTCCGTGTGAGGCGGAGGGGAAGGGATGCTTGAGCAGATGAACCTGAGACCAGTATAGGCAGCAAAGTGAGACCTACATCTGATAGATATACTACTGTGTATATTCATGTATATGTATGTCTATGTATATATATGTATATATGTGTATATCTATTAAAATATATAAATATTATGTAAGAACTAACTTACTATGTATATATATACACCTTTATGTACATATATGCATATATACAGACATATATACATATATATACACATACACATATATGGAGTTAGGAAATTCTTCTTTTTATGCTAAGCAAATAGGATAACTATTTCTCAATGTCTGAAGATCAGAAGTCTCATTGATACCTTATCTAAAAGGAGGAATATCAGCATAGTGTACAAGAATTACATCCAGTTTTGTGAATCTTTTCCTATTTTCAAAATCTCCTAAAGGACTCATTCCACTCTCTGTTTCCAATAGAAATCATCAGAGAATGGCTTGTGAAACCTATCCGAGATCAGCACGTGAAGCCCAAGGGGACAGCTGTTTTCACCTGTCACATAGCCAAGGACACGCCAAACATCAAGTGGTTCAAAGGCTATGACGAGATCCCCTTGGAACCCAATGACAAGACTGAGATACTGAAGGAGGGAAACCATCTCATTCTCAAAGTTAAGAATGCTATGCCAGAAGATATTGATGAGTACGCGGTGGAAATTGAAGGGAAAAGATACCCGGCAAAGCTGACCCTTGGAGGTATAAGAATCTTACCTGTTACTCTTCCAGATCAATTTTATGTGTGTGTAAAACAAAGTAACACATCAAAAGATACAAAAATGAAACAGTAGATGAACCTACACCCAGGCACACAAACGTAGCACTAGACAGACTCAGTGGTTCTGTTCGTCTTTTAAAGGAGCGATCACGTGATGTTGAGAGGGGAAATGAGTGGGTGAGACAAGAAGTGGAGGGGTGTATTTGATCAAAACATATTATACGCAATATGAAATTCTTAATTTTAAAAAGTGGCATATGGCTGAATCGTCTAAAGCATTGTGTTGCTTCATCTCTGACTGATACAGAGCGTGATGTCGAGCTGCTGAAGCCCATAGAAGATGTCACCATTTATGAGAAGGAGAGTGCCAGCTTCGATGCTGAGATCTCAGAGGAAGACATTCCCGGGGAGTGGAAGCTGAAGGGAGAGCTTCTGCGGCCGTCACCTGTGAGTGTCCCCCATTTGCAGTTACCACTCAGAGGCTACAAAGTAAAATCGCTCCTCTCGCTTAAATCTCATATGCAGGCTTCATTTAATAACAGTGCATGTGAGTTTCTAAACTCTCAAAGGAGGGAAATTATTTAATGCATTCTTTGTGGACAACTTGGATAGAATTTGGTAAGCTATTCTAATGTCCGAGCTTCTATGCTTGTTAGTATACTGTTTGGCACTTGATAGAAATCAGAAATACTCTCTAGGGAATTCATGTCATGCAAATTGGTAACAAAAGCGGCCATTTTGTTTCTTTCAGACTTGTGAAATCAAAGCTGAAGGTGGAAAGCGCTTCTTAACTTTACACAAAGTGAAACTGGACCAAGCTGGAGAAGTCCTCTACCAGGCCTGCAATGCAGTCACAACCGCCATTCTGACAGTCAAAGGTCTGAGGCGTTAAAACCCTCATGAGTGGGCTCACCCCCATTTCCCTCCCTCTGCATCTGAAACTTACTCTTTTTTTTACTCTTTGTTTTCAGAAATCGAGCTTGACTTTGCTGTACCCCTGAAGGATGTGACTGTCCCAGAGAAGAGGCAGGCTCGGTTTGAATGTGTCCTCACCAGAGAGGCAAACGTCATATGGTCTAAAGGGCCTGACATAATCAAGGCATCTGACAAATTTGATATTATTGCTGATGGAAAGAAACACATTCTTGTCATCAACGACTCTCAGTTTGACGATGAAGGTGTCTATACTGCAGAGGTGGAGGGCAAGAAGACATCAGCACAATTATTCGTGACAGGTAAGAGCCCACGGAGAAGCTCTGAGCGCTCTATTCAGTGTGCAGGTATCCTACTCTTATTTTCTGATTGATTAAGACAGGATGCCAAGCAGTAGCAGCAAATGTCCCTATTACTATTACGTTCCCAGTGTTATAGAAAACAGACGCCCATAAAGTCAACCATACCCCCCCAAACAAAACACCTAACTTTTAAAATGAAGAATAACCCCACTTCAAGCAGCTAGCTAATGGCCTCGTGGAAGAGCCCCGGTTATCCCCACACAGTGGAGTAGGCTCTTCGTGTAGGCGACCTGCGTTCCTGAACGTGTCACCTGCTCCCCCTGTAGGCATAAGACTGAAGTTCATATCGCCTCTGGAAGACCAAACAGTAAAAGAAGGCCAAACGGCAACTTTTGTCTGTGAGCTCTCTCACGAGAAAATGCACGTGGTCTGGTTCAAAAACGATGTCAAGCTGCACACAACGAGGACGGTGCTCATGTCGTCCGAGGGAAAGACTTATAAGCTGGAGATAAGGGAGACGACGCTGGATGATATCTCCCAGATCAAAGCTCAAGTGAAGAACCTTAGCTCCACAGCCAATCTGAAGGTCTTGGGTAAGTGGGAGCAGCTTCCAGACGGGTAGCAGCGCTGTGCGTCCAGCCCTAGAGCATGTGATAGGCTTCAGCCCCCACATCTCTTCTGCTGATAACGATGGGTGTTTCTGGCAGAGGCCGATCCCTACTTCACGGTGAAATTACACGACAAGACTGGCGTGGAGAAGGATGAGATCATCCTCAAGTGTGAAGTGAGTAAAGATGTGCCGGTCAAATGGTTCAAAGACGGGGAAGAGATCGTGCCTTCGCCCAAACATTCCGTCAAGACCGACGGCCTGCGCCGAATCTTAAAGATCAAGAAGGCGGAGCTGAAAGACAAAGGGGAGTACACCTGTGACTGCGGCACGGACACCACCAAGGCCAACGTCACTGTGGAGGGTGAGTTGCCCCCAAATGTAAAACTTTCCATCTCGGGGGCTGCCGTGAATTTGGCTCAGGCCCACTCACAAAACTTTGTGTACTTTCAGCCCGACTCATAAAAGTGGAAAAGCCTCTGTACGGTGTGGAAGTGTTTGTGGGTGAAACCGCCCGCTTCGAGATTGAACTGTCTGAGCCTGACGTGCATGGCCAGTGGAAGTTAAAGGGAGAGCCCCTGACTGCTTCTCCTGTAAGTGAGCACGGAAGAGCCGATCAGATAGGAGGGTGTCGATTGTTTTTTCAAGGTCCCCCTCCCCTAAAACTACAACTCCTTGGTGGCTTGCAGGAAGCCCCATATACGTAAATACCGCGTATGCTCTCTCTTCATAGGACTGCGAAATCATTGAGGATGGGAAGAAACACGTCTTGGTTCTGTATAACTGCCAGCTGGACATGACCGGGGAGGTATCCTTCCAGGCTGCCAATGCTAAATCAGCAGCCAACCTGAAAGTGAAAGGTACGCCATACACAGAGGCACCTTTTAGTGTTTTCTGTGAAAAGCTCTGTGCTTTGGAGCGGATGGGGTGGGGTGGGGGGTGAAGGCGAGGAAGGTCTGGCGTGGTCGGCTCTGACTCCCGCTTCTCTTTCAAGAACTGCCGCTCATTTTCATCACCCCCCTGAGCGACGTCAAAGTCTTTGAGAAAGATGAGGCCAAATTTGAGTGTGAGGTATCCAGGGAGCCCAAAACATTCCGTTGGCTGAAAGGAACCCAGGAAATCGCCGGTGATGACAGATTTGAGCTCATCAAGGATGGCACCAGGCATTCATTGGTGATCAAGTCGGCGGCCTTTGAAGACGAAGCCAAGTACATGTTTGAAGCTGAAGATAAACGCACGAGTGGCAAACTGATCATTGAAGGTACTCTTGTTGCTGTCGTTGTTGCTGTTGTATGGGCCACCTACAGAGTTATGGTTTATTTTGCATTTATTTTATATGGCTTTGTTAAGTGACAGAAATAAGGAGCTGGCTTTTTTTTTTTTTTCTGACAGGAATCCGCCTCAAATTCCTGACCCCACTCAAGGATGTGACAGCCAAAGAAAGGGAAAACGCGGTGTTTACTGTGGAGCTGTCCCATGACAACATCCCTGTGAGCTGGTTCAAGAACGACCAGCGCCTGCACACCAGCAAGCGGGTCTCCATGCACGACGAAGGGAAAACGCACTCGATCACGTTCAAAGACCTGTCCATTGACGACACCTCCCAGATTAGAGTGGAGGCCATGGGGATAAGTTCGGAAGCTAAACTCACCGTGCTGGGTAGGCATTTCTTGAGACTAAAATACATTCTGAATTCAACAGAAAGGGGTGGGGTGGGTGTAGTGTGGTATGAAATAGTCTTCTGAGGGTGATACTGCATGAAAGTGTATCACATGCCCTGTCAAATGTGTTCCTGAAATACATCTACCCAAAACTACAGAGAAGCAAGGGCTTCTTAGGCCTGCACAATTGCGAAAATCAGATTAAAATTGGCTTGTCGGGTAAAATAAACAAGCATTAGTGCTTTCTCCTTCCTTTACCGAAATTACCTCAGAGTAGTAATAGGTTTTTTGATTCCTACAGAGAGAGGCAAAAAGAATGTAGTAAGTCTTACTCTTCTCCTTGATCCTTTTCTATAAGACAGTCCATTTATGACATAATATATTTATGATAAACTATAGACACTCACAGCAAGCTATAGATGCTCTCACAGCAAACTGTTGATAGAGGAAAATGATCCAAACCTGAAGCTAATAGACCTAATACGAGTAGATAAGAACTTGGGATATTGGACAAATAACAAAGGAACATGCACAGACGCTCGACTGTGTGATATCTTTAAGTTACCAGTAATATTTTTAAAAGTCCAAACATACTGCAGATGCATTTGAATCATGTTACGCCCTGTACGCCGAGTCTCTTTCCAACATTTAGAAACGGAAGACAGCAAATGATGAACAATCCGGTACCATTTTAAAGCACTCTCGGAACTCTCTGGGATAGCAGTAAGCCTGCTGAGCAACCCCCAGCTCTCACGGTGTGTGACAGTTCTCCGCTTAATCTTTCCCCGCAGAGGGAGACCCATACTTCACAGGGAAGCTTCAAGATTACACCGGCGTGGAGAAGGATGAAGTGGTTCTTCAGTGTGAAATCAGCAAAGCAGACGCGCCTGTGAAATGGTTTAAGGACGGGAAGGAAATCAAGCCGTCGAAAAACGCAGTCATCAAGGCTGACGGCAAGAAGCGCATGCTGATCCTCAAGAAAGCCCTGAAATCAGATATCGGCCAGTATACCTGTGACTGCGGGACAGACCAGACCTCCGGCAAGCTGGACATCGAGGGTGAGGAAACTTCCAGGAGTCTCCTTCTAGATGCCTTGGCGGCCGTTTCTGCCAGAGACCACTGACCCAGGATGACGACCCTTCCTTTTTCCAGATCGGGAAATTAAACTGGTGCGACCCCTGTACAGCGTGGAGGTGATGGAGACCGAGACGGCTCGCTTCGAGACCGAAATCTCCGAGGATGACATCCACGCCAACTGGAAACTCAAGGGAGAGGCGCTGCTCCAGACACCTGTACGGCTATTTCTGAACCTGTCAGCACTTAGGAGGGATGGCGTGAGACGGAGCAGGACAGGCGAAAAGTCAGAGGGCATGCGGGGCATTTAAAACATGGTATCAGGTTCTGTGTGGGACCCGATAAAAAAAAAGAGAGAGGCTGGGATCTATGAATGGGCTTCGAAGGTCACCTTCACATTGATTCGTGTCCAGCACACTATATGAATTCTATAACATTTCTAGTTACATAGCGAAAAGTCATTTTCCTGACAGGACCCTGTAGCCGTATTTCATGCAAAAGTTGGGTGTGTCACTGTTGATTTGTGCCATTCTTTTATAGATTACATTCTGTACCTATGGGGGGGGGGAAGTCTCCACATTACTCTCTGTGAAATATCTTTCTCTTCTTTGACACAGGAATGTGAAATTAAAGAAGAAGGCAAGATACATGTCCTTATCTTACACAACTGCCGCCTAGACCAGACTGGAGGCGTAGATTTCCAGGCTGCCAACGTCAAATCTAGTGCCCACCTCCGAGTTAAACGTATGTATTATGGGTTTGTGATAAAATCTAACTCCAGATTTCCATTAAAAATGAGTACATGTGAAGTTAATTGGGATTAGAAAATACTATTCTCGTATAAAAACTTGCTTTCTTGTATTTACTTTTTGACCTCCTGATATAAAAGTCCTTCGGATTCTGAAGTCTTGATAATTTTGGTGACTTTGTCATTTGAACAAACACAACAAGCTAAACAAGTCGGATTTTCCTGCTCTAACAATCCTTCCATTCAAAATAGATAAACATATGATAAAAATTGAGAATTAAAAATTCTTAAAAACCGTTTCACTCTATCCAATGGTAGCCCTTTGCTGTGTGGGCATTTTTGACTCAAGAAGGGAGGCAGAAAAATTAGGCTCCCATTTTTGGAAGGTGCAAAGTAGTTGACGGACACCGACAGGCTGTGGGGCCAAGGACCCCTTGCCTCTCCCAATCAGAGCCTTAGTTATTTTGGAGGTCACATACCTTATGTAGCAGGAGGAACTTGACGCCTGGCAGAGAGACAGATGCAGCGCAGATTTCTTGCTGACCTTGTATATCTGAAGAAGGGGCTCCTACAAATACCAGCTCTTTGGCTATCAGCTCTCCCCTTCTCAGCACCACGGGGCCACGCATACATGGACGTTAAAGCCGCAGCCAGTCCTGTGGCTCTTCCCTTCTTGAAGAAAACAACCATGGAGATGAAGAACTAGATCTATTTATCCTTGGGGAATTACAGAATGAGTAACACAAGACATTTCCTTTCCTCTCGCAAAGCACGGGTAATTGGTCTGCTGAGGCCTCTGAAGGATGTTACAGTGACGGCAGGAGAAACAGCCACCTTTGACTGTGAGCTCTCCTATGAGGATATCCCAGTGGAATGGTACCTCAAAGGGAAGAAGCTGGAGCCTAATGATAAGGTAAAAAGCCGGTGTGAGCTGGTATTATGCCTTTCCCTGGGTGTTGCTTTCACCGTCTTTTGCTTTGTTCCTGCTAATGTTTCCTCCACAGTCTTCGCATTTTTCCCTTCCTCTAACTTGATTTCTGCTGAAACCCCAAGGCAGAGTTTTCAATTTTACGTTAGGATTAACTTAATGATATTTGGTTTGTTGTTTTTTGTTTGTTTGTTTGTTTGTTGTTTTTGTTTTTTACTAAATTAGAAAGAATTTTAATATGATCGGGTTGTAGTTTTTCTGTGAAAGGAATAAGAGAAGCAGATGTTCAGTGGCCGTCAAGGCTGGCCTGTAGGAGTGCTGAAATCACAGGCTGGAGCAAAGGGGCTTTCTGACTGGGTTCTTGCCGCTGCTCATTAGGTTTTCTGACTCCTTCCTTGCTATCTACTGTTCTGCATGTAAGTAGACTAAGAGGAGACTAGAAGTCCATTTCAGGCAAATAGAGCCAGAGAGATAACTTCTGAGCAGATTTTCTCTTCTAGCATTTCTCCAAGGCTATTTTTAACACTCAAGTGCTTTGGGCTGTGCAAATTCTGGAATGCAAGGGGACTATTTAAAGGGCAGCTGGCGGAACAGGGGAGAAAGAAGGGTGCTGAGAAACCTGTGTCTAAATGAATAAACTCTTGAGAACTTTCAGTAAATTATTTTAGCTTTTTACAAACATTCCTGAGGCTCAATATTCAACCCCAAAGTAGAAACTGAGCCATTTATTCAGAATGACCCAAATACAATTTGCCTAAAATTTCCCTACCATTGACCTATGTATGTACCTCTGGGGCTCTGTCTTAAACAGGAAATTTAACTTATACAACCCCTGTACAGTAAAGATGATACTCAAATTCGCTTCCATTGTAATTCACTATGTATTTTGAATTCTTAAAATCAAACTAAGAAAAACAGAGAACATTTCATTGTTCTGTGGCTTTCACATTGCTCAATATTCTAGAAATAATACTGACCATGTGGAAAACTTCCAGACAAATTAAGGGCTCAAACCTAGAAATCATTGGCAGTGCATTTAGTCTTACGAAGAAGCTGGAGTACTAGATGGCATTGCCTTCATGTTTGAAAACAGTTTTAAAAATTAGCATTCTACTAAAGAAGTCATAATTCTGTAACAGTCATGTGGTAGGTAAGGGCCACGACATTTAGTTTCCACTGTTCTAACTACAGAAGGCAGCAGAACATTCCAACGATAGCATAAGAGTTAATTTTCACACCAGAAAACTTCCCACGCAACAACTCTTTAAATACTGAACCTGGACTGGGTTTACCTCGTTTTTTTATTTTATATACATCTTTTTTCCTGTCCAGTCTAGGAGTTACTTTCTCATTTGGAGGTCAAACTAGGAGATTTTATTAGAAAAGAAAAAAGTTAACTCCATTCTAATGCAAAAAAAAATCTACTAAAATGCAGACACTCATGTAGACTGCTAAAAATCTTGCATTTTTTACTCAAAGGGGAAAATCTAGTATCATTAAATTCTTTCCTAGAGTTGGAAAGGGTGGAGCCATCAGAGCCCAGAGGGCTGCTCAGTGTCCCTGCATAGGAATGTTAATCCGTCCCTGCCCCTGCCAAGATAGGAATCCTTTCAGGAACTTGTTCTTGTACCTCTTAAATGTCTCCTTTCAAAAAGGATTTGGGTATAAATGTGAAGTTACATGTTGACTTATTACATTTTATAGATTTTGTTTAAATTAAGTCTGTTAGCACAAACTTGTTCTTGTAGGTTTAAGTCCGGCCTTTTATCGATGCTCTGTAAAATCTTTAACCTCTCCACCAACAGTCAGACGAACCCGCATGCACACACTGGTACTGGAAGACCGCCTGCTAGAAATGAACTGTCATTTTCTTTCACTTTTGGTTTTTTTTATCCCTTTGGCCAAATAAAAACGTCTAACTTCTCAGGGGCTTTTGGTAATTTTAATAGCTTGGTAATGCCTTCTGTGTTCCTCCAGTATGCCCCATTATAAATTAATATTTTAAAGAATAACTGTTTATAATATCACTACATATTCTACCAAAAATGTTTGGCATTCATTTTGTTGATTTGCTTCTTCTGTCTATTGTATTTCCTTGTTTGTTTGCTTGCTTGCTTTTCATTTGACAATACTGACGATATTCTACATAAGCCACCTACCAAAAACCCACTATATTCTCTGCAACATAATCAACAGCACAGAACATTCTATATCTGTCTCAGAATAATTCAGATGGCAAATCAATTCATTAATAGATATTAATTATTTGTGCATGTGTTAGAAACTGGAGTTCTTTTTAAGTAGTGATAAGCCAAAGTTCAAAATTCAATGTCAGACATCTTTTAAAAGTCCCATTCAGACCCTGTGTCCTCGGATAAGAAGCAGCTGCGCACCTAGGAGAAGTCTTAACTCCTGTCCCCTCGCTGAGTCTTGTTCTTTACTGTTGTTTTAGTGGGTCTCTGTATTAAGGACACTATGACTAACTATGCCATGTTCTTATCTGAGGAAAATACTTCTCAGTGAAACTGCATCCCTGATTCTTTCTTCTACCACTAGCAAAATAAATACAAATAGTTTCACCAGAAAAACTGACATAATTCTAAAGAGTTTTAATGGACACTTATGCATTGTAAACCCAATCTCAATGACAGGACTGAGCCTTTGAGATTCTTAGAGTCTAGAACTAGACATACGCCAATCTTCTTGTTACTTCAAGAATGATTCTACCACCACAGCACCAATGATGTCTGAGTTTCCCATTACTAACGCTCAAACACCGGGAAAGGGAAGAATCAGCATCAACAACAACAAAATTCAGAAACTGTGCAAATAAATCATGGACCACATTCATTTGCAAATGAGATTCAATTGCTAAAATAAATGGAAGAGTTTCACCTTGTGTACACAGTTGCCCTCACTTTAGAACATACACTTGACTTTTAGAAAAAAATTTTTCAGCCTACAGTGGCCAACCACTTTTTTCTTTTACTTTAACTTTTTCTGTATTCTTTCTCTCTGCAGGCAAACCCTGAAGCCCAAGAGAAATGCATACATATTTATAATTACATGTATTTTTCACAAGATCAGAAATACAAATAGAAATTGATCTGTGCAAGTTCAGTGTAAAAGGTCACCTCACACTTATATAATGGTAATTAAGAAAGGCTAACATGTTGCTAAAAGTTTTGAAACTATTGGCTGAAGTCACTTTAACACACACACACACACACACACACACACACACACACACAACCTATATAGTTATAAAGTAATGTGGGTAACACACGTTTCCATAGTTTACCTAAGTGGATTAAGATGCATTATGGGTGACGATTTCATTTATATGTTACCTGTGCGCCTTTAAATCACAACCAGGTGGTGACACGTTCAGAAGGAAGAGTTCACACGCTCACCCTGAGGGATGTGAAGCTAGAAGATGCTGGTGAAGTCCAACTGACAGCAAAGGATTTCAAAACTCAGGCCAATCTCTTTGTGAAAGGTAATTGGGAAGCTTATTCCTAAATACAGACAAAGAAGACAATCACAGATAAAGCAGCCTCTCAGTTGTCTTTGTTGGGGAGTCCATAGATCATTAAATCCAAGTTTCCAAAAGTCTAATTTCACATTTTGGTATAACAAAATATACATTGGTTTTTTTGTTTTTTGTTTTTTGTTTTTTTGGTTATTTTTGTTTTTTGTTTTTTTGGGTTTTGTTTTGTTTTGTTTTGTTTTTAATCGAGAGGCAGTGGTGAAGCACTTTTAATGCACCTTTAACCCCAACACTTGGGAGGCAGAGGCATGGGGATCTCTGTGAGTTCCAGGCCAGCCTGGTCTACAGGGTGAGTTCCAGGACATCCAGGGCCACACAGAGAAACCCTGTCTCAGAAAAAGAAAGAAAAGGAAGGAAGGGAGGGAGGGAGGGAGGGAGGGAGGGAGGGAGGGAGGGAGGAAGGAAGGAAGAAAGGAAGGAAGGAAGGAAGATCAAAACTAACATGGGTTTTACATTTATATATTCTTTCTGTCCCTGTCTTATTATTACATTTTTTACTAATTCTAATACAACTGCTAAAATAATTATTACCAATCCATTTTATGAGTCAGTGTTAGCCATTATCTCCTTTATGCTCCATAATTATTTTTCTTAGTGAGCTTCAAGAAGCAGAGGATTGCCACAAGTTTGGAACCAGCCTGATCTACATAGTGAGTTTCCAGGATAGCCAGAGAAAGGGAAAAAAATACAAAGGTGGGGTGTTTTTTCCTCTGTGTGTATAAATCAATGACAAGACATCCTTGTAGGAGGAAAACATCTAAGTGAAAAATAGCTTTACAAATGAGCAAACCGAGACAGAAGCAGCCCTGGAGATGCCAGAGGGAATCAGAGAAAGTTCTGGAACTCTTGGAGAAGGGAAACAGCTAATAAGTATGATTCTTGCAGAACCTCCGGTTGAGTTCACTAAGCCTCTTGAGGACCAGACGGTCGAAGAGGAGGCCACTGCAGTATTGGAGTGTGAAGTATCCAGAGAAAATGCCAAAGTGAAATGGTTCAAGAATGGGACAGAAATCCTCAAAAGCAAGAAGTATGAAATCGTTGCTGACGGCAGGGTCAGGAAACTCATTATTCATGGTTGTACGCCAGAGGATATCAAAACGTACACTTGTGATGCTAAGGACTTTAAGACCTCCTGTAACCTGAATGTCATTCGTAAGTATTCCTCCACAGGACTTGGCATTTGCAACTCTTTGTAGCCAAAACAACCAACACACATAATGCATGCCCTTCTTGGCTTATTCGTAATTCTTGGCAACTCACTGTATGGATGCTGATCTAACCTGATACTGCACACGTTTCTTTACAAACGTCCTTGTGCTCTGTCCGGCCTTGGAAAAGATACCAACCACCTTTCACTACACTGCTGTGCTCTTTGTCTGTGTGTGGTTACACCCACTATCCTGCTAGAGATGAAAACAGTCACAAAGAGGAGGACAGAACCATGATTCCATTTGGAAGATAAGTTTCAGACCTGGAAAGTATCTTTAAAAAAATAAGAGTGAAAAGTTGTTTGAATAAGAACTTACTTGAGAACAACTGTGCTATGATAACAGCCAATCACATAACACAATCTGAGAGTAATGATGGACGAGAAGCTGAGTGAACCCAGGATCTTTGAGTCCTGATTCTTTGAATGAAGAACTCTGTCGTTTTTTCACTATTGCTCTTTTCCCTGGCGAAGAGATCTCCCTTTCTCTCTGTAGGCCAACTGCTAGCTAGCTCATTTGCTTTCTTTTTTCCCTTTGTCCAGGAAAACATTTTTTGTGGTCCATTTTTGTGCAGTGTTTGTTTGGCTCTGTCGCTTCTCATCTGTCAACGACTAAAACCCAGTGGCTTTGACTGTGCTTCCTGCGTCACTCCTTCCCCGCTACTGTAGTGTCCTTTAGAGTAGCCCCTTGGGGTTTCTTTCCCCTTGTCATCTACTTCCTCTTTGAGAAGGCTCAGCCATGGTGGCTTATCTTCTAGCCTTCTAGCTAGCATTGGCCTGAGAGCCTCCAAGATCAAGAAGGGTTGGCTTAGAAAGGCTTCTTAAGGAGCTCTGAAAGTGGAAAGAACGAGGAAGCGGTGTCTCCATCTGGCACAGCAGCAGACAGCTTTCTGGAGATGCATGAATCAACAGATGTAAAAGCGGAATCAGTGCCCCATGCAGAACAGTGTTTGACATGCTAGCACACGCCTGACTTGCATATGAAATCTTTAAAGCTGAGTTAAAAGTGAGAAGCTGGATACACGTGGTTCCAATTAGACTCGTGCCTCGTAACTATACATACTTCAAACTACTGTCTTTGGATTCTACTGGGTTTACAATGAGGCTTCTTTCCTTACTAGTGTTTCCTTTGGCAAACAATTATCCTTCAGCTCTGGTAGAGAACCAAGAGAAAGAAGGCATTTGCTTCAGTAATCAAAAGAACTGAGATAGGTCCCAATTGGAAAGAACTAAGTTGGTAGCACAGTAAGACATCATTTACGAGAACTAGAAAGAGATCAAGAGGAAAGCATTATTCCCAGTGGCAGCTGCAAAGGGTTTCAAAGTCAGTGGCAAGTCTATCAAGATGGCCACAAGTGGCACAGGACTTTGATCCTAGCACCCAGGAGGCAGAGGAGACAGTTCTCTGAGTTCAAGAACAGCCTGGTTTACAGAATGAGTTCCAGAACAGCCAGGGCTACACAGAGAAACTGTCATGGAGAAAAAGGAAGGAAGGAAGGAAGGAAGGAAGGAAGGAAGGAAGGAAGAAAGAATGCCAGAGAAATATCAGGATAAATTTACAGAGGCCTCATTTGGATATCTATATCATTCTCTTACAGCTCCTCATGTGGAATTCTTAAGACCACTCACAGACCTTCAAGTTAAAGAAAAAGAAACGGCTCGCTTTGAGTGTGAAATTTCCAAGGAAAATGTAAAGGTCTGTAGCGACACAAGCATTATCTCTGACTATCAGGTTGCTTGGTTTACTTTTGGCCAAAATGGAAGGAAAGAAGAAACTAAGCCTTTTTCTGACTTCCATTTTAAATTAAAGAGTATGGTAGTGTTAAAGACGTAAATGTTCTCTTTAGTGCCACCCATTACTGTCACATAAAAAGACTCACAAGAGATTTATTATTCTGAGCCACAAGGAAATGATGTTTTCTTAGATAGAAAAACAAGGTCAAATAGCAGTAATTCCATATCTCAGCTGAGTATTTCTGGTTGCAGTGAACTGTAAGTATTGCCAAACAGACTTTCAGTCCAAATCAGTGGGAATGATTTGTGTGTTATCTAAGGCCCCCTAAGACACAAAACTTACATAATCTCACCATTTGTTTTTCCATAATTAGTAAGAATATCACATGAGATCAACAGTACTTCTGTAACTTTGTTCTTGATTTTTTAAATTTTTATTTATATTTTTCTCTGTCTTCCTTAGTACATACTATAATATTTAGGGTCTGCTTTCAAATATACTATAATGTCTCATAATTGATTTTAAAAGGACTCTTTGTGGTCCTAGTTCATGTAACAGATACCATGCAAAGGAACAACATAAAAACTGACTTAAAAAAATCTGTTTGTCTTAAAATATAGGTTCAGTGGTTTAAAGATGGTGCTGAAATTAAAAAGGGCAAAAAGTATGACATCATTTCTAAGGGAGCAGTACGAATTCTTGTCATCAACAAATGTCTACTGAATGATGAAGCAGAATATTCCTGTGAAGTGAGGACAGCAAGAACTTCCGGCATGCTGACAGTCCTAGGTGAGCATGAAGGCTTTCCTTGGCTAAGCATAGCAGCCAGGAAAACCAGCGTCCAGTTTTACTGACCGAATCTGGGTTCTTTTTCTGCAGAGGAAGAAGCTGTCTTCACCAAAAATCTTGCCAACCTCGAAGTTAGTGAAGGAGACACCATCAAACTGGTATGTGAAGTCTCCAAGCCTGGGGCAGAAGTGACTTGGTACAAAGGGGATGAGGAGGTCATTGAAACGGGAAGATTTGAAATACTTACCGATGGAAGGAAGAGAATCTTGATCATTCAGAATGCACAGCTTGAGGATGCGGGCAGCTACAACTGCCGACTCCCAAGTTCCCGGACAGACGGCAAAGTCAAAGTACACGGTAGGAAAGTCTCAACGAAGGACATTTCATTCCTGGCACCCACCCTTGCCGTATCAAGATACAAATGCCAATGTCCTCACTGTCTCCCAACTTTTTCTTCCCAGAACTTGCTGCTGAATTCATCTCAAAGCCTCAAAACCTTGAGATTCTTGAAGGAGAAAAGGCCGAGTTTGTCTGCACTATCTCGAAGGAAAGCTTCGAGGTCCAGTGGAAGAGGGACGACCAGACGCTTGAGTCTGGAGACAAATACGACATCATTGCTGATGGCAAAAAGAGAGTCCTCGTTGTGAAAGATGCCACATTACAAGACATGGGCACTTATGTGGTCATGGTTGGGGCTGCCAGAGCTGCAGCTCACCTCACAGTCATTGGTAAGTTTGTCCTTGCTTCATTGGAGGCTTAGATCTGCAGGCTTGATCTCTCGTCATACTACAAAGTCTTTTTGACTGTTTACAGAAAAACTCAGGATCGTAGTTCCTCTCAAGGACACCAAAGTGAAGGAACAACAAGAGGCTGTCTTCAACTGTGAAGTCAACACCGAAGGTGCCAAAGCCAAATGGTTCAGGAATGATGAAGCCATATTTGATAGTTCAAAATATATCATTCTCCAAAAAGACCTGGTCTACACCCTCCGAATCAGAGATGCACGGTTAGATGACCAAGCCAACTTCAGTGTGTCTTTGACCAATCACAGAGGTGAAAATGTTAAAAGCGCAGCCAATCTCATAGTGGAAGGTATGTGACTTACATGACACTAGAGATTTTTTTTTTTCTCCAGCAATTTATATTATACCAACAACTAAATTCAACCTTGTTTTTCTCTACCAACACAGAGGAAGATCTTAGGATTATCGAACCCCTTAAAGATATTGAAACAATGGAGAAGAAGTCAGTCACGTTCTGGTGCAAGGTGAATCGTCTCAATGTAACCCTGAAGTGGACCAAAAATGGGGAAGAAGTGGCTTTTGACAACCGTATATCATACCGCATTGACAAGTACAAGCACTCTCTAATCATCAAGGACTGTGGCTTCCCAGATGAAGGTGAATACATCGTTACTGCTGGTCAAGATAAATCCGTGGCAGAGCTGCTCATCATCGAAGCCCCAACGGAATTCGTGGAGCACCTGGAAGACCAGACGGTCACAGAGTTTGACGACGCTGTCTTCTCCTGCCAGCTCTCCAGAGAGAAAGCAAATGTAAAATGGTACCGAAATGGAAGAGAAATCAAGGAAGGCAAAAAGTATGCAAAAAGTGTCTGCCCTCGCTCTATTGTTTTGCGTGCACTTCAACATCAGACATTTGCCTCATACTCATGCTTCAAGCTAACTGATCATTCAATCTCTTCTTTAGATACAAATTTGAAAAAGACGGGAGCATACACAGGCTCATCATAAAGGACTGCAGGCTGGAGGATGAGTGTGAATATGCTTGTGGCGTAGAGGACCGGAAGTCCAGAGCCAGACTTTTTGTCGAAGGTTAGTACTGGCTTCAAGAAAATTCTAGCAGAAGTAACAATTTTTTACAGTGCTGATGAAAATACAAGCACATATGTTTTTATTTTTATTTTCTCTCCAGAAATCCCAGTTGAGATCATCAGGCCTCCTCAAGACATTCTTGAAGCCCCTGGTGCAGATGTTATCTTCTTGGCTGAGCTCAACAAAGATAAAGTGGAGGTCCAATGGCTTAGAAATAACATGATCGTTGTCCAGGGTGACAAGCACCAGATGATGAGTGAGGGAAAGATACACAGGCTACAGATTTGTGATATTAAGCCACGTGACCAGGGCGAATACAGATTTATTGCCAAAGATAAAGAAGCCAGGGCGAAACTCGAATTAGCAGGTAAATCGCTTTCTTTTGCTTTGCGGTGTCCTTGTCATATCGCAAACCTCCGTAGAGTTCAGATTTTACAGTTATAGCACACACTCCTCCTGAAAGCATGTGGCTGGAATCCATGCTCACGTGTTAGCCATTCTACTCTGTCTACCTACAAGCAGAAATGGACAGAAGCATCTTTGCATGTCAAACCACTGGGTCATTCCTGGCACAGGGCAGCTGCTCATGACTTCATAGAGTTAATGACTGTCCCTCGAACTACTGATATGCAACTCCTGTGGCTCTTTTAAATATGTCCTTATCTCGACCTGAGAAACCTGCATAGATTTCCTCCCCAAAACCTCATCGTACACAAGAAAAAGCTGTCTGATTTATTCTGAACTAAGTATACAGTACTTTATAAAAAAACATATTTTATAAAATAATTTCAACAAGAAAAGCAAAACCTGTTTCACCATATTCTAGGTCCTCTGCTATTATTAACTGATAGGATGTTAGTGATTGTATGCCATCTTCATCAAAACTCTGTTTCCAAACACTGATAGTTTGGAGTAGAAAAAAATTATTATAACTTTCCGACAGAATTCACTGCTATGAAATGACTGTGGTTTACTTTCAAGGTTATAACAGTGTTTGTTATCAAATGTACAGTAAAAAAACAAACAAACTATGCCATAGCATGACTATAATGTATAACTCAAACATGTCTGCGTGTTCTCTGTCTCACTAGCTCCACCTAAAATCAAGACATCTGATCAAGATCTCGTGGTTGACGCTGGCCAGCCTCTGACAATGGTGGTGCCCTATGATGCCTACCCCAAAGCAGAAGCTGAATGGTTTAAAGAAAACGAACCTCTTTCTACAAAAACCGTTGACACTACAGCTGAGCAGACTTCTTTCAGAATCTTAGAAGCCAAGAAGGAAGACAAGGGGAGGTATAAAATCGTGCTTCAGAACAAGCATGGGAAAGCGGAAGGCTTCATCAACTTACAAGTTATTGGTAAGCCACCAAATCACTCAAACTTGATTGGCTCAGCACAGCTTAAAGACATAACACCACTAAAAATTCTGTGATGTGCAAATTGCAGATGTTCCCGGGCCAGTTCGTAACTTAGAAGTGACAGAAACATTTGATGGCGAAGTAAGCCTCGCTTGGGAAGAACCATTAACGGACGGTGGGAGCAAAATCATAGGTTATGTCGTTGAAAGGCGTGATATCAAGAGAAAGACCTGGGTTCTGGTCACTGACCGGGCAGACAGTTGTGAGTTCACTGTCACTGGTCTACAGAAAGGAGGAGTGGAATACCTGTTTCGTGTGAGTGCAAGGAACAGAGTTGGCACTGGAGAACCCGTGGAGACTGACAGTCCTGTAGAAGCAAGGAGTAAATATGGTAAGTGTTTTTGGTAAATTGCTGATTCATTTAGCTTTGTGTTCATCCACAACATAACCCAAATTCATGTGTGTTTCTTCTGTGGTGATATTTAGATGTTCCAGGCCCTCCTTTGAATGTAACCATCACTGATGTGAATAGATTTGGTGTCTCCCTGACATGGGAGCCACCAGAGTATGATGGGGGAGCCGAAATCACCAACTATGTGATTGAACTGAGAGACAAGACTTCTATCAGATGGGACACTGCCATGACTGTAAGAGCTGAAGATCTGTCAGCAACGGTCACTGACGTGGTTGAAGGACAGGAGTATAGTTTCCGTGTCAGAGCCCAGAACCGAATCGGAGTTGGGAAACCAAGTGCAGCCACACCATTTGTCAAAGTTGCCGATCCAATAGGTAAGATCATTTAACAACAGAAAGGAAGGAAACATTGCATGCAACCCAATAATTAAATCTATTGATTCAAATAATTCTAATCTAAAAAAAAAAGTTAGAGCATCAAAAAATTCAAACAAAATTATAAAGGTCATGACTGTGCCCACATAATTCATAAACTTGTCTTGTCGAGGTCATTACGATCACTCCATGTCTTAATAAATTACCGCTCGATACAATTTTATTGCTTCCTGCCATTCTAGAGAGACCAAGTCCTCCTGTGAACCTAAGTGCCTCAGAACAGACACAGTCATCAGTTCAGCTTACATGGGAGCCTCCTCTGAAAGATGGCGGCAGCCCCATACTGGGCTATATAATCGAAAGACAAGAAGAAGGAAAAGATAATTGGATTCGCTGCAATATGAAACCTGTCCCTGAGCTGACTTACAAGGTAAGGGGTGTACATCTAAAAAAATGTGATTTTACATATATATATGTGTGTATGTGTATATATATATATAAAATATATATAATATATATCATATTACATATGTAGTATATTTATGTTCATGGTTTAAATTTTACATGGATATGCTGTTAACAAATACTAACTTGTAATTCTAGGTCACTGGATTACAAAAAGGGAACAAATATTTATATAGAGTATCTGCAGAAAATGCAGCTGGTGTTTCAGATCCATCCGAGATCCTTGGTCCTCTCACTGCCGATGATGCCTCTGGTAAGTAGATGTTTTATTTTTTAGATTAGCGAATAGCACAGACCTTCTTTGGTGTACTGGGGACACCCGGTACTAGAAATCATTGATTTTTTTTTCTTTTTGGTAGTTGAACCAACAATGGACTTAAGTGCATTTAAAGATGGTCTGGAAGTCATAGTCCCCAATCCCATCAAGATTCTAGTCCCAAGTACAGGCTACCCAAGACCAAAAGCAACCTGGACTTTCGGAGATCAAGTACTTGAAGCAGGGGACCGTGTGAAAATAAAGACCATATCAGCCTATGCTGAACTTATCATTTCTCCAAGTGAACGACCAGACAAGGGCATTTACACGCTCACATTAGAAAATCCTGTGAAGTCAATTTCTGGAGAAATTGATGTCAACGTAATTGGTAAGGAATTTCATTCTTGCTATTATGATTTGGTTGAACTAACCCACACTGGCTTAAATCATATTGACTTTCACTGCCTCTCTTTTTTAAATTAGCTCGTCCAAGTGCACCCAAAGAACTGAAATTTAGCGACGTAACAAAGGATTCTGTCCATTTGACTTGGGAACCACCAGATGATGATGGAGGAAGTCCACTAACTGGATATGTTGTTGAAAAGAGAGATATGAGCCGGAAAACGTGGACTAAAGTGAGTGTCGCATACTAACACAGCGACTTAGAATCCCTGGAGGAGGCTGGGAGGCCATAGAGACTGGCCATGCCTCAGGAAAGAGAAAGTGTCAAAACCCTTTTGACATATTAATACTAATGCTTCCCTGGATAATTTAACCTGCATTTGGCATATTTGCTCCCTTTTGTTCTCAGCTTGGCTTATTTACCACATAGAAGAAAGCTTACCTCCATACTTGGTATCTAAGGAGTCCCCACATGCATATGTTGAGCTACAAGCATTTCAGAGGAAGTATTCATTGCCCCTGCTTCTCAGTGTACTGGATTGACCGTAGTTGATTGATCTGCCACTGTTTTCTTCATCTATGCTTGTTATAAAGTATATCTACTATCTATATCTAATCTATACATTTTACAGTTATAGAAATAGAACTTAGATGCTTATACATGCTAGACAGCAACTATGTTACTGAGTTCACCCCCAGTCCATTATTAATCCTATTTACAATTAAATTTCTAATAAATACCATCTTTTTAGTGCATGCAAACTATGAATCTGTTTCTCATTGTATTAAGAATATTATTATAGTCTCTATATTATTATAACACACCTTGGTGCTTTCCCCTAATATAAAATTAATATGAAAATAACACTAAGTTTTCATTCAAAACATTTATAGTAAGCAGGCTGTAGTGGTACATACTTGTGGAGGCTGAGGCAGGACTGTGAGTTTAGAGCCAACCTGGACTATACAGTAGATGTAGACTCTAGGCTAGCCTGGGCTACATAGAAAACCTCAGTCTTAAAAAACAAATAGTTTGTATCTGTACTCATGCTTAAAAATATTTTTTGACTTGGGAAAATACTGGAGGAAGATAATCAGTGAACTGTTTCTTTGTCCCAGGTTATGGACTTTGTTACTGATCTAGAATTCACAGTTCCTGATCTTGTTCAAGGAAAGGAATATCTATTCAAAGTCTGTGCTCGAAACAAGTGTGGCCCTGGAGAGCCTGCATATACTGATGAGCCTGTCAATATGTCTGCCCCTGCAAGTAAGTGAATGTCCTATGGGTTTATGCCTGGCCTGACTTTAGGCCCAGAGTTGAAGTCTGGGGAGAGGGCACAGGTCAGAAACATGGAGCTAATTTAGAGCAGCCTGTCTAAGATGAGATCCTTCTTTTATTAAATATCACAGCGGTCCCTGACCCACCAGAGAATGTAAAGTGGAGAGACAGAACTGCCAACAGCATCTTCCTGACCTGGGATCCTCCTAAAAATGATGGTGGCTCACGCATCAAAGGATACATAGTTGAAAAATGTCCACGTGGTTCTGATAAATGGGTTGCCTGTGGGGAACCTGTTCCAGATACAAAGTAAGTGTTTGGGTTTTTTTTTTAATTAAAGTTTTTAAAATATTTTTAAATCGAATTATTCTGATTTCTACCCAGTAGAATAGGTTTTACCTGGACAGTGTTGAATGGTCATTTTCTTCACCAACAATTCCCCTAGTATAGCGTTCTGCTTTCATAAAGTTCAGCTGAGCATAGCCTTGTTAAAGGTTTTCATCAGTTATGGTAATAAAAAGGCCAGAAAAGAGTCAAGCACAGCTTGGCCCTGCAAACCTGACTGGGGCAACCCAGGAAGGAATAGAAGGTATAACAGATAGGCGAAGAAAAGCTGTGGTGCAGGGGGCGTGCTCTCTGTAAGGAAGTCACTTTATTATTATTATTAATCATTCCATTCATTTACATCTCAAGCAATATCCTACTTCCTAATTACCCCTCCACAAGCCCCTCATCCCACAACCTCCCTGTCCTCCCTCCTCTTTGCCTCTATGAGGATGCTCCCCCACATACCTCTCCCACTCCACCCCTCCAGCATCCCCCTACACTGAGGCATCAAACTTCCACAGGACCAAGGGCCTCCCTTCCCACTGATGTCAAACTAAGCCATCCTCTGCTACATATGTATCTGGAGCCATGGATCCCTCCCTGCACATTCCTCGGTGGTCTAGTCCCTGGGAGCACTGGATGGTCCAGCCAGCTGCACCTTCTATGTGGCCAACAAACACAGCAGGCTTATTCTGTACAGCAAGAAGGAGAGGGGTTAGACATCTCGGTGGAAGGTCTTAGTAGGAGAGATGTTAACACCCAGGAGGAAGACGCCTTACCTGAAGGTCAATTGTCTGTCAACACTAGCACTTAGACCAGAGGAAGGCTTGGCCATTTCCGTGGAGGTCTTGGTTGTGCTCCTTTCAACAACACAATTCAGGACTTCATCCATTCTTGACACCCTGACATACAGTGCTTTCTCCACTCCCCACAGCGCAGATATTTAATTGAAAAGCTAGTAGCATGTTAGTGGTGTGAACTTTAGAAAAGTAACTCTACAATACATGATATATATTTACACATATATTACACACATGTATAACTATAAGCATAATAGATTATCTACATGGCAATAAAACCCCTGTTTTTCCTGACAGAATGGAAGTGACAGGTCTAGAAGAGGGAAAATGGTACGCCTACCGCGTGAAGGCCTTGAACAGGCAAGGAGCTAGCAAGCCAAGCAAACCCACAGAAGAAATCCAGGCGGTGGACACTCAGGGTATTTATTATTCCTTCTTGCTTGTCCGTCAGGCCTCTGACCTTGTCCGCTTGAACTTGCTAACAGCTTAAGTAATCTTTTCCAATTCAGAGGCTCCTGAGATCTTCCTTGATGTGAAGCTCCTGGCTGGCCTCACTGTGAAAGCTGGAACAAAGATCGAACTTCCTGCTACGGTGACTGGAAAACCGGAGCCCAAAATAACTTGGACAAAGGCTGATACCCTTCTGAGGCCAGACCAAAGAATCACCATTGAAAATGTTCCTAAGAAATCCACAGTGACAATCACGGACAGCAAGAGAAGTGATACGGGCACATATATCATAGAAGCTGTGAACGTCTGCGGCCGGGCCACTGCTGTGGTGGAAGTGAATGTCTTAGGTAAGAGAGGCTCTTGTTTTCATAAGATTCCAATTCACTGTGGCTACTTTCTGGAACAAAACACAAGTTAAAATACCATGTAATACCACCCACAGATAAACCCGGACCGCCAGCTGCTTTTGACATCACGGATGTAACCAATGAGTCCTGTCTGCTGACCTGGAACCCACCAAGAGACGATGGTGGGTCAAAGATCACAAACTATGTTGTGGAAAGAAAAGCAACAGATAGTGACGTGTGGCATAAGCTCTCATCAACTGTTAAGGACACAAACTTCAAGGCGACCAAATTGACCCCCAACAAAGAGTACATCTTCAGAGTCGCTGCAGAAAACATGTACGGCGTCGGTGAGCCCGTTCAGGCTACTCCGATAATAGCCAAATATCAGTTTGGTAAGATTCTCAATCTGCTAACTGAAAAAACAAAGGCTTCTATGTTGATCCTGCGTTAGGGTGTTAGGGACAGAACGTATGACTTTTTATATCATTATTCTGTCTACAGATCCACCTGGACCTCCAACTCGCCTAGAACCTTCCGACATCACCAAAGATGCGGTGACACTCACGTGGTGTGAGCCGGATGACGATGGTGGCAGCCCCATCACTGGATACTGGGTTGAAAGATTAGATCCTGACACCGATAAGTGGGTTCGATGCAATAAGATGCCAGTGAAGGACACAACATACAGGTAAGCCCTCCCACACGTCCGTCATGTATTACAGCGGCGACATACTTAGTCCTTTGCACTCCAGCATTCCTTTTGATCATGTGGTTTTATCACTTTTACTTTTATCGCCAGTTGTCACATAATTTTTAAATGACATGAATCCCATCCAATGGCATATATGTTATCTATAAAATATTACCTAATAACAAGTATAGGTATAATTAAAGTGATGTATTTTGTCTAATATAAAGAATGTGACCGTTAAAAACTATTTTAAGTTTATGTTAAAGTATTCTTGGTAAGATTTACAAATTTATTTCCATTGTTTAAGTAAATTGGCTTTTCTATGTATAGTATAGAAGTTACTATTTCTTACCATGATGCTACCTTGTCTGTGTTTCAGGGTGAAAGGCCTCACCAATAAGAAAAAATACAGATTCCGCGTGCTTGCTGAAAACTTGGCAGGACCAGGGAAACCAAGTAGATCAACTGAACCAATCTTAATAAAAGATCCCATAGGTATAGTATTTTTATGATTTTCAGTGGCTGCTTGGAGGCCTATATTAACTTCCTTTGGACAAAACAAATAATGATGTCATTGGCTTGCAGATCCTCCATGGCCCCCTGGAAAACCAACTGTAAAGGATATAGGCAAAACCTCATTAGTATTGAACTGGACCAAGCCAGAACACGATGGAGGGGCAAAGATTGAGTCTTACGTCATTGAGATGCTAAAGACTGGAACAGATGACTGGGTCAGAGTGGCTGAGGGAGTTCCGACCACTGAGCATTTGCTCACAGGGCTGATGGAAGGCCAGGAATACTCATTCCGAGTGAGAGCTGTGAACAAGGCTGGAGAGAGTGAGCCCAGTGAACCCAGCGACCCTGTGCTTTGCCGGGAGAAACTATGTAAGTCCCTCTTACATTCTCTGTCTGAAAACGACAATCTAAGGGAAAATATAAACCTCACTACTATTATTTGCATGAGGAGAACATTTGAAGAACACTAAAACTGGATTTATTTTTCCTTTTTTTTATTTTTTTTTCAGATCCTCCATCACCACCTCGCTGGCTCGAAGTGATTAATATCACAAAAAATACAGCTGACCTGAAATGGACAGTTCCTGAGAAAGACGGAGGGTCACCCATCACCAACTACATCGTGGAAAAGAGAGACGTGAGGCGGAAAGGCTGGCAAACCGTGGACACCACGGTCAAGGACACCAAGTGCACAGTAACCCCACTGACAGAGGGTTCTCTGTATGTGTTCAGAGTTGCTGCAGAAAATGCCATAGGACAAAGTGACTACACAGAAATCGGAGATTCCGTCCTGGCCAAAGACACCTTCAGTATGCACTATAGCTCAGTCTTTGCAAGAGCATTTTCAGTATGTTCTTAACTTTCCCTCAGCTTTCTCTCATCATTGTGTATTTTGCTTTTAGCCACCCCTGGACCACCCTATGCCCTGACAGTGGTTGATGTGACAAAACGACATGTTGACCTAAAGTGGGAGCCACCTAAAAACGATGGCGGAAGACCAATACAGAGGTAGAACTTCAGGAGCTTTTATTTTAAAAAACAAAAAGTCAAACCTGGCTGGACATTATCAATTTCTGTTTTTTCTCAATGCTAAATGGAACACTTTGTTCTTGCAACAGATACATCATTGAGAAGAAAGAAAAATTAGGTACCCGTTGGGTGAAAGCTGGAAAGACCTCAGGCCCTGACTGTAACTTCAGAGTAACTGATGTCATCGAAGGAACAGAAGTCCAGTTCCAAGTTCGGGCAGAAAACGAAGCAGGAGTTGGTCACCCAAGTGAGCCCACAGAAATTCTGTCAATTGAAGATCCTGTTGGTAAGTCATACTGATTATTCAAAGAAATTATCTAAGGGCCTGATGATGAGACTGTGGTATCAATGCATCACTGTCTTCCCAGGTCCTCCGTCACCTCCACTTGATCTGCATGTGACTGATGCTGGGAGAAAGCACATTGCCATTGCTTGGAAACCTCCAGAGAAAAATGGCGGAAGTCCTATCATAGGCTACCATGTTGAAATGTGTCCAGTAGGCACCGAAAAATGGATGCGAGTTAATTCTCGCCCAATAAAAGATTTGAAGTTCAAAGTTGAAGAGGGTGTTGTTCCGGACAAAGAATATGTTCTGAGAGTGAGAGCTGTCAATGCTGTCGGTGTCAGTGACCCATCTGAAATCTCTGAAAACGTGGTCGCCAAAGACCCAGACTGTAAGAACGCGATGTCTTTTAACAGTTAATAAGATGCACTGTCTTCCCGATCATTGCATTTTGACATATTTCCCCCCCATCTCTTGGTGTTTTGTAGGCAAACCAACCATTGATCTAGAGACTCACGACATTGTTGTTATCGAAGGTGAAAAGTTAAGCATCCCTGTGCCCTTCAGGGCTGTCCCAGTGCCAACCGTGAGCTGGCATAAAGATGGCAAAGAAGTTAAAGCCAGTGACAGATTGACAATGAAGAACGACCACATCTCTGCACACCTCGAGGTTCCCAAGAGTGTCCATGCAGATGCTGGAGTTTACACCATCACTCTGGAGAATAAGCTCGGCTCAGCAACCGCGTCAATCAACGTCAAAGTCATAGGTAACAATCCTGTAATGAAACACCGTTCTTCACGCATTCCAGAAATTGTAATAGCTAACTATGTGATAGTCTGTAGCTTCAAGAAATGGCACTTGTAAACTGAACATTCCCTCAGGTTACTTATTTCCATTTGAAAAGTAATCTTGAAGAGATTAAATTGATAATTAAAATCCGGTTAGACTAATTTACTTTTTTAATTATTTGCATATAAAACACTAATTTAAATAAAATATCTAGCACACCCAAAGAATGCTTGAATGATCAATCTTTCTTTCTGAATTATATAAATTCAGTTTTCCACAGTCTTCTCCTTCAGGAACGATAATTTTTTTCTGTCCTTTACTACCATTCCTGGTAGTAGCTGGAAATTTATGGGGCAATTTTGCTTAACTCGAAGACTCAAAGGCTAATTCTTCTGATTAATAGATGAGGAAGAGGGATGCTAAATACCTTTTATTCATGGGGATATAGCACAGAAAAGATTACCCTGTTCAAAATGTATATAGCCAAGTTAAATAAAGTTCACTATTAAAATGAAAATTTTTAAGCATATGATAGTAATTATCAATTTTATGTGTAACAGGTCTACCTGGCCCATGCAAAGATATTAAAGCAAGTGACATAACCAAGAGTTCTTGTAAGTTAACATGGGAGCCTCCGGAGTTTGATGGTGGAAGCCCAATTCTTCACTATGTCCTGGAACGGAGAGAAGCAGGGAGGAGGACATATATACCAGTCATGTCTGGTGAGAACAAACTGTCTTGGACCGTGAAAGATCTCATACCAAATGGTGAATACTTCTTCCGAGTAAAAGCAGTCAACAAGATTGGCGGAGGCGAATACATTGAACTCAAGAATCCTGTCATTGCTCAAGATCCAAAGCGTAAGTTAGAACATATACTTATGATAGCTAGACAAGAATATGCAATAGTCCTTGCATTTGCTTTAAGAAGATTGTTTCTCCAGCGGTAACCAGTGTTTTTCTTTGTTCACCAGAACCTCCTGATCCACCTGTAGATGTTGAGGTTCATAATCCTACAGCTAAGGCCATGACTATCACATGGAAACCACCTTTGTACGATGGAGGAAGCAAGATAATGGGTTACATCATAGAAAAGCTTGCCAAGGGTGAGGACAGGTGGAAGAGGTGCAATGAACATCTGGTCCCTGTCCTGACCTACACAGCAAAAGGACTCGAGGAAGGGAAAGAGTACCAATTCCGTGTGCGAGCGGAGAATGCTGCTGGCATTGGCGAACCTTCCCGGGCCACTCCCCCAACCAAAGCTGTGGATCCTATCGGTATGTTTTATTGATTGGGAAGGGGTGCTACATCCGTTTTCTTTGTAAAATAAATGAGGATCCTGTTTTGTCAAGAATTAAAAACAACTCTGGCTTTTAATTATTACAGACGCCCCAAAAGTCATCCTCAGAACAAGCCTGGAAGTAAAGCGGGGCGACGAAATAGCGCTTGACGCAACCATTTCTGGCTCACCTTACCCAACAATCACGTGGATAAAAGATGAAAACGTCATTGTCCCAGAGGAAATTAAGAAGCGAGTAGCACCCCCAGTTAGGAGGAAGAAGGGCGAGGCTGAAGAAGAGGAGCCATTTACCCTACCTCTGACAGAGCGGTTGAGCATCAACAATAGCAAACAAGGAGAATCTCAGCTACGCGTCCGTGATTCCCTGCGGCCTGACCACGGCCAGTACATGATCAAAGTTGAGAATGACCATGGTGTTGCGAAAGCTCCTTGCACTGTGAGCGTGTTAGGTAAGTAGTTTAAACTACACTTTCCAATGGAGAGAGACAAACTACGTAAGAGTTTTAGCAAGGCATAAACGTAGGAGCGTGGAAACCCATCAAAACCAACAGCTTCAGCAAATGATCCTCGCTTACTTTCTACCACCTAAGCCGGACACTATTGAAAAAAGATCAACTGACCAGCTATTTGTTAGCTAATGCAATGAAAATAGAAAGGTTTGGAAAAACTAGAAGTTGTATCAAAGACCATACTAACATTTACCTTTTTCCATAGCTACTGGTTCTGTACAAAATTGTAACCACTCTTCTCCTTTGACATATTAGACACGCCAGGACCGCCAATCAACTTTGTATTTGAGGATATTAGAAAGGACTCTGTCCTCTGTAAATGGGAACCACCCCTGGATGATGGTGGCAGTGAAATCATCAACTATACCTTGGAAAAGAAAGACAAGACCAAACCCGACTCAGAATGGATTGTTATCACATCGACACTCAGAAACTGTAAATATTCAGTAACAAAGCTGATTGAGGGAAAAGAGTACCTCTTCCGTGTAAGAGCTGAGAATAGGTTTGGACCTGGACCACCGTGTGTTTCAAAGCCACTTTTAGCCAAAGATCCATTTGGTAAGGTTCCTTTAGCATCATAAATTGACCTTTGCACCATATTCTTTAATGTACAACACTATCATGATTTTGCAAAGCTGTCATATTATAGAATTCCAATTCTGTTTTTTTATCAGAACCACCTGATGCCCCAGATAAGCCCATTGTGGATGATGTCACCAGCAACAGTATGGTAGTAAAATGGAATGAACCGAAAGATAACGGTAGCCCCATCTTGGGTTACTGGCTTGAAAAACGTGAGGTCAATAGCACACACTGGTCTCGTGTCAACAAAGCCCTTCTCAGTTCTTTGAAAACCAAAGTAGATGGCTTACTAGAAGGGCTCACCTATGTCTTCCGAGTCTGTGCTGAAAACGCTGCTGGACCTGGAAAGTTCAGCCCACCTTCGGATCCTAAAACAGCTCGCGATCCAATCTGTAAGTAACTCCCTAAGAAGACAGTAGGGGGAGTAGCCCACTCCACACTTGGAAAGCATCGGGGAATTTGACCTGTGAATTCTGCATTCACCCTAGCTCCGCCCGGACCGCCTGTCCCGAGAGTTGCTGATACAAGCTCTACCACCATTGAGCTGGAGTGGGAGCCCCCAGCTTTCAATGGCGGCGGCGAAATTATGGGCTACTTTGTCGATAAGCAGCTGGTTGGCACAAATGAGTGGTCACGCTGCACGGAGAAGATGGTCAAAGTCCGTCAGTTCACTGTCAAAGAAATCCGAGAGGGTGCGGACTACAAACTTCGAGTGAGCGCTGTCAATGCGGCAGGTGAAGGACCGCCTGGGGAAACAGAACCTGTTACCGTGGCTGAACCACAAGGTACTTCCAAGTTTTCTAGGGGGAAAAAAATGAATGTTTCCCAGTGTGGGACTATATTTTCTTTCTTCTTGGTGCTAACATATACAGTTGTTCTCCTTCGACAGAGCCTCCAACTGTGGAACTCGATGTTTCCGTCAAGGGCGGAATACAAATCATGGCTGGGAAGACTCTCAGAATCCCAGCCGTGGTGACTGGCCGTCCCGTGCCCACAAAAGTGTGGACCATAGAAGAAGGGGAGCTAGACAAAGAGCGTGTTGTAATAGAGAATGTCGGAACCAAATCCGAACTCATTATCAAGAACGCACTGAGAAAAGACCACGGCAGATACGTGATCACGGCAACAAACAGCTGTGGTTCCAAATTTGCCGCAGCCCGGGTTGAAGTGTTCGGTAAGGAACGTTCTGGGGGTCTTACAGGATTTCCCCCCACCCCATGTAATGTGAGCTTGCTACATTATTTTCGTTTTGTTTTGTATTTTACTGTTTTTATTTCCCAGATGTCCCGGGTCCAGTTCTTGACCTCAAACCAGTTGTAACAAACAGAAAGATGTGTCTGCTTAATTGGTCTGATCCAGCAGACGATGGCGGAAGTGAGATCACAGGGTTTATAATTGAAAGGAAAGACGCCAAGATGCACACATGGAGACAGCCCATCGAGACGGAGAGATCCAAGTGTGATATCACAGGCCTTATAGAGGGACAAGAGTACAAGTTCCGTGTCATCGCCAAGAACAAGTTCGGCTGTGGGCCTCCTGTTGAAATAGGACCGATTCTTGCAGTTGATCCACTAGGTAGGAAAAGACTTCCACCGGGTTTTACCAAATATTCTGTTAATAGATGTGCCAAGTATTTGCTGAGACTTATGGCTGCAAACACACAACAGACTCAAGATCGTGGACTAGCTAGAGGGCAATAAAAAAAGTCATATACCTACTAGCAATTTTAAAGAACCATATTTGCTCAATTTTAGTGTATTTTTGCTTTATGTATATAAATTTTAGTTTCCTGTGTCAAAAATTTTGGATCTTCCAAGTCTTGTTAATAACCTACGAATAATTTAGAATCATTCAATCTTTCCAATGTTATATACTAGGGAAAATTAAATATAACACTCTGGTAGTTATATAGAATTTTATTTGCTGCTTTTCTAATATAAACATATGTTTATATATTATAAACATATATATGTATACATATACAGATAGAGATATATATGGCAGTCAATTGCCACAGGATAAATTGCTTAGTTTTACTACACTTCTATAAGTCTCCATAGTCAGCGGATAGGAAGACCCAAATAGAAAGAGCCACCAAAGAATAGAAAAATTCCTATAAAATCCATGGAACATTCCATTAATTTCAGGTTATGGCAGAGGCCTCAGAATAGGGCTGGGATTCTCCGGCTTCTATCTGCAGTAGCAATCAGCTAGGGTGGGGCAGATACACCAGTTAGAACCATTTCTTAAGGACACAAAACCTTTATGGTATTTCAGAAACGATCTTTCCAGTGAGGCAATGTGACTCACTGTTCAGCAACCACATCTACTGTCTGGTCACAGAAGACAGAAACCACTTTGCTCTCTGTGACATTGAAGGCAGAACTTCACATACCTATTTTCCCAGTTTTGCAGGATTAGAAGTTTTGTAAATACCACAGGGAAGAAAGATAAAATACTAAACACAAAGCACACATATTCTTGATTTGATTTTAATTAACGATTTTGATGAGGCAGTCACCAGGGGTAAAATACCATTAGTGAGACTGGCTATCATGTTTGTGACTGACTGGTATGTTTGAAAATGCTAATTAATCTGTTTTTCACACAAATAGAAATGAAATACTATTTCTTATGCAAATACTTATTTCATGCTCACCATTTTCAATTGTGTCTGCTTTAAGGCCCTCCGACATCTCCTGAAAGGCTCACATACACAGAAAGGACCAAATCCACTATCACCCTTGACTGGAAGGAGCCCCGCAGTGATGGTGGCAGTCCCATCCAAGGATACATCATTGAAAAACGTCGTCATGACAAGCCTGACTTTGAAAGAGTTAACAAGCGACTCTGCCCAACCACATCATTCCTGGTTGACAATCTCGATGAACACCAAATGTATGAGTTCCGTGTCAAAGCCGTCAACGACATTGGTGAAAGCGAACCATCTCTGCCTCTTAATGTGGTCATACAAGATGATGAAGGTATGGATTCCATATTTAATACCATGAATGTACTTTATGATGATTTGAGGAAACATCCTTAAGACTTTCTCCCTCTTCTTTCTGCAGTCCCTCCAACTATTAAGCTGCGCCTTGCTGTTCGGGGAGACACGATCAAAGTGAAGGCAGGAGAGCCGGTTAACATCCCTGCAGATGTGACAGGACTCCCTATGCCTAAGATTGAATGGTCCAAGAATGAAAAGGTGATTGAAAAGCCCACCGATGCACTGAACATAACCAAGGAAGAAGTCTCCCGAAGTGAGGCAAAGACTGAACTTAGCATCCCCAAAGCAGTCCGAGAGGACAAGGGCACTTACACCATCACAGCTTCCAATCGTCTTGGCTCCGTGTTCCGCAACGTTCACGTGGAGGTGTATGGTAAGAGACTTGCCTGCCGTGTGGGAAAGAAAGCCACTTCCGGTTTGAGAACGATGTCTCAATCCCATCCGCTGTTCCTTCCCAGATCGCCCATCTCCGCCCAGAAACCTCGCCGTTACTGACATCAAAGCTGAGTCTTGCTATCTGACATGGGATGCCCCGCTAGACAACGGAGGCAGTGAGATTACCCACTACATCATTGACAAACGTGATGCCAGCAGGAAAAAGTCTGAATGGGAAGAAGTCACTAACACTGCCGTTGAGAGAAGATATGGGGTAAATGCTTCCAAACTCATGCACACTGTGTGAGACCGTCTTTAATGTAACTTTAGAACTGTTAAACTCAAAACCCTACACAAGCAGAAGCTACTTGTTGGTTCAGCATTTATCACTGTGCACATAAGGTCACTTAACGCATACAGCCTACCACTCTCTCTTACTTGAGCTCCACTAGAAATTACAAATATTGATGTCTTGTTTTTAAAGGGTTTTTCTCTTCCTCTGTCTTTTAGGTTTATGTGTTTGTTTCTTATGGCGATCCAGCACCAAAATACATTGAATTTTAAAATAAGTAAAACCTCAGCCCAAGCATATTTGTTCTAATTTCTTTACTCATCTAAATTCCTAGATCTGGAAGCTCATCCCCAATGGTCAGTACGAGTTCCGAGTGAGGGCAGTGAACAAATACGGAACCAGTGATGAATGCAAATCAGACAAAGTCGTCATTCAAGATCCCTACCGCCTCCCTGGACCTCCTGGAAAACCAAAAGTCTTAGAGCGGACCAAAGGATCTATGCTTGTGAGCTGGACTCCTCCCTTGGACAACGGAGGGTCTCCAATTACTGGCTATTGGCTAGAGAAGAGAGAGGAAGGCGGTGCCTACTGGTCACGTGTTAGCCGAGCACCAATAACCAAAGTGGGACTGAAGGGTGTTGAATTCAGTGTTCCACGCTTGATCGAAGGGGTGAAATACCAGTTTAGAGCCATGGCAATAAATGCTGCAGGAATCGGCCCTCCCAGTGAACCATCAGACCCAGCTGTTGCAGGAGATCCCATATGTGAGTATGCTTTATTTCTAGGACCCGTTTCTAATGGCTGAAGTTACTAAGTAGGTTACTCATAAATCTCTCATATTTTCATTAGAACAATTTATAGTGAAATATGTACACATATACACATGCACAAAATCGTTTTTAAATTCTAGATTAACATTAGTAGGAATTTTTTTTTTTAAAATACGCTGTTGAATCTCTTTAGTAGGGGTTGGGGATTTAGCTCAGTGGTAGAGCACTTACCTAGCAAGCACAAGGCCCTGGGTTCGGTCCCCAGCTCCGGAAAAAAAAAAAAAAAAAAAAAGAAAAGAAAAAAAAATCTCTTTAGTAGGATTTCAGAAGTGAAATGGCTCTTCATCAATGCCATGTTCACAGACTACATAGATCTAGTCAGAGATGTCATGTAAGCTTTTCCCCCAGGGATTCATGTGCTTTCTGTTTCTGTATTAAGAGTAAAAGAAAATATACTCTCTTGTTTGTTATACTTTTCTAGCACTTCAATTTTAATATTATAATAGACTACAATGTCTTACATAGTGACTATCTTATGATACATATAAAAAATAGCATTACGTTTGCTTCAAAATGTGATGTTTGTTTATTTGTCCCTTTTTAGACCCCCCTGGGCCACCTTCTTGCCCAGAGGTTAAAGATAAAACAAAATCAAGCATCTCACTAGCATGGAAACCTCCAGCCAAAGACGGTGGCAGCCCAATCAAAGGCTACATTGTGGAAATGCAAGAGGAAGGTACTACAGACTGGAAAAAAGTCAATGAACCCGATAAACTTCTCACTGCCTGTGAATGTGTGGTGCCTAATCTGAAAGAACTCAGGAAGTACAGGTTCAGAGTGAAAGCTGTCAATGAAGCTGGAGAATCGGAACCAAGTGACACAACCGGAGAGATCCCTGCCACTGATATCCAAGGTACCCGTTCAGCTTATGTGGTCACCTTTGGATGATACTGTGAAGTCAATGTACCGGGGATAGATCAGTTACCGCTCTGAAATGTTAGCTGACTGTTCTCCTATTACCTGGCATATTCCAGAAGTTCCAGAGGTTTTCATTGACATCGGCGCACAAGACTGCCTGATCTGCAAAGCTGGCTCACAGATCAGAATCCCTGCTGTGATCAAGGGACGCCCAACACCAAAATCATCTTGGGAATTTGACGGAAAGGCAAAGAAGGCGATGAAGGTAATAATTCTGTGATATTCCTATGTCTTCCATTGAATGACCTGAAACAGTGTTTAAAACATAATTGTCTTCTTTTCATTATAATAGGATGGAATTCACGATATACCTGAAGATGCACAGGTAAGAGACGATAGCATATTTAATTAGGAATGTGATTGCGCTTAGCAATGCTATGATCTCATTCAATGTACTGCTCCAATTTTATTTGCATAGCTGGAGACTGCCGAAAACTCATCTGTCATCGTTATCCCAGAGTGCACTCGAGCTCACTCAGGCAAATACAGCATCACGGCCAAGAATAAAGCAGGACAGAAAACTGCCAACTGCAGAGTTAAAGTCATGGGTAAGAAAGACATTCATAGTTATGACACGATCGAAGCAAGCTGCTTTCACCTTCTAAGAGCTGATATTTTCACTGTGGCTTACAACCAACAGACGCACCAGGCCCCCCCAAGGATTTGAAGGTCAGTGACATCACAAGGGGTAGTTGCCGCCTCTCGTGGAAGATGCCAGATGATGACGGAGGGGACAGGATCAAAGGCTATGTCATTGAGAAGAAGACGATTGATGGGAAAGCCTGGACCAAAGTCAATCCAAACTGTGGAAGCACCACCTTCGTGGTGCCAGATCTTATCTCTGAGCAGCAATACTTCTTCAGGGTTCGAGCAGAAAACCGTTTTGGAATTGGCCCACCTGCAGAAACCATCCAGAGGACCACTGCCAGAGACCCGATATGTAAGTTTTAAAATGCAAGTTTAAAATGCAGTCTAAGAAGAAGCCATGTCACTAACAACAGTGTTTGACAACTCCTATAATCATTTTTACAGATCCTCCCGATCCTCCTATTAAACTCAAGATTGGTCTTATAACAAAGAACACAGTGCATCTGTCGTGGAAACCTCCAAAGAATGATGGGGGCTCTCCTGTTACCCATTATATTGTTGAGTGCCTGGCATGGGACCCTACTGGGAAGAAGAAAGAAGCTTGGAGACAGTGCAATAGGCGCGATGTGGAAGAGTTGGAGTTTACTGTTGAAGACCTCGTAGAGGGTGGGGAATACGAATTCAGAGTCAAAGCTGTCAACGAGGCCGGGGTCAGCAAGCCTTCAGCCACTGTTGGTCCTGTGACTGTCAAAGACCAGACATGTGCGTATTTAACAGAGAATGTCCTCCTTTGGGGTTGCCTTCTTGTGTCTAGTAATAGAGACAGTGCACCTATCAAAGTGCCCCCATGGACCTCATGTAGGCATGGACATATTATTCAATTACTTATCACCCCATTATGGACAGAATTAGCAGATACCCTCCCACATTGCTTTTACTACAAACAAGAAACATCTAATTTCCTTTCTTCTGATTTTCTACAAGGCAAGCTCTCTCATCTATCAGAAGTGAAAGGAATTAAAAGGAACAGACAGCAAGTAATTTCCTTAGCGCCTATTAAGACCAATGGAGTAGTCTCCAAACAAGACTTTCCCTCCATCTGAGAATACCCATTTTAGTTTTTGAAAGATAAGATACATATGCAAACTAATAAGTCTCTTCAAGTCATCATTACCATCTCTATCACTGTGTATTTTATCTGGTCTTGTGTTTGTGCCAATCCCTTTTGCACACTTATAATAAATGTGTAGAAAATAGAAAAGTGGCTTCTACCAGCAATTATTTTTTATAAAAATTAATTCACATCAGAACCTCTAAACGAGCATTAAAATGACTTCATCACCCTGGAAGTTAGAAAAGAAAGACATGACTGAAGTGCCAGGCATACAGTGCCATGACGTTCACGCCTTGCTGCCCTTTGTCAGCATCTCTGCATGTATACTGAAGCATGGTGAAGGAGAGAACGGCAGATAGGTGTCTGCACAGACCCAGTAAAGGATCTCTGCATTCAGCTGCCCCCAGACCAGTATAACAATGCTAGAGAGAGACTACCCAGGCTTTCTATCAGCTTAGGCAATGAAGTGTAACCACAGTCCACCCAAACAGGCCTCATAACCACAGTGAATTCCACTGTCTGTCCTTCAGTGCATTTTGTTCCTTATGTTAACATTTGTTCTTGTTGTCAATATTCTAGGCCCACCATCAATTGAGCTAAAAGAATTCATGGAAGTTGAAGAAGGAACTGATGTTAACATCGTGGCCAAGATCAAAGGGGTGCCGTTCCCAACGCTCACCTGGTTTAAAGCTCCTCCAAAGAAGCCTGATAGCAAAGAGCCCGTTGTCTATGACACCCATGTCAACAAACAGGTGGTGGACGACACTTGCACTTTAGTCATCCCTCAGTCTCGCCGGAGTGACACTGGCTTATATTCTATCACAGCCGTAAACAACCTGGGGACAGCATCAAAGGAGATGAGACTCAACGTCCTTGGTAATTGCTGCACTGTTTGGTTAAAACACGGTTTTGTTAATCATAAATAAAATTTGGCTTTAAAGTCATTCAACTAACACAATATTCTTTTTTTAAAAAATCTTTGTAGGTCGTCCTGGCCCCCCTGTGGGACCCATAAAGTTTGAATCTATTTCAGCAGATCAGATGACATTATCTTGGCTTCCACCTAAAGATGACGGTGGGTCTAAGATTACAAACTACGTCATTGAGAAAAGAGAGGCTAACAGGAAGACATGGGTACGTGTCTCGAGCGAGCCTAAAGAATGCATGTACACAATCCCCAAGTTGCTCGAAGGCCATGAGTACGTCTTCCGAATCATGGCGCAGAATAAGTATGGCATTGGAGAACCACTCGACAGTGAACCCGAGACGGCCCGGAACCTCTTCTGTGAGTAGGGTGGCATGTTCTTGTGGGACACCGTCCCTTTTGTTTGTTTCTGTTTTTGAATAGCTTCTTGCCAACTAATGGGTTTCTCTCACAGCTGTCCCTGGAGCTCCAGATAAACCAACAGTGAGCAGCGTCACCCGCAACTCCATGACTGTCAACTGGGAAGAACCAGAATACGATGGTGGCTCTCCTGTGACAGGCTACTGGTTAGAAATGAAAGACACCACCTCAAAGAGATGGAAGAGAGTTAACCGCGACCCCATCAAAGCCATGACTCTGGGCGTTTCTTACAAAGTGACTGGCCTTATTGAAGGCTCAGACTATCAGTTCCGGGTATATGCGATCAATGCTGCTGGTGTGGGTCCAGCCAGTCTCCCCTCAGATCCAGTGACTGCTAGAGATCCAGTCGGTAAGCCTTGGAACCATTCTTTGAAAAAAAAAGATGTTTCCAAACGTACCATAGAATATTAAAAATATTGATGTGTCCTGGTTCTTTCCAGCTCCCCCTGGTCCTCCATTCCCCAAAGTGACAGACTGGACAAAATCATCCGTGGACTTAGAATGGTCTCCTCCGTTAAAAGATGGTGGATCCAAAATAACTGGCTACATTGTTGAATATAAGGAAGAAGGAAAAGAGGAATGGGAAAAGGTAGCTAAAACATTCAGTCGAAAGATGTGCTGTGAATGTGTTTTAAGTAGTTCTCACGCCCATTTGTTCCTGCCTATGTTTTAAATTTTAAAAAAATCAGGAAAATAACACTCTTAATCAGGTCAGGAGTGGAAGTGCAAAGAAGGCCCTACGTTGGGTACCAAAATACTCAGAAAGAATGAGTTCCCGCATTCAATAGCATACTCTGACGACTATAATTCATAAGAATTTATATACTTTATTAAAAAAAAAACTGGAAGGGTTCGAACTCTCCCAACAGGTAGAAATAGTAAATATTTAAGGAGATGGAGATACTCATTGCCAGCTCTTTATGTGTAATGAGTTATTATACAGTAAGTACAGTCATGGTGGATCAATTAAAACTAAAAACTGAACAATTAAAAATTGTCATGTTATTTACCTACCTTTCAGTTATGAATCCTGGAAAGATGGGACATATGAACAGTACGTTTTTTTCCCCAGTCATTTGCCACTAATTTTTAAACACAATTTTATGACCAGTCATTCACTCCTTGTCTATAATAGCTGGTCCCTATTGCCTCCTGAGAAGAGTAAGTAGGTGTGGCTATACTTGAGAGAATGCTGTAAGCAGCAAGATTGTATATTAGATATGGGATACATGTTTATATTAGAGAACCTCTAATTATAAATGTTTGTTACTTTCCCCCAGGGTAAAGACAAAGAAGTGAGAGGGACAAAACTGGTTGTGACTGGGTTAAAAGAAGGAGCATTCTACAAATTCCGTGTGAGAGCCGTCAACATTGCTGGCATTGGGGAACCTGGAGAAGTCACAGACATTATTGAAATGAAGGACAGAATTGGTAATTACCGATACTTATGCTAGTTTACTGATAGCTTTGCTCTATGTTGAAATATGGAAGTCACATTTGCCATGTCCAATTGTTTCCCAGTGTCGCCTGACCTCCAGCTTGATGCCAGCGTCAGAGACAGAATAGTGGTCCATGCTGGAGGGGTGATCCGAATCATCGCCTATGTGTCTGGGAAGCCACCTCCCACTGTCACCTGGAACATGAATGAAAGAGCCTTGCCTCAAGAGGCCACCATTGAGACCACAGCAATTAGCTCCTCCATGGTCATCAAGAACTGCCAGAGAAGCCATCAAGGGGTCTACTCTCTTCTCGCCAAAAACGAAGGCGGAGAAAGAAAGAAGACAATTATTGTTGATGTGTTAGGTAAATACTTTCAATTTGTCTATGCAACAGTTCATGTTATTTCATCTTACCTTTATTATTTTTCAAGATAGGATTCTCCCTGTGCAGCTTCAGCCTAGAACTGACCTAGAACTCACTGTGAGGGCCAGGCTGGCCTCAAACTCACTGAGACCTGGCTGCTACTGTGTCCTGAGTGTTAGGGTTAAAGGCATGCACCACCACAAATGCAACTTCTTGGTTTTAATTTTTTATAAGATTTATTTATTTTGTTTGTGTATATGAGTACACTGTCACTGTCCTCAGACACACCAGAAGAGGGCATCAGATCCCATTACAGATGGTGGTGAGCCACCATGTGGTTGCTGGGATTTGAACTCAGGACCTCTAGAAGAGCAGCCAGTGCTCTTAACCCCTGAGCCATCTCTCCAGCCCCTTAGTTTTAATTTTATTTTTAATTTAATTTAATTATAATTATAAATCTACAACAGTGCTATGTTGTAATAAGACTATGTTATAAATGGTTTGGAAAAAAATCCACAATTCACTGTCCGTTTTAGAATTCTTTAACTGTTTCTTATATTTTTTTTCTTTTCCTACGTGTATTTCACATTGCTGAGTTCCTACTCTACATGAAGGTTTATTTTGTTTTAATATCTTTTTAGTATGTATTATGTTTTGCCTGCACATATGTATGCATGCCATTGTGTGAATCATTCAAGGAGGATAGAAGAGGGTGTGGTATCCTCCGAAAGTGCCATTTCCCTACGTGAAGTTTTGTATGCTACATTTTTTTGACAAGGACCTTAAGGCCCTCCTTTATGATTACATGATTATAAAAGCATCTTTCCTAAAAATATTCATAAATGTTTAACCATACAATGGTTTGCCAGCAGTGACCATTTTCATATCATAAAATAATAAGGATAGACTTTTAACAAATGCAAAAGCTTCTCATCGGGATTCTGTATTCCAAGAGAATCCGTGTGTGTGATTATCAGCATTGCTTTGTTCATCACTGGGGCTAAAGTTCAGTTCTACCTGCATCCTGTGTGTGTTTTCTCTGCTTTACTCCCTGATTGCTCAGAAAGTGACACTATCCCACTTAGTCCTCCTAACTCAGCAGAGCCACACTCCAAACAGCTATCGTTTCAATATAATAATAGGATAAAGGGTGGTCAAAGGTATTTCATGCATTGGTAACTCTAAAAGCTTTTACGTTTCAAGTTTCTAAGCCACTTTACTAATCTAAAACTATTACTCCAATTGGATAACTGGTATGTTTCTATACTAAAATCCTAACCTCTAAAAATCACGGCCTTCTGTATCCATCAACTAACTAGTCACTCAGAAAACCACCTCTTCCCTGTTTCCCTTTAGAAAGGGCAAGAGCGATCAAACCACTATCTACCCCAATCCTGTAGCTCCTCCCTGTGTCTCACAAGTTTTGCCTCTTTAACAGGAATTTTATTCTCTCTACTTATTATTAAAACATGGTAGCACAAACCCACTTCATTTTAAAATATGATTGTGCTCTAATCCCAATTATTTGAAAAGCTGAGGAAAGAGAACTGTGAGATCAAGGCCAGACTAGGCAATGAAGTGAGAGCCTGAGCTAAGGCAGGCAGGTAGACAGACAGGCAGGCAGACAGACAGATGATAGTTAGATAGATAGATAGATTAGACAGAAAGACATAAATAATGTAAATTATAGAAATACAGATGTAGTTAAATAGGTAAGAAAAAACTTGATTAACAAGCACAAAAACCTTATTTTCTATGGTATCACATTTTGTCTTCACTTTAAAAACAAGGTAACATTGATTGAGCACTGGAGACAAATGGCTTAACATGTTTCCTCTTGTCCCCAGATGTCCCAGGACCTGTTGGAATACCATTCCTCTCTGACAATCTAACCAATGACTCCTGCAAACTGACATGGTTCTCTCCAGAAGACGATGGTGGCTCTCCAATCACCAATTATGTCATTCAGAAGCGGGAAGCTGACCGCAGAGCATGGACCCCTGTCACATACACAGTCACTCGACAAAACGCTACCGTACAGGGTCTTATTCAAGGAAAGTCCTACTTCTTCCGAATTGCAGCTGAGAACAGTATTGGCATGGGCCCGTTCGTTGAGACACCAAATGCCCTTGTCATCAGAGACCCAATAAGTAAGTAAAATTGAGAACAAATATAATTAACACACTATTCATTTAATACAACACTATGGTGTACACGTGAATGTGTGCTTGTGTAAATGTGTGCACATGTGTGTGTGTGTTAATGACATAAATGTTACTCATTTGTCAAGCACTAAGGCAACTGTTAAATACCCGATGTTGTTGCATTTGTGTCTGTGATAAAAAAAGGCGTCAAAGCAATTGAGTCATCAGATTCTTCCCTGCACCGATCCCTGTCACTGTTGTTTCCCATTCTGAGTAAAACTAAACTGAATCATTGTTCTAACTTGAAAACTGCTGACTCTAAAAGATCTTTTGTTATAGATGAGGCTCCATTTCCTCATCTATCAGCTGAGAACATCAGGTCCCTTGGAATCTGTTCTCACTTTAATAGTAATATGGTGAGAACAGTTTTGAGAACCATTGAAGCAGATGGCTTCATTTTTAAAAAATAATGCTCAGGAAAGGATACTTCTGCCAATCTTTTCCATTCTCGCAGTGACACTCTTTTCATTGTAATAATATTTACAGCTGTGCCAGAGAGACCAGAAGACCTGGAAGTCAAAGAAGTCACCAAAAATACTGTGACTTTGACTTGGAATCCTCCCAAGTATGATGGCGGATCAGAAATTATTAACTACGTCCTCGAAAGCCGACTCATTGGTACTGAGAAGTTCCACAAAGTTACAAATGACAATCTGCTTAGCAGGAAATACACTGTTAAAGGTTTAAAAGAAGGCGATACGTATGAGTACCGCGTCAGTGCCGTCAATATTGTCGGACAAGGCAAACCGTCATTCTGCACCAAGCCCATCACTTGCAAGGATGAGCTAGGTACGTGTCTGCTATAGTTTATACTTTGAGAAGTTTCATAACCATGGCCTTATCATAGGACAGCAAAAATGACTCCTGTCTGTAATTCTAAATTTTAGCTCCCCCTACGCTTGACCTCGACTTCAGAGACAAGCTTACAGTCCGGGTTGGTGAAGCTTTCGCCCTCACTGGCCGTTACTCAGGCAAACCAAAGCCTAAGGTTGATTGGTTTAAAGATGAAGCTGATGTGCTGGAAGATGACCGAACTCACATAAAGACCACTCCCACAACACTCGCTCTTGAGAAGACAAAGGCCAAACGCTCCGATTCTGGGAGATACTGTGTAGTTGTGGAGAACAGTACAGGCTCCAGGAAAGGTTTCTGTCAGGTCAACGTTGTGGGTAAGTTCTATATATCAGAAATAGCAGACTCTGTCCATTTAGAAGCAGAAGTGATGATAACATTTTGTGCTATGATTTATTTTTTTTTTGTTCTGCAGATCGTCCTGGACCACCGGTAGGACCTGTCGTTTTTGATGAGGTGACCAAAGAATACATGGTTATTTCTTGGAAGCCACCTCTAGATGATGGAGGAAGTGAAATTACCAATTATATTATTGAGAAGAAGGAGCTGGGTAAAGACATCTGGATGCCTGTGACATCTGCCAGTGCCAAAACAACATGCAAGGTCCCTAAACTGCTCGAAGGAAAAGATTACATCTTCCGGATCCATGCTGAAAATCTCTATGGAATCAGTGACCCTCTGGTGTCGGACTCAATGAAGGCCAGAGATCGCTTCAGTATGTAATACGGCAGGGGATGACCCAATGCTTGACACAGGTAATAGGAGCGTTTAAACTTCTAACACATTTGGTTGGCATCTGTTACAGGAGTTCCTGATGCACCTGAGCAGCCAGTTGTCACAGAGGTCACCAAAGACTCTGCATTAGTAACCTGGAACAAGCCAAATGATGGAGGGAAGCCCATCACAAACTACATCCTGGAAAAGAGGGAAACTATGTCTAAACGATGGGTTAGAGTTACCAAAGAGCCTATCCATCCATACACTAAGTATCGAGTTCCCGATCTTCTAGAAGGATGCCAATATGAATTCCGTGTTTCTGCTGAAAATGAAATTGGTATTGGAGACCCAAGTCCACCATCCAAACCAGTCTTTGCTAGAGACCCGATTGGTACAGTATTGAAACATTCGTCTCAGTTTTCATACTGCCTAACTTTTCTCCGCTGTACTTGAATTTCTTTAATTTTATTTTCTCTTTTATTTTGTAGCTAAACCAAGTCCACCTATTAATCCTGAGGCAATAGATACAACATGCAATTCAGTTGATCTAACTTGGCAGCCACCACGTCATGATGGTGGGAGCAAGATCCTGGGATATATCGTGGAGTACCAGAAAGTTGGAGATGAAGAGTGGAGACGAGCCAATCACACTCCTGAATCATGCCCTGAAACTAAATATAAAGTCACTGGTCTCAGAGATGGCCAGACCTATAAGTTCCGAGTGCTGGCAGTCAACGAGGCTGGTGAATCAGACCCAGCCCATGTTCCTGAACCAGTTCTAGTAAAGGACCGACTTGGTAAGTGAAATGTTGTGATCTGTGATTGTGAAAAAAAAGTAGGTGTCCCCTGTATATGCAGTATGGCTATTACAGTATGCATTAAGGAATTAACCTCAAGGCATTTTCTTCACATTAGAACCTCCTGAGCTGATCCTTGATGCTAACATGGCAAGAGAACAACACATTAAAGTTGGTGATACTCTGAGACTTAGTGCCATCATCAAAGGCGTGCCATTCCCAAAAGTGACCTGGAAAAAAGAAGACAGAGAGGCTCCAACAAAAGCACAGATTGATGTTACTCCAGTTGGAAGCAAGCTTGAGATCCGTAATGCTGCCCACGAAGATGGTGGAATTTATTCCCTAACTGTGGAGAATCCAGCAGGTTCAAAGACAGTCTCAGTAAAAGTATTGGTCTTAGGTATGCATTTTAATATTCGTGTTATTAAGAAACTCACATATATATTTTTCTTGTCACTTATCTAGTATTTAATACTTTTCAGATAAACCTGGGCCACCTAGAGATCTGGAAGTCAGTGAAATTAGGAAAGACTCTTGTTACCTTACATGGAAGGAACCATTGGATGATGGTGGTTCTGTTGTAACCAATTATGTGGTTGAGAGGAAAGATGTTGCCACTGCCCAATGGTCCCCTCTTTCAACTACATCAAAGAAGAAGAGCCACATGGCTAAACATCTGAATGAAGGCAATCAGTACCTTTTCCGTGTAGCTGCTGAGAACCAATATGGACGTGGTCCTTTTGTAGAAACACCTAAGCCCATCAAGGCTCTGGATCCTCTCCGTGAGTTATTCTCTCTGAGTAGAGAATTATTATTTGGCTAGCTTGGGGATTATCACTCATTTATGATAACTTTTCTTTCAAAGATCCCCCAGGACCGCCCAAGGACCTACACCATGTAGACGTCGACAAGACTGAAGTCTCTCTTGTTTGGAATAAGCCCGATCGTGATGGTGGTTCTCCAATCACGGGATACTTAGTGGAATATCAAGAAGAAGGTGCCAAAGACTGGATCAAGTTCAAGACTGTGAAAAACTTAGAGTGTGTTGTTACAGGCTTACAACAAGGGAAGACCTATAGATTCCGTGTAAAAGCTGAAAATATCATAGGTCTTGGACTCCCTGATACAACTATCCCAATCGAATGTCAAGAGAAACTAGGTGACTTTTGGATTGGCACTCTGATATCTTCTTTAAATTATTCATACTGTGAAAATTCAAATCTAACGGCCTTGTGTGTGTTTTTTTTTCCCTAGAGCCTCCATCTGTTGAATTAGATGTGAAGTTAATTGAAGGGCTCGTGGTGAAGGCTGGTACCACAGTAAGATTCCCTGCCATCATAAGAGGTGTACCTGTTCCTACTGCAAAATGGGCAACCGATGGGACTGAGATTACAACAGATGACCACTACACAGTTGAGACCGACAGCTTCTCATCAGTGCTGACCATTAAGAATTGCTTAAGAAAGGATACTGGGGAATATCAACTCACAGTTTCCAATGCAGCGGGTACCAAAACAGTAGCTGTCCATCTTACTGTTCTTGATGTACCCGGTCCACCAACAGGTCCTATTAATATTCTGGATGTTACCCCTGAATACATGACTATCTCATGGCAACCACCCAAGGATGATGGAGGGAGCCCAGTGATAAATTACATTGTTGAGAAACAAGATACAAGGAAAGGTACATGGGGTGTCGTCTCCGCAGGAAGCAGTAAGCTGAAGCTGAAGGTCCCACATCTCCAAAAAGGCTGTGAATACGTTTTCAGAGTCAAAGCAGAGAACAAAATGGGTGTCGGTCCTCCCCTTGACTCCATACCTACTGTTGCTAAACACAAGTTCAGTCCTCCATCTCCTCCTGGTAAACCAGTGGTAACTGACATTACTGAGAATGCTGCCACAGTGTCTTGGACCCTGCCAAAGTCTGATGGTGGCAGTCCCATAACTGGCTATTATGTAGAACGCCGGGAAATAACTGGCAAGTGGGTGAGGGTCAACAAAACACCTATTGCTGACCTGAAGTTCAGGGTGACTGGACTCTATGAGGGAAATACATATGAATTTAGAGTGTTTGCTGAAAATCTTGCTGGTTTAAGCAATCCATCCCCAAGTTCTGACCCAATCAAAGCTTGCCGGCCCATCAAACCACCAGGGCCACCTATAAATCCTAAACTGAAAGACAAGACCAAAGAATCTGCTGACTTGGTGTGGACAAAGCCCCTCAGTGATGGCGGCAGCCCCATTCTTGGATATGTAGTAGAGTGTCAGAAACCTGGCACAACACAGTGGGATAGGATTAATAAAGATGAACTTATCAGGCAGTGTGCCTTCAGGGTACCTGGGCTGATTGAAGGAAACGAGTACAGATTTCGCATAAGAGCAGCTAATATTGTGGGTGAGGGAGAGCCAAGAGAGCTCGCAGAATCTGTGATTGCAAAAGACATCCTTCATCCTCCAGAAGTAGAACTTGACGTTACATGCCGTGATGTCATTACCGTCCGGGTGGGTCAAACTATCCGCATTCTTGCTCGAGTCAAAGGCAGACCTGAGCCAGACATAACTTGGTCTAAGGAGGGGAAAGTACTGGTCAAAGACAAGCGAGTTGACCTAATTCATGATCTACCTCGTGTCGAGTTACAAATTAAAGAAGCTGTCAGAGCTGACCACGGCAAGTATATTATCTCTGCTAAAAACAGCAGTGGGCATGCCCAAGGGTCAGCCATTGTTAATGTCCTTGACAGACCTGGACCTTGCCAGAATCTGAAGGTTAGCAATGTAACCAAGGAAAACTGCACAATTTCTTGGGAGAACCCACTAGATAATGGTGGCTCAGAGATTACAAATTTCATAGTGGAATATCGTAAGCCAAATCAGAAAGGCTGGTCAATTGTTGCCTCAGATGTCACCAAGAGACTGATCAAAGCCAACCTGTTGGCCAATAATGAATACTATTTCCGTGTTTGTGCAGAGAATAAAGTAGGTGTTGGGCCAACCATTGAAACAAAAACTCCAATCTTGGCTATCAACCCTATTGACAGGCCTGGTGAGCCTGAAAACCTGCATATTGCAGATAAAGGAAAGACATTTGTCTATCTAAAGTGGCGACGGCCTGATTATGATGGTGGTAGCCCGAATCTATCATACCATGTGGAAAGGAGATTGAAGGGCTCTGCAGACTGGGAAAGAGTGCATAAAGGTAGCATTAAGGAAACCCACTACATGGTTGACAAGTGTGTTGAAAACCAGATTTATGAGTTCAGAGTACAAACTAAGAATGAAGGTGGAGAAAGTGACTGGGTAAGGACAGAGGAAGTTGTTGTGAAGGAAGATTTACAGAAGCCAGTACTTGATCTAAAATTAAGTGGGGTGCTAACTGTCAAAGCAGGGGACACCATTAGACTCGAGGCAGGTGTGAGAGGCAAACCATTCCCAGAGGTTGCCTGGACCAAAGACAAAGATGCTACAGATTTAACAAGATCACCAAGGGTCAAGATTGATACCAGTGCTGAGTCATCGAAATTCTCCCTTACCAAAGCGAAGCGAAGTGATGGCGGTAAATATGTAGTCACAGCAACTAACCCAGCTGGCAGTTTTGTGGCCTATGCGACTGTCAATGTTTTGGATAAGCCTGGTCCCGTAAGAAACCTGAAAATCGCGGATGTGTCCAGTGATAGGTGTACTATCCGCTGGGATCCACCGGAAGACGACGGCGGCTGTGAAATCCAAAATTATATTCTAGAGAAATGCGAGAGCAAGAGAATGGTCTGGTCTACCTATTCCGCTAATGTCCTGACACCAGGTGCTACAGTGACTCGTCTCATAGAAGGAAATGAATATATTTTCAGAGTCCGTGCAGAAAACAAAATAGGCACAGGGCCTCCAACAGAAAGTAAACCAGTCATTGCAAAGACCAAGTATGACAGACCTGGTCGCCCTGATCCTCCAGAAGTCACTAAAGTGAGCAAAGAAGAGATGACTGTGGTTTGGAATGCCCCCGAATATGATGGCGGGAAGTCTATCACAGGATACTATTTAGAGAAAAAAGAAAAGCACGCAGTCCGCTGGGTCCCTGTTAACAAGAGCGCCATCCCCGAGCGCCGTCTGAAAGTACAGAATCTCCTCCCAGGGCACGAGTACCAGTTCCGTGTCAAGGCGGAGAATGAGGTTGGCATTGGAGAGCCAAGCCTACCATCAAGACCAGTGGTGGCAAAAGATCCCATCGGTAAGATGTGCCCACTTTTCCTGATATTAAACCAATTTTTTTAAGATTTATTTATTTTATGTATGTAGGTACACTGTCGCTGTCTTCAGACACCCCAGAAGAGGGCACTGAATCCCATTACAGATGGTTGTGAGCCACCATGCCATTGCTGGGAATAGAACTCAGGAAGAGCAGGCAGTGCTCTTAACCGCAGAGCCGTCTCTCCAGCAACATTAAACCAGTTCTTAAAATTGCGTGTGGAAGGATCTGACAAAGTTCGTTTGTTCCACGTTTTTTAAACTGCATTTTTTAGCTAATACTCCAAAGAAGTCTTGGGAGTTTGAGAAACTAGAATGACCTTCTTTGGGCTTATTTGAGTATCAACTATAAAATTAGACACTAAAATATCACGAGGCTGGGTACATGACTTAGTGGGTAAAGCAGTGGTCACATAAGCTGGAGGCCAAAGTTCAGATCATCAGCATATGTACAAAGTCATGGACATATCTCTAACCTCAGTGCTGAGAGGGAGGCAGAGATGGGCAGATTCCTGGAGTTCACAGGCCGGCCAATCTAGACAACTGGGAGGCGATTATTTCCGTGAGAGATCCTGTATCAAAAGTAAGGTGGAGAGCAACACAGGAGGACACTCGGGGTTGACCTCTGGCCTACACGTGCATGTAAGGAATTGCGTGTGCATTTATTTTTACATGATTTATTTTCAGAACCACCTGGCCCACCCACCAATTTCAAAGTGGTTGATACAACCAAAAATTCCATCACTCTCGCCTGGGGAAAACCAGTCTATGATGGTGGTGCCCCGATCATCGGATATGTCGTAGAAATGAGACCCAAAATAGCAGACGCATCGCCCGACGAGGGCTGGAAAAGGTGCAATGCTGCGGCTCAACTCGTTCGCATGGAATTCACAGTCACCAGTTTGGACGAGAACCAGGAGTATGAGTTCAGGGTGTGTGCCCAGAATCAGGTTGGCATTGGGCGCCCTGCAGAACTAAAGGAAGCCATCAGGCCTAAGGAAATCCTAGGTAAGGCCCCTCTGTAATGCTAGGTACTCATCCCCATTCGTTCTCACCGGTTTCCTCATGTCTGAAGAGTCCGCTGATGTCCTTTATGTCATTTGTAGAGCCTCCAGAGATTGACTTGGATGCCAGCATGAGAAAATTGGTCGTGGTGAGAGCAGGCTGCCCTATTCGACTATTTGCCATAGTGAGAGGACGCCCTGCCCCCAAAGTCACATGGCGCAAAGTGGGTATTGATAATGTGGTCAGAAAAGGACAAGTCGATCTAGTGGACACTATGGCCTTCCTTGTCATTCCCAATTCTACCCGTGATGACTCTGGAAAATACTCCCTGACCCTTGTGAACCCGGCAGGAGAAAAGGCTGTTTTCGTGAATGTCAAAGTACTAGGTGAGTTATCCTAAAGCTTTTTTTTTTTTTCCTGCCCCCAAAACAAATAAGTTAATAAGAATGCCGATGAGATGTGTGATCTGAGTCTGTGGTCTTTACAGATACTCCTGGACCTGTGTCTGACTTAAAAGTTTCGGATGTCACTAAAACCTCGTGCCACGTGTCCTGGGCACCTCCTGAGAATGATGGTGGGAGCCCAGTGACACATTATATTGTGGAGAAGCGTGAGGCAGAGAGAAAAACATGGTCAACAGTTACCCCTGAAGTGAAGAAAACAAGCTTCAATGTAACCAACCTTGTCCCTGGGAATGAATACTTCTTCCGAGTAACCGCTGTCAATGAATATGGCCCTGGTGTCCCAACGGATGTCCCCAAACCTGTGCTTGCCTCAGACCCTCTCAGTAAGCCATCTCCTTTCTTCCCTCTTTTAACTGCCGTCCTCTAGTTCAACAAGGCCATGGGATCAGAATGGTTATAATTCACCGAAAGGGACTTGATTTGTCCCTTGAAGCTCCAAGAGCACAGTGAATCTCTCTCTCAGACAAGACTTACCTTAGTTTGCTTCACCTTATGCTCCATGTTCAACGTGTTGAACTACACATCCTACATACTGGGTGCAAGGGTCACACTGAAACTCCTACATGCACATCGGCAAAGGGGATTACAGAGTTACCGAATATTCTAAATTCTGTTTTTTCTTCTAGGCGAGCCAGATCCTCCAAGAAAAGTTGAGGTGACCGAAATGACAAAGAACAGCGCTACGCTGGCCTGGTTACCTCCATTGCGTGACGGAGGCGCTAAAATCGACGGCTACATTATTAGTTACAGAGAAGAAGACCAACCTGCAGATCGCTGGACAGAGTACTCAGTGGTCAAAGACCTCAGCCTTATTATCACTGGCCTAAAGGAAGGAAAGAAATATAAATTTAGAGTTGCGGCTAGAAATGCTGTTGGAGTCAGCATGCCGAGAGAAGCCGAAGGTGTCTACGAGGCCAAAGAGCAGCTGTGTAAGTCGTTCACTTATTTTCATTTTATATGTCTGGATGTTTAGCCTGCATGGAGATCTGGTCCTCCTAGCTGGCTTTTCTGAGTAGTATCTAAACTAAATGACCAATCTTCGTAGTCATTGCCTCCTTTGTACCACGCGATAAAAAGCTGGTCTAAGCAGACATTTCTCCTTGAGTTAATAGATTCGAGAACTGCAACTACCTTATATGTGCTATATCTGATACTTTCTGTTGCATGTAAGAAGTTTTTAAAATATCCGTTATAAATTCACTCTTTAAGTTGAAACCCCTAGTGGGCTACAACCCAAAATCTTACAAAAAAAGAAAAAAAAAAAAAACAGGAAAAACTCCCCACCTAAGGAATGGCTTTTGTCTTTGCTTTCAGTGCCACCAAAGATCCTCATGCCTGAGCAAATCACCATTAAAGCTGGGAAGAAGCTCCGGGTCGAAGCTCATGTGTATGGAAAGCCTAACCCCATCTGTAAATGGAAGAAGGGAGAAGATGACGTCGTTACGTCCAGCCACCTGGCCATCCACAAGGCAGACAGTTCCTCGGTTCTGATCATAAAGGATGTCACTAGAAAAGACAGTGGCTACTATAGCCTCACGGCAGAGAATAGCTCCGGGACAGACACTCAGAAGATCAAAGTGACAGTCATGGGTAGGTTACACATGAGACAAGTGGCTGCTAAAATATGGAGATCAGAATGGTTGCTTTTTTTTACTTTTAACTATTAAATCTCTGCCCTCACATTTCTCTCCTCTTGTTTTGTGCAGATGCTCCTGGACCCCCTCAGCCTCCATTTGACATTTCTGAAATAGATGCTGACGCTTGCTCCCTGTCCTGGCACATCCCTCTGGAGGACGGAGGCAGTAACATCACCAATTACATAGTGGAGAAATGTGACGTGAGCCGTGGAGACTGGGTCACAGCCCTAGCTTCAGTCACCAAGACTTCCTGTAGGGTCGGAAAGCTGATCCCAGGCCAGGAGTACATCTTCCGGGTCCGAGCTGAAAACAGATTTGGCATCTCAGAGCCTCTCACATCTCCAAAGATGCTTGCTAAATTCCCATTTGGTAAGAGTTTTATTTGTGTGTATGAGAAATAAATACATATATACATGCATACATGCATACATACACACTCATATATGTGTGTACATGTGTGTGTGTGTGTATATACATGTGTGTATACACACACACACACACATATACACACACATTTTCTTGGAGGCGGAAACTGACATTTCCCTGTCTTCACCTCTAGATGTCCCTAGTGAGCCGAAGAATGCACGCGTCACTAAAGTCAACAAAGACTGCATATTTGTTGCATGGGACAGACCAGACAGTGATGGAGGAAGCCCCATCACTGGTTACCTGATCGAACGCAAAGAAAGAAACAGTTTGCTCTGGGTGAAAGCTAACGACACTATCGTCCGGTCAACTGAGTATCCTTGTGCTGGCCTCGTTGAAGGTCTAGAATATTCATTCCGAATCTATGCCCTAAACAAAGCTGGATCCAGTCCACCTAGCAAACCAACGGAGTATGTGACTGCTAGGATGCCAGTTGGTAAGTGACCCTTGTTTGGAATTAGAGAGGTACATTAAAATCTTGCTTCTGAAAGTGAGCACTTCCGTCCTAGAAGAGGACCTATCTCTTCCCATGAAAATGTACCCTCGGTCTTTCCTGTACAAGTAGACCAAGCCCTCAAAAGTCGATAATGGGGTGGATGGTTGGCAAGAGAGAATTGCTATCCTGTTGGACATCACAGGGGTGATGCTGTGTGGTATATTTCAACTTCTAGTAAACATCAACATTGAGAATATTTATTTTTGGCTTTAGATCCACCAGGGAAACCTGAAGTTGTTGACGTCACCAAGAATAGCGCATCGCTTATCTGGGCCCGTCCAAAGCACGATGGAGGCAGCAAAATCATCGGCTATTTTGTAGAAGCTTGCAAACTTCCTGGTGATAAATGGGTTCGGTGCAATACCACACCTCACCAGATCCCGCTGGAAGAGTACACAGCTACTGGGTTAGAAGAGAATGCTCAGTATCAATTCAGAGCAATTGCCAAGACTGCTGTGAACATTAGCCAGCCTTCTGAGCCTTCCGACCCAGTGACCATTCTTGCAGAAAATGGTAAGATTCTATTGCATATTATAACAATTATAACACTTAGAGCATCCATGATGATCATGTCTCCTAACTACACCACCCCAAACAAACAAACAAACAAACCACTAAACCCATACTTGTGGAAAAGGCACAGGATAAATGATGGGACATTTACTTTGTAAACTAAATTTACACAGCTCTAAAAATCATGCTTTGGAAGAATATTTTTTTAAAAATCTATTTTTAGATATATTTATTTATTTTATGTATACTGTACACTGTAGCTGTCTTCAGACACACCAGAAGAGGGCATCGGATCCCATTACAGATGGTTGTGAGCCACCATGTGGTTGCTGGGAATTGAACTCAGGACCTCTGGAAGGGCAGTCAGTGCTCTTAACCGCTGAGCCAAGGAAGAATCTTAATAAGCAAACTAAGAAAGGAGTTACAAGTCTGAAGGCTGAGAGATTTTAATGATACATACTCACAGAAAGATGATAAAGAAGCAACACAGGGATAGTGCTGAAGCCAAGTCTTGGGATTCCTATTTGCAGTAGTGTCAAATTTTTATATTAACCCTATTTAACTCTCACACAATGTATATAGCTTAAAAATAAGTGGCTGAGGGAGATAAGAAGAGAACGCCAAAGCTTCAGTCTGACAGGAAGAATCATTTGAAGTGATCTACTCCCCTGAGTGGTATCATAATTTATAATGTATTATAAATTTCAAGGTTACTAAAACAGCAGATTTTAGTAACACTGAATAGGTGAGGTCACTGTTGTATGAGTTTGCTTATCATTCCACAATGCACAATTATGGCAAAATACCCATTTTTTTACCCATAAATGTAAATAATAACTAAATGAAAATAATTATGAAGAAGTAGGGGTGTAGCTCAGTGGTACAGCACTTGCCTACCGTGTATGAAGACCTGGGTTCAATCCCAAATATTAAAAATTCATAACTAATAATAAGATAAAATCTCACTCATGAAATAAATTTGAATTTACCACAACAATCAGTAGTAATTGCACAATACAGTTTTGCATTCATTAATACCTTCAATCTTCTTTCTCCCCAGTTCCTCCTAGGATAGAACTCAGTGTCGAGATGAAGTCTTTGCTTACCGTGAAAGCTGGGACTAACGTCTGCTTGGATGCGACTGTCTTTGGTAAACCGATGCCCACAGTTTCTTGGAAGAAAGACAGCACACCAATAAAACAAACCGAAGGCGTAAAGATGGCGATGAAGCGGAACTTGTGTACCTTGGAGCTATTCAGTGTGAACCGGAAGGACTCAGGAGACTATACCATTACTGCCGAAAACTCCAGCGGTTCCAAATCAGCCACCATTAAGCTTAAAGTACTAGGTAATTAAAGTACTTGATTACAACCTCATGCTTCACTTAGCCTGAAGGGCTGCAAACAAGTTTATAAGCTGTGCACGGCAATGAACTCCTGAGGCGGCGGGAGGTTCAGGAGTTCAAGGTCATGCTCCCCTACTCAGGGAGTTCTAAGCCAGACTGTTGTACAAGATGCCCTGTCTCAAGCACAGCAACAATAAACAAAATATGTCCTAAGAATAAAATCAACAGTATTACAGAATAGTGGTTTTGATTTCTAAAGAGTATTAGTGGCCACATATTCCAGCATCACAGGGGTCTGAGAAGTGAGGTGACTTCTAGAGTCACACGGGAGTGGATGACAATGCTGAGTGTAACCTACTCTCTAGACCTCTTCTTTATTCTCATTTCCCTTTTTAGTAAAGCACTCCACTCTTTTTCTCCATTCTCCAGATAAACCAGGTCCTCCAGCATCTGTGAAAATCAACAAGATGTATGCAGACCGTGCAATGCTGTCCTGGGAGCCTCCCCTGGAAGATGGAGGTTCAGAAATCACCAACTACATCGTTGACAAGCGAGAAACGAGCAGGCCCAACTGGGCTCAGGTCTCTGCTACTGTGCCCATCACCAGCTGCACTGTGGAGAAACTTATAGAGGGCCATGAATACCAGTTCCGTATCTGTGCCGAAAACAAATATGGAGTCGGCGATCCCATCTTCACTGAGCCAGTAATTGCCAAAAACCCATATGGTAAGCAAGAACATTTTCCACAGGTGGCCCCTTACCTTTTTGAAATGCCACCTTTTCGCTTAGGAAAGCAACTTATCATTCCATCTCTACAGACCCGCCTGGACGCTGTGACCCTCCTGTCATTAGCAACGTCACTAAAGATCACATGACGGTCAGCTGGAAAGCGCCCGCTGATGATGGCGGCTCACCCATCACTGGATACTTGGTTGAGAAGCGGGAAACCCAGGCAGTTAACTGGACCAAAGTCAACAGAAAACCGGTTATAGAAAGAACGTTGAAAGCGACAGGTCTCCAGGAAGGCACTGAGTATGAGTTCCGAGTTACTGCTATAAACAAAGCCGGACCTGGCAAGCCCAGTGATGCGTCCAAAGCCGTGTATGCGCAAGACCCACTGTGTAAGTTACCTGAGGGAGCCCCATACTCTGTATTCAGCATTAAACAGCCAGAAAGGAAGTTTTCACTAATTCTCTCCTGTTGTCATTTATCCTCAGATCCTCCTGGCCCACCGGCTTTCCCTAAAGTCTATGATACCACCCGTAGTTCTGTGAGTCTATCGTGGGGCAAGCCAGCCTTCGATGGTGGCAGCCCCATCATTGGTTATCTTGTGGAAGTAAAGCGAGCTGATTCTGATCACTGGGTGAGGTGCAATTTACCAGAGAAGCTACAGAAAACCCGCTTCGAGGTGACCGGTCTGATGGAAAATACGGAGTATCAGTTCCGAGTGTATGCCGTTAATAAGATCGGGTACAGCGACCCCAGTGATGTGCCAGATAAACACTGTCCCAAAGACATCCTAAGTAAGTGCCATCAAAAGACAAATGAGACTTTCTCTCCATTGTAACCTAAGAGAGAGTTCTAATCAACTCCTAGGCATACATATCTACAAGTTCCAGGAGAACAGGTTGAGAAGAGTAGGTGGTATGTAACGTTTTTACCGGGCCAAATAGAATGAAGGTCACAGGTGGTTTTCAAAGGAATATAGGATTTTATTCTAAGAATAAGGAGGGTTTTTTTTAAGTTATGACCTATTTATTCTCCTCCTATTTGTTACTTACTCATCCAACAAACCCTTCAGTAAACACACAACTGGGAGGCTCTTGTAAGTTCTCTTCCTCTTGTTTCTTCTATTTGTTTCCTCTCTATAACTCTTTCGCTCCTTTAAATCTTTTCCTAGCAGTCTATTTTATCTACTACATACTTTTTCCCCTACAATAAAATAGCAAATAGAGTGACGTATATGCAGGATGCCTTCGGTGAATGGAGAAAAGAAAAATCAAAGCTGGAGGAAGCGTTCTTTCAACATAGAGTCTTAGATACACAAGGTTCATGTGCGAGGACTACGGATCCTCTAAGGAATATTTGGTTGTGTCAGAAGTTCATTGAAAAATGAAAATACCTTGGTGGCTAGAGAGCTAGCTCAGTGTTTAAGAGAGCATTTGGGTCCCAGCACTCACTTCAGGTGACTTGCAAACGCCTGGCACATCATCTCCAGGAACTCCAACATCCATTCCTGGTTTCCATGGATTCTGCACTCACATATTCAAACATACACAGAAACACATATCTAGAAATAAAAAACCAAGTTAGAGTATTGAATTATTGAGGATGTTTTAAAACAACAAGAAATCAGTTTTACAAAGGACATGCATTTTAGAAATCATAAAGGAGAGCCTTTAGCAATATATGTGATGCTTACATTCCTATGACTTCTTCTTCACCCCCAAACTACATAGTTCCGCCTGAGGGAGAACTTGATGCTGAACTAAGGAAAACACTGATTTTACGTGCTGGAGTTACAATGAGACTCTACGTGCCAGTAAAAGGACGCCCACCTCCAAAGATTACTTGGTCTAAACCTAACGTCAATCTAAGAGAAAGGATTGGCCTGGACATAAAGTCGACAGACTTTGACACCTTCCTGCGCTGCGAAAATGTGAACAAATACGATGCAGGAAAGTACATCTTAACCTTGGAGAACAGCTGTGGCAAAAAGGAGTACACCATTGTAGTGAAAGTGCTCGGTAAGTCTGCTGAAGGAAAGAATCATGTGTGTGAAACCGCAGTTGTGTGTTTGAAACCATAGTTCGTATATCTTCTAATGTGTTCCTGTTCATTTCTTATTTAACCTCTACTTGTTACTCAGACACCCCTGGGCCACCTGTCAATGTGACTGTTAAGGAAATATCCAAGGACTCTGCATATATTACCTGGGATCCTCCTATTATTGATGGCGGGAGCCCTATCATAAACTACGTGGTTGAAAAACGGGATGCAGAGAGGAAGTCCTGGTCGACAGTGACAACTGAGTGCCCCAAAACGAGCTTCAGAGTCTCTAACTTGGAGGAGGGGAAATCCTACTTCTTCAGAGTGTTTGCTGAAAACGAGTATGGCATCGGGGATCCGGGTGAGACACGTGATGCTGTCAAAGCCTCTGGTAAGCAACAAACTAGGACCCATCACATTGAACTACAGCCTACCTTGGTTGCCTGGGGTTTAGACTCATCTCTTCTCCGCTTTTAGAAACTCCTGGACCTGTGGTTGACCTGAAAGTGCTGGCAGTAACCAAGTCATCTTGTACCATTGGCTGGAAAAAGCCTCGCAGTGATGGCGGAAGCAGAATCACGGGCTATGTGGTGGATTTCCTGACGGAAGAGAATAAGTGGCAACGGGTCATGAAATCATTGAGCCTACAGTACTCCACAAAAGATCTGAAGGAGGGGAAGGAGTATACCTTCAGAGTGAGTGCAGAGAACGAAAATGGCGAAGGAACCCCAAGTGAAATCATGGTTGTGGCCAAGGATGATGTTGGTAAGCATCTCCCTAAGCAACTTCCCTTTCCCCTGCTTGTCATCAGAAGTGTCTGCCAGAGTCCCAACACACTGGCTTACTGAACATATATACCTTTTAAGACTATAGTGGTCTGAGGTGACTTTCTAATCTCAATAATTTCAATACAAATAATTTGTGTCTACTTTGTTTTTTTAATAGTGGCTCCCGATCTTGACTTAAAGGATCTTCCTGATTTGTGCTACTTGGCTAAAGAAAACAGCAACTTCCGTCTCAAGATCCCCATAAAAGGCAAACCAGCACCGTCAGTATCTTGGAAGAAGGGAGAAGATCCTCTAGCAACAGACACAAGAGTCAGTGTCGAATCAACTGCAGTTAATACAACCCTTGTAGTATATGATTGCCAAAAATCCGATGCTGGAAAATACACAATCACACTCAAGAATGTTGCTGGCACCAAGGAAGGAACTCTCTCCATAAAGGTTGTTGGCAAACCTGGCATCCCCACCGGGCCAATCAAATTTGATGAAGTCACGGCAGAAGCCATGACCTTGAAGTGGGGTCCTCCAAAGGACGATGGAGGTTCTGAAATCACCAACTATGTACTAGAGAAGAGAGACTCTGTGAATAACAAGTGGGTGACATGTGCTTCGGCTGTCCAGAAAACCACCTTCAGAGTAACCAGACTTCACGAGGGCATAGAGTACACCTTCAGGGTCAGCGCTGAAAATAAATATGGCGTAGGGGAAGGCCTGAAGTCAGAGCCAATTGTTGCCAAACATCCATTTGGTAAGTATGTTAAAGTTGAAGAAAAAAGGGCAAAATGTGGCTTTACGGAGACTCTTAGAAATCTTACATTCTCTGCCTTTCTCTAGATGTGCCTGATGCTCCCCCACCTCCCAATATTGTGGATGTCAGACATGATTCAGTGTCTCTAACATGGACTGACCCCAAAAAGACTGGTGGCTCACCAATTACAGGTATGACATACTCTTATCACACTCGAATCATATACTCTTATCCTCTGAGTTTTTATAGCAGTGTTTCTTAGAAATATGTTGTTTATATATGTACACAATTAATATTTAACTTTATTTAAAAGACAATAAATAGTTCTTAAAGAAAGTAATTTTAGAGTAAATATCTACTGTTTTTCCAAAAGAAATGGTAATATATGTGTATATTGCAAGAGAAAAAGTGGCACTACACCCAGAAAATAAAAATATAGATAACAAAAGTTATTTTTTTCAATATATCTGCAAATAACTAACTTGGGTAAAAGTATGTGTGAGTATATAAAATTTTATAAAATTATATACTTATAATTATATATATTATATATGTATAAAAATATATAAATTTTATATATTTATAATTATATATAAATTATATATTTATAATTATATATATGTATATTATATATAATTCAAACCAGTCTGTATAATCTCAATCTGAATTGATATGTTCATGGTCACTTGTAGGGTATCATATTGAATTCAAGGAAAGAAACAGCCTTCTGTGGAAGAGAGCTAACAAGACTCCTATAAGGATGAAAGACTTCAAAGTGACAGGATTAACAGAAGGTCTTGAATATGAATTCCGAGTCATGGCTATCAATCTAGCTGGAGTGGGCAAGCCAAGCCTGCCGTCAGAGCCAGTTGTGGCTCTTGATCCAATTGGTAAGCCATTAATAAAGAGATTAAGCCTGGGGGGGATTATGCTCCATGAAGCAAGCATTGGAAATTTGTTTGATGGACTTTCTTTTCTGTTTTAGATCCTCCTGGAAAACCTGAGGTTATTAGTGTAACAAGGAATTCAGTGACTCTCATCTGGACAGAACCCAAATATGATGGTGGCCATAAATTGACAGGGTACATAGTGGAGAAGCGGGATCTACCCTCTAAGTCTTGGATGAAAGCCAACCATGTTAATGTCCCAGACTGTGCCTTTACCGTAACTGACCTTGTTGAAGGTGGAAAATATGAATTCAGAATCAGAGCCAAGAATACAGCAGGTGCTATCAGCGCTCCGTCGGAGAGCACAGGAACCATTATTTGCAAGGATGAATATGGTGTGTAAAGCTTACATTTCTCCCAAATCAAAAAGCAGAAAATTAAACCCCCCTTCATTTTCTGATGATTTTTTTTTCCTTTGCAGAGGCACCAACCATTGTCCTTGATCCAACGATTAAAGATGGACTAACAGTCAAGGCAGGGGATAGCATTGTTTTAAGTGCCATTAGCATTCTTGGCAAACCTCTTCCTAAGTCAAGTTGGTCGAAGGCAGGAAAAGATATCAGACCATCAGACATAGCTCAAATAACTTCAACCCCTACATCTTCTATGCTGACAGTTAAGTATGCCACGAGAAAGGATGCCGGGGAGTACACCATCACTGCTACCAATCCTTTCGGCACAAAGGAAGAACATGTGAAGGTATCAGTCCTCGATGTACCTGGTCCCCCAGGTCCCATTGAAATCAGTAATGTTTCTGCCGAAAAAGCAACACTTACCTGGACACCTCCCTTAGAAGATGGGGGCTCACCAATTAAAGCTTATGTTCTTGAGAAGAGAGAAACCAGTCGACTTTTGTGGACAGTGGTGTCTGAAGATATTCAGGCTTGCAGGCATGTGGTAACCAAACTCATCCAAGGAAACGAATACCTCTTCCGTGTGTCAGCAGTAAACCATTACGGCAAAGGAGAACCCGTTCAGTCTGAGCCTGTCAAAATGGTGGACAGATTTGGTATGTAGAGCATATGGTAGAGGTGGTAATGATTATCATGAAAGCATTCACAGCAGGTCAGAAAATCAAATCATCTTCTTCTTTTGTAGGTCCCCCTGGCCCTCCTGGAAAACCAGAGATCTCAAACGTCACCAAGAACACGGCCACCGTCAGCTGGAAGAGGCCAATTGATGATGGTGGCAGCGAGATCACAGGATACCATGTAGAAAGGAGAGAAAAGAAAGGCCTGCGGTGGGTGAGAGCCACCAAAACACCAGTTTCCGATCTCAGGTGCAAAGTAACTGGACTACAGGAAGGAAATACCTATGAATTCCGCGTCAGTGCAGAAAACAGAGCAGGGATCGGCCCACCCAGTGACGCCTCGAATCCTGTTCTGATGAAAGACGTTGCATGTTAGTACCTGTGATCTTCTCCAACACTGCTCATTTGAGCCTTCTGATATTTTATGTAAACTACCCGAAAGCAAAGCCCTTAATATATGCTTTTATCTTTGTTTCTTTTGTGCAGATCCTCCAGGACCGCCTTCAAATGCACATGTCACCGATACCACCAAGAAATCAGCTTCTTTAGCATGGGGCAAGCCTCATTATGATGGTGGTCTTGAGATCACTGGCTACGTGGTAGAGCATCAAAAAGTAGGAGACGATGCCTGGATAAAAGATACAACGGGAACGGCCCTCAGAATCACTCAGTTTGTGGTTCCTGACCTTCAGACTAAGGAAAAATACAATTTTAGAATTAGCGCCGTCAACGATGCAGGTGTTGGGGAGCCAGCAGTGATTCCAAATGTTGAAATTGTTGAGAAGGAAACAGCTCCTGATTTTGAGCTAGATGCCGAGCTGCGAAGAACACTGGTGGTTAGGGCAGGGCTCAGTATTAGGATTTTCGTGCCAATTAAAGGTCGTCCTGCACCTGAAGTGACATGGACCAAAGATAATATCAACCTGAAGCACAGAGCCAACATCGAAAATACAGAGTCATTTACTCTTCTCATTATCCCAGAATGTAACAGATATGACACTGGTAAATTCGTGATGACCATCGAAAACCCAGCTGGGAAGAAAAGCGGCTTCGTTAACGTCAGAGTCCTAGACACCCCAGGCCCTGTCCTTAACCTAAGGCCAACAGACATCACAAAGGACAGTGTCACCCTACACTGGGACCTACCTCTGATAGATGGGGGCTCACGTATAACAAATTATATTGTGGAGAAACGTGAAGCCACCAGGAAATCATACTCCACAGTCACCACTAAGTGCCATAAATGTACATATAAAGTGACCGGCTTGACGGAAGGGTGTGAATACTTCTTCAGAGTGATGGCAGAAAATGAATATGGGATTGGCGAGCCAACAGAAACCACAGAGCCTGTAAGAGCCTCCGAAGCACCATTACCCCCAGATAGCCTGAACATTATGGACATTACCAAGAACACAGTCAGCCTGGCGTGGCCCAAACCAAGGCATGACGGTGGTAGCAAGATCACTGGTTATGTGATTGAAGCCCAGAGGAAAGGGTCTGACCAGTGGACCCACATCTCAACGGTGAAAGGGTTAGAATGTGTGGTGAGGAACCTAACAGAAGGAGAGGAATATACCTTCCAAGTGATGGCGGTAAACAGTGCAGGCAGAAGTGCCCCTAGAGAGAGCAGACCTGTCATTGTCAAAGAGCAGACAATGCTCCCAGAGCTGGATCTCCGTGGCATCTATCAGAAGCTAGTCATTGCCAGAGCTGGTGACAACATCAAAGTTGAAATTCCAGTACTTGGTCGACCCAAGCCCACAGTCACATGGAAAAAGGGAGACCAAATCCTTAAGCAGACACAGAGAGTTAATGTTGAAAATACAGCAACCTCAACCATCTTAAATATCAATGAGTGTGTTAGAAGTGACAGCGGAGCCTATCCATTAACAGCAAAGAACACTGTAGGAGAGGTTGGTGATGTCATAACCATTCAAGTCCATGATATCCCGGGACCACCTACAGGACCAATCAAATTCGATGAGGTTTCATCTGACTTTGTAACCTTCTCTTGGGAGCCTCCCGAGAATGATGGAGGTGTACCAATAAGCAACTATGTAGTAGAAATGAGACAGACAGACAGCACTACGTGGGTGGAGTTAGCAACAACCGTTATACGCACCACCTACAAAGCAACCCGTCTGACGACAGGAGTGGAGTATCAATTCCGTGTAAAGGCTCAAAACAGATACGGAGTTGGGCCTGGCATTACATCTGCATCTGTAGTTGCTAACTATCCATTTAAGGTGCCTGGGCCTCCTGGTACCCCTCAGGTTACTGCAGTCACCAAAGACTCCATGACAATTAGCTGGCACGAGCCACTTTCTGATGGTGGAAGCCCCATTTTAGGATATCACATTGAAAGGAAAGAACGGAATGGCATTCTCTGGCAGACCGTGAGCAAAGCATTAGTACCAGGCAACATTTTCAAATCAACTGGACTTACTGATGGCATTGCTTATGAATTCCGAGTAATTGCAGAAAACATGGCAGGCAAGAGCAAGCCTAGCAAACCATCTGAACCAACATTTGCTTTGGACCCCATTGACCCACCCGGGAAACCAGTACCTCTAAACATTACAAGACACACAGTGGCACTGAAGTGGGCTAAGCCTGAATACACTGGAGGCTTTAAAATTACTAGTTACGTGGTTGAGAAGAGGGACCTTCCTAATGGACGGTGGCTGAAGGCCAACTTCAGCAACATTTTGGAGAACGAATTTACAGTCAGTGGCCTAACCGAAGATGCTGCCTATGAGTTCCGTGTGATTGCCAAAAATGCCGCCGGTGCCATCAGTCCACCATCTGAGCCGTCAGATGCCATCACGTGCCGGGATGACCTTGAGGCACCAAGAATAATGGTGGATGTTAAATTTAAGGATACCATCACATTAAAAGCTGGAGAAGCATTCAAGCTGGAAGCTGATGTTTCAGGTCGCCCACCTCCGACGATGGAATGGGCTAAAGACGGAAAGGAGCTTGAAGGCACAGGGAAACTAGAAATAAAAATCGCAGACTTCTCCACTCATCTGATAAACAAGGATTCCTCAAGAACGGACAGTGGGGCTTACATCCTGACAGCAACCAATCCTGGTGGCTTTGCCAAACACATTTTCAATGTCAAAGTTCTTGATAGACCAGGCCCACCTGAGGGACCTTTGGCTGTGTCTGATGTGACATCAGAGAAGTGTGTGTTGTCGTGGTTGCCTCCGCTGGATGATGGAGGTGCCAAAATCGATCATTACATCGTACAGAAACGTGAAACCAGCAGGTTGGCGTGGACAAATGTTGCCACAGAAGTCCAAGTAACAAAACTGAAGGTCACTAAGCTCCTGAAAGGCAATGAATATATATTCCGTGTCATGGCTGTAAATAAATATGGGGTTGGAGAGCCACTTGAATCAGAGCCTGTGCTTGCAGTGGATCCATATGGACCACCTGATCCACCCAAGAACCCAGAAGTTACAACCATCACCAAAGACTCCATGGTTGTCTGCTGGGGGCATCCTGACTCTGATGGTGGAAGTGAGATTATCAACTACATTGTGGAGCGGCGTGATAAAGCTGGCCAACGCTGGGTAAAATGCAACAAAAAAGCCCTTACTGACTTAAGATTTAAAGTATCTGGGCTGACAGAAGGACATGAATATGAGTTCAGAATTATGGCAGAAAATGCAGCTGGAGTCAGTGCTCCAAGTGCTACCAGCCCATTTTATAAAGCTTGTGACAGCGTGTTTAAACCTGGCCCGCCGGGTAACCCGCGTGTCCTTGATACAAGCAGGTCATCCATTTCAATTGCATGGAATAAACCTATCTATGATGGAGGGTCAGAAATCACTGGGTATATGGTTGAGATTGCCCTGCCTGAAGAAGATGAATGGCAAGTTGTCACTCCACCAGCTGGGCTCAAGGCAACTTCCTATACCATCACCAACCTCATAGAGAATCAGGAATATAAAATCCGCATCTATGCCATGAATTCTGAGGGACTTGGGGAACCTGCCCTCGTTCCTGGAACTCCAAAGGCAGAGGAAAGAATGCTTCCTCCAGAGATAGAACTGGACGCTGACTTACGCAAAGTTGTTACTATAAGAGCCTGCTGCACCTTGAGACTCTTTGTCCCTATCAAAGGGAGACCAGCACCGGAAGTCAAGTGGGCCCGAGAGCATGGAGAATCTTTGGACAAGGCTAGCATTGAATCCACAAGTTCTTACACCCTGCTCGTTGTTGGAAATGTTAACAGATTCGATAGTGGCAAGTACATCCTAACTGTAGAAAACAGCTCAGGAAGCAAGTCTGCATTTGTCAATGTTAGAGTGTTAGATACACCAGGCCCTCCACAGAATCTAAAGATAAAGGAGGTCACAAAGACATCTGTCACATTGACGTGGGAGCCTCCTCTCCTTGACGGAGGCTCAAAAATAAAGAACTATATTGTTGAAAAGCGAGAATCCACAAGAAAGGCATATTCAACTGTGGCAACAAATTGCCACAAGACTTCCTGGAAGATAGACCAGCTTCAAGAAGGATGTAGCTACTATTTCCGGGTCCTCGCCGAAAATGAATATGGAATCGGACTGCCCGCTGAGACGGCAGAGTCTGTGAAGGCATCAGAACGACCTCTTCCTCCAGGAAAAATAACCTTGATGGATGTCACAAGAAACAGCGTGTCTCTCTCTTGGGAGAAGCCGGAACATGATGGAGGCAGCCGAATTCTAGGCTACATCGTAGAGATGCAGAGCAAAGGCAGTGATAAATGGGCCACATGTGCCACAGTGAAAGTCACAGAAGCCACCATCACCGGGCTGATCCAGGGTGAGGAATACTCTTTCCGTGTTTCAGCTCAGAATGAAAAGGGCATCAGTGACCCGAGACAACTGAGTGTGCCAGTAATTGCTAAAGACCTTGTGATACCACCAGCCTTCAAACTCCTCTTCAATACATTCACTGTACTGGCAGGGGAAGACCTGAAAATCGATGTACCATTCATCGGACGCCCTACACCAACTGTCACTTGGCATAAGGATGACGTACCGCTGAAGCAAACAACTAGAGTAAATGCAGAGAGCACAGAGAACAATTCTCTACTGACAATAAAGGAAGCCTGCCGTGAAGATGTCGGACATTACACAGTTAAACTGACTAACTCAGCAGGCGAAGCCACCGAAACCCTTAATGTTATTGTCCTTGACAAGCCAGGGCCTCCAACTGGACCAGTTAAAATGGATGAAGTGACAGCAGACAGTGTTACTCTTTCCTGGGAACCACCAAAGTATGATGGCGGAAGCTCCATCAATAATTACATTGTAGAGAAACGGGACACGTCCACAACTGCCTGGCAAATCGTGTCAGCTACAGTCGCAAGAACCACCATAAAGGCCAGCAGACTAAAGACTGGTTGTGAATACCAGTTCAGAATTGCAGCGGAAAACAGATATGGGAAGAGTACCTACCTCAATTCAGAGCCTGTTATTGCCCAGTACCCATTCAAAGTGCCAGGTCCCCCTGGCACGCCATTCGTCACTCTTGCCTCCAAAGACAGCATGGAGGTACAATGGCATGAGCCAGTCAGTGATGGTGGGAGCAGAGTCATTGGCTACCATCTAGAGCGCAAGGAAAGAAATAGCATCCTCTGGGTCAAGCTGAATAAAACACCTATTCCACAAACCAAGTTCAAGACGACTGGCCTTGAAGAAGGCATTGAATATGAATTCAGAGTGTCTGCAGAGAACATCGTTGGCATCGGTAAGCCAAGTAAGCCATCAGAATGTTATGCTGCTCACGATCCATGTGACCCACCGGGACGTCCAGAGGCAATCATCGTCACAAGGAACTCTGTGACTCTTCAGTGGAAGAAACCCACCTACGATGGTGGGAGCAAGATCACCGGTTATGTTGTTGAGAAGAAAGAATTACCTGACGGCCGCTGGATGAAAGCCAGTTTTACAAATATCATTGACACCCAGTTTGAGGTAACTGGCCTAATTGAAGATCATAGATATGAGTTCCGAGTTATAGCTCGAAATGCCGCAGGAGTGTTCAGCGAGCCCTCCGAAAGCACCGGGGCAATAACAGCCAGGGATGAGGTAGAGCCACCCAGAATAAGCATGGACCCCAAATACAAGGACACGGTTGTGGTTCAGGCTGGCGAGTCATTCAAGATCGATGCAGATATATACGGCAAACCAATACCAACCACTCAGTGGGTAAAGGGTGACCAGGAGCTTTCAAGCACAGCTCGGTTAGAAATTAAGACCACCGACTTCGCCACCAGTCTCAGTGTCAAAGACGCAGTACGTGTGGACAGTGGCAATTATATCCTGAAGGCCAAAAATGTTGCAGGGGAGAAATCGGTTACTGTCAATGTCAAAGTTCTTGATAGACCAGGGCCACCTGAGGGACCTGTTGCTATATCAGGAGTTACAGCAGAAAAATGTATGCTAGCCTGGAAACCCCCGCTTCAGGATGGTGGCAGCGATATCATAAATTACATTGTGGAGAGGCGAGAGACCAGCCGCCTCGTCTGGACTCTGGTGGATGCCAATGTGCAAACTCTCAGCTGTAAAGTTACGAAGCTTCTCGAAGGCAACGAATATATTTTCCGGATAATGGCTGTGAACAAATACGGTGTTGGGGAGCCTCTTGAATCTGAGCCATTGATTGCCAAGAATCCATTTGTAGTCCCAGATGCACCCAAGGCTCCAGAAGTTACAGCTGTGACCAAAGACTCAATGATTGTTGTATGGGAAAGACCAGCATCTGATGGTGGCAGTGAGATTCTAGGATATGTTCTAGAAAAACGGGACAAAGAAGGCATAAGGTGGACAAGATGCCACAAGCGTCTAATTGGAGAGCTGCGTCTGAGAGTGACTGGACTCTTAGAAAATCACAATTATGAATTCAGAGTCTCTGCTGAAAATGCTGCTGGACTTAGTGAACCAAGCCCCCCTTCTGCTTACCAAAAGGCTTGTGACCCCATTTATAAACCAGGCCCTCCAAACAACCCCAAAGTCATGGATGTTACCAGATCTTCGGTTTTCCTTTCTTGGACCAAACCCATTTATGATGGTGGCTGTGAAATCCAAGGATACATCGTGGAAAAATGTGACGTGAGTGTTGGTGAATGGACAATGTGTACGCCACCAACTGGGATCAACAAGACAAATCTAGAAGTCGAGAAGTTGTTGGAAAAGCATGAATACAACTTCCGGATCTGTGCCATTAATAAGGCTGGAGTCGGGGAGCATGCTGATGTCCCTGGGCCTGTAATGGTTGAAGAAAAACTTGAAGCGCCAGATATAGATCTTGACCTTGAACTAAGGAAAGTTATTAATATAAGGGCAGGTGGCTCCTTAAGGTTGTTTGTTCCTATAAAAGGCCGGCCTACACCAGAAGTCAAGTGGGGGAAGGTAGATGGTGAAATCCGGGACGCAGCTATAATCGATGTCACTAGCAGCTTCACCTCTCTTGTTCTTGACAATGTCAATCGATATGATAGTGGAAAATACACTCTCACATTAGAAAACAGCAGTGGAACAAAATCTGCCTTTGTGACTGTGAGAGTCCTGGACACACCAAGCCCACCCGTTAACCTAAAAGTCACAGAAATCACCAAGGACTCGGTATCAATTACATGGGAACCTCCTTTGTTGGATGGAGGATCAAAAATTAAAAATTACATTGTTGAGAAACGAGAAGCCACAAGAAAATCATATGCTGCCGTTGTAACGAACTGCCATAAGAATTCTTGGAAAATTGATCAGCTCCAAGAAGGGTGCAGTTACTACTTCAGAGTTACTGCTGAGAACGAATATGGTATTGGCCTGCCTGCCCGCACTGCAGATCCGATCAAGGTTGCAGAAGTCCCACAACCTCCAGGAAAAATAACCGTGGACGATGTCACCAGAAACAGTGTCTCTCTGAGTTGGACAAAGCCTGAACACGATGGCGGCAGTAAAATCATTCAGTATATTGTAGAAATGCAAGCTAAAAACACCGATAAGTGGTCAGAGTGTGCTAGGGTGAAGTCCCTTGAAGCAGTTATTACCAGCCTAACTCAGGGAGAGGAGTACCTTTTTAGAGTCATTGCTGTAAATGAGAAAGGAAGAAGTGACCCCAGATCCCTTGCGGTTCCAATCACTGCCAAAGATCTGGTCATCGAGCCGGACGTAAGACCAGCATTCAGCAGTTACAGTGTACAGGTTGGCCAAGATTTGAAAATAGAAGTGCCAATTTCTGGACGTCCTAAACCAAGCATTTCTTGGACTAAGGATGGGGCGCCACTGAAGCAGACCACCAGAATCAATGTTATCGATTCCCTTGACCTCACCACACTCAGTATTAAAGAAACTCATAAGGACGATGGTGGACACTATGGAATCACAGTTGCCAATGTTGTGGGTCAGAAAACAGCGGCTATTGAAATCATAACTCTAGATAAACCCGATCCTCCAAAAGGGCCTGTTAAATTTGATGAGGTCAGTGCTGAGAGTATCACATTATCCTGGAACCCACCCTTATACACAGGGGGCTGCCAGATTACCAACTACATTGTTCAGAAGAGAGATACGACCACCACAGTATGGGATGTCGTCTCTGCTACTGTTGCCAGAACTACACTCAAAGTAACCAAACTGAAAACGGGTACAGAATACCAATTCAGAATATTTGCTGAAAACCGGTATGGACAAAGCTTTGCTCTGGAGTCTGAACCAATTGTAGCCCAATATCCCTACAAAGAGCCAGGCCCTCCAGGAACACCATTTGTCACAGCCGTCTCCAAAGATTCTATGGTTGTACAGTGGCATGAACCGATCAATAACGGGGGAAGCCCAGTCATAGGTTACCACCTTGAGAGAAAGGAAAGGAATAGTATTTTGTGGACAAAAGTCAACAAAACCATTATTCACGACACCCAGTTTAAAGCACTGAACCTTGAAGAAGGCATTGAGTATGAATTTAGAGTTTATGCTGAAAATATTGTTGGGGTAGGCAAGGCGAGCAAGAATTCCGAATGCTACGTAGCCAGAGACCCCTGTGACCCACCAGGAACCCCAGAAGCAATCATAGTTAAGAGAAACGAAATCACTTTACAGTGGACCAAACCTGTGTACGATGGTGGCAGTATGATTACAGGTTACATCGTAGAGAAACGCGATTTACCAGAGGGCCGCTGGATGAAAGCCAGTTTCACAAATGTCATCGAAACTCAGTTCACTGTGTCGGGTCTTACTGAAGATCAAAGATATGAATTCAGAGTAATTGCAAAGAATGCAGCGGGTGCAATAAGCAAACCCTCTGACAGTACTGGACCAATAACTGCGAAGGATGAGGTTGAACTCCCACGAATTTCAATGGATCCAAAGTTCAGAGACACAATAGTGGTAAATGCTGGAGAAACATTCAGGCTTGAGGCTGATGTCCATGGGAAGCCCCTACCCACCATTGAGTGGTTAAGGGGAGACAAGGAAATTGAAGAATCTGCCAGATGTGAAATAAAGAACACGGATTTCAAAGCTCTACTTATCGTAAAGGATGCCATTCGAATTGACGGTGGACAGTATATTTTGAGAGCCTCGAATGTTGCCGGTTCTAAGTCATTCCCAGTAAATGTGAAAGTGCTCGACAGACCAGGACCACCAGAAGGGCCAGTTCAGGTTACTGGAGTCACATCTGAAAAATGCACTTTGGCATGGTCCCCACCACTTCAAGATGGTGGCAGTGACATTTCTCACTATGTGGTGGAAAAGCGAGAGACCAGTCGTCTTGCCTGGACTGTGGTAGCTTCAGAAGTTGTGACTAATTCACTGAAAGTTACCAAGCTCTTAGAAGGGAATGAATATATTTTCCGAATAATGGCTGTCAACAAGTATGGTGTCGGAGAACCTTTGGAATCTGCACCAGTCCTCATGAAAAATCCATTTGTGCTCCCTGGACCACCAAAGAGCTTGGAAGTCACGAACATTGCCAAAGACTCCATGACGGTCTGCTGGAATCGGCCGGACAGTGATGGAGGAAGTGAGATCATCGGTTACATCGTGGAGAAGAGAGACAGAAGTGGCATTCGCTGGATAAAGTGTAACAAACGCCGCATTACAGATTTGCGACTCAGGGTAACAGGATTAACAGAAGACCATGAATATGAATTCCGAGTCTCTGCAGAAAATGCCGCTGGAGTTGGAGAACCAAGTCCAGCTACCGTTTACTATAAGGCATGTGATCCTGTGTTCAAACCTGGCCCACCCACCAATGTACACATTGTAGACACCACTAAAAATTCAATTACACTTGCCTGGGGCAAACCTATTTACGATGGTGGCAGTGATATCCTGGGCTATGTCGTAGAAATCTGTAAAGCAGATGAAGAAGAATGGCAAATAGTTACTCCACAGACTGGCCTGAGAGTCACTCGATTTGAAATTTCCAAACTCATCGAACACCAAGAATATAAAATACGAGTTTGTGCCCTCAACAAAGTTGGTTTAGGTGAGGCCGCATCAGTTCCTGGTACTGTGAAACCAGAAGATAAACTTGAGGCACCTGAACTTGACCTTGACTCTGAGTTAAGAAAAGGGATTGTTGTCAGAGCTGGTGGATCTGCCAGAATCCATATTCCATTCAAAGGCCGTCCAACACCTGAGATTACTTGGTCAAAAGAGGAAGGTGAATTCACAGATAAGGTCCAAATTGAGAAAGGAATTAACTTCACCCAACTCTCAATAGACAACTGTGACAGAAACGATGCTGGGAAATACATCCTCAAACTGGAAAACAGCAGCGGATCAAAGTCAGCTTTTGTAACTGTGAAAGTACTCGACACCCCGGGACCCCCACAGAATTTGGCTGTCAAGGAAGTAAGAAAAGACTCTGTCCTTCTAGTATGGGAACCACCCATCATTGATGGCGGGGCAAAGGTCAAGAACTATGTCATCGACAAGCGTGAATCCACCCGAAAAGCATATGCTAACGTGAGTAGTAAATGCAGTAAAACAAGCTTTAAAGTCGAGAATCTGACCGAAGGAGCCATCTACTACTTCAGAGTCATGGCTGAGAATGAATTTGGAGTTGGTGTTCCCGCCGAGACCTCTGATGCTGTGAAAGCCTCTGAACCGCCTTCCCCACCAGGAAAGGTAACACTCACGGATGTGTCCCAAACCAGCGCATCCCTTATGTGGGAGAAACCTGAACATGACGGAGGGAGCAGAATCCTGGGTTATGTTGTTGAAATGCAGCCCAAAGGAACAGAAAAATGGAGTGTTGTGGCTGAATCCAAAGTCTGCAGTGCGGTTGTGAGTGGCCTGAGCTCTGGACAAGAATATCAGTTCCGTGTCAAAGCTTACAACGAGAAAGGAAAAAGTGACCCAAGAGTGCTTGGTGTTCCTGTCATAGCCAAGGACTTGACTATCCAACCTAGTTTTAAGCTGCCATTCAATACATACAGTGTCCAAGCAGGAGAGGATCTGAAAATAGAAATTCCAGTCATAGGCCGACCAAGACCTAAAATTTCTTGGGTCAAAGACGGTGAGCCTCTTAGACAGACCACAAGAGTAAATGTTGAGGAAACAGCTACTTCGACTATTTTACACATTAAAGAAAGCAGCAAAGACGACTTCGGGAAGTACAGTGTCACAGCAACAAACAACGCAGGCACCGCCACAGAAAATCTCAGCGTTATTGTTTTGGAAAAGCCTGGTCCTCCCGTTGGACCAGTGAAGTTCGATGAAGTGAGTGCAGACTTCGTGGTCATATCTTGGGAGCCTCCCGCCTATACTGGTGGATGCCAGATAAGCAACTACATTGTAGAGAAGCGAGATACCACCACTACCAACTGGCAGATGGTGTCAGCAACGGTTGCCAGGACAACCATTAAAGTAAGCAAACTGAAAACAGGCACCGAATACCAGTTTAGGATTTTTGCTGAGAACAGGTATGGGAAAAGTACTCCCCTGGATTCTAAGCCCGTTGTTGTACAATATCCATTTAAAGAGCCCGGGCCACCTGGCACCCCTTTTGTGACATCTGTCTCGAAAGATCAAATGCTCGTGCAGTGGCACGAGCCTGTCAATGATGGAGGCAGCAAAGTTATTGGCTACCATCTTGAACAGAAGGAAAAGAACAGCATTCTGTGGGTCAAGCTGAACAAGATCCCCATCCAAGACACCAAATTCAAAACAACGGGGCTTGACGAAGGACTTGAGTATGAGTTCAGGGTTTCTGCCGAGAACATTGTGGGCATCGGCAAGCCTAGCAAAGTGTCAGAGTGCTATGTTGCCCGTGATCCATGTGATCCGCCAGGCCGTCCTGAAGCCATCATCATTACGAGAAACAGCGTCACGTTGAAATGGAAGAAACCTACTTATGATGGTGGCAGCAAGATCACCGGCTACATCGTAGAAAAGAAAGATCTACCTGATGGCCGCTGGATGAAAGCCAGCTTCACCAATGTTGTGGAAACGGAGTTTACAGTGACTGGGCTTGTAGAAGACCAAAGGTATGAGTTTAGGGTAATTGCGAGAAATGCGGCCGACAACTTCAGCGAGCCATCTGAGAGCAGCGGCGCCATCACCGCAAGGGATGAAATTGATGCACCCAATGCCTCGCTCGACCCAAAATACAGAGATGTCATCATTGTTCGTGCAGGAGAGACCTTTGTTCTTGAGGCTGATATCCGTGGCAAACCTATACCTGATATCGTGTGGTCAAAGGATGGGAACGAACTGGAAGAAACAGCAGCTCGGATGGAAATTAAATCTACCCTGCAGAAAACGACTCTCACTGTCAAGGACTGCATCCGCACTGATGGGGGGCAGTATACCTTGAAACTCAGCAACGTCGGGGGCACCAAGACTATACCTATTACTGTGAAGGTGCTGGATAGGCCAGGGCCTCCCGAAGGACCTCTGAAAGTTACTGGAGTCACGGCCGAAAAGTGTTACCTGGCATGGAACCCACCTTTGCAAGATGGTGGTGCTAGTATTTCACATTACATCATTGAAAAGAGAGAAACAAGCAGACTCTCCTGGACCCAGGTGTCAACTGAAGTACAGGCCCTCAACTACAAAGTCACTAAGTTACTTCCTGGGAACGAGTATATTTTCCGGGTTATGGCAGTGAATAAATATGGAGTTGGAGAGCCTCTGGAGTCTGAGCCTGTGATAGCCTGTAACCCTTACAAGCTTCCAGGCCCTCCTTCAACACCTGAGGCCTCAGCGATCACCAAAGACTCCATGGTACTGACATGGACGCGTCCAGTGGATGACGGAGGTGCTGAAATCGAGGGGTACATTCTCGAAAAGCGAGATAAGGAAGGCATTAGATGGACCAAGTGCAACAAGAAGACATTGACAGACCTTCGGTTCAGGGTGACTGGCCTCACAGAAGGCCATTCCTATGAATTCAGAGTTGCTGCTGAGAATGCAGCTGGTGTTGGGGAACCCAGCGAGCCGTCCGTTTTCTACCGTGCATGTGATGCCTTATATCCACCAGGTCCACCAAGTAACCCCAAAGTGACGGACACCTCCAGATCTTCTGTCTCCCTAGCATGGAATAAGCCAATTTACGACGGTGGCGCACCCGTTAGAGGCTATGTGATTGAACTCAAAGAAGCCGCGGCTGACGAATGGACTACCTGTACGCCACCATCGGGATTACAAGGGAAGCAGTTCACAGTGACCAAGCTTAAAGAGAACACAGAGTACAACTTCCGTATCTGTGCGTTCAATACCGAAGGCGTGGGTGAGCCTGCAACTATACCAGGCTCTGTTGTGGCTCAGGAGAGGATGGAAGCCCCAGAAATAGAACTCGATGCTGATCTCAGGAAGGTGGTCACTCTGAGGGCAAGTGCCACTTTGCGCCTGTTTGTCACTATCAAAGGTCGCCCAGAACCTGAGGTGAAGTGGGAAAAGGCTGAAGGCATTCTCACGGAGAGAGCCCAGATCGAGGTGACTAGTTCATATACAATGCTGGTGATTGACAATGTGACCAGGTTTGACAGTGGTAGGTACAACCTCACCCTAGAAAACAACAGTGGCTCCAAAACGGCTTTTGTCAATGTCAGAGTTCTTGACTCACCAAGTGCACCTGTGAATCTGACTGTAAGAGAAGTGAAGAAAGACTCGGTGACGCTGTCCTGGGAGCCACCGCTTATTGATGGCGGAGCAAAGGTTACAAATTATATCGTTGAAAAACGAGAAACTACAAGAAAAGCCTACGCGACCATTACAAACAACTGCACCAAGACTACTTTCAAAATTGAAAATCTACAAGAAGGGTGTTCTTACTACTTCCGAGTCCTGGCTTCCAATGAGTATGGGATTGGTTTGCCAGCCGAAACAACAGAGCCTGTCAAAGTGTCTGAACCACCACTGCCACCTGGAAGGGTAACCCTTGTAGATGTGACCCGGAATACAGCTACGATTAAGTGGGAGAAGCCGGAGAGCGATGGTGGCAGCAAGATCACTGGCTATGTTGTGGAGATGCAGACAAAGGGCAGTGAAAAGTGGAGCACATGCACACAAGTAAAGACCCTGGAGGCAACTATATCTGGCCTGACCGCAGGAGAAGAGTATGTCTTCAGGGTAGCTGCGGTTAATGAAAAAGGAAGAAGTGACCCAAGACAGCTTGGAGTGCCAGTCGTTGCAAAAGACATCGAAATAAAGCCTTCCGTTGAGCTTCCTTTCAATACTTTCAACGTTAAAGCTAACGACCAACTCAAGATTGACATACCATTTAAAGGAAGACCTCAAGCTACTGTGGCCTGGAAAAAAGATGGTCAGGTTCTTCGAGAGACAACCAGAGTCAACGTCTCTTCTTCTAAGATTGTAACAACGCTATCTATTAAAGAAGCTTCAAGGGAAGACGTTGGAACTTACGAACTGTGTGTTTCAAATACTGCTGGATCCATAACAGTTCCCATTACTGTCATTGTCCTTGACAGGCCAGGACCTCCGGGACCCATACGGATTGATGAAGTTAGTTGTGACAATGTGTCTATTTCTTGGACTCCCCCAGAATATGATGGTGGCTGCCAAATTAGCAACTACATTGTTGAAAAGAGAGAAACCACTTCCACAACATGGCAGGTAGTTTCACAGGCAGTGGCAAGAACGTCCATTAAAATTGTCCGTTTGACAACAGGAAGTGAGTATCAGTTCCGAGTCTGTGCAGAGAATCGGTACGGGAAGAGTTCCTACAGTGAATCCTCAGCCGTTGTTGCTGAGTATCCATTCAGCCCCCCTGGGCCTCCTGGTACTCCTAAAGTCGTGCATGCCACCAAATCTACCATGGTTGTAAGCTGGCAAGTGCCAGTTAATGACGGAGGGAGCCAAGTCATTGGCTATCACCTTGAATACAAAGAAAGAAGCAGCATTCTGTGGTCAAAAGCAAACAAAGTCCTCATTGCAGATACTCAGATGAAGGTGTCCGGTCTGGATGAGGGGCTGCTGTATGAGTATCGCGTGTATGCTGAGAATATCGCTGGAATTGGGAAATGCAGCAAAGCATGTGAACCGGTCCCTGCAAGAGATCCTTGCGATCCTCCTGGACAACCTGAAGTCACCAACATCACAAGGAAATCAGTGTCACTTAAGTGGTCCAAACCACGTTACGATGGGGGAGCTAAGATCACTGGATACATTGTGGAGCGCAGAGAGCTCCCTGACGGCAGGTGGCTTAAGTGCAATTTCACCAATGTCCAGGAAACATACTTTGAAGTAACCGAGCTAACTGAAGACCAGCGTTATGAATTTAGAGTTTTTGCAAGAAACGCTGCTGACTCAGTCAGTGAGCCGTCTGAATCCACTGGACCTATTACGGTGAAAGACGATGTTGAGGCGCCAAGAATTATGATGGATGTCAAATTCCGAGACGTCATCGTCGTCAAAGCTGGAGAAGTCCTTAAGATAAATGCGGACATTGCAGGGCGACCTCTGCCAGTAATTTCCTGGGCCAAAGATGGAGTTGAAATTGAGGAAAGGGCGAAAACAGAAATTGTCTCGACAGACTCTAACACCACATTAACAGTTAAAGACTGTGTAAGGCGAGACACCGGGCAGTATGTCCTTACCCTGAAGAATGTTGCAGGGACTCGGACTATGGCAGTTAACTGTAAAGTACTTGATAAGCCTGGCCCACCAGCAGGACCACTTGAAATAAATGGCCTCACTGCCGAAAAGTGCTCCCTTTCCTGGGGACGTCCCCAGGAAGATGGCGGTGCAGATATAGATTATTATATCGTAGAAAAGCGTGAAACAAGCCGCCTCGCATGGACCATATGCGAAGCAGAGTTAAGGACAACATCTTGTAAGGTGACCAAGCTACTCAAAGGCAATGAATACATCTTTAGAGTAACTGGTGTTAATAAATACGGTGTTGGTGAGCCCTTGGAGAGCGTGGCCGTGAAGGCACTAGATCCATTCACCACTCCTAGTCCACCCACGTCATTGGAAATTACATCTGTGACCAAAGATTCCATGACACTTTGCTGGTCAAGACCTGAGACCGATGGAGGCAGTGACATCTCTGGATACATCATTGAAAGGCGTGAGAAAAACAGCCTACGGTGGATGCGTGTGAACAAAAAACCAGTTTATGATCTGAGAGTGAAGTCTACAGGACTCCGAGAGGGATGTGAATACGAGTATCGGGTTTTTGCTGAAAATGCTGCTGGCCTAAGTCTTCCAAGTGATACTTCTCCCTTAGTTCGAGCGGAAGACCCAGTGTTCTTGCCGTCTCCTCCATCCAAACCCAAGATAGTGGACTCGGGCAAGACAACAATCACCATCGGCTGGGTTAAACCTTTGTTTGACGGTGGGGCTCCAATAACAGGATATACTGTAGAATACAAAAAGTCTGAGGAAACTGACTGGAAGGTTGCCATTCAGAGCTTCAGAGGCACGGAATACACAATGAGTGGGCTAACCACAGGAGCCGAGTATGTTTTCAGAGTGAGGTCACTCAATAAGGTTGGTGCCAGTGACCCCAGTGATATCACCGACCCCCAGGTAGCAAAAGAAAGAGAAGAAGAACCTGCATTTGATGTTGACAGTGAGATGAGGAAGACCTTGACTGTCAAGGCTGGATCCTCGTTTACCATGACAGTTCCTTTCAGAGGAAGACCAATCCCCAACGTCTCCTGGAGTAAGCCCGACACTGACCTCCGCACAAGAGCGTACATCGACTCCACAGACTCTCGGACATCACTTACTATTGAGAATGCCAACAGAAACGATTCTGGAAAATACACACTGACGATTCAGAATGTGCTGAGCGCTGCTTCCATGACCTTCGTCGTCAAAGTCTTAGATTCCCCCGGGCCTCCAGCCAATATTACCGTACGGGAAGTGACCAAGGAGACCGCTGTGCTGTCCTGGGATGTTCCTGAAAATGATGGCGGAGCACCAGTGAAAAATTACCACATAGAAAAACGTGAGGCCAGCAAGAAGGCGTGGGTGTCTGTCACAAACAACTGTAGCCGCCTCTCTTACAAAGTGACCAACTTACAAGAAGGAGCTGTCTACTACTTCCGCGTCTCTGGGGAAAATGAGTTTGGTGTTGGTGTGCCAGCTGAGACAAAGGAAGGAGTCAAAATAACAGGTATGAGAACGAAACAGATCCGTAGTTTGCTAGAATAACGAGAATCGCTCCAATTGGTCATATTTCACCTGAAAAGACTTTCAGTTCATGCCCCCAAAATATTTATGCCATCGCACAAAATGACTCTCTAATCATTGACATAGCTAGAAAGTCAACATAAGGCTTGTTAGATTTAAGGAGAATTCTAACTAACCACACATACATTTAGTGTAGGTGCAAAAACTATATGAAACATGTGCTAAGATTGTTTCTATTGTCCTTCCATTGTATGCCCACAATGAATTTTGGGCAAATTTTATCATTTTATCTTGATATTTGAAACGTAATTAAATTTAAATTATGTTTAGCATATGATGGCATAGCTCAGTGGAGCTTTGGCTGGCTAAACAGTCAAAGTTACCCCATGAATAGACTCAAGTCAAAGGACACGCATCACTTTGATTTGCCAAGTTCTCCTCTGACACTGTATGAAGGATGCATGTGGGGGAAATGCTGTAAACATATGTTACCGTTCTTTCAATGCTTCATTTTTATTGTTTAGAAAAACCAAGCCCACCAGAAAAGCTTGGAGTCACAAGTGTATCCAAAGACAGTGTCTCGCTGAGCTGGCTGAAGCCAGAGCATGATGGTGGGAGCAGAATCCTACACTACGTTGTTGAAGCACTAGAAAAAGGACAGAAAAACTGGGTTAAGTGCGCCGTGGTGAAGACAACCCACCATGTTGTTTCCGGTCTGAGAGAGGGTCATGAGTACTTCTTCCGGGTCTTTGCAGAAAACCAAGCTGGTCTGAGTGACCCGAGGGAGCTCCTGCTTCCCGTCCTCATAAAGGACCACCTAGGTATGTCTAATTTTATGCAGAAACAAATCTTCTGCATTTAGGTAAGTTAATTCTTTTAGCCATTTTCTCACCTTTATTTTTCATACTTCTGGGTTTTCTTTTTCTTCTCAGAACCACCTGAAATTGACATGAAGAATTTCCCAAGTCACACTGTGTACGTAAGAGCTGGCTCCAACCTTAAAGTCGACATTCCGATTTCTGGAAAACCACTGCCCAAAGTGACCTTATCAAGAGATGGTGTGCCACTGAAGGCCACCATGAGATTTAATACCGAGATTACCGCTGAGAACCTGACCATCAATCTTAAAGAAAGCGTCACCGCTGACGCTGGAAAATATGAGATCACCGCTGCCAACTCCAGTGGAACAACCAAAACTTTCATTAACATCATCGTGCTGGACAGGCCTGGTCCCCCTACTGGCCCTGTAGCCATTAGTGATATAACTGAAGAAAGTGTGACCCTCAAGTGGGAGCCACCAAAGTATGATGGCGGAAGCCACGTCACCAATTATATTGTACTGAAGAGAGAAACAAGTACTGCTGTGTGGACTGAAGTATCGGCAACAGTAGCAAGAACCATGATCAAAGTCATGAAACTAACCACAGGAGAGGAATACCAATTCCGCATCAAGGCAGAAAACCGCTTTGGCATCAGCGATCACATAGACTCAGCTTGTGTGGTTGTCAAACTACCATACAGTAAGTTGACCTTAGACACCCCATATTGGTGTTTACTATAAAACTGTGCTAAGTGCTTGTCTTAACCTGTGGGGTTTTTTTCTCTCTTTTCTAGCAACACCTGGACCACCATCTACACCCTGGGTATCTAATGTTACGCGGGAAAGCATCACTGTGGGTTGGCATGAGCCAGTGTCCAATGGAGGCAGTGCAGTCATAGGCTACCACCTGGAAATGAAAGACAGAAATAGTATTTTGTGGCAAAAAGCCAACAAAATGATCATCCGTACAACTCACTTCAAAGTTACGACAATCAGCGCTGGACTAATTTATGAATTCAGGGTGTATGCAGAGAATGCTGCCGGTATTGGAAAACCCAGCCATTCCTCTGAACCAGTCTTGGCCATTGATGCCTGCGGTATGTAACTGTCATGTACAGAACAGTTCTTATAACTGAAAAAATGTAAAAGTTCGTTTCTTCCAAGCAAAATGAATTGGCCTGAGTGCCACTGACCTACTTTCTCATTATTGCAGAACCCCCAAGAAATGTCCGGATCACCGATATTTCAAAGAACTCTGTCAACCTTTCATGGCAACAACCAGCTTTTGATGGAGGAAGCAAGATAACAGGCTACATTGTTGAGAGGCGCGACCTTCCGGATGGGAGGTGGACTAAGGCCAGCTTCACCAATGTTATCGAGACTCAATTCACTGTCTCTGGACTGACGCAGAATTCCCAGTATGAATTCCGGGTCTTTGCTAGAAACGCTGTTGGTTCTGTCAGCAACCCATCTGAGGTTGTAGGCCCCATCACATGCATTGACTCTTACGGTAAGCAGGTTTCACTCAATGTTTTCTTTAATGGCTTTCACTGTGTGTTTTAATTAAATTTAATTAAAATTTAATTAAATTGTGGGAGTAACTATAAACTAGCTGGAATATTTAGGAACCTATCATTGATCGGGCAAGTTCCATGAATGCCCTTGAATTCCATGAATTCTCTTGCTTTCAACAACACAGATCAATCCACTTTACAAAAGTGATGGTCTCATCCCTGATCCTGTTCTCATCACTAAAACCAAATACCTATAAGAAGTTAAAGTATATTTAGAAAGAACTCACTTCCTCATGCACTTATGGTAGTGTTCCTGAGGCTGACGGTCTATTCAGTCTGTCTTCCCCATCGGAGATATAAAAGTGACTTATAAAACTAAAAGTTTAAGTGAGTAGGCTTAGACCTGCAGAAAGTTCATACAACACACATGCACACGTGTGCCCACAAATGGTCAATTAACCTATTTCGAAGTTCAGCAACGTTTTTTCATTTTTTCACCCTTCTAAGATTTCAACTGCTTTGTCTGTTTTCTCGTAGGCGGGCCTGTGATTGACTTGCCTCTAGAATATACAGAAGTTGTCAAATACAGAGCAGGTACATCTGTGAAGCTCAGAGCTGGCATTTCTGGCAAACCCGAGCCTACGATTGAGTGGTACAAAGATGATAAAGAATTACAAACCAATGCCCTGGTGTGTGTGGAAAATAGCACTGACCTTGCATCTATACTCATCAAAGATGCTAACCGCCTTAATAGTGGAAGCTATGAGTTAAAACTAAGGAATGCCATGGGGTCTGCCTCAGCCACCATCAGAGTACAGATCCTTGGTAGGTGCTTCACATGCGCAATGTCTTATTTTGTTTACCTTTGTAATTGAAAGTCACTTGGCCTTTTAAAGGCCCTAACATTGTCTTCTTCTTTCATTGGTAGACAAACCAGGACCTCCAGGTGGACCAATTGAATTTAAGACTGTCACTGCAGAGAAGATAACTCTACTCTGGAGGCCTCCAGCTGACGACGGTGGGGCAAAGATCACCCACTACATCGTGGAGAAACGTGAGACAAGCCGAGTCGTGTGGTCTATGGTGGCTGAAAATCTGGAAGAGTGCATCATTACAACCACCAAAATTATCAAAGGGAATGAGTACATCTTCCGAGTCCGAGCTGTGAATAAATATGGAATTGGCGAGCCACTAGAATCTGAGCCTGTTGTAGCCAAGAATTCCTTCGGTGAGCTATAGCTTCGTTACAAAACTAAAAGATGTGAAAAACACACTCAGACATAAGCTATTCTGATAGCTTATAAGTGTTTTTCTTAAAATGATTTTCTTTTGCATCTCATCTTGTCTCATTACTATCCTTTCCACAAGACCAGAACTGTCATTACTAAACTAATATTTTAGCATTAAAAAATGCTTAAGTAGAACCTGTTGATTCTTCAAACTCATCTGTTCTTTCCTTCTTAAATAGTTACACCCGGGCCACCAAGCATCCCAGAGGTGACAAAGATTACCAAGAATTCAATGACTGTTGTCTGGAACAGGCCAACTGTAGATGGTGGCAGTGAAATAAATGGCTATTTCCTTGAAAAACGAGACAAGAAGAGTCTAGCATGGCTTAAAGTATTAAAGGAGACTATTCGTGACACCAGGCAAAAAGTGACAGGACTCACGGAAAATAGTGACTATCAATATCGAGTCTGTGCTGTAAATGCTGCTGGAATGGGTCCGTTCTCAGAACCGTCTGACTTCTATAAGGCTGCTGATCCAATAGGTAAGCACTCGTATCATGGCATCTTCACTTGTCCCTTTGTGTGACTGAATCACTGATTATTACGTAATGGCTGGATTGTAAATTGCTGTTCCAGATCCTCCAGGACCACCTGCCAAGATAAGGATTGCAGACTCCACTAAATCATCCATCACTCTTGGCTGGAGTAAACCTGTCTATGATGGCGGCAGTGATGTTACCGGATATGTTGTTGAGATGAGACAAGGAGAGGAAGAAGAATGGACTATCGTCTCTACCAAGGGAGAGGCCAGAACTACGGAATATGTGGTATCTAACCTGAAACCTGGAGTCAATTACTATTTCCAAGTGTCAGCTGTAAACTGTGCCGGTCAAGGAGAACCTATAACAATGACTGAACCTGTACAAGCTAAAGACATCCTTGGTATGTACAACCAGTGTGACGATGCTTGATGCCTTCCTAAGAGTTCCAGGCAGGCACTCGCTTTCTTTTAAAACTCACTGTAAATGTCCATTTTGTGTCTACAGAGGAACCAGAAATTGACCTGGATGTGGCTCTCAGAACATCTGTGATAGCTAAAGCCGGTGAGGACGTTCAACTACTGATCCCCTTCAAAGGCAGACCTCCCCCTACAGTCACCTGGAGGAAAGATGAGAAGAATCTCGGCAGTGATGCCAGATACAGCATCCAAAACACTGATTCATCCTCTCTGCTGGTTATCCCTCAAGTTACCCGCAATGACACAGGAAAATACATTCTGACAATAGAAAATGGAGTCGGCCAACCAAAGTCTTCCACCGTGAGTGTTAAAGTGCTCGACACACCGGCGGCTTGCCAGAAGTTACAGGTGAAGCACGTTTCCCTAGGCACAGTCACGTTGCTATGGGATCCTCCTCTCATTGACGGGGGGTCTCCCATCATTAACTATGTCATCGAAAAGAGAGATGCCACAAAGAGAACCTGGTCTATTGTGTCACACAAGTGTTCTGGCACATCCTTTAAAGTAATGGATTTGTCAGAGAAGACACCCTTCTTCTTCAGGGTTCTGGCAGAAAATGAAATTGGAATTGGCGAGCCTTGTGAGACTACAGAGCCTGTGAAGGCTGCTGAGGTGCCAGCACCTATCCGTGATCTCTCAATGAAGGATTCCACAAAGACATCTGTTGTCCTGAGCTGGACCAAACCTGACTTTGATGGTGGGAGCATCATCACAGACTACCTCGTGGAACGGAAAGGGAAAGGTGAACAAGCGTGGTCCCACGCCGGCATCAGTAAGACCTGTGAAATTGAGATTGGACAACTTAAAGAGCAATCGGTCTTAGAATTCCGAGTGTCTGCTAGAAATGAGAAAGGACAGAGCGACCCTGTCACCATTGGGCCACTTACAGTGAAAGAGCTTGTAATCACACCTGAAGTGGACTTGTCAGAAATCCCCGGGGCACAAATATCCGTGAGAATTGGGCATAACGTACACCTTGAATTACCTTATAAAGGAAAACCCAAGCCGTCCATCAGTTGGCTGAAAGATGGCTTGCCACTGAAAGAAAGTGAGTATGTTCGCTTCAGTAAAACAGAAAACAAAATCACCTTGAGTATTAAGAATGTGAAGAAGGAGAATGGAGGGAAATATACCGTTATCCTCGATAATGCGGTATGTAGAAACTCATTCCCCATTACAATCATCACCCTTGGCCCGCCATCAAAGCCCAAAGGACCCATTCGATTCGATGAGATCAAGGCTGACAGTGCCATCATGTCGTGGGACATACCTGAAGATGACGGAGGAGGAGAAATTACCTGTTACAGCATCGAGAAGCGGGAAGCCTCACAAACAAATTGGAAAATGGTGTGTTCAAGTGTTGCCAGAACAACTTTCAAAGTTTCCAATCTGGTCAAAGATTCCGAATACCAGTTTAGAGTTAGAGCAGAAAATAGATATGGCGTCAGTGAGCCACTTGTCTCAAACGTTATCGTGGCAAAACACCAATTCAGGATTCCCGGTCCTCCAGGAAAGCCGGTCATATACAATGTGACTTCAGATGGCATGTCACTAACTTGGGATGCACCAGTTTATGATGGGGGTTCAGAAGTTACTGGATTCCATGTTGAAAAGAAAGAAAGAAACAGCATTCTCTGGCAAAGGGTTAACACATCACCAATATCTGGGAGAGAATACAGAGCTACCGGCTTAATAGAGGGGCTGGACTACCAATTCCGAGTATATGCTGAGAATTCTGCTGGCCTAAGCTCACCTAGTGACCCAAGCAAGTTCACATTAGCTGTTTCCCCAGTAGGTAAGTGACTGTTACCCAAATATGTTTAATTAAGCAACCAGATATACTAGCAATAAATACACCAAACACTGCTTCTCTTTTAGAAGTTACCCTCTTGGCTCTATCTTCCTGGCATTATGGAACCAGTCATGTAAAGCCAGAGGAATTGGTTTTGGAGGGGTTGGGGGTGATTTTGATTTGGGTTTTGGAATTGTCTGGGTATCCTTGGCTGTCCTGGAACTTACTCTGTAGAATGGGCTGGCCTTGAACTCAGAGATCTTCCTGCCTCTGCCTCCCAAGTGCTGGGATTAAAGGTGTGTGACACCCACACCCAGCCAGAGGAATGATTTTAACTCAATCCAATAAAGTAATTTAGAATTCTTCAATTCTCCAAAAGACTTTGAAGCAGAAAGTTGAAATTAGTAATGCAAATGAGCCTGGTTTGTCCATGTTGCTTTACTTTACTGATAATCAAAAGATGGTTACAAATATAGCACTGGTTTTAACTTTCCTATAATTTTTCAGACCCACCGGGCACTCCTGACTACATTGATGTCACCCGTGAAACCATCACACTTAAATGGAACCCACCATTACGTGATGGGGGCAGTAAGATCGTGGCCTACAGCATTGAGAAACGGCAAGGAAGTGACCGCTGGGTGAGATGCAACTTCACTGACGTTAGTGAATGTCAGTACACAGTTTCAGGACTCAGTCCTGGGGATCGATATGAGTTCAGAATAATTGCAAGAAATGCTGTTGGCACTATAAGCCCTCCCTCACAGTCTTCTGGCCTCATTATGACAAGAGATGAAAACGGTAAGCATTTCCAACCACTTTCCATTGTGGTAAAGAGTGTTCAGAGTTTTAAAAATGCTTTTTAAATGACTCTGGTCTATAAAGGAGTACAGGGGTCTTTTTCTGTAGATGAGCTATGGCCGCCATGTGGATGATGAATTAGGTCCTTTTGTATGTCGATTCTTTTTGTCCTGTCTATTATTTTACCCCATCCCATGTAAAGATCAAGTATGGGAATGGCGTTTAGGTTTCTAGCCATTTCTACTAATATACTAGGAATAGCTGTCTATCTATATTAAATATACAACTAATATATATATATATATATATATATATATAATATATATGAAGCGATGTAATCATTTTCTGCCTGTATGAAGCTAATGGTTTCTCCTGGGAACTTGTTTGGATATGCAACACTATTTAGACTTGCAAATGTTGCAGTTCTCTTTCTGCAAAGGATGATGCAAAGACATCACAAGTCAGGAGTAACAAGGGGAATAATTCAGTCATGGGTAAATGTTTAATCCCATTACCTACACACTCAGACACCAGCCCGACTTTCAAATGGCCTTTGGTAGACTGGAAATGGTCGCCTCCACAGACTTCATAATATGGTCCTGATGAAAACTATTTTTGCATCTATCTTCATTAAGCCAAATTAATGAATGTTTCTGTTCTTTTACAGTTCCACCAACAGTAGAGTTTGGCCCTGAGTACTTCGATGGTCTTGTTATTAAGTCTGGAGACAGTCTTAGGATCAAAGCTTTGGTCCAAGGACGACCAGTCCCACGAGTAACTTGGTTCAAAGATGGAGTTGAAATTGAGAGGAGAATGAACATGGAGATAACTGATGTTCTCGGCTCTACCAGCCTCTTTGTCAGAGATGCAACTCGAGATCACCGTGGTGTTTATACTGTGGAAGCCAAAAATGTATCTGGTTCCACAAAAGCAGAAATTACAGTGAAAGTACAAGGTATTTTAAAATAAATTCAGTTTGATTTATTAGACTTAGATTAGGGATGTGGCTAATAATACTTTAATGGACAAGAAAAAAAAGTAACTCTTCAAACTTTTTCTTACAGATACACCAGGAAAAGTAGTCGGGCCAATAAGATTTACTAATATTACTGGTGAAAAGATGACCCTGTGGTGGGAGGCACCACTCAATGATGGCTGCGCTCCTGTCACCCACTACATCATTGAAAAGCGAGAAACCAGCAGACTTGCTTGGGCATTAATTGAGGATCATTGTGAAGCCCAGAGTTACACTGCCATTAAACTCATAACTGGCAATGAGTATCAGTTCCGGGTTTCTGCAGTTAACAAGTTTGGTGTTGGGAGGCCACTTGAGTCCGACCCTGTGGTTGCTCAAATACAATACAGTAAGTTTCCTGTTCTACTAAGGGGTATTGTGTCATAAGCCTAACTTTCTAAGCAAATTAATCTAACTGATTCCCCTCCTCCCACTCCACTCCATTCCAGCCATTCCAGATGCGCCTGGAATTCCAGAGCCTAGCAATGTAACAGGCAACAGCATTACCCTGACTTGGACGAGGCCAGAATCAGATGGTGGCAATGAGATTCAACACTACATCCTCGAGAGGAGAGAAAAGAAAAGCACAAGATGGGTAAAAGTGATCAGCAAGCGACCCATCTCCGAGACAAGATTCAAAGTCACTGGTCTAGTAGAAGGCAACGAGTATGAGTTCCATGTCATGGCAGAGAACGCCGCGGGCGTGGGACCAGCAAGTGGCATCTCAAGACTCATTAAATGTAGAGAGCCCGTTAACCCGCCAAGTGCTCCCGCGGTAGTCAAAGTGACAGACACATCCAAGACAACTGTGAGCTTAGAATGGGCCCGGCCAGTCTTCGATGGCGGGATGGAAATAATTGGGTACATAATAGAAATGTGCAAAGCTGACTTAGGGGACTGGCACAAAGTAAACACGGAGCCGTGTGTGAAAACAAGATACACAGTCACTGATCTCCAGGCAGGCGAGGAATACAAATTCCGGGTCAGTGCCATCAACGGTGCTGGGAAAGGAGACAGCTGTGAGGTGACTGGAACGATAAAAGCAGTTGACCGATTATCAGCTCCTGAGTTAGACATTGATGCAAACTTCAAGCAGACTCACATTGTTAGAGCGGGAGCTAGCATTCGTCTCTTCATCGCCTACCAGGGTAGACCCACTCCTACAGCGGTATGGAGCAAGCCTGACTCTAACCTTAGCATCCGTGCAGATATCCATACAACAGACTCCTTCAGCACCCTCACTGTGGAAAACTGCAACAGAAACGATGCAGGGAAATACACACTCACCGTGGAAAACAACAGCGGCAGGAAGTCAATAACATTCACTGTGAAGGTGCTAGATTCTCCAGGACCACCTGGTCCAATTACCTTCAAAGATGTGACCCGGGGATCTGCCACCCTGATGTGGGATGCCCCTCTCCTTGATGGCGGTGCCCGGATCCATCACTATGTGATAGAGAAACGGGAAGCAAGTCGCCGTAGCTGGCAGGTTGTCAGTGAAAAATGTACTCGCCAGATCCTCAAGGTGAGCGATCTGACAGAAGGAGTCCCATACTATTTCCGTGTTTCTGCTGAAAATGAGTATGGTGTTGGTGAACCCTATGAAATGCCAGAACCGATTGTAGCCACGGAACAGCCTGCTCCCCCTAGGAGACTCGATGTCGTTGACACTAGCAAATCCTCTGCAGTCCTGGCCTGGCTTAAACCCGAACATGATGGAGGCAGTCGGATCACTAGCTACCTGCTGGAAATGAGACAAAAGGGATCTGACTTCTGGGTTGAAGCTGGTCACACCAAACAGCTGACTTTCACAGTGGAGCGCCTCGTCGAGAACACGGAATACGAATTCCGGGTGAAAGCCAAGAACGATGCCGGCTACAGTGAACCCAGAGAAGCTTTCTCATCTGTTATCATCAAGGAGCCTCAAATTGAGCCCACTGCTGATCTCACCGGAATCACCAATCAGCTCATAACTTGCAAGGCTGGAAGCACTTTTACCATTGATGTGCCCATCAGTGGTCGTCCTGCCCCCAAAGTAACATGGAAACTAGAGGAAATGAGACTCAAGGAGACAGATCGAATGAGCATCACAACAACAAAAGACAGGACCACCCTGACTGTAAAGGACAGCATGAGAGGTGACTCTGGCAGATACTTCCTGACCCTGGAAAATACAGCCGGTGTTAAAACTTTCACCATCACAGTTGTAGTCATTGGAAGGCCAGGGCCAGTAACTGGTCCCATTGAGGTCTCATCTGTCTCGGCTGAATCCTGCGTCCTATCGTGGTCTGAACCGAAGGATGACGGAGGCACCGAAATTACAAATTACATAGTTGAAAAGCGGGAGTCGGGTACAACAGCCTGGCAGCTTATCAATTCCAGTGTGAAGCGCACTCAGATTAAAGTCACGCACCTCACAAAATACAAAGAATACTGTTTCCGTGTCAGCTCAGAGAACAGATTCGGGGTCAGCAAGCCTCTGGAGTCAGTGCCAATAGTTGCCGAGCATCCATTCGGTAAGGAAAATCAATACCAAACTTCAAAGTCTACTTTTAAAATTTTTAAATTTCTACTGAGTTTTATTTTAAAAAAACCCATAATCTTATATATCTCCCTGTCTATATTTAGTTCCACCAAGCGCTCCTACCAGACCCGAAGTCTACTATGTGTCTGCCAATGCTATGTCGATTCGCTGGGAAGAACCCTACCATGACGGCGGTAGTAAAATCGTTGGCTACTGGGTTGAGAAGAAAGAACGTAACACCATCCTTTGGGTCAAAGAAAACAAAGTGCCGTGCCTAGAGTGTAACTACAAAGTGACAGGCTTGGTAGAAGGACTAGAGTATCAGTTCCGGACATATGCACTCAATGCCGCAGGCGTCAGCAAGGCCAGTGAAGCTTCGAGACCTATCATGGCTCAGAACCCAGTTGGTATGTAAGAAACTGCTAAAACTACAGTCATTACTACTTCTGGTATTAGAACCCACTTGTCTTTTTAACCTTATTTCATATCCCTTCTAGATCCACCCGGTAGACCGGAAGTGACAGACGTCACAAGATCAACAGTGTCACTAGTTTGGTCTGCCCCCATGTATGACGGAGGCAGCAAAGTTGTGGGCTACATCATAGAACGGAAGCCAGTCAGTGAAGTCGGAGACGGTCGCTGGCTCAAGTGCAACTACACCATCGTCTCTGATAATTTCTTCACTGTGACCGCTCTCAGTGAAGGCGACACTTACGAATTCCGTGTGTTGGCCAAGAACGCGGCAGGCATAATTAGCAAAGGTTCTGAATCGACAGGCCCTGTAACTTGCCGAGACGAATACGGTAAGAAATAGCCAACACGTGCTCCCTTCAGCTAACTCCAGTGTTCTCCTTTTAACTTAAGTGGACGTCCGAACTGTCGGGCATTCATTCATATCTATTTTGCCTATTAACAGCTCCACCGAAAGCTGAATTGGATGCCAGGTTACAAGGCGATCTGGTGACCATCAGAGCAGGTTCAGATCTTGTTCTCGATGCTGCCGTTGGTGGCAAACCTGAACCCAAAATCATCTGGACCAAAGGAGACAAGGAACTGGATCTCTGTGAAAAAGTTTCCCTACAGTACACCGGCAAGCGAGCAACCGCTGTGATCAAATACTGCGACCGGAGCGACAGTGGGAAATACACACTGACCGTGAAGAACGCTAGTGGGACCAAGTCCGTATCTGTCATGGTCAAAGTTCTTGGTAAGCAGATCAAAGGCCCTCTTTCCGATAACTGTAGCACTCGCCAAGTATGCCGTTCATCATGACTTGTCATCCTGCCTGTTTCAGATTCTCCTGGCCCATGTGGAAAACTCACCGTCAGCAGAGTGACCGAGGAGAAGTGCACCTTAGCCTGGAGCCTTCCGCAGGAGGATGGGGGAGCAGAGATAACTCACTATATTGTAGAGAGACGGGAGACTAGCCGGCTCAATTGGGTGATCGTGGAAGCGGAATGCCTCACTTTGTCCTATGTGGTTACCAGGCTCATCAAGAACAATGAGTACACATTCCGAGTGAGGGCCGTGAACAAATATGGCCTTGGCGTGCCCATTGAATCAGAGCCGATTGTGGCCAGAAACTCTTTCAGTGAGTATTAACTCTTTAAGACACGTTAGCCATTAAAACGCTGATGCTGGTCAAGAAGGGTAGTCATGTTCAGAGTGGTTTTCTGCAATCCTGATCATTCTGATTTGCATTCCGTACAAACAGCGATTCCATCACAACCTGGCATACCAGAAGGAGTTGGCGCTGGCAAAGAGCACATCATCATTCAGTGGACGAAACCTGAGTCGGACGGTGGCAATGAAATCAGCAACTACCTGGTGGACAAACGGGAGAAGAAGAGCTTGCGCTGGACCCGTGTCAACAAAGACTACGTGGTTTATGACACCAGGCTGAAGGTGACCAGCCTCATGGAAGGATGCGATTATCAGTTCCGGGTGACCGCCGTGAACTCTGCTGGCAACAGCGAACCCAGCGAAGCCTCAAACTTCATCTCGTGCAGAGAGCCATCATGTGAGTCCTAAGACAGTAACCCTGGGCTCAACCAAAACCACATGACAAGTATTTTCCAACATGGTAACTCTGGGAACTTCAGAATTTATGAAACACATATACCCAGTATAGCGTATACTTACTGTGATCGTAAATATAGGATTTTAACCACATTACTGGTAGCAGCTAGCATTGCTGAAAACTGTTGCAATATTTGTCTAGTCTATGGAAAGCAATAGATTGTTCTAATTCCAACGTGAGAGATATATTTTTGTAAGTCTTCTAGAAGAGTCAAAAAATAAGTTCTACTGATTAGTATTGACAAGGAAAAAAGAGCGAAAATTCCTTTTGAGCAGAGGCTTAGGGGAGCATAAGGCATCCAATTTTATAACCAGAAGGTACTAACAACATGATTATTACATGACCTTCAAAAGTAACATAGAGGGGTTGGGGATTGAGCTCAGTGGTAAGAGTGCTTGCCTAGCAAGCACAAGGCCCTGGGTTCGGCCCTCTGAAAGAAGAAAGAAAGAGAAAGAGAGAGAGAGAGAGAGAGAGAGAGAGAGGAGAGAAAGAAAAGAAAAGAAAAGAAAAGAAAAGAAAAGAAAAGAAAAGAAAAGAAAAAAGTAACAGAAGCATTTATAGAGTTTCAGCCCAAGAGCTAAAAGGAGTAAGTCACAGAGGAAAAAGGCAGGACCAGATTCCTACAATAGAGATGTGTCATATTAACCCAGTGAAAGAGGGACAACTATAGAAAAGTCCCTAAGAACAAGCTAAGAAAGTTAAGAGAGACTATGCTATTGCCAGCCAAAGTGAGAGACAGAAATAGCTGCATCTCCGGAGAATCTAAATCTTGAAATAATTATAGGAATAATACAGCATGAATGTTGCCATAGGGTATCAAAATTTAAAACGCTGTTTACCAAAAGGGCCTTCCTAAGTCCTGAATGCCTCTGGAAACAAAACTGTCTTGAAAACAAAACTGTCATTCCCAAAGTCTCCTCCTTTGTGCAGTGCCTTTATCTCTTTTAAATTTCAGACACCCCTGGACCACCTTCTGCCCCGAGAGTTGTGGATACCACCAAGAGCAGTATTAGTTTGGCATGGACCAAACCCATGTATGACGGTGGTACTGACATCATAGGGTACGTCCTTGAAATGCAAGAGAAGGACACAGATCAATGGTGCCGAGTGCATACGAACACCACGATAAGAAACAACGAATTCACTGTGCCAGACCTTAAGATGGGCCAGAAGTACTCCTTCAGGGTTGCTGCTGTGAATGCGAAGGGTATGAGTGACTACAGCGAGACGACTGCTGAAATTGAGCCGGTGGAAAGACTAGGTATTTAACGCAGGAGCGCTTACAGGTGTTGTTTTCTTGCCCCATCTGTTCGTGAATTGACTGCGTTTTCGTATTTACAGAAATACCAGACCTTGAGCTTGCGGATGATCTGAAGAAGACTGTGATCATCAGGGCCGGAGCCTCACTGCGCCTGATGGTGTCCGTATCCGGAAGACCTTCTCCTGTCATCACGTGGAGCAAGAAAGGCATTGACCTTGCAAATCGGGCAATTATTGACAACACGGAGAGCTACTCTTTGCTCATTGTGGACAAAGTTAATCGGTATGATGCTGGAAAATACACAATTGAAGCCGAAAACCAGTCTGGCAAGAAATCAGCAACGGTCCTAGTTAAAGTCTATGGTAAGCACTTTCTTAGGTTGAGCTAATTTGCAAGTAGAGCCCACAAAAAGTCACACCTTGGCCTATTATTGATTACCTCAGTAGAAGAGGCCAACATTGATTATATTTTCCTGTAACATAGACAAAAAGTATCAATCGAGCAATAAAGAGTAAGTATGAATCATTCCTTCTGATCTTTTTTTTTTTTTTTTAGATACTCCTGGTCCCTGTCCTTCAGTGAATGTTAAAGAAGTTTCCAGAGATTCTGTGACCATCACTTGGGAAATCCCCACAATTGATGGTGGTGCTCCGGTCAACAATTACATTATTGAAAAGCGAGAGGCTGCCATGAGAGCTTTCAAGACAGTGACCACCAAATGCAGCAAGACTCTTTACCGAATATCTGGACTCGTTGAGGGAACCATGTACTACTTTAGAGTGCTCCCAGAAAACATCTATGGTATTGGGGAGCCTTGTGAGACATCAGATGCAGTTCTCGTCTCAGAAGTACCTCTGGTGCCCACAAAACTAGAAGTGGTTGATGTCACCAAATCCACCGTGACTCTTGCTTGGGAGAAACCACTCTATGATGGCGGCAGCCGACTCACTGGATATGTCCTTGAGGCCTGCAAAGCTGGCACAGAGAGATGGATGAAAGTTGTCACTTTGAAGCCCACGGTCTTAGATCACACCGTGATTTCCCTGAATGAAGGTGAACAGTACCTGTTTAGAGTGAGGGCCCAAAATGAGAAAGGTGTGTCGGAACCAAGGGAGATCGTCACACCAGTGACTGTGCAAGACCTCAGAGGTAGGTACTGAATGCCTGCATAAATGCAAAATAAATGAAAACATTGAGGTTGCAGGACACTCCCTCTTCAGATCATATGTGAGAATAAATGCCTGATTTCTTTCTTACAGTATTGCCAACAATTGACCTTTCTACAATGCCTCAGAAGACCATCCATGTCCCAGCTGGCAGACCAATCGAGCTGGTGATACCTATCACTGGCCGTCCACCACCTACTGCTTCCTGGTTCTTTGCTGGTTCTAAACTGAGAGAATCGGAGCGTGTCACCGTGGAAACCCACACTAAAGTCGCCAAGCTAACCATCCGTGAAACCACTATAAGAGATACTGGAGAATATATGCTCGAATTGAAGAATGTTACGGGAACCACCTCAGAGACAATAAAAGTTGTTATTCTCGGTAAGTATGTCTGGCAGGGTTACCATTTAGTCGTCCAATGGTTAAATCCCCAGTTTTGGTTTGAAGTAAAAATTCACCTCCCGATTTCTACACCTTTCAGACAAGCCTGGTCCACCAATTGGGCCCATCAAGATTGATGAAGTTGATGCCACCTCAGTGACTATATCCTGGGAACCTCCTGAATTGGATGGCGGTGCTCCACTGAGTGGCTACGTGGTAGAACAGCGCGACGCCCATCGTCCAGGATGGCTGCCAGTTTCCGAGTCTGTAACAAGACCGACATTTAAGTTTACCAGACTCACCGAAGGAAATGAATATGTGTTCCGCGTGGCTGCAACAAACCGCTTCGGGATTGGCTCGTACTTGCAGTCTGAGGTCATTGAATGCCGAAGCAGCATCAGTAAGTTCTGGAACTCCTCCACCATTTTCCCTATAGCTGACTCTGAATTTAGAGCCTATCTCCCCTGATGAGCAGAAATACAGCTTGTAAAATTAACTCCTGGGTTCTCCTAAGGTTTCTAAACAGCCGTGCTCGGCAGCTTTCGACAGTGTTAGATTTATTCATTTTTTTTAACCTTCTTACTTGGTTAAAAGAAAAGGAGTTGGAGGAAAAAAGAATGGAAAAATGGAAGAAGAAATAAAGGGAGGAAGAGAAAAAGCATGCAAGGGAGGAACTATAGACAGCCCAATAGAGGAAAGTATAAAATGTGTGCTGAATCAATATTTATAAATACAGCAAAAATGGAAAAGGCACAAGTGAAAGTGCTAGGGAAATGGTCATTTGTCTTTCATAGCAACTGAAACCACAGTACACACAAACTGGATTCCTTTGCTCATGTTGGCATATTGGGTTTTTTTTTTTCTGCCTTCCTACAGGTATTCCTGGACCTCCAGAAACATTACAGATATTTGACATCTCCCGTGATGGCATGACACTTACTTGGTATCCACCTGAAGATGACGGTGGCTCCCAAGTGACCGGATATATCATTGAGCGTAAAGAAGTAAGAGCTGATCGGTGGGTCCGTGTAAATAAAGTACCAGTGACTATGACACGGTACCGATCCACTGGCCTTATTGAAGGCTTAGAATATGAACATCGGGTCACAGCCATTAATGCAAGAGGGACTGGAAAACCAAGTCGTCCTTCCAAACCCACCGTTGCCATGGATCCAATTGGTAAATATTTTTAGTATACACCAAGTTTGTTGAGATACAATTGTTATGTGGTGAAACTCATCCTTCTAAAGTATGCAGCTGTATGAGTTCTGAGAAATTCAGCTATGGAATCACCACCACAACAAAATTACAGAATACAAAAATGTAAAAACCAAAAGTGCTAACAGTCTACGTATTCAACAACACATTGAATTTGTTATACCGCATGGTCAATATATGACTTTGCAGCAACTGTAACAAGGATTTTTTTTTTTTGTCTGTTCTTTTTTTCCTAGCTCCACCGGGAAAACCACAAAATCCAAGAGTTACAGATACAACCAGAACATCAGTCTCCCTGGCCTGGAGTGTTCCAGAGGACGAAGGTGGATCTAAAGTCACAGGGTACTTGATAGAAATGCAAAAGGTAGATCAACGTGAATGGACCAAATGTAACACCACCCCAACCAAGATTCGGGAGTACACCCTAACACACCTACCTCAGGGCGCTGAATACAGGTTCCGTGTCCTAGCCTGTAATGCTGGTGGACCTGGAGAGCCTGCTGAGGTACCAGGAACAGTCAAAGTCACGGAGATGCTAGGTAAAATACATGGCTGCTTACTTGTTGCCAGAATTGCCTTATGACTTTTTCCTACCTGCCATTCAATATATATATATATATATATATATATATATATATATATATATATGAATTGTAATTCTTCCTTTTTCCTCAGAATACCCTGACTATGAACTTGACGAAAGATACCAGGAAGGGGTCTTTGTGCGACAAGGTGGAGTCATCAGGCTTACCATACCAATCAAAGGAAAACCATTCCCAATATGTAAATGGACCAAGGAAGGCCAAGACGTTAGTAAGCGTGCCATGATTGCAACGTCTGAAACACACACTGAGCTTGTGATCAAAGAAGCAGACAGAAATGATTCTGGAACTTATGACTTGGTCCTGGAAAACAAATGTGGCAAGAAGACAGTTTACATCAAGGTCAAGGTAATAGGAAGTCCCAACACTCCAGAAGGGCCACTCGAATATGATGACATACAAGCCCGCTCTGTAAGGGTCAGCTGGAGACCTCCTGCTGATGATGGTGGTGCTGACATCCTGGGCTACATCCTTGAGAGAAGAGAGGTACCTAAGGCTGCCTGGTATACCATCGACTCCAGAGTCCGAGGCACATCTCTGGTAGTAAAAGGCCTCAAAGAAAATGTGGAATACCATTTCCGTGTCTCAGCAGAAAACCAGTTTGGCATAAGCAAACCCTTGAAATCTGAGGAGCCAGTCATACCAAAGACGCCACTGAGTAAGTGTTCTTTCAGCCACAGAGGTAGAAAAGTTGGTTTGAATGCTTACACTGCTTAAGTTACAACCGCCGGCTCACCAGATCTGATCCCCATGTGTGATTTCTCACCTGTGTTTATAGATCCACCAGAACCTCCAAGCAATCCTCCTGAAGTACTTGACGTGACCAAAAGTTCCGTCAGCTTGTCATGGTCTCGACCTAAAGATGATGGTGGCTCTCGAGTTACAGGCTACTACATTGAACGCAAGGAGACGTCCACTGACAAGTGGGTCAGACACAACAAAACCCAGATCACCACCACCATGTACACGGTCACTGGCCTTGTTCCTGACGCAGAATATCAATTCCGTATCATCGCACAGAATGACGTGGGCCTTAGCGAGACCAGCCCTGCTTCTGAACCCGTCGTTTGCAAAGATCCCTTCGGTAAGCAGAGTTTCCAAACGGGACCAAAAAAATAAATAAATAAAAACCATGGAGCAAGCCAGTTTTCACCTTTGCCTGTTTCCCACCAGTAAACCTAATTCTCTTCTTAATCATCTCGAATATTTCAGATAAGCCAAGCCAACCAGGAGAACTCGAGATTCTTTCGATATCCAAAGACAGTGTCATCCTCCAGTGGGAGAAGCCCGAATGCGATGGTGGCAAAGAAATCCTTGGCTACTGGGTTGAGTACAGACAGTCTGGGGACAGTGCTTGGAAGAAGAGCAATAAGGAACGGATCAAGGACAGGCAGTTCACCATCGGAGGTTTGCTAGAAGCAACTGAATATGAGTTCCGAGTATTTGCTGAGAACGAGACTGGGCTCAGCCGACCACGGAGAACAGCTATGTCTGTCAAGACAAAACTAACATGTAAGTAGATCAAGGTTCTCTCTCTGTGGGTGACAAACGAAACCCGTGGAAACTAACCCTTTCCTGCAGTCTAAGTTAAACTCTCCTGCTGGCATTTTGTATTTAGGGTGGCTTCTGACCAAATGTATTTACATGCGTACGCTTGTCAAAGCCCTCAATTTTAACTCCGGTCTCCAATCAAGCCTGCTGGAGTTTAACTTAGACTACAGGGCCTAAGCATTTCTCCTGAGCAGTTTCCCCTTCTGATGCAATAAGGCTTTTTGGGTTTTATGACCTCTTAGCAAGATTTGGAAGGTTAACAAACATACTTCACTTCAGTGAACCAAAGTAAGGACAAGAATCCTTTAAACTGGCCAAGAGACTCATTCCCTCAAAATCTCACACTACATCCTAATGCCCTCTCAATCATAGAGTTGCAATGTGATAGAGTAGGGTGATGCGCTCACTTAATCACCATTTCCCATCTGGCCCTAGAAACATAGAGGACTCTTAGATGCACATCATAGCACCTATTAAAGCTTAGTCAATAGGATAATCCATTACCACCATGCCCAAACAGATTACAGATTCAGTAGTGACGACGCGTCTAACATACTCTTTCATCATGTGCAGCCGGAGAAGCCCCAGGAGTGCGCAAGGAAATGGCCGATGTGACCACCAAGTTAGGCGAAGCCGCTCAACTCTCGTGCCAGATAGTTGGAAGGCCCCTTCCCGACATTAAATGGTACCGATTTGGTAAAGAGCTCGTACAAAGCCGGAAGTACAAAATGTCTTCAGATGGGCGCACACACACTCTGACAGTAATGACAGAGGAACAAGAAGATGAAGGCGTCTACACATGTGTAGCCACTAATGAAGTCGGAGAAGTAGAAACCAGCAGTAAGCTGCTTCTTCAGGCGGCACCACAGTTCCATCCCGGTTACCCACTCAAAGAGAAATATTATGGTGCTGTGGGATCTACACTTCGGCTCCATGTTATGTACATTGGTCGCCCGGTACCTGCCATGACTTGGTACCATGGCCAGAAACTTTTGCAAAACTCAGAAAGCATTACCATTGAAAACACTGAGCACTATACCCATCTCGTCATGAAGAATGTCCAGCGTAAGACCCATGCCGGGAAATACAAGGTGCAACTCAGCAATGTCTTTGGGACGGTTGATGCCATCCTAGACGTGGAAATACAAGGTATTTGGCTTTTGCTTTCGAAAAGTGAGTTTCCTTTTAGAGGTCTCAGGGGGACACACTGTGAAACCCACCGCAACTGTGCTTTCTCTCAACAGATAAACCAGACAAGCCTACGGGACCCATTGTGATTGAAGCACTACTCAAGAACTCGGTGGTGATCAGCTGGAAAGCGCCCGCTGATGATGGCGGCTCCTGGATCACCAATTACGTGGTGGAGAAATGTGAGGCCAAGGAGGGTGCTGAATGGCAATTGGTGTCTTCAGCCATCTCAGTGACAACTTGTAGAATTGTGAACCTCACAGAAAATGCCGGGTATTATTTCCGAGTCTCGGCTCAGAACACCTTTGGCATCAGTGAGCCACTAGAGGTCGCCTCCGTGGTGATCATCAAGAGTCCATTCGGTGAGCAGAAGTGAAGTCTGAGGGGGAAATGGAAGATTCAGATAACACATAATCTTTCTCACTTGAAAATTGAATGTTTTTGTATTTTAAAGGGGAATGTGCATACCCTATCCCTTCTTTGTAGTCGCACAGAACTTTGGAGTAATTCTGTTTATTTAAAATGAGATTCCTTTTTCAAATAAAGCTATTTTAAACATGGCAAATCTTTTTATTTTCTAATAGAAAAGCCAAGCGTTCCTGGTAAACCAACCATCACGGCTGTCACAAAGGATTCTTGCGTTGTGGCTTGGAAGCCACCCGCGAGCGACGGAGGTGCAAAGATCAGAAATTACTACCTCGAGAAGCGCGAGAAGAAGCAAAACAAGTGGATTGCTGTGACAACGGAAGAAATTCGAGAAACCGTCTTCTCCGTGCAAAACCTTATTGAAGGTCTTGAATATGAATTCCGTGTAAAATGTGAAAACCTGGGTGGAGAGAGTGAATGGAGTGAAACATCAGAACCTGTCACTCCAAAATCTGACGTTCCGATTCAGGCTCCACACTTCAAGGAGGAGCTGAGGAACCTGAATGTAAGGTACCAGAGCAACGCCACTTTGGTCTGCAAGGTGACCGGTCACCCGAAGCCTATTGTGAAATGGTACAGACAAGGCAAAGAAATTATCGCAGATGGACTCAAGTACAGAGTTCAAGAATTTAAAGGTGGCTACCACCAGCTCATTATTGCAAGCGTCACAGATGATGATGCCACGGTGTACCAAGTCAGAGCTACCAACCAAGGGGGATCCGTGTCTGGCACTGCTTCCTTGGAAGTGGAAGGTAAAAGACAAATCTCTGACCATTGGTTTGGTGTTAGACAACCTATTGTTAATTTGTGGGGCCAAGTATTATGAAGTCTTGCTAAATCGTGTTCTTTGTTCTCTTACCTTGATATAGTTCCAGCTAAGATACACTTGCCCAAGACTCTCGAAGGCATGGGAGCGGTTCATGCTCTCCGAGGGGAAGTGGTCAGCATCAAGATCCCCTTCAGTGGTAAACCAGACCCTGTGATCACCTGGCAGAAAGGACAAGATCTCATTGATAATAATGGCCACTACCAAGTGATTGTCACAAGATCCTTCACGTCACTTGTCTTCCCCAATGGAGTGGAGAGAAAAGATGCTGGCTTCTATGTCGTCTGTGCTAAAAACAGATTTGGAATTGATCAAAAGACAGTTGAACTGGATGTTGCTGATGTCCCCGACCCACCCAGGGGTGTCAAAGTTAGCGATGTCTCACGAGATTCTGTCAACTTAACTTGGACAGAGCCAGCTTCTGATGGTGGCAGCAAAGTCACCAACTACATTGTTGAAAAGTGTGCAACTACTGCAGAAAGATGGCTCCGCGTGGGACAGGCCCGAGAAACACGTTATACCGTGGTCAACTTATTTGGAAAAACAAGCTACCAGTTCCGAGTAATAGCTGAAAATAAATTTGGCCTGAGCAAGCCATCGGAGCCCTCAGAACCAACCGTTACCAAAGAAGATAAGACCAGAGCTATGAATTATGATGAGGAGGTGGATGAAACCAGAGAAGTCACCATGACTAAAGCATCACACTCCAAAACTAAGGAACTCTACGAGAAATACATGATAGCTGAAGATCTGGGGCGTGGCGAGTTTGGAATCGTCCACCGTTGTGTGGAAACATCCTCGAAGAAGACATTCATGGCCAAATTTGTTAAAGTGAAAGGGACCGATCAGGTTTTAGTCAAGAAAGAGATTTCCATTCTAAACATCGCTAGGCACAGAAACATCTTATACCTCCATGAATCATTTGAAAGCATGGAAGAATTGGTTATGATCTTTGAATTTATATCAGGACTGGACATATTTGAACGCATCAATACGAGTGCCTTTGAACTTAATGAAAGGGAAGTTGTAAGCTATGTCCGCCAGGTCTGTGAAGCATTGGAGTTCTTACATAGTCAGAATATTGGCCACTTTGACATTCGGCCAGAAAATATCATTTACCAGACAAGAAAGAACTCCATTATTAAAATAATAGAGTTTGGTCAAGCACGTCAGCTGAAGCCAGGAGACAACTTCAGGCTTTTGTTCACTGCCCCTGAATACTACGCCCCTGAAGTCCACCAGCACGATGTTGTCAGCTCTGCCACAGACATGTGGTCACTTGGTACACTGGTGTATGTGCTGCTGAGTGGAATCAACCCATTTTTGGCTGAAACGAACCAACAGATGATTGAGAACATCATGAATGCTGAATATACTTTTGATGAAGAAGCATTCCAAGAAATTAGCCTTGAAGCAATGGATTTCATTGACCGGCTGTTGGTGAAAGAGAGGAAATCTCGCATGACAGCCTCAGAGGCCCTGAAGCACCCATGGCTAAAGCAGAGGATGGACAGAGTCAGTACTAAAGTCATCAGAACACTGAGACACCGGCGGTACTACCACACCCTGATCAAGAAAGACCTCAATATGGTTGTGTCAGCAGCCCGAATTTCCTGTGGGGGCGCGATACGATCTCAGAGGGGAGTGAGCGTGGCTAAAGTTAAAGTGGCCTCCATCGAAATTGGCCCGGTGTCTGGGCAAATAATGCACGCCATTGGCGAAGAGGGCGGCTATGTCAAATATGTATGCAAGATCGAAAACTATGATCAGTCTACCCAGGTGACCTGGTACTTCGGCGTGAGACAGCTGGAAAACAGTGAGAAATACGAAATCACCTATGAAGATGGAGTGGCCACCATGTATGTCAAAGACATCACCAAATTCGATGATGGGACCTACAGATGCAAAGTCGTCAATGACTACGGTGAAGACAGCTCTTACGCAGAGCTGTTCGTTAAAGGCGTGAGGGAAGTTTATGACTACTACTGCCGCAGAACCAAGAAAGTCAAGCGCAGAACAGATGCGATGCGGCTCCTTGAAAGGCCACCAGAATTTACCCTGCCTCTCTATAACAAGACGGCGTATGTGGGTGAAAATGTCCGTTTTGGGGTAACTATTACCGTCCACCCAGAACCTCGTGTGACATGGTATAAATCGGGTCAGAAAATCAAGCCAGGTGATGACGACAAGAAATACACGTTCGAGTCCGACAAGGGTCTTTATCAACTAACAATCAACAGTGTAACCACAGACGATGATGCCGAATACGCCGTTGTGGCAAGGAACAAACACGGTGAAGACAGCTGTAAGGCAAAGCTGACTGTGACTTTACATCCACCCCCGACAGAAACCACACTCAGACCCATGTTCAAGCGGCTGCTGGCGAATGCCGAGTGCCACGAAGGCCAGAGTGTCTGCTTCGAGATCAGAGTTTCTGGCATCCCTGCACCAACATTAAAATGGGAGAAAGATGGCCAGCCGCTGTCCCTGGGGCCCCACATTGAAATTGTCCATGAAGGCTTAGATTATTACGCACTGCATATCAGGGATACCTTGCCTGAAGACACAGGTTATTACAGAGTCACGGCCACAAACACAGCCGGATCCACCAGCTGCCAGGCTCACCTACAAGTAGACCGGCTGCGCTATGTCAAGCAGGAATTCCAGACCAAAGAAGAGCGTGAGCGCCACGTGCAAAAACAGATCGACAAGACACTGAGGATGGCTGAAATTCTCTCTGGAACCGAAACTGTGCCATTGACTCCGGTAGCCCAAGAGGCTCTGAGGGAAGCTGCCATTCTTTATAAACCAGCTGTGAGCACCAAGACTGTCAAGGGAGAATACCGACTTGAGACGGAGGAAAAGAAAGAGGAGAGAAAACTCCGCATGCCTTACGAAGTCCCTGAGCCCCGCAGGTTCAAACAAGCCACGGTGGAAGAAGACCAGCGCATTAAGCAGTTCGTGCCCATGTCTGACATGAAGTGGTACAAGAAGATCCGGGATCAATATGAAATGCCCGGGAAACTTGACAGAGTTGTCCAGAAAAGGCCCAAACGCATCCGCCTTTCGAGGTGGGAGCAGTTCTATGTGATGCCTCTTCCTCGCATTACCGACCAATACCGACCTAAATGGCGCATCCCCAAACTGACCCAAGATGATCTGGAAATGGTGAGGCCGGCCCGACGGCGTACCCCTTCCCCTGACTACGATCTTTACTACTATAGACGTAGGAGACGCTCTCTGGGTGACATCTCAGATGAGGAACTCCTCCTCCCCATCGATGACTACCTGGCAATGAAGAGAACGGAGGAAGAGAGGCTACGTCTGGAAGAAGAGCTTGAGCTGGGCTTCTCAGCTTCACCCCCCAGCCGAAGCCCTCCCCGCTTCGAGCTTTCTAGCCTGCGCTATTCTTCTCCGCCAGCCCACGTCAAGGTGGAGGACAGGAGGAGAGACTTCAGGTACTCGACCTATCACATCCCGACAAGGGAAGAAACCAGCACGAGTTATGCAGAGCTGCGGGAACGGCATGCCCAAGCCTCATACAGGCAGCCGAAGCTACGGCAGAGGATCATGGCTGAGAAGGAGGAAGAGGAGCTGCTGCGGCCAGTGACAACCACCCAGCGTCTCTCAGAATACAAAAGTGAGCTCGACTACATGTCGAAGGAAGAAAAGTCTAAAAAGAAATCAAAACGACAGAGGCAAGTGACCGAGATAACCGAAATCGAAGAGGAATATGAAATCTCAAGACGGGCTCAAAGGGAATCGTCCTCCTCTGTGTCCAGACTACTGAGACGCCGACGCTCCCTGTCTCCGACTTACATCGAGTTAATGAGACCCGTGTCTGAGCTGATCCGGTCCCGTCCACAACCTGCTGAGGAATATGAAGACGACACAGAAAGAAGATCTCCTACCCCAGAGAGAACTCGTCCACGTTCTCCCAGCCCTGTGTCTAGCGAGCGATCCCTCTCAAGATTCGAGAGGTCTGCAAGATTTGATATCTTTTCCAGGTACGAGTCCATGAAGGCTGCCTTAAAGACTCAGAAGACATCGGAGAGGAAGTATGAGGTTTTGAGTCAGCAGCCCTTCACCCTGGACCACGCCCCTCGAATCACACTGCGGATGCGGTCCCATAGGGTTCCGTGTGGCCAAAACACACGCTTCATCTTGAATGTCCAGTCTAAGCCAACTGCTGAGGTCAAATGGTACCACAATGGTGTAGAACTCCAAGAGAGCAGTAAGATTCATTACACCAACACAAGCGGGGTCCTGACGTTGGAGATTCTGGACTGTCAGACGGAGGACAGTGGAACCTACCGTGCCGTGTGCACCAACTACAAAGGCGAAGCCTCTGACTACGCAACCCTGGATGTAACTGGTGGACATTACACCACCTATGCCTCCCAGCGCAGAGATGAGGAGGTTCCCAAGTCAGTCTTCCCTGAACTGACGAAAACAGAGGCATATGCCATCTCATCATTCAAGAGGACATCTGAGATGGAAGCCGCTTCTTCGGTCAGGGAAGTGAAGTCACAAATGACAGAGACAAGGGAAAGTCTCTCATCCTATGAGCATCACGTCTCTGCAGAGATGAAGAGTGCCGCCTCTGAGGAAAAGTCACTGGAAGAAAAAGCCACAGTCAGAAAGATCAAGACCACACTGGCAGCAAGAATTTTAACAAAGCCTCGGTCCATTACTGTCCATGAAGGTGAGTCTGCAAGGTTTTCCTGCGACACCGATGGGGAGCCGGTACCTACCGTGACCTGGTTGCGTGGAGGACAAGTGGTGAGTACTTCTGCTCGCCACCAAGTGACCACCGCCAAGTACAAATCGACCTTCGAGATTTCTTCAGTGCAGGCTTCTGATGAGGGCAACTACAGCGTGGTAGTCGAAAACACTGACGGGAAGCAAGAAGCACAGTTCACGCTGACCGTGCAAAAGGCCAAGGCTGTTGAAAAGGCTGTGACGTCACCACCCAGAGTCAAGTCCCCAGAGCCTCGGGTAAAGTCCCCAGAAACAGTGAAGTCTCCCAAAAGAGTGAAATCTCCAGAACTCGTAGCTTCTCATCCAAAAGCCGTGTCACCCACAGAGACAAAGCCGACAGAGAAGGGTCAACAGCTTCCGGTCCCTGCCCCACCGAAGATAACTCAGTCCCTGAAAGCAGAAGCTTCCAGAGACATCGCAAAGTTGACCTGTGCAGTTGAAAGCAGTGCGCTGTGTGCAAAAGAGGTCGCCTGGTATAAAGATGGCAAGAAACTCAAGGAAAATGGGCATTTTCAGTTTCATTACTCAGCGGACGGTACCTACGAACTCAAAATTCACAACCTGAGTGAATCTGATTGCGGGGAGTATGTTTGTGAGGTCTCTGGTGAAGGAGGAACCTCCAAAACCAGCTTCCAGTTTACTGGACAGTCCTTCAAGAGTATCCATGAGCAGGTGTCCAGCACAACAGAAACCAAGAAATCCGTTCAGAAAACTGCTGAGTCAGCAGAAGCCAAGAAAGCCACTCAGAAAACTGCTGAGTCAGCAGAAGCAAAGAAAGCCACTCAGAAAACTGCTGAGTCAGCAGAAGCAAAGAAGCCAGCACAGAAAACTGCTGAGTCAGCAGAAGCAAAGAAGCCAGCACAGAAAACTGCTGAGCCGACAGAAGCCAAGAAGCAGGAACCAATAGCTCCTGAATCAGTGTCCTCAAAGCCAGTAATTGTTACTGGGCTGCGGGATACAACAGTTTCTTCAGACAGTGTTGCCAAATTTGTAATTAAAGTTACTGGAGAGCCCCAGCCAACTGTCACCTGGACGAAGGATGGAAAGGTAACCAATTTTAAAATGTCCTTTATTTTCTAGAAAAAAAAAATCTAATGCCTCCCCCACTCATCCACACCTCCTAAGGAAATTTCCATATTAAGCTATTGTTTAAAACTCCAATCACTTGCTTTCCACAGGCTATTGCACAAAGCAGTAAATACAAACTCTCTAACGACAAAGAGGAATTCATCTTGGAAATCCTCAAGACTGAGACTTCCGATGGCGGACTTTACTCCTGTACAGTAGCAAATTCTGCTGGATCTGTGTCCTCTAGCTGCAAGCTAACAATAAAAGGTGTGTAGTTTTGTTCTTAATAGATGTGTTCCAGAGAGCAGTATTAATAGTTTCTGAACACAAACATACACAATTCTAAACATTTTCTAATCTAGACACACAGATTTACAGTTACAATATTAGCATAAAAGGTGTACATGCTTCCATAAATGCCACATGTGATCTCACAGACCTTGCAATCTGTTCACAGAAATATTTAAGAATAAAGTCAGGCAGGTCTAGGGGCTCTAGCCTGGAACCATTACATGGGGTTATGGCAGGAGAGGAAGGAAGTTAGGCTCAGTTGTACAATGAATCTGAAGTCACCCTGGGCTACATGAGGCCCTGGTTCAAAAAATAAAATTATATAAATACAACTGAGTGAATACATAGCATGGTAGTTCCTCTCAGTCTTTTGTGCTTGCCATTTTCCAAGGAGCACACGCTTAGTAAATGAGCCACATTCATATCCCAGTTAAAATGAGTTCATCTCAGTCTTGCAAAAGGTAATTTTTCAGTTGCTTGAAATCTCCAAAACCCTAATCCAAATCTTTGCCTATCCTGCTCAAGATGTTTCCCCTCACATTGTAAAATTATCTTAATGTAATCTAGTTTAAGAAACTATTAGCCCCAATCTCAAAAGTCATGATTTTCTACAACTGGAAATGAGAATTGGTGTTACCTACAGATTATATAGAAGTTGACACTTTGACTACATCCCAGAGTAGAATCGACAAAAGTCACATTCCAATTAAGTCTACTTACAGAGGTTTCTCTTTTAGCTGTAAAAGACACAGAGGCACAGAAAGTATCAACCCAGAAGACCTCTGAAGTTACAGCCAAGAAGAAAGAAAGTGTCCAGCAGGAAATTTCTCAAAAAGTCCTAACTTCTGAAGAAATCAAAATGTCAGAAGTAAAATCTCATGAAACACTGGCCATCAAGGAAGAAGCATCCAAAGTGCTGATTGCTGAAGAGGTCAAGAAGTCAGCAGCAGCCTCCCTAGAGAAATCCATTGTCCACGAAGAAGTCACCAAAACCTCACAGGCATCAGAAGAAGTCAAAACTCACGCGGAGATCAAAGCACTGTCTACCCAGATGAACATAACCAGTGGGCAGAGAGTGACCCTGAAAGCCAACATTGCTGGGGCCACAGATGTGAAATGGGTCCTGAACGGCACTGAGCTTTCTAATTCAGAAGAATACCGATACGGGGTATCTGGCAGTGACCAAACCCTCACTATCAAGCAAGCCAGTCACAGAGATGAGGGAATCCTCACCTGCATAGGCAAAACCAGCCAGGGAGTTGTCAAGTGTCAGTTTGACTTGACCCTGAGCAAAGAACTCTCAGACGCGCCAAGCTTTATCTCACAGCCCAGATCTCAAAACATTAATGAGGGACAAAATGTTCTCTTCTCTTGTGAGATCAGCGGGGAGCCGTCCCCTGAAATTGAGTGGTTTAAAAATAACCTGCCAGTAAGTTTACATTTTGAATATCTATTGGAGAAAAATTTAAAATATCACATCCCTAGCCAAAGACTTCAATGCCCCTTTCCTATTATCATTATTATTGTTTGTTTGTTTGTTTTTTAGATTTCCATTTCTTCAAATATCAGTGTAAGTCGCTCCAGAAACATGTATACTCTTGAGATCCGAAATGCATCCGTAAGTGACAGCGGAAAGTACACAGTTAAGGCCAAAAATTTCCGTGGCCAGTGTTCAGCTACAGCTTCCTTGACAGTGCTTCGTAAGTACACCTTTGCCATTTTCCCTAAGATGTCAGGGGGCGAAGTGAGGGTCGCTGGTGCTTTAGGCACAGAAAACTCTCAAAAGACCTAGGAAACCCACATGTGTAATAGAGACAGGTGTCTTGTGCAGAATTCATCCTCATCATCAGTTTGTCTAAATGGAAATTTTGGTTAAGTTAAATTTTGGAAGTAAGGCCCTATAAGAGTTCCCAGGGTATTCCAAATGTTAATCATCTTATATAGAGTTAATCATTTTTCTCCTAGCAATTTCTGGTACCGGCATGCAATAGTAGAAATTTAAGGATCGTTTCTCGGAGCCATCGAGCTGGCTAGCTCTTGGCAACTGTTACGTTTGTATATATGTCTTCGCTTTACGCTTTGATAGCCAACTGTTCGGATTGTGTTTTCTGTGTGTGTTAAGTTTTCATTCTCGTTAAGTCGTCGTCGTCAGATGTCACCAAGTAACCAGATGTCTTTGATGTCCCCTGCGTATCTGCTATGCTCCGCAGCTCTAGTGGAAGAACCACCCAGAGAGGTAGTATTGAAAACGAGCGGTGACATGAGCTTGCAAGGAAGCTTCTCGTCTCAGTCAGTCCAAATGTCTGCCTCCAAGCAGGAGGCATCCTTCAGCAGCTTCAGCAGCGGGAGCGCTAGCATGACTGAAATGAAGTTTGCGAGCATGTCTGCCCAAAGCATGTCCTCCGTGCAAGAGTCCTTTGTAGAAATGAGTTCCAGCAGTTTTATGGGAAAATCTAGTATGACACAACTGGAAAGCTCTACCAGTAGAATGCTCAAAGCAGGCGGAAGAGGTGAGCCACAAAAACTCCCGGTAGAGGCAGACAAAGCCACGTAGCACAGCAGTTTTAGAGCAGTGGTTCTCAACCTTCCTAATACTTTAATACAGTTCCTCAGGTCGTGGCGACTCCCAACCATGAAGTTACTCTCGTTGCTGCTCCCTAACCGTAATTTTGTCACCATTATGAATCATAATGTAAATATATTTTTGAGATACGAGTTGGCCAAAGGGGTCGAGACCCACATGTTGAGAACCACTGTCTTGGTGCATTAAAATTCGATAGAGAGCGAATGGGATTTCTTGTCTCGGTGATCCTAAAACTCTTCCATTGCTGTTTCATAAAGGAATTCCACCTAAAATTGAAGCTCTTCCCTCTGACATCAGCATCGATGAAGGCAAAGTTCTAACAGTGGCCTGTGCTTTCACTGGGGAGCCTACTCCGGAAATAACATGGTCCTGCGGTGGAAGGAGAATCCAGAGCCAAGAACAACAAGGAAGATTCCACATTGAAAACACGGACGACCTGACAACCCTGATCATCATGGACGTACAGAAACAAGATGGTGGACTTTATACCCTGAGCTTAGGGAATGAATTTGGATCTGACTCTGCCACTGTGAATATTAATATCCGCTCTATGTAAGAGGGCCAGGGCCCGGGGCGGGGGCCCTAACACTCTAAGCTCATTCACAATCTCTCTCAAATGATTCACATGGACTAATCTTTCTGATCTGTAAATATTTTAAGTAGTTTTGTATCCATCTGAATAAGTCACAGTTCCAAAACTATGCATTTCGATCCTTTCATACTTGACCTGAGAATATTTGCTAATGACATGTACATACTGTATACAGCCGGATTCACGGTTATAAAGTTTTGTACCATTTATTTTATGACATTTTACACTGTAACTTTTGAAACTAACTGTTGGTAGGAGAAAGTTTCTTATGGATTATGGAGCGAATACCCTGCCGATACTTAACCAATCTTTGTGCCTCAACATAATGTTGATGTCTAAGTATGCCTCAGTGGGTTGAGAAATTCCCCACTGAAGATGTCCTATCCACCTAAGAAAGGATGCTGCTGTACAGGTCCCTGACATGTGCACTGATACCTACCGAATCAGAGACATAAGGCATTGGTGATGTTTGCATCTACCCTCCTGTAAGCAGCACTTTAACGTCTTATGTTTTCTCTGATGATGTCACACTTAAAATTATCATGACAAACATGACCAGAGCAAAGTGTAACGGCCAACACTTTGTTCGCTCACTGCACGCTGTCTCTGACATAAAGAGTGCGTGGATGGCTTGGGAAAAGTACCATCTCCTGGCCATCCCCTCGATTAACCAAGCTATTCATGTATTCTTATGCCAGAGCAGTGTCAACTCCTGGAGGTCCCGGGTGCAGCAGATGCCTCGTGTGGTAGTTCTAAATTTAAATTTCACTGGAAACTGGGCAACCAAGCAATGAGCCACAGCAAAATAAGAGAAGCATCACCACCAATGAAGCTGTTGTTAAAACCATACTACCAACTGCCCATAAAAAATTACTGATTTGATGTAGTCTTTTTCATGCCAGCATATGTTCAATTGGTAGTTATAAATGTTGGACCTCCTTGAGATTAAAAAATAATAATAATAAAGCAAGCTATCTGCACCTCAAAATGTGTGGTTGGTTGTTTTCTGTGCAATTCTGGAGAGGAACCATGGCTTCCGCACAGCACATGAATTAACTGCAAGTTCCAATATTAAAAACATCCTCAAAGCACACTGCTATATTAGATGAATTCAATAATTTTGTTTTAAAAGCCTATTATAGTTCTCAGGAATAAGTTTATCCACAAAAGTTTCTCTTCCAAACTTATCAAGAAACAATTCAACTAAGTTGACTACAATAGCTCCAGAGCAAATAACAGGTCTTAGGGTTAAATAAGAGCTTAGGTAGGGGGCTGAAGAGATGGCTCAGTGGTTAAGAGCACTGACTGCTCTTCCAGAGGTCCTGAGTTCAAATCCCAGCAACCACATGGTGGCTCACAACCATCTGTAATGAGATCTGATGCCCTCTTCTGGTGTGTCTGAAGACAGCTACAGTGTACCTATATGTAGTAAATAAATAAATCTTAAAAAAAAAAAAAAAAAAAGAGCTTAAGTAGGGTGGTCAGTTCAAGCAACTGAAAGCCCAGGAGAGATGGCTTGGCGGTTATGAGCACTAGATGTTCTTTCAGACAGTCAGGGCTCCATTCCCAGCATCCACACAGTGATTTACAACCGTCTATAACTCCAGTTCTAGAGTATCAGGCGCCCTTTCTGGGCACCAAGCATGCACGTGGTACACATACATGTAGGCAAAGCAACCATTTCCATCAAATAAAATAATTTTTAAAAACTTATATGCACTTAGTACTAAAAAGCTTATGCCATAAAAACCTGTATTTGTCTACTTCGAATAGCTAAAAGTAATTATCAACATACAAAGATGACCGCTTGCCTTTAAGCGACATCAGTATTAACTGTAAAAGGTCAAAACCGAAGACAACATACCTTAATTTCTTTTTTCTTCTCTAAAAAAAACAGTTTGGATCTTTCAGATTCAGCAAGTTTTCTGGTTTAAGTCAGATTTCCTAAAAGCAGAACCCTGGTTCTTGCATCAGCACAGTCTTGAGTACGATCTTGTTAGCTGCCCACCTTAGGTGGAGACATGCCCTACTCACAGGTAGGCCTGCCTAGCTGGTCAATACTCCACAGGAGCTCAACAGTGGGTGATCAAGACTAACATTCTCTGCAGCTAGGTCCTTGATGACTATCACAGAAAGGAGCAACAGGACAGAGGATAAGAACAATACAAGAATATAGCATCTGCCAGCTGCCCCCACCCCAACCTGATCTCTCACGGAGCACAATGCCACTGAGATACTTCAAAAAGCAAGGATACTCCTTTGTGTGCCCTTTAAGTCAATCAGCAACTGTAGTCTTTGGGACTGGGGAGGGGAGGAAAGACAGAAAAAGGAGTACAGACAAGAGAGTCCCTGTAGGGCAGAATGATTTTCTGCTTACTGGGGCAGCTAAACAGCCAACACTCAAGGAAATTCAAGTGAAAGAGATCCCAACACATATCCTTCTGGCAGCAGTGAGGGAACCAATAACACCAGTCGCACACCTCACCTTTGTTAACTGTCCTTGCTTTAGACTGGGAGACTGGGGCTGATAACTCGGCCAATAGTAATGTTGGCCAAGCAGGAGAACTTGAACTCATTCCCCATAAAACAAAACAAAACAAAATGCAGTGGCATAGATTTGTAATCCCAGTGGCAGGGAGGGTAGTCCAGCCAACCCAGCCTAGTCAGGGAGCCCTGGGTCAATGACAGTCCCTGCCTCCAAAACCCATTGTGGCAGCAGCCAGCGCCTGAGGAGGAATGGCACCTAAGACTGTCCTCAGGCCTCCACAGGCCACGGTGCACCCTCACTCCTGTGAAGTGATTCCCCAAGGACGACTTGGGTTTGATGTGCGTGCAACAGCGGTTTCTTATCAGCCACAGCCTGTGGATGGTCTGCTCTGCTCTGTCAGCTCCCACATCCTCCTAGTGCCTACTGGAGGGGAATGTCAGCAACTTCTTTCAAAGGAAGGAGGAGTGGACTGAAGCCAAGACCTGATTTGCATTTTCACCTCAGTGGAAGCTCCTGGATGGACCACAGGACACTGCTGATGGTTACACGAGGGGATTGCCTTGGGAGACAGATGGAACTCTGACCCTGGCTCCTGCCACCTTTCTCCTAGCTCCTCTGAAAACAGCGCCTCCCACTGAGGTGGACGTCATGGATGCTTCCAGCTCTCCTGCCCTCAGTAATCTGGGGAATGGTCCCTGGTTCCTCAGTGCTTCATCTCCAAGTCATATTAATTCTACTTTCCCCATTCCCATCAACAAGGGGCAACAGAGAGCAGGAAAAACAAAGAACAAAAAACCATAGCCCTCCCAGATTCCAATCCACAAAACTTGCTGGCTCTCATCACTACCCTCTTGTCCTTCACCCTTCCTTCCTGTTTTATAATCCACACCCTGGTTACGCAGCAAGCAGAATATGTAGAAAGTACACACCTGCATTGAAGACATGGGAGGTGACCTGAATGCTAACCTCAAATCTAGGTTCTGCTTACTGGCTGCATGAGTTGGAGTTGGTTATTGAGCGGCACCGTTCCTCAGGGTTCTCATCCATAGTTCGGAACACTCTCAGTAGTGTTGGGAGGACTAGGCAAGTTACTACATGTAAAGTTCATGTAGTGGTGCTGAGCATGGCACCCGAGACAGTGAGTGAGCTCTTCTTAGGGGCCGCCATGCAGAAGAGAGAAGCTGCCCAAGAGTCTCACTGATCATCATCGGACGCATTAGATCGCTAGAGCAGTTGCAAACAAGTACCAGTGACTGCCTTGCACAAAAGAAAACAATCTCAGCTCTGGAGATCAGAAATCCAAAAGTACGCGTCTGCAGGCTTGTTCCTGATAGCTGTGAGGGGAGAACCTGCCCCAAACCTCAGTTCATGAGTATCTCTCTCCCAACCTCTCCCCTTCAGGGCGACAGCCATTCCAGACCAGGACCCATCTTAATTCACTTTATCTCTCCAAATACATCACAAATATCCTCCTGTCCAAGGTACCAGAGGCTGAGAATCCAAGGTCTCTTTGGGGGAAGAGTCAAAACTCAACTTGTAACACTAGAAGCGACAAGCACAGCTACGGTCTCATAGAAACACATTGATGGAGTCTTTCCAAACATGGTCAGCCTCTATCCAACAGCAGTGGGTTAGAGAACAAACACATGGCAGTGGGAAGATGATGAACCAGGAATGGTCAGTTAAGAAGAAAGCTGGAGACCCACTTCCATGGTGGCCAAACCCAGTAAGAATATTTTCAGACTGCTCCAGGACAATAAAGGAAATACCGGAACCAAATGAATTTTTTTAAGAAACTTGACAATGTCCAGTTTCCTTGCGTCAGGAGAAAGCAGTCTGCTGGGTAAAGGGCTTTGGACATAGGGTGGTTCAGAGATCTGCATCACATGGCTGTGGGTTACAAAGGCTTGGTTTGACATCTTTGAGTAGTCATGAGTATTTCCTGTTCCTCAGGACATCTATTAACAGAGAAATTCCTATACAATTCCTCAGAAGCAAAGAGGGATCGAACACCACCCCTGAAACACCTGTGAAGGGCCTGGTGCTCGGAATTCCCTTTCCTTATGCAGTCAGGAGAGGCTGTTAATACACCGTAAGGCCCCTTGCTAGGGATAAGGTATAAATTCCCTGAGTTTAAAGGAACAACCCCAAGGCTTTCAAGGGAACCTTGGTGCCAAACAGCCTTAGAGGAACATGGGGTCAGAATTCTTCCCTTAAACTGCTGCCCATGACTGAAGCCAGCTTCTATTTGGCAGCTGCCAGCTCAAAAAAAAAACCATCATAATCTGCTCTGAGATTCTGGTCAGGTGAGGAATAAAGGTCCTACTAGCTGCCCAATGTGCTGTGAAACTTGACCTATGTCCATAAGGAGGGCAACTATCCCTCCCCTACTCCCACTTAGCTGTTTAGAGCTCAAGAGGGAGGAATCATCAATACACCCATGAGGCTAGCGGGCACAACTAGGGAAGCTGAACTGCCTTGTCAGTATAAATAGAGTAGAGGGACTTACAGGAAGGAAGGCTACTGGTGGACGCACAACAAAACGCAGCTTGTTTCCCCACTGCTCAGACAAAACGCTAACCCAAAGCAACTTAGAGCAAGACAAGCATTGTTTCAGTTTCCACCACAGGACTTCAAGCCCACACAAGAGCTTGAGGCAGGAACTGAAGCAGACTACAGAAGAGGGCAACTTGCTGGAGATGGCCTGTGGCTTCCCCAGCTTCCTCTCTTGACCAGGCCCACTGGCTGCAGGATGGTACCACCCACAATGGGCTGGGCCTTCCCACACAATTCACTCATGAAGAAAATGTTCCTCATATGGGTCCACAGACCAACCTGATGGACGGAGGCAGATCCTCAATAGAGGGTCCCTCTTCCCAGGCTGAAGGGGACTCTGGCCAATGGGAGCTTGGTGGGCATGGCTCTGGCAGACCTGGCCCTTCTCTCCCATTCCCTCTGCCTAGCTAAAAACCCTACATTCCTAAAGGGAGCCCCCAGGGTCTATTCCCTTATTTGGCCATTCCCTCCTACTGAGGTGACTTCAAAGGTCTAGCTATCTAAGTATTTAAGTCTTGCAATCAAAAGGCCCCTTGGCTTACCTATCACACCCAATTAAAATGAAACACCTAATCCTTACACAGGGTTTCCCCCTTGTACCTTTATAAACCTTTTTTTTTTTTTTTTTTTGCTGTGCCACATCTGTCTACTCTCTATCTAGAGGCAGTTCTTTGTCCCACTCTTGGAGAACTACCCCTGCCCCATCTCCCTTTCCCCCCTGTCTCCTCTCCCCCTTGTTCCCTTCCCCTCCTCCCTCTTCCTCTAGCTTCTTTGTTTCTAATCCCTACCCTCTGTCCCTGGGGCACATAAATCTTGTTTGTGTTGAGAACTTGGTCTTGGGGAGTCCAGAGCAGATAGTTTTCCTGGCTCTAGTTTTTGTCAAGTTGATAACAGCTAACCAGCATATTGCCCAAAGCCACTCAATGAGCTGCAGACCTGGATCTTCAAAAGCCACAATGTCTCTCACCCAAAAAGCCAAACCCACTGAAGTGGAAGGTGGGAGGCAGTGCTTGTTTAGCTTGGCTTCTGTTCCAATTTGAAGCTCAGCTCTAAAACAGACAAACAGCAAAATCCCTTCAGTTTCTTCCCTATTTGTAAAACAGAAAACAAAACCCCACTTGCAACGCAGCCAACCTGTCATCTTCTCAGAAAGCTGAGGCTAGAAACTCTGACCGCTGAAACTTTACTGAGGTCTGTAAGAGCCAGGAACTAGGGAGGGTGCTTACCTGACTCCTTGTGTCACTCTGGGGCAGTAGTGAAGGCAGGAGCTTTCTAACAACTATGTCACTTGGTCCTAAAGTAAAAACAAAGCCCACATTTCTCCATCCATTCCTCAGATATCCTGACAAAATATTCTGCCTGATTCCTAAAGGCTGATTTGAGGAAATGGCCTCCTGATAGTCCTTAGATTGTTGAAGGTGGAGTGTTGCCATGGTAATGGAGCTTTCTTTGTGTGGTAAGTGCTTGGTGGACATTCTATACTAAGAACCTTCTTCTGGACTTGGCCCTGACTGAGAAAACAGCCGAAAACAATTGTGCTGGCTTGTTTTATGTCAATCTGACATAAGATAGAGTCATCAGAATGGAAGGAACCTCGATGGATAAAATACCTCCATAGATCAGCTGTGGGCATTGATAGGGGAGAGCCCAGCCCATTGTGGGTGGAGCTGTCCCTGGACTCGTAGTCCTGGGATCTAGAAGAAAGCAAGCTGAGCAAGCCATGGGGAGCAAGTCAGTAAGCAGCACCCCTCCATGGACTTTGCATCAGCTCCTGCCTCCAGGTTCCTTGCCCTGTTTAAATTCCTGTCCTGACTTCCCTCAATAATGAATAGTGATGTGGAAGCATAAACTAAATAAACCCTTTCCTTTTCAATTTGCTTTTAGTCATGGGTTTCTCATTGCTAGGACAATGATGTACCAAAATCCAGATTTAGTTCCTTTACGGAACAGTTCTCAGAATTCCGCTAATCTTGGAACCCCTGTAGACAAAGAGGGAGCAGGCACCAGAAACGAAAAGCAAGCACTGAAGTCAAGAGTCTCCAAGGATCTCAACAACCCCATGCCTCAGACAAAGCATGAGACAACCCACGAGCCACAAGTCAAAGTCCTCACCCACAAGCCTCGCTGCTGTTACCTTAAAATCCAGAAAAGTCAGCACGATCTAATCCTCAAAATGTAAGGTTCCCTTAGGCTTCATACAGATTAAAACCTTGACAGAAGCCAGGGGTGGTGGTGTTCATCCACAGTCCCGGGTAACCTGGAGGCTGAGACAGGAGGAACCAGAGCCTGGGAGATATGGCTTAGTCTGAGAGCAATGTAACAAAAACTTCAAAGAAAAAGTAATTCAACACCTACGCATAAATTAAGGTATACTTCCTCAAAAGAACAGACTCCACAGATGTGTGTGGTCAAGGACAAAGGGCTCCAAGGTCACGGTTTCAGGGACACAGTGACCTACCAAAGCCTTCTATGTAGAGGGGGCAGAATGCAAACTAAAAATGATTGCCTTTTATTTTTAAAGTATTTATAATGAAATCATTTACAAACATGTCTATTTGGGGAAAGAAATAAAAAATGTTATTTCCTCTATTTCTACAAGTTTAGAAACTTGTAATATTCACTTTAAACCTATTAACTTAGGGGGAAACAACTACCAGAAAAACTATCAGAAATACCATATTCTGCAAGTTTATACGGCTTAAAAAAAAACAAAAACAAAAAAGGACTGCCTACATCATCAATTTTTCTCCAAGTTGAACGAATATAAGAAATGCAAGTTATGAGTGGGCTGATTCCACTGAACCAAGGATGCTCTAATGACCCGTTTGCTATTTAAAATGACAAGCACTTTTAGAAGCAGTTAATATGTGTAAACATTTTAAACTTGGGGAAAGGGACAGGCACATCTTAGTAAATACCTTACTAAATATTTTGCTCATAGAAAAGATAAGCTAACCATATAATGGGTGCATGTTCACCTTTACGCTTGAACACAATAAACAAAATAAAATCAATAAAGAACACAAAAGGCATTTAATAGACTAGACAGAGTATCAATGAATATAAAAGATACAATGTATCATATGACGAACTTGAATGTAAAAACCATGTATTTGTTAAACATGACTAAAACTTAAAAACACAAAGCCAATTTTTGAAAGTGCTGCTCATTCAAACTCTGGAATAAAATCATCATCAACCCAAAGTGATTTAAAAAAAAATAGTGCGGAAGAATAACCCGGCAATAGATACGACAGGCACTACCAAAAACCGAAAATTGTTCTTTAATTAAATAATGCCATTCTCAGGTGATATAGAACAGTCATCTTGACAGACTCATTTTTTGTATAAATATTCATAAATTAAAAATGTCTCTAGATATATGCCAAAGAGCTGCAAATCAGACCTTACAGCAGCAGCTTAATGCCTATTTTTAAAAAAGCACTAAAATCCTCTTCCATTGAAAGCCGTTTATTTCTCTGGTGTAAGGTCAGGGAGGCGCTTGCCTCGTGTATCTTAGAACAACGTAAATAACAACTATGCATATACATCTTAAACTGGGGAGGCCATAAAAGTTAGGACATAACCATCTTCTGATGCAGTAAGAAAATAAATAAATAAAAATTAAATACTGTAATCTGATGTTTGGTATTGACAAATCAGTAGGTGTCAACTTCACATATGAAGGACAGCGGAGTCTGATTTTTTTTTTTTTTTTAATGCTCAAAATGTCATGGTATTTGGGCTAAAGGCCTTTAGAATATCAAGCGTTTCCTTTTTACTTAAAGGAATATGGTAAAATCACCATCAAACGGCTATGGTAATTAATTTTAAGCTGGGGTGAAGTGACCTTTGGGTCCATGGCACAAGTTACATCTATATCACATTTCTGTCAAATAAACCTGGCGAGATTTCATGTTTATATACTACAATACACACTGACCAAGCTGTCAGTCCCTCACAGTTTTTTAGAAAAATATCTACATTTGTCCTTATGGATGTCAAAATGTTACACCATCATTTGTTTAAAAAAAAAAAAAGATGCACATTCATACTGTGAAGTTATTAGGAAAATACTCTTGCAAGTAAACTATAGAAAGATAAAATACACTTCAAAAGTATGTGGGTTGTTCGTTTACAATGTTCTATAAAGTGCAGAGAATCCTAAGGAGGGGGAAGCTACCCCAGAACGAGTTTAATTACAGCAGCTTTTGCATAGCGACACTCAGAGGAAGCCGGACATGTCCGTTTCCTCAGGAGAAGGGCGGAAGAGGTTCTTCAGATTCAGAGTGTGTCTTGGCCGTAAGTCTGCTTTCTTCCCGAATGGCTGCTGATGCCAGATCTCCATTAAGTGTGTTTCCTGAACAGTGAAGAGGTCCTGTGGAAAGTGATTGACAAGGTCAGCAAAGTACCACTGACTGACTCCTGGCCCCTGTGAAAGAACATCTCAGGTCCGTTCGGAGAAACGAAATCCCACCAGTTTCCTGATAACCTTTGGCTTGTTTGAGCGGGAAACTCACTTTTCTACCTCCGCCAATCATAAGGAGAAACTTTAGCATTCCTACGATAAATTATGTAATTACCAGAGGCAAGGATCTGTTCTGAGCACTGCCGGAAGGAGGGCTGGCACATCATGTGCCACCGACCTGCTCAGATGAACTTAGCCGAGCTGATGGTCCTTACGCTGTTAGTACCTTCCTGTGAACAAAGACTCAGAAACACTGCAGGATTTTCCCACGATCACACATTTAGTAACAGAGCAGAGCCTTTCTGAGCAAAGCTGGCAAGAGTTCTTTCCACATGGCTCACAGGCGCCAACCGTAGTGCTTGAATTTACCAAGGCTTCTTTACTCAACCCCCATTTGTTTTCTTTTACTTACATTTATTTACTTTGTTCTTTGAGACAAGGTCTCAGTCTGTAGCCCAGGGTGGCCTAGAACTCAGGACACACCTCCAACTGACCTCACACCAATCCTCCTGTCTCAGTTTCAAGAGCCACCACACCTGCTCTACCGTCTTACTTTTCTCATCTTGAAAGCAAATTTTCAAGATGAAAAGTATCTCATAAGAAGAATATTCCCATAAAACTACTTTCATGAGCCGGAGTGAGAGTGCAGGGGCAGACCACACTCGGGAGGCCATGAGTTCAAGCCCCATCAGTGAATAAATCAGGAACGGTGGTGCCAACCTTTGATGCTAGCAGTCAGGAGGGGAAAGCAAAAGGACCAAGAATTCAGTCAACCTCCAATGCAGAGTTCAAGACCAACCTGGGCTACAAGATACTGTCTCAAAGAAACTATCAACTGATAATTACAATATACACAATACTAACAAAGTTCATATAATACATGAATATATACAATATGCCAATTCTCTGCTTCATCAACTAAACTGTTAACTTTAGCATAAGGAGAAAGGAATCTAAGAATGACACCTCTCACCTTGCCAATGCGGAGGCTTTAAGGTAAACCGAGAAGGTATCTGTGTGATATGAATGTGTGACTTGTCTGAAACAGTCCTAACAACTAAAGTAGTGAATGTCTTTGCCTTCTAAATATTTAGAAATGAGCCAGGTACGGAACGTGTGCCTGAAATCCCAACCCTGGGGAGGTAGAAGCCATACCACCAAAAGTTCAAGGCTAGCCTGCTCTATCTATATGATGGGTTACAAGCCAGTCAGAGTTATAGAGAAAACAAAACAGGCTAAGGAGATACCTTGGTGGTTAAAGGTATCATACGCAAGATGAAGCAGCTGGCTACTGACACTAGCTGTAATCGTGAGCTCTGAGTTTGATTAAAAACCCTGCCTCAAAAAGTGAAAGTTGATCACAGTTGTAGACATTTTTAGTCCCAGCAGGGAGGCAGAGGCAAGGGAGTCTGAGTTGGAGGCCGCTGGTCTCCTGAACAGGGCAGAAAGGCTACACAGAGAAACACACCTGTCTGTCTTAAAACACACACCACCCCCACTAGAAAAATAGTAGAGAATGAGGGAAGATCACCAACTCAGCCCTGGGCCCTACACATGCAAATCCACATATGCTTCACACACAAACAGATTAAAGAGAAAAAGGTAAGTTTTTAAAAGTATGTCTCAAAGTGCTCAATGGCTCTGTTTGGAATCAGCAGCTGCTTCCGTTCTTTAGGTAAGCGGGGGAAAAAGGCTGCTGTCTGGCCTCTACTCAAAACCACAAAGGTACTAACTCATCCCACTCTAGGACCTGGCTGTCTGGAGGACCTAACTACCATTTATTCTGTCATTTCCGTAGGGAAATCAGACCCGTATCCCACACAACTGATGTCCAGCGAACTCTTGAAGAACAATCTGTCCTTTTCTTGGGAACTCTCTCACATGTTTTGTGGGAGGTAAGGACTCTAACAAGCAACATTGTAGCCATGAGATGTAAGCCTGAGAAGACATGGTCCTTGCAATCCAACAAGGTCCAACAGACACACTGTGAAAGATCTTGCTCCTTAGAGACAAGTGCAAACCTTACAGAAATTACTACTCTCCTGAAATGACAATCTGCTGGTCTGAAACAAGGGGAAAAGGTCCAAGGATGCGTATTGTCATAAACAACCATACAAAATTACTTTTTTTAGCTACTTTAAGGCAGATAAATATAATGTAGCACAGCTAATTTCTCTGTGGATTTAGACCTTTACTTTTCTCTAGGATTCTACCTACAATTAATGATTTTTCTACAATACTTTAAAATGGAAATGAAGTGGGAATAAAAACATATTCACTAACTCTCTGTAAGAGAAAGTATCTAGCAAGATTCAGCATCCCATAACAGAATAAGCAGAGTAGCAAAGCTGCTTGGAAGAGAAGCAATGTAGTAGGAGACTGTTAGGGCTCATGTCCCTCTGAGGAATTCAAAGAGCAAAGCACTGTGTTCCAATGATACCAAGTGACGGACGCTTCAGTCCCAGGAACTACTAGAACCTTCTGGTGCCGCTTTGGCTGACGTGGACAAAGAAAGAGTTGTGGAACTCACTCTCTGGGTCTTCTGGGGGAACATCGTTACAAGAGTCTGTGTCCGAGTAGGTTCTGCGGCGTCGCTGAGGAAGTCGGTGAAGGGCAGATGCTGGTTCTTTGATGGAGCAGCTACTCCTGCACATCAAGTAAAAAGTGTTAAGCTGTGAGGCACTAAACCATAAAAAGACCATTTCCTCACTGGAATTTTACATGGTTGCTCTTTAGGGTCAAGTGTGGTGATGCATGCCTTTAATCCCAGTGCTCTGGAGGCAGAAAGAAGCAGGAGGATCTCTGTGAGTTGGAGGCCAGCCTGATCTACAGAGCAAGTTCCAGGATAGCTAGAGCTAAATAATTAAATCCTGAGTTTTAAAAAAAACACACTTTAAAAAAAAGCTTTAAACAAATGAGACACTCTTCTGGTATTTAGTCCTTACATTAGCAACCTGTACTCATTCAGAAGGGAAACATGGAGACCAGTGGGTCTTCTTGTAATTCAGGCAGAAACTCTGAGGTCATGTTCTAAATGGGAAAGGAGAACCAAGATGTGCTTCTAGGAAGAGCATCCCTGAAGCAGCAGACAGAGGTAGTTTGCAAATATCTAGTGGCAAACTCACTGTCAGCAAAAACAGAATATAAAGAGGGTGAAGCGGAAGCAGGGAAAATACTTTTCAGGGCTACGTATGCAGCTTAGTTGGTAGGGTGTTTATCTAGGGTGTATGAAGCCCTGAGTTTGAACCCCCAGCACTGCATAAACCAGGGATGGTGGCTTGCTCCTTACTCCTAGCACTGAGGGGGTAAGTGTGGGATTAGGATTAGGCATGCCGGACAGTGTAGCCAGTTTGAGATCAGCTTTGCTACCTAAGGTCCTGTTGTCAAAACAAAACTGTTTTCTAAAATCAGTCTTGGAGCTGGAGGAGAGACAGTTCAGTGGTTAAGCACTAGCTCAGAAGAAAAAAAAAAAATCCAGTGTAAACATGCAAACACAGAAGCAAAAGTCACCTAACAGGGGCTGGAGAGATGGCTCAGTGGTTAAGAGCACTGAATGCTCTTGCAGAGGTCCTGAGTTCAATTCCCAGCAACCACATGGTGGCTCACAACCATCTGTAATGAGATCCGATGCCCTCTTCTGGTGTGTCTGATGACAGCGACAGGGTACTTATATAAAAAAAAATAAAACAAAACAAAAAACAACAACAAAAACCCCACCTAACTGCCTAACTGCACCTTAGCTTCTGTTTTGCAATGGCTCAATATAACTGTACAACCTCGACAGATCCAAGGAAAAATATTATCCCTTTAGTCTTTTTACAACTTTCTTTCTAAGGCAAAAAGGATAAAATACAGCTTAGAAACTTCTGTCACCAAGAAATGTTCACCACCAAATGACTTGGCTTCCACTGTTCTGTAAGGTTCAGCTGTTAACATGCTTTATACCAGGACAGGGCTGGATCTATATGTTACTGGCTTCCTCTGAGCAGGTCAATCGGACAAGGATTATCTAATCACCAGAGAGAAAGGCAAAACAACGGCAAGGTTTGGGACTGAATAGTCAGCATGGAAAAATAAATGGTGAAGAAACCTGACATCACCACTTTGCTGAGAAGAGAGAGGGTAAGCCCAGCCACTGGGAGGAGGATGCCCAGGGAAGCAGTGTCCCAGCAGCTGGGACACCAGCAGGATCCACCCGGAAGGCAAGCTTTCACAGTGCTGCTATGGAAATGGCTTCCTCTCTTTCGGTGAGTGCTTTCTCAGTAACAGCCTAGCATGAATATACAGTTCTATAAAACACTGAGATAAATATCAGCTGTTGTGGACACTCAACACACCAAATTTTCCTCTAGCCACATATATAGAAATGTTAAAAATATATTTTTATTCTTTTTCTTTTCTTTCTTTTCTTTCTTTTTTTTTTTTACAAAATTTATTGCTTGGTGGCAAGCACATTTACCTGCTGGGACTTCTCGCTGCCCCCCACTTCTTTGATATTACTTCAGAAACCTCAGAAGCTACAACAGCCAACACGGTGTCACCTCCATGTAGTTCATTTACATAGGTTTCCTTTCCATTCTCCTTTGTGACGCCAACCCCTGACACAAGACCTACTGGAGGTACTCCACGCAGAACTGATATGCACAACGGCAGGCGTGGGCCAGATGAACCTCCCCAGGGAGGCGTCACTCAGACAGAATTCAGTCAGGAGCCACGGTTAGCTTACCTCTCGGAACTGCAGGGACCAGGGTGGCTTGCTGAACGCTTCATCTGGAAATGTGAAAGAGAGAAAGGTCTTAGCTCAGCCTTTAGTCAAAGAGAACAATGCGCCTCTAAGTTGTTATAAGTAACATAAACCTGTTCAGAGGAATAGATGCCTGGAGAAGACGCTTATCTTCTATAGGCTCAAGTAACAACCCTCATACAATGTCAGACTTTCTCCCCAATGACCATTAACTGGAAATCTCTCTCAACACATACCAAAAACCACTAAAATTCTACCTATGTGTGGATTATGTAATGTGTAAGAGTATCAATAGTGCATACATAATAACCTACGAGTCATCTTTATAACAAAAAGGGATATCTAACAAAAATAATTTATCTACTTTTATTTTTTAGGTACCGTGTTTTGCCTGCATGTATGTCTGTATGAGGGCATCATCGGATCCCCTGAAACAGGAGTTAGGGATGTCAGCTGCCATGTGTGTCCTGGGAATTGAACCTGGGTCCTCTGGAAGAGCAGCCATCTCTCCAGCCCCAGAGAATACTCTTAATAAAGGTCCTGTTCTCCTTGCTCTAAGGGGCACGGGGGGGGGGGGGGGGTGTTAGGGAAGCTCTCCCCTGCCACTGTTTATTCTGGCAGCTCCGGGCGGCATTGGCTGTAGTGCCTATGAAGAACTCAAGAGCCTAAGCCTCAGGTAGGGTCCTAAAGTGTTTATCTAAACAAGGATGCAAACTTAGTGGGCAACTGCCCACCATATACACAGGCCCAACGCCCAATCCATTAAAGCTAAAAATGTAAAATAACATGATGTTAAAAAAAAACAAAACAAAACCCAAGTCTAAGCAGAACATGCCACAACTATGGTGGACACAGAACATCATTTAAAAGAACCAACTGGCCCACCAAAAAATAAAGGGTGGCAGGAATAAAACAGATTAGTTCACTTTAACAGGGTGACAGGGAAGCTATGAATGGTAAAGGTTTAGTGTGTTTTGCCCACAGCTAACATCTATATTTGTGACCTTGGCTGCCAGCTGACAAGGTCCCCAGTTACAGCGGCAACAGACAGCTCTAGTCCAACGGCTGGTAAGGACAGGCTTGAAGATGCAGGCAGACTGGGACAGCCCTTTATTTTTTAGGTAGAGTGTTTTGCCTGCATGTATGTCTGTATGAGGGTATTGGATCCCCTGAAACAGGAGTTACAGACAGCTGTCAGCTGCCATGTGCATCCTGGGGATTGAACCTGGATACTTCACAGTCACTTCCCTCAGAGCTGCTCCCTCTGAGGGGCAGAGGAGACAGCTCAGCAGTGTGAATGCTAGTGCTGACAGCAGGCGGGGCCTGTGCTTGCCTCCCAGAATGCACACTAAGTAGCTCACAACCACCTGTAACCCAGATCCCAGGGGATCTGACACTTCCGCTCCAAACAAGATGTTCTGCACAAGAGAAAACCGTCACTAAATCAACTGAAACTTCCCCTGTTCGTCTGACCAAAATGCTTACTTTCGTGGACTCGGTTAGCCTAACATTCGCTGATGAAGGCAAGATTCTCAGTGTGAGCAATGACCTTTATTCCTTCTCCATAACTGAGCTTGCTGGGGTGGGTAACAGGAGTGAGCTGGGCCCCGCTCCGTAACAGGAGTGAGCTGGGCCCCGCTCCCTCACAGTCAACATCAGTGATTGCTAAAACATAGCCAGGTGCATTCCTCGTCCACGAAGGGGCTCCTAACAGCACTTCAACAGAGACAATGCAGTGCTACCAACCCTTATCTCGCCGCAGGCTCCCCAGAACACGCCAGAGCACACTTAATAGCAGGAAAAGCACAATGAGTTCACCACCCCCGGCAAAGAGTTCTTGGTGTGCAGAGTAATCAAGAAACTAACGTTCTGCACCCACCAGTAAGTGGCTCAGACGGTCTGCAGTGACCTTCTGACACAGAAGACATTTCGCAGACGCAGGACCAGAGGAACTAACTTGCCTACTCAGAGAATCGAAACCCAAATGCTGACTGCAGAACACTGCTCTCACTGCAAGTTTCAAGCTTTGCTTAATAGCGCCCCTCGAGAATAAAACATCACCCCGTGACAAAGCTTTCAGGCGAATGGCTGTAGAGGAGCTGGGCAGGCTATTCTCAGCTCCTTCAAGGTGGAGAAACCAAGGCACTCACTCTCCCAAGTGCTGAGCGACTCAGCTGCGTGCGAGAACCCATTACCAGCAACAGACAAAAGCTGAATTCAGACTGCTTCCTCCCCACTCCCCATTTCCAATCTTACAAAGAAAACTATCAATAGAAGAGAGGCAGAGATTGCGGCTTGTGGGTAAAAGTGCCTGCCACTACTCAGTTCAGATTGTCAGCACTCAAATACAGCCAGGCATGGTGGAGTATATCAGCATCCGTTCACAGGGAAGGCAGGCTGGTGCTCAGAACTCAGTCTCCCAGAGAGACTGTCTCAAAAATAAGATAAACAGAACAACAGAACACACCTAACACTGAACTCTTATCTACACACACACACACACACACACACACACACACACACACACCTTTTAATTTAGTGTAAATATATTTATATTGCTAGAAGGAAAAAGAAAAAGTTCCAACCATCTGAACAGGAGAAGGCGACACAGGAGAGACCAGGGGATCCGGATGAGGCAGTTGAAACATCTCAGGTTTAAACTTGGCGTTCGCTATCTTCACACATTCCTCAAGGGTTGTGATGAATGTATTACAGGTGGCACTAAGCAAGGAAGAGGCTTCATTCATGTTCTGAAAAAAATAACACAGAAAGCCTGACTCATACTCAACCATGTAATCAGGCACAACCTGAGAATCAACTGAGAAAATTAATTAAAGCTTATCACTAAGAAGGAAACAAAACAAATCAAAACCAGCAGTTGTCTACTGTACTCCTGCAACTGGCCCAGAGGACACAGCCGGAATGCTTCTTTTCAAGCCCAGTCTCCAAACTACTGAGTGGCTGCAAAGGTAGCCCTTGACTCCCTGAAGAAATGAACTGCTTCAATGCTTGCCTCTAGCACAGACAGAATTCAGAAAGCACCATAGTGTTGGGAATTGGTTCTAAAGCTTTGTCTTAACTCAGCTCCCAAAACCCATACTTCCAGATGCTAAGGGTCCCTGCCCCGAGCTGGCTTTGATTGGTAACAAAGAATTGCTGTACAGCCAGTGGCTGGGCAGGGAGACAGAAGCAGGACTTTTAGATTAATCGGGCAAGGGACAGAGGGAGAGAGGGGAAGAAGACTGCCATGATTCGAGGAAGAGAGATCAGATTTAAGTGCTGCAGGATAGAAATCATCCAACAATGTAGAAGGAAAGGGAATGTGGCTGCCCAGAAGATAACACAGCAACAAAGATAAAATATAGATTTAGAAGGCATTATTAAGCCAGAGGAGTACCAGAGGAGAGCATGTGCTAGCCCCAGGAAGCTTTAGAAGTGTCTAGCCATTGAGCTAGTCAAAATATATCAGAATTAGCTGGTGTAGGCGTGTGGGTGTTTATGTGTATGTGTGTGTATGGTGGGGGTGTGTGGGTGTTTGTGTGTGTGTGTGTGTGTGTGTGTGTGTGTGTGTGTGTGTGTGTGTCTTTCATGCGTGAATCCAGAACTCTTGTGCGGGTTCAGCACACACACGACCCACACGGAGTCAAATGGTTAACTATTCACTGTTAAACTGTTAGGCCATAGCAAGTCCATGGTAATGTTTTTGTCATTAGAGGGAGTGGCTAAAGCAGTACCTCTACACTGGGCGATGAATGATCCTCATCATGGTGAACAAACTCCTGGATTGTATGAACCTGCTGCATTAGGAGGTCACAGTAGAGGCGAAGCTCAGACATTTTGGTTTTCAGAGATTCACTGGTCTCACTTATTTCTAGAAGAAACACATAAATATCAAACTAGATCATTTCCACAATCTTTGGCAATACAATTTAAAATTTTAAAAGCAAGCAACAGAGGCTAATGGAATGGCTCAGTCAACGAAATGCTTGTTGCATAAATATGAGGACCTGGGTTGGATCATCAGATTAAAAAAGTTGGACCCAGTTGGTTCTATGTAATCCTAGCCCTGGGAGGTGAAGACAGGAGGACCCCAGGTGCTTGCTGGTCAGTTAGTGGATATCTATCATTGAGCCAGGAAAGAGAAGGACCCTCAGAGCTTGCTGACCAGCTAGTGTACACCTACCACTGAGCTCAGGTTCAGCCTAAGACTGATAGGAAAGTAAGGTGGAGAGAGACTGACTTCCAACAAACCTCCACATGTATGTGTACACAAACACACAGAGAGAGAGAGAGAGAGAGAGAGAGAGAGAGAGAGAGAGAGACAGACAGACAGACAGACAGACAGACGGACGGACGGACATAGCTGGAGTGGGGAAGAGGAGGAAGAGAGAACATTGCATGCGTGCATGTGTGCAAGTACACATGCATGTGTCAAGACACGTGGAGAGGGCAGAAGACATCTCAGAAGTTGCTTCTTCTCCTGCCCCCTTGTGAGACCCAGAAATCGCAGTCAAGTCTCCAGGCCTGTACACAAGCACCTCTACTCATGGAGACAGCTTGCTAGCCTGACCACTGGGTGTTTTAATACAGAGCCATTCCGCTCTAAGACTTGCTTTCTTCCATGTAAAACCCACATTTCTACTTCATGCATGAGCATTTTTCTTTTGCTCAGACATTCTTCTCCAGCTCTGATATGAGTTTTTCTTTTAACACATAAGTTGATAATCTGTAAAAGTTCTAACTTTATTAGAAACAGTATTTTATCCACCTACATAACAAATGCTTCTCCAGGTATAAGTCCCCCTCCAGTTCTCTTCATTGTATATTTTCGCATGCAGAAGTTGCTGGTTTTAGGTAAGAAAAGCGACTGTACATTGACACTTACTAATTCTCTTCCTTTCGCTTCCATTTTCACGTTTTCCTGTTCCCAGAATGTCTAATGCAATATTTAAAATTTCTTCACCTTAGTGACTCTAGACATACTACATAGCTAGCCATCATCTCTCCCATTTATGGCCCACTTTCTTATAAAGCAGAAATAAAAACTGTGGAGGAAGAAAAACAGCAGCTACATAGTAAAAGTAGATGCTGGTCTTTCCAAAGTCACTAAGCCAGACTAGGGCTGCCGCTGCCTGGCAGAAAACAGCAAAGCAACAAGCACTCTGAGTATCTAACATAAATCAATTGTTGCCCTTAGCAGAAACTACAAGACACTGAGACCTTTAAGATGGCCCCTAAGGCTGTGGAAAAGAACTCTGAAAACCTGAATTCAAAAAATATAATTTCTCAATTATGCAAAATATAAGGACTCAGTATGAATTGTATAAGAGCTTCACAGATCTAAAGAAGCAGAGGCAGCCACACTGTGAGTCAGCATGTCGGAAAGATACAAAGGAAGGAGATCAAGAGATCAATTTAGGGAGTGGTGATCACAGGGCATGACCCCACCCAGCTGAGTTTTTCTGTTTATGCTTACAAAGGTAGATTCCTGAGTTCAAGGTCAGCCTAGGACAAAGGAAGTTTAGGTCTAGGCCCAGGCCTGGTAGGAATGGTAATTTCAGGGCAGGTCCCACCAGCTACCTTAGTGTCTGTACTTTAACAAAAGCACATCTCTCAATTCTTTCGCAATGTTAAAAAAGAAAAAATGGGGCTGGAGACGTGGCTCAGTGGTTAAGAGCACTGACTGCTCTTCCAGAGGTCCTGAGTTCAAATCCCAGCAACCACATGGTGGCTCACAACCATCTGTAATGGGATCCAATGCCCTCTTCTGGTGTGTCTGAAGACAGTGACCATGTACTCATATACATTAAATAAATAAATCTTTAAAAAACAATGTACTTGCTGTCTTGTTCCTAAGAGTCAGGGGGCTAAACATGGAATGCTGATTCATGGGATGGTCAAGAGGAAATCTGGAATAAATGACTGAATTGATATGTAAATAAAAGACTGGGCTTCTGGTCTACATGATGAACTAACAGAGCAATGCAGCTCTTTTTTACAATTTTTTTCTAGTGGGAACTGGGTTGTCTGGAGATCTCTGGAGAGCAAACACAGCTCTTACATTTTTTTTCTAATAAGATTTTTTTTTTTTTTTAATTGTGGTCAGAAATTCCATGGAGAACAAACACAACTCTTTTAGAATGTTTTCTAACAAGATTTCTGACCTTGCTTGGAAATCCCAAAAATTGCTTGGAGAGCTAACACATCTCTTTTAGAATTTTTGCTGGCTCTCTGATTTTGATGGGAAAACCCCAAGAATTACTTTTAGAATTTTTCTAACAGAATTCCTGACTTGGTCGGGAAAATTCAAGAATTTTTTCCTAGTAGCTTCTTTGATCAGAAAACCCATGAGCTACCCAGAGAGCATATAGGACTTTTTTTCTAGAATGAGAGAGCTGTCTCGAGCAGGAAGCTGTCTCCAGAGAGTGCTATGTCAAGAGCTATCTCGAGCAGAACATAGGCTGTCTTGACCTTGAGTCATTTGTTTCCCTGCTCCCAGACACCCCTTCTCTCAGAACCCCTCCCCAAGATGAGGAGGGCCCTTGGCACCTCCATACAGGCGCTACCACCACTGATCTATTTGCTTTCTTTTTTCTACTTTAGTTATTTAGACAATCTCATTATGTAGCCCCAACTAGCCTCCAACTCAAAATCCTCCTGCCTCAGACTCCTAATTGGTTTCATCCCCACTCAGATCCATTTTCTTTATCTATATAAATATTACTATTATTGGCATTGGAAACGAGTGCAATCAGTGTCTCTCTTTTTTTGAAAGGCCTAACTCACTAAGACTATATCTTTTTTTTTTTAAGATTTATTTTATGTATGTGAATGCACTGTAGCTGTCTTCAGACACACCAGAAGAGGGCATCAAATCCCGTTACAGATGGCTCTGAGCCACCATGTCCTTGTTGGGATTTGAACTCAGGATCTCTGCAAGAGCAGTCAGTGCTCTTAACTGCTGAGCCATCTCTCCAGCCCAAGACTATGTCTTTAAAGTTATGTTATAGTACATGCCAGAATTCCCTTCCTTTTTAAGGAGAAATAATATTTCACTCTACAAGTACCACGTCTGTTTATTCCTTCAGGTAGCTCTGGATATTTGGATTGTCCTATCTTTTAGCTACTTCTTATCCTAATCCTGTCCCTATTTATCAATAATGTTTCTTTGATATAGCTGAATATCACTATAAACTCCTGCATTTTCTAATATTACAACTTAGTAGTTTTTACTAGGTTAATTTAAGATTGTTTTTAATTTTTTTAAAATTCTTTGTATGCATACATGTGCCCAAAGGACACCCACAAGTGTCAGCCTCTGGAACAATGCCCCCCCCTCTTTTGAGATGGGATCTCTCAGTAACCTGGAGTTCACAACTGAAACTAGTGGCCGAGAGAGCCCCAGGGATTCTCCTGTCTCCAGCTCTTCAGGGATGGGATTCTAAGTATGTACCAATGCTGGGGATTGAACTCAGGTCCTTGTCCTCCTACTTTGTTAATCAATGATCTGTTAACCTTGGAGAGTTCCCCAAGCCATTATAAACTTCTCTTCACTGCATCATAATGCATCATCTAATCTAAGCACTGCTTTACCAACTGATCCCCTAAGCTTAGACCTTCATGTTCTTTACAAAGTATCCCACTATGCTTACAAAGTATCCCACTATGCTTACAAAGTATCCCACTATGCGGGATTCTAAGCATCCCACATTACTAACTTCCTTCTGATTACTGCAAGAGGCGGGCACACTTAGGCTTAGAGAGCAGTTATTACAAGAAACATGTACTCACCTTTTTCTTTTGCAGTCCTTGTGTCAGTCAAACACGCTTTGGAGCTCCCAAGGGCAACCAGCCACCTCTGCCTCTCGGCGGCATTTACTGCCTTCATGTAGAAATGCTGCTCTCCTGGAATGATTAATTCCATTCTTGTGTTGTCTGCTGAATGGACTGTGACAATACAGAGAAGACACAGTTACAGATTCAAGCATTTGGAGGGGTCCTGTCACATGTCATTAGATTGCTTCATATACCTAAAGCAAACCAAGACTCAACAGAACAATCAGGGCTACTTAGAAGCCCCAGAGGCACCATGAAAACCACCTTCTCCCTAACACTCAGGGTAGCAGTGGCCCCAAAACAATGCCAGCCACTGACGATAAAATAGGTGACTCACTTGTACTCATTCTAGACATATTTGCAAACTCATTACATTACACAAAGCATGGCTATAAATCCAAATAGAAGTCAGCCAAGTTCAGAAAAACAAGGAGAAGATCTGAAAGGGGACATTTAAAGAAGAGGACAAGCAAGAAGTAAGCGGCCGTCACTGAGCCACATCCTCAGCCCTGGCAAGTGTGCTCCTGACGTTTTGTTCACATGCATGGCACGCTTTGCTCAAGTCCATTATTGCAGATATGGGGTATTACAGTAATGGAGAGACTAAGCCCACCTCACCCCAAACAACAATACAAAGGGGGCGTATAGCCATGGGGCAGGTGGGAAGGCTGAAGAGTTAAAAATTATTAAGAAGAAATCTCTGGGGTAAGTACAGACTCTACTAAACTGAGCTAACAAGGGTTGCCTTGCATGTGTAAGACCACAGACCTAGTTCCAAGAACCACCCAGAAAAGAAAAAATAAACAAATACACAAACAAACAAACAAACACAAACCAGTGTTTTCTTTTTCCTTAACCACTTATTAGAGCGGAATGGAAGCTCTCTGAATGTGCTTTTGAAACCCACTGTACACTGGCTCGCAAGCTACTTACAAAGCAGCACTTCTGAAACATTTATGGGTGACACGGTGCGGCTGAAAATGAGCTACGCAGACCCAGCGATGAGCACACAGCAAACTAGCATTTACTGGTAAATGCTTTAGCCTATGATAAGTAAAGAGCAAAACAATGTTCCGTACATTCAGGGAACATACAAGAAAATTCCCCTGAACTGATCTATTTCCACAGCTTTCATAGCCATGACAGTCTTCTATTAGAACAGTACCAACTCTTCATTAAAAAGCGACCAGGGACCATATGTGTGTGCACACACACACCACACACTCAGCAAGCATGTGCTCTTTGGAAAAATCTCCCTAGACAGCGTGATCAACCCTATCTGTGTGATGATTATCCACAGAGACCCTGTCTTTAAAAAAAAAAAGAAAAAGAAAGAAGGATGAAGACAAAGAGGGAAGAGAAGGAGAAGGTGGAGAAAGAAGGAGAAACGAGGTGGGAGGGAGGGCCATACTACTAGTGCGTAAAGATAAAGGGGAAGAACTATAGCTAAAGAATATGAATCCAGGGCTGGAGAGATGGCTCAGCGGTTAAGAGCACTGACTGCTTTTGCAAAGGTCCTGAGTTCAATTCCCAGCAACCACATGGGATCCCATGCCCTCTTTGCACTCTTCTGGTATGTGTCTGAAGAGAGCAACAGTGTACATAAAATAAATAAATAAATCCAAAGCATAAAACAAAAAAAACAACAGCAGCAACAACAAAAAATCCCATATGCAGCCACCAAACCCAGGCACTATTGCTGATGCCAAGAAGTGCATGCTGACAGGAGCCTGATATGGGTGTCTCCTGAGAGTCTCTGCCAGAGCCCTACTGATATAGATGAGGATGCTTGCAGCTAACCATTGGAATGAACAAGGGAACCCCAATGGAGGAGTTAGAGAAAAGACTGAAGGAGCTGAAGGAGTTTGTAACCCCATAGGAAAAACCACAATATCAACCAACCAGACCCCCTCAGAGCTCTCAGGGACTAAACCACCAATCAAAGAGTACACATGGAGGGACCCATGGCTCCAGCTGCATATGTAGCAGAGGATGGCCTTGTCTGGCATCAATAGGAGGAGAAGCCCTTGGTCCTGTAAAGACTCGTTTCCTCAATGTAGGGGAATGCCAGGGCACTGAGGTGGGAATGGGTGGTGGGGAGTGGGAGCATCCTCATAGAAGCAGGGGAATGGGGGAAAGGGGAATAACGTTTGAAATGTAAATATATAAAATATCCAAGAAAAATAAAATTTTTTAAAAAAGGAAGAAAGGAAAAAAAAAGAATAAAAAAAAATGTTTCTTCCTCCTTGGCTAATCTTACTTAGAATTACCATAAAGTCATGCCAAAGTAGTGATCCAGTCCTGGAAAATGTAGCTCACTGCATTACACTCAGTAAGCAAATGCACAGGACTGTGGCTATCTGAAAGCTCTGAGCATGGCCTCATGCAGGATTAAAGTATTCAAGCTGTGAGGGGACACAGACAGGCCTAGAGGGGACTGAACATTCCCTCCCCTGTGCTGTGGTCCTTTCAGTCCTCCTTGAAGAATTTAAATGTCCTCATTATCATCTTATCTAACTTCATTCTGCCTTCACCCACACACTCCGACACACGCCAAGTGCAGCTATGGTCTGTGAGGTGAATCGCCATGAAAATCATACCGTGACCTACTATTCCCCTTTGGGAAGAAAAAGAGACCATCTCTATACTCATGGCTGCTCAACTCCAGTCAGCAAGCTTTTAACTCCTACTCTCACTTTATCAGAACCCCGCAGAGATAGCCTGCTTCATCTTCAGAGCTCAGCTTCAGCCTTCCGGATCTTTCCCTGAGAGTGAGGAGGGACGTATCTAGATGCCACAGAAATTTTCTACCAAGTCAAACCAGAAAAGGCATCTGACGTTTCAATGTAGGAGACATTTACAAAGGGGGAGTATGAACCTGCATTCAATAATGCTACATGCCACCCCTGATTACTTAAAGAGAGGATCTGAAATCTCTGGATGACTAGAAACACTTATTTCCTCATTTGGAGCAGGCAACAGAGCCCCCTGCTCCCTTACCTTTAATCTCACAGACCGCCATCTTTATACTCCCTTTGCTCCCTTTGCAGACATCGTCCTGTGAGTCATAGTAGGACAGGATTCCATTATCCAGAACAAACCATCGAGGCTGCCAACCTAGAGAGACCAGAAACCAAGACAGGTGGATGAATTATTCTTACCACAAAGGAAACTGATTTCAACAATGCCACACTAATTCTGTGCTCCCAGTAACTTACACACAATGAAATTTTTCAACCTTTGTAACAAAATGTCCTGTGGTCTCTACATAGATAAGAAAGAACTTTTTTGTTCAAGCTCACAACTTTCACTTTAAACAACCTAAAAGACCATAACCGCATCTCCACCCAAGCACAGCATAACCACTACCCATCATGAGAACAGATCATAATGTAGAATTAGCGTCTTTTCCAAAATGTCTGGAAGCAGCAGTGTTTCCCACATCAGACTTTGGATTTGTGTGTGCATATGAGATATATGGAAAATGGGGCCCAAATCTAAACATGAAGTTCATGGGCAGCTACTCCCGTCACCTAAAGGTCCCTTTATGGACTGGTTTGCTTCTGACTGGGCCCTATCATGAAGTCAGGCTCAGCGTCTTCCGCTTGTGAGTGTCCCTTCATCATTTAAATCCTTTGGGTTTGGGAGTATTTCACCTCCTCATCTCATCATGGAAAAAGACATACAGGAAACACAGAAAAGAGAGAGGAAACAGGGTTTGTCCCAGTTCTGTTACTACTCTTGGTGGCTAACCTAGAGTAAATGTTCTCATCCCAACAAGTCTTCAAAGTTTTTTCTCCGAAATAGGTGACTGAACAAGTTGGCCACCTCTCAAGTGTGATGTGCCCTCCCTCTTCTGATAGAAGATGCTGCCTTTAAGCAAATGTCCTTGGACACAGGGAAAACTAGAGATCCCGATGCTTATGCAAATATGACAACCTATAGAAAGAGCAAGATCCCACCCACCCTCCTTCCCTTCTGTGGGCTACACAGCTAAGGCAGAAATGCTATTAACTTCAGCTGTTCATCTCATTGACATTTCCTTAGCAATGAAAGCATAAACCCATTATCAGACTTGGTGGGAAAGGCAAAGCCTGTAACTGAGAGTGATGGCTATTCTCAACGCTGGCCTGGCACTCCTCTTGCCAGCCAAACTCGTGTTCCCGGGAATCTTATCAGACGTGCTACTAACAGATAGCAGTTCATCAACTGACAACATAGTGGTCGTGCTGGAAGCAGTGTGACTGCTGTTATCCTTCCCATTGCTATTAAGCCACAACACTGTGTAAGCATGAAACTCACCACCATTAAAACACTCTGACCATCAGCTGTGAAACAACTCACCAGTTCAACATTTCCCTGAATCAGACAGGACCAAGACAGTACCTCATCCTATAAACTGACACAAGGCTTTTAGGATCCAGGCTGGAGAGACAGCTCCATGGTTAAGAGCACTGACTGCTCTTCCAGAGAGGCTGACTTCAATTCCCAGCAACCACATGGTGGCTCACAACCATCTGTAATGAGATCTAAGGCCCTCTTCTGGTGTGTCTGAGGACAGTGACAGCATACTCATGTACATAAAATAAATAAAATCTTTAAAAAAATTTTTACTTAGGGCTTACCAACACTTTTGAAATGACAATGCTGTTATAGTTAGTGTTGTCAAACTGACAAAAATCTTCCAAGTGGTCTTCAGGCAGGCTATATTGATGACATTAATTGAAGTATAAAGACCCTTCTTAACTGTGTGCAGGATTACTCCTGGTAAGGGATACTGTATGGTAAAATGGAGACAGAGTGTGCAGTAACAGTCACTTGTTGCTCCTTTCTGACTTGGGACATGATGTAAGGCATTTGTCACTGTGATTTCCCAGTAAGGATGAACTATAACCTGAACTGACAGCCAAATAAAGTCCTCTTCTGGAAGCTGCTCTGTCAGAGCACTTTATCTCAGCAACAGGACACTGAGTCAGAAAGGAAGGTGAAATTTTATTTTCTATTCTATACCTTGCTTAAGAACACAAGGGTAGGATATTCCCATCGGCTCAGAAAAATAAAGCAAGAAAACTTCAAGCACCAGGAAAATTCATTTCTATAAATACTACATTCCCAAGGGAGGGTGGCAAAATTAGAGGAAAAGTTCTTTGGGTGTCTACACTTTACCTTGTTCCTCACTTCATGATGATGCCCTAGCACACTGCTTTAAAAAAGAATCTCTCCAGGCTAGAAAGACGGCCAGGCTGTTGAGAGCTCACGATGCTTTTCCAGAGGATCCAAGTTCAGTACCCAGCACCCACATCAGGTAGGCAGTTCGCAACTACCTGTAACTCCGGCCCCAGGGACACCCATGCATTCACACAAAAAAACACAGAAGTGTAAAGGAATGAGGAAAGGATGGGGCAGAAGTAATAGAGCACTCATGTGTGAAAGCCTAGAAAAACTAAAAAAAAAAAAAAAAGACCATAGAGGCAGCACATGCATGTTCTTAGCATGTGCAAGGAAATAATAATATAATAATTTTTAAGTGTAGTATTTTTCCAAATACTAATTCACCGTAGTAAACAAATAATGAGGAGTGGGTAGTGGGAATATAGTCTTCCGTCAGTGGCATCACTGCCACCGTATGACACAACAGCACTTCAACCGTGAGCAAAGTGATCCAGAAACGTGGCTGAGTACACGCATCTAATCAAGCCTGTTGATTATCTCTCCACACCTTTTTGAAGAATTATCTAACCTGACTTTCCCTAGTTGGTTCACACATTTATAGTAACTGGCTACAAGATACTGTAAAAGGGCTGGCAATTCCTTCTGTTGAAAAGGACCATCCCCTGTTTCAATTTCTACTTTAACAAGCACTTTTCTCAAGCTATTAGATGGTATGAAAACACATATTAAAATTAAAAAAAAAAAGTCAGAACACTGTCATGACACCGGAAGGTTCCTTAAAGACCAGTTAGTACTAGCAGCTGGTCATCCTCCTGACCCGAGATACTAAAATTAATAAATGAACATTCCACGGAGACAACTTCACATTAAAAAAAAATGGAATCGCTCCAAAGAAAAGGCTTCGCTTAAACTGAAACACACCATTAAAAAAAAAAAAAAACACTAAAGCCGAAGCACGTACCACAGGCTACGAAGACACCTCCCACAAGAACATTTCACCCCAAGAGCAATTTCCCCTTCAATTATGACTCATGGCTGTAACTGCCCATCGCTCTGGGCCCTGCTAAAAATATTCCTCCCCCATTACCTCCAAAGACGAGTACTCAAAAACATTTGCTTAAAGGATATAGACAACAAAGTTAATACGGCCGGCCCCTCAACCAGCAACCTGTGCCCACAACAGCCCAAATGAAAAACGCTTAGCAAAAGTGTCTGCCTGGTGTCTCGCTGCTCCCCAGAAAAATGTGTCATGTACATGATCACTTGGTTTTTTCATTTGAGCGGAAAACATTGGTGTATTATAAATATTAAGCCACGTGCCACCGTAAATCTGGCTCTAGCCAAATACAACCAAGCATTTAGTCCTAACAGGGTTTACCGGGATCCGTAGAGTGACTGCAGGGCTCCGTACTCTGGGCAGAGTAAGTGGGCAGCAGGGCGGCGATTGCGCATTTTTTGTAACTAAGTATCTGACAAATGCCCAAATTTCCCTTCAAGTGGTCAGTTTTCCTCCAGTTCGGTGAGATCACAGGAAGTTGGAAATTACCTCTGGGACAAAAAACCTAACCACCCAGGCCTTGACCAACTTGGATCCTGAAAGAGTACCGCACCTGCCTTTGGTGTTGGTTCTAGCAGAGATCACAGAGAATGGATTTAAGGTGCGTTTTAAAAGCCAGACTTTCACAGGCAGGGACAGCTCCCTGCTGCTGATCCCATCTCTACACAAACAGCTTTCTTCTAACTACCTCACCAGGGAAACCTGTCTGCTCTTCCTGTACTGTACTTCCAACTATTTCCCTCTCGGAATGACTCGAATGGGTTTTCTTCCAATATGCCTCACAATTTCCCAGACCTCACTGAAAACCACCAATCCCTAAGAACCTTCTCTGAGGATAGCTTCCAAAAGCACACTTGATGAGTTCTGTCAGCCTCAACAAGTGGAGTTTCAAACCTGTGGTAAGAAAATGTAAAGGAATATTAAAAAAAAAAAAATCTTAAAAGTAAATGACCACACACACACACACACACACACACACACACAAAACACACTTAACAAAATGCTGTCCATATAGCGTAGATGAAAGAGGAAACAGTGGATGAAAGAGGGTGACTGGATACTGTTTCTTTAGCACAAGGGGCAGCGGAGGTTTTTGGTGCTGTCCCATCCTCGGGATGGTGCGCGGCCTCGAACTCGCTGTCGAAGCCTCCCGGAACGGGCCCCACAAGGGCAGTGTGAGGGGGGAATCGAGCGTGGAACTGAGAGTGTCGCGGCTTGACAGGGGGTGCCCCAGGGCCAGGCTGCCCGCAGCCCCCCGCCGCCCGCCCCGTACCTGTGAGATAGTTGGTCCACTTGTACAGAACCCCCTCCATGCTTCAGAGCCCGGCGCCGCGCATCCTCCTGGCCCGGCGCCGGCCGCGCTGCTGCGGAGGCGCGGGCCCGCAGCCCTCCGCCCGGACCCGGCGGCCCTCAGAGGCCCGGCCGGCGGGCGCCCCGTGCTGCTCGGAAGCCGCGAGGCGCGGACATCCCCAGCGGGAACGGCGCGGCGACCCCCGGGACGACCCCAGCGCCCGCCGTCCTCCCGCTCTGCCGCCGCTCCACGAGCCCCGGCGCTGCCCTCCTGCACGCCCGCCTTCCTTCCCCCCGGGCTCCCGGCTTGTTTTCATTGACCCCGACGTCGCTTTCACTTCCTGGATGAAAGGGGCCGGCTCGGCCCGCGAAACCCCTCCCCGGCGGCGGGGCTGCGGGACGGCCGCGTGCCCGAGGCTGCGCCGCGCGCCCTCGTGGGGCGGCTCCGCTGTCCCCCGCTCCCTAGCTGCCTGGCATCCTCTCTGGTTCCCAGCAGACGAACTCCAGGGTCATCCTGCCTGGATAAAATCGAGGGTTGCCCATTTCTTGGAGCTTCCAGTGCTCATACTCCGGGAAAATCGGAAGTTCCCTCCTAGGAAAAGCTGGAGTCGTGGCAAGGCCTGGTAATCCCCAATACTCTAGAGGCTGAGGCAGGAAGGACAAAAGGCCAGCCTGGGCTACATCCTTCTGTTAAGATAGGTATGCGAGAGAACATCCTGTACACTTGGGCCATGTCACTAGCATTCCCCCTCACACACACAAAAACACACTCACACAAACATACACAATTTTTTCTCTTCATTTTTTTTTAAAATGTCATACATCATGATGTACGCCTTTAATTCCAGCATTCAGGAAGCAGAGGCAGGCAGATCTCTCTGAGTTCTGTTAGTTCCCAGCCTGTCTAGTTTACAGAGTGAATTCCAGGCCAGATAGGGCTACATTGTGAAACCCTACACACACACACACACACACACACACACACACACACACACACACACACAAAGAAAGAAAAGGTTAAGAAGGAACCATGTGTTCTATTTTTGTTGTGTTAATAAATAAAAGAATTTCTCTTAGTTTTTTTTTTTTTAATCTCACTTGGGGGAAGAGCCTTTACACACTTGAGAATTTTTAGATTTAGAAAGTTTTGCAAATTTCAAACAATCTAAAGAAGCGGAGTCAGTATTGAGGTAGTGAAATTCCTGACCTGTCCTTCCGGGAAGGCTGACTGAACAGGGTAATCCACTTGGTGGATTGATGAGTAGATGAATGTTCATTCAGCAAGTCACATACCGTTCATTAATGATAGTTCAACTGTGGCATTTCCTGTAAAATTCAAGTTTTGTACCGTTTGAAAGGTTTTCGTACTAAAAGAAGAAGGGGATGTTTCAAGAGTAGTCTCTGTTTATTAGCCAGCCGTGCGTGAGATTGGAACAAAATGTTCAATAGTCAGATTTCCTGTCTGATGTGAATAAATTCTCATGGGGAAAATTTTTTTTCTTTGCTAAAGGCCTTCACCTAAGGAGGCCCCAGGAGGTGGGGGACAGAAACGCAAACTAGCTTCTGCAATGCCAGACATCTGCTGCTGGAGGAGCCCTAGAGACACTCCACTGTGTGCTCTGGGGCTCGCCTGGCTGCATGTGTCAGAGACAGCCTGGAGTCCTTTTTATGCAGTACCCCGACCCGCATCTCCCCCAAAAAAGACCCTTCAAGGACTCCCCCCAAGTAAGAGCAACCAACCTATCTTGTCAAGAACCCATTCTTCCAAGAACGTCTGCCATCCACTGTGCCTGTCAAATCCCCGGGAGCCTTAGAAGCCTTCTGTGCCTAGAAAAACTGGCTATATTATGACTAGAACATCCCACCGTGACCTGTTTGCATTTCGTATCAATTTCTTGGCCCAACTTTTTAATATTTTTTAAATACTGCATTAAGGACCTTCAGTTATGTATCCTTTTTTTTTTTCTGGTCAAATGGTTCAATGTATCATTTAAAAATTTAAAACCAAGCCATCCAAGCAATCTCTTAGCAGAGGCAATGTTGGGGAGGGCATTATCAGGGCATCAAGTAGAGGCCATAGAATTTTGCAGCATCTCCTAAATGCCTAGAAAGGACCACCATAATGCCACTTTATTTCAGGAAACGCTCGTCTGACTACTGCAGGCAGAAGAAATCTGCGAGCTTAGCAAGAAGAGACTATTCTATTCTAGCCCAGGTACAGCCAACGAAGGCACCCAGCATCCTGGACGCACTCCAACCCTTGGCGATTTGCTGGTGCGACAGTGGGCGGAGCCTCACATAGCCCCGCCTTGGACCTTTGTGACGTAAGACAATGCCTGCCACGCGTCTGAATTCTGTCCCATCAGCCTGCTAACACGCTGTGGGGCTTGCACTGGGCCTGGGAGTACTGCTTTGGCAAACATGAATCTCCTATTCAGATTATCAGTTTTCCTTGGCCTGTGGGTTTGTTCCGGTGCTCAGGGACAAACCAAAGAAGAAAGCACAGAGGAAGTGAAAATAGAAGTTTTGCATCGTCCAGAAAACTGCTCCAAAACAAGCAGGAAAGGAGACCTGCTAAATGCCCATTACGATGGCTACTTGGCTAAAGACGGCTCCAAATTCTACTGCAGGTAGGAGATGCTCCGTGCAGTTCAAGATCAGATCTTGCCCACCACCAGCAGCAGCTGCAGTCAGAGCCTGTTTTGTTTTAAGGGTTTTTGGTGTTTTTTTGTTTTGTTTTGTTTTGTTTTTAACGGTAAATTAAGCCATCATGTGGATTTAGATTAGAAGACAGCCCCCGCCAAAAAAAAAAAAAAAAAAAAAAAAACCTGAAAGTTTTTAGTTATTTAAAATGTTAGCGCAATAAATTGACTGCAGATCCACCACGTCAGGCATAGTGCTAACCACCACCCCTGTCCTTGGGACACAGATGACTAAATCTAGAGGCTGCTTGAAAAGATATTCACATTTTTCTCCTTACCCAGAGCTGAAGTCTGATTCCAAACAGAGTGTATAAGGAAGCTACTGTGCTTTATTCTGGACTTCGTGGGTCATTTTCTAATAGAGACCCCGGTTTTCACATCTATTCTGCTCTCTGACTCCAGTCTGACTGAATGCTTTCTTTAGCTGCACTGGTACCCTCCAAAGACAGGCCTTTCCAACTTAGCAATCCTTTCCAACTTAGAAGAAACCTTATTCTTCCTATATAGAAGAAAAAAATTGACAGGATACTATTTTCCAGTTGTTCTTGAAATTTGGGGCTCACCCTGCCCCTTTGGTTTGGGGAACAAACCCAGAGAAGTTAAAAGAGTTATTTTGTTCAAGCCATGCAGCTAGTTAGAAGCAGGAGGCCCATTTTAAAAAGTGAACCGTTGGGTAGTTTTTGTAAGGACCACAGAAATCGGAAATCAGAATGGCTTCCAGTTATACACTATGCTAATTTATGGGAAAGTTTAAGCCAAACAAACACTTCATAAAGGACAGAGTTCTGAAGAATGTACTATGGGAAAAGAGATTCCAGTTTTAAATAACAAAATACCTAAGCTGCGTTTAAAGGTTTCCTTTATGAGACCAGCTTACTTACATACTAAGTATGGTTTCTTACAGCCGGACACAAGATGAAGGCCACCCCAAATGGTTTGTTCTTGGTGTTGGGCATGTGATAAAGGGGCTAGACATTGCTATGATGGACATGTGCCCTGGAGAAAAGAGAAAGGTGATTATTCCTCCTTCACTTGCTTATGGAAAAGAAGGCTATGGTAAGATTTTTAATATATCTTTTAGTTATTTTTTTAAAAAAGAAGTCAGTTATGAAATTCAAAACAAATCTGTATATTCTTTAAAAAAAATGGAAGTAAGTCTCAAAGAGATATTTGTATATCCATGTTCACAGTAGCAGCACAGTCCACAAGAGGCAAGAGCTGGGAGAAACCCAAGAGTCCAGAGATGGGAGAGAGATTAAAACAATGGGTATATGCACACAGTGGAATATTATGTAGGCTTTAAAAAGAATGAAATTCCGACTCATGCTACAGTGTAGATGAACGTTAAAGAGTATCACAAGTGAAATACTCCAGATGCAAAAATTACCAATATTGTAGGATTTCAAGTATATGAAGTGTCTCTAGTAGTCAAGCCAACAGACAAACGCAGAGAGTAATTTCCAGGGGCTGAAGGCATAGGACTGAAGGAGAGGTGTTGAATAGCATAGTGTTTCAGTGATCAAGACAACAGTGTTTCTGGATATAGGTCGCACAGTAACACAAGTGCACTTTCTACTTATTTAAAAGTAGTCCAGAAAGTAAATTTTGTATTAGGTGTATTTTGTCACAATTTTAAAATGCTATAGAAGAAATCATCACCGAAACAAGTCCACCAAATTCTTGTTATATTTAATTCATCCTATACCCTTCTTTTCACATCTAAAGAAAACAAAACAACCAACCAGAATACCAACCTCCAGCCAGAATCTCTTCCTCTGCATAGACACAGTACTCAGAATGACTCTGTATGGTCCATAAGCTCCCTTGGGCATTTTTGGTTTTAGTATTATATAAGTGTTTCTGGTAAAGATCTCTAGTACCAGGTTAAAACTTGGGAGTCAGGAACAATTTTAGAATAGAAGGATGGTACCCCTGAGTGATGATGGGTCACTGTTACCCCAACTCAGGAGAGTCCTTCAGATGCGGAAAAGATAAGTTTCAGGGTTTTGCTTACTTTTAAATCCTAGGGCAAGAAGATATATGAACACACAGAAAGTTGGGGAAATATGATTAACCAGTGGTTAAATGATATAGTCCTAGAGTAGACTGTGTTCATAAACTAAGAAGACACAAATGGTCTTTAACTCTAAGGGAATGCTTAACTATATTCATAATTGCAGCAAAATTGGGATACAAACAAGGTATCATTTTCTGCTTATCCCATTAGCAAGGACATGAACATTGACAAAGACATGGGAAAATGGGCCATTTCTTACATGATCAATGGGAAAGGAAATCATTTGACCAAGAGGTTTATCAGACGTAATTGTACCCTTATCTTCTGACTTAATAATTTTGAATTTTAGGACCATACACCAAAGTGTAAGAGAAGATTTATTGCTGTTAGGATTCTCAAGAGAAAGAGAACCAATAGAATAGGATAGATAGATAGATAGATAGATAGATAGATAGATAGATAGATAGATAGATAGATAGATAGGAGGGAGGTTACTTGATTGGCTTATATGATGTGGTCTGTGGTCTGGGTAGCCTGACAATGGAGAGAACCTCGAAGCTACTTGGTCTGCAAAGCTAGATGCCTCAGCTGTCCCATGCTTACCCTGAAGATCTGGAGGACTTTTGTAGAGCCACTGGACTTCAGTTCATGTTGGAAGTTAGACTCTGTCAGTCTCTGTCAGCAAAGAAAGGTGACAGCAGCGACAGCAGAGACAACAGGGTAAATGAAGCCAGCACAACATTAAGGCAAGCAGGCCAAAAGCAACCACTTTTCTTTGTCAGAATTCCTTTTCTCTAGGCTGCTGCCAAAAGGTACTGTAGAAATGTAGGCCAGGTCTTCTCACTTCAATTAAGTTTATTTAAAAACAGAATCCCCTCTAGATGTGCACAGTGGCTTCTCTGTTCATTCCAAATCCAGTCAAGTTGACAACCAAGATTAACTACCATAGTTGCCAGCTTCTTTTTGGTAGCAACATACTTGAGACTACCTAGTTGAGTGTCAGTACGAAAATTAAATCACGGGATATCCATAGAGTGAATTAGTATGTAGCCAGTGAAAAGAATGAGGTGAAATCACGTATATTAATAGAGTGTCGTGCTATATTCCTATGCTGAGTATTTACTGAGCACCCATGCAGGCTCTCAGACAGATAATAACACAAGGGAAAAAGCAGACACTACTCACAGTCTGCAGTGTTTGCATCATGAAGGGGAAGTTTCCTATACACCTATTTCTACACAGACTAGTGTAGCAAGGTTGTAGTCATCGGTGACAGTGTCGGGGAGGCAGCCTGAGGGTCAATAATAAGATGCTTTTTCTCTCACTCTGAAATGTTGAATTGTTTCACATTTTGTTGTTGTTGTTGTTGTTGTTTACCACTCGCGTGAATAACAATCTTCACAAAAGCAAATCTGAAAAAAGACAAGGAAATTTTATGGGAGAGAGTTGTCACCCTTGCAGGGATAAGCCCTTTCCTGTTGCAGCATGAAGAACCTTTGCCTGTTCACCTTGTGTAAAGCTCTTGCCAACTCCACCTATTTGAAATCGCTAATACAGAAGTAGCAGTCAGGTTCCTAAGGCGTGAGTTTGGCTTTATCCCCATATCTTGTAGAGGTAACCATCCTTAAAGCTGTTGACTGTCTTTAAGAGGTCATCCCCCTTGCTGTGTGTGTGTGTGTGTGTGTGTGTGTGTGTGTGTGTGTGTGTGTGTGTAGGACCCTGAAAAAAAGAGAATTAAAGATAATGTAAATACAATACTATCTTTAAAATGTCGTAAGTTGATGCTAAGGCTCAGTGATGCAGGTAAAGTTTGCCTGTCAGTCTCTTCTCTCAATTTCCAAGTTGTCACATCAACATTCAGCTTCCCCTCAGAGCACCCACATCCATCTTCAGGGGGTACCAGTCCTGGGTCCATTATCCCCCAGCAAATGACTACTCTACCCTTTACCTAAACTGATTTATGCTTAGTTAGGAATGGCTACCCAGCTGTCTCGCTTGCACCTTTATTTGACTTGGAAGAAAGCTGAGGCCTGAAGTGTGTACGGACCATAGTTACTTAGTTACTCACCTGTTGGCTTCACCATTGTGACAGCGGCTTAGATTCCATGGTTTTAGAAGTCATTGTGTTGTAGACCACAGCTATTTAGCAAAAGTCTGTTGATTGTGTAAGCTTTTGAAAAATATTTTTGTTTATTGAGAGTTTCATATGGTTGGGGATTTAGCTCAGCGGTAGAGCGCTTGCCTAGCGAGCGCAAGGCCCTGGGTTCGGTCCCCAGCTCCGAAAAAAAAAAAAAAAAGGAAAAAGAAAAAGAGAGTTTCATATATTCACACAATGTATATTGATCAGATTCACACTCACCCCTCCCCATAATTCTCAGATTCATTCTCCACCTCACCTCCTTTGTGTCACATACATGTACACACACACATATATCACACACATACATATGAACATCACACATATACACATCACACACATATACATCACATACATCACACACACATACACACGCATACACATCACACATATACACATCGCATACACATCACACACACACATACACATCACACACACACACATACACATCACACACACATATACACATCACACACATACACATCACACACACATATACATATCACACACACATATCACACACATACACATCACACACATACACATCACACACACATACACATCACACACATACACATCACACACACATACACATCACACATATATACACATCACACACACATACACATCACACACACATTCACATCACACACACATACACATCACACACACACACATACACATCACACACATATACACATCACATACACATCACACATACACATCACACACACATTCACATCACACACATACACATCACACACACATACACATCACACACACATCACACACACATATACATATCACATACACATCACACATACACATCACACACACATACACATCACACACACATCACACACACATATACACATCACATACACATATATACATCACACACACACACACACACACACACACACACACACACACGTCAATCTGTGTTGTCCACATACTCATGGGTGTGGAACCATCCACTGGAGTAAAGTCAACCTACCAGGGATACCAGGGACCAAAGCCTTAGAACTGTCTCTCCTTCCTGGCAGCTGTCACAGCTCCTCAGTTAGGGCAAGGGCAGGAATGCTAGCATGTTGACTGGTTTGGTCTTTACAGGTCTCGGTGAGCTTAATGTAAGTTGTTATTAAAACATAAAAGTTATAACTTCATTTTAGGTGATGCTTGAAGAAGCTTTTCCTCTGGCGAAATGTCCTTGGCTCATGTCCCAGAACACCCCTGCATGTCTTAAAGTGCATGTGGCTTTCTAGTGCTTTGATTAACCATCTCTGTGGTATGTATATACTCTTTACATTAACCCCGCCTCTCCGATCTACCTCTATAAGTGTAAATAATTCCAATGCAATGCGCATCTATCTCTTAGTCGGGCTTCAATCTTTTCTCAGGAAAACACTAATTAGCAACGTTTTCTGTTTTGTAATAGAATTGTTGGGGAACTTCCTGTGCATCTGTGGTCTTTTCCTGGGAGGTTTGAGTTTGGGCTTCAGGGTGGCTCACTGACCTGCCAGACCCCCTTCCATCACCAGCACCAAAACAGCAAAAGGAATTTGGGTTTTGAGTCTGTCTTAGTTTTGGTCAAAGTCATTTTTCTATCCTTCAAAGCTGGGTAATTTGTAGGACATTAGATCAAGACTTTGACAACAGGCACATGATGGTGGATAGACTTTTTCTGTGTTTTGATTTTAGAAATTTCAATGCACTGCTTGGGGCTGTAACTTCTACCCTTTCCTTTATGGACTATGTAAGTATTTTAGCAAGAATCATCTACTTGACTATCAAGGAAATCGCTATTTCTTTTGATGGACAAACTTAGCTAATTTCAAAGAGTGTTAGTCATTTTGCAAATACCCGTGGGCATGTCCTAGATCACATGGACATAAGGCCCTGGAAATACACTCAGCTGATCACTGCCTCTTGGCAATCCCATGGAATACTCAGCTGAAAAAGCCCCATCTTAAGTCTTACTAAAGCTGCCAGCAGCATCAGCTAACAGATGAACTGTATTAAATCTCTCCTCCTCCTCCTCTTCCTCCTCCTCTTCTTCCTCTTGCTCCTCCTCCTCTTCCTCTTCTTTTTCTTCTTCCATTTATTTATTTTATTTTTAGGTGTACAATGTAGTAGCCATCCTCAGACACACCAGAAGAGGGCATTGAATCCCATTACAGATGGTTGTGAACCACCATGTGGTTGCTGGGAACTGAACTCAGGACCCCTGCAAGAGCAGTCAGTGCTCTTACCACTGAGCCATCTCTCCAGCCCTCTCTTTTTCATCTTAATTATACTTATTTATTTATGTGGGGTGAAGCATGTGCCTTAGCAGGTCTGTGGAAGTCAGGGAATAATTTGTGGGAGTCAGTCTCTTCTCCCACTGTGTGGGTCCCAGGTAGTGAACTCAGGTCATCAGGTTTGGCAGTGAGTGCCACTGAGTTCTCACTAGCCCAACTGTGGAATGTTTCTGCTCATACATTTCTCCTCTATACCATATCTCTGCTACACGATGATCAAGTTATACTAATAAAGTCTTGGTTTATTTTAACTTAATCAGGAAACTTACTCTGGTCCAGAAGGGCCCTTTGAACTGACTTGGTTTAAAATACACTGGGGAAACAAAGATCTAAAATGTTTTATAAAATGTGGAGGGGAAGGGGATAAATTGACCAGCCCTAGTTCACTTTGATGTCAAAGAGCTGTAGATTTGAAAGCAGTTCCTGTAAAGTCTATAACCCTGATACTAACGTGGCCACAGAGCAAGTACCTGAAAGCTACTTTTATGTAAGTCAAACTGTTAAACTCTTAGCAGAAGGCAAGATTCCACCCAATGCAACTCTGATGTTCGAGATTGAACTTTATGCTGTGACCAAGGGACCACGGAGCATTGAAACGTTTAAGCAAATAGACACGGACAATGACAGGCAGCTCTCCAAGGCCGAGGTAATTCAACTTCTTGCGCTTGACTTTCGCCGTTTGATTTTTTTCTTTTTATTGTAACTCAAATCTTGTTGACGACATTTCTTATTTTTCGCTAGTATTAGGATTTGTGTTGAGGCCCTTTTGAGTTTCTCTCTAGAGTTGGCTCTGATTGTTCCAGCTTGCTGGAAACTCTGAAATCTGACGAAGAAAAGTCCTCTTCCGTTTCTCCGTACATAGGAAAGTCAGTAAGGTCATAATGCTACTTCATGAGGCAGACCTGTAGCTTCAGTTACTCCAAACCTGATGTAAGAAGACAGCACCTTGAAAGGACAGCCTGGGGCTACAGAGAGTTGAAGACTACCCTGGCCGACGTACTAACACCCTGTCTTAGAAGGTACAAAAGGGTCTGGGGATGTGGCTTGGTGACTACCGTGAGGCCCTGGGTTCAGTACCCAGTACTGTCAGGTCACTCAGAGTCACTCACTCAATCAAATAAGACAAGTCCCAAGCTGCCATGGCTCTTCCAGCCTGGACACTAGAGGGGACAGGCCTCTTTCCAATGGTACTGCATAAACATGTCACAAAACAAATATTTCTATGTCCCCTCTGGACCGTGACATAAATGACATTAGGAACTAGCAAGGCTCTGAACTGGACGGGCTAAGAAGTTGGTACGCTTGGGCTACGAGTTCACCTCCATCTCCTGAGGGTGAAATAATAAACGATTGCAAAGTCGATACACACTCTTCACACTTTCTTCGTCCCAAGCTACCATTTTAAGCATGAATTAAGTACTGAATCTGTCTAATCTCCAGGACCATTCATATGACAGACGCCCCTCTCATCATCATCACCTTGTTCAGGGGGAGAAAGCTACTCAGGAGTGTTGAGCCACGTAGCTGCAGGATCACACCCCAGGTTGTCTGGCTGTGGCTCGGAGCCTTGGCCACTCCATGGCTTTCTAAGAATTACCATCTCAAATGTTTCTGGGAAGCCTAAAGCCTTATCCAGTGCCACAATCTACACTTAGCTCAGCTGCTCTTCCTTTGTTTAGAGGTGGCTAAAAATGTGTGACTACCCCCTAAGTGGGTAATAAGAGGCAGGTCGTCCCCTGATTTCAAATATAATGTCAGTCCTTTTCTATTGCAGGGACTGTGGGGTCCAGATAAGGTCTTACTCTAGCCCCAAGCTGCCTTGGAACTTAAGTTGTATAGGCTGGTCTTGAACTCGTAGAATTCCTCCTCCTTCTCCCCAATACTAGAATTACAGGAATAAGCCACCGACCCTAACTAATAAGTCTTTTCCGTTTTTCTTTATTTTGCCTGAGGATTAGACCTAGAACTTCATGCATGCTACATAAGCACCAGGCCCCTGAGCTGTATCTCCAGTCACCTGCCTCTTCTTCATCCCCCCCTCCCCCTCCAACCTTCTTCCCACGAAACTCCAGCTCCTCCTCCAGGAACTTTGTATGTTGTAGAACTTCCTTGAGGCTCCCCAGTCAGCCAGCATGTCTGCCAGGTGTCTTACTTTGCTCTCTACTGCTGCAAGAAAGAACAAAACCAAAAGCAACTGTGGGGATAAGGGCCTTATCTGGCTTACATACTCTCCGTCACAGTCCACTGAAGTAGAGACTATGGTGGCTTCTTCCCCAGACCTTGCTCAGCCTGCGGTCTTACACACCCAGGAGCACCTGCCCAAGGGTAACACCGCCCACAGGGAGCAGCCTCCCACATCAATCACTAACTAAGAAACTACCTCCACAGCTTGCCACAAGCCAATCTGATAGTCAGTTCCTCAAAGAGATTCCCCTTTCCTACAGGACCCAGAACAGAGGCCTTTAAGAAGGACCCTTAAAGGGAAAGCCTTTTTCAGTGTTTCTTCTCAGTTGATGCCCTCTTTGGAATGAATGACAGCAGCGAAGGGATTCGCATAGCACTCTGGGAGCAGCCCGTGCACACACTATTCCTTCAGCCACACCCAGAGGTCCCTTCTGCATCATAAATACCTCTAGACATTAAGGCATCTCCAATTCTTTACTGAAAAATAAAAGTAGAGGAAACCCAAAATCCGATCTGTTTAGCCGCAGTTTCCCAGACATCTTATTGGGCATGGGTTATGTTTTCACCAGATGAGTAAGAATGACTTTTCCCCAATTGTAACGATAGTTATCTTCTGTTGACGCTGACCCTGTATCCCTCCTCTGGTTACAGATATCTCCCTCCTTTTACAGATGATATTCCTAGTGTTCAGAAAGGTTGTCGAAGACCATGTATGGGTCAATACATGTGGGAGCCCAGATTGGAAACATGAACTAACAGAAACTTTCTTGCTTAGGGATCAGATGCTAAAGGGATCAGTTTACATAAGGTGGGAGTGGAGTACAGTATTAAATTAAAAATTAAGGTAGTGTGAGAACCCATTAGTAGCTGAAAGTCATGGGGCCGGATAGATAGCTCAGCAACCCTGCTCTTTCAAAGGACCAGCGCATTTACCAGAGCCATCTCCAGTGTCTACCCCCCATCAGGCAGTTTACAGCCCCCTGTAACTCCAGCTCCGAGGGATCTGATGCCCTCTTCTGGTCTCTTTGGGTACTGCAGGTGAACATAAATAATAAATCTTTTTTTTTAAATTTGTTATGTTCTTGCCCACCACTTGTTTGAACCTCTACTACACTATATGGACAAAGACTAGATAGTGACCATCAGCTTTTATTGTTTAAGAAATTCAGAATGTTTGAGGCTGTTTAAAATGCTTTATACCTACATAGGCAGGCAGAGGGAAACAACGTATTTCCCTTCATACAGGACCAGTTGTCTTGGAGAAGCTGACTCAAGGTCTACTGACCACTGACCATTCCAAGTCCTTTGTGATGGACTGGGCATGCAATATGTATTACTAGAACGACTGTTCAACTCCATCTTTCAAAATGTCTCTTGCCATAAAAATGCCACATCAAAATTATTTCCAGGTCAGTGTGCCGTGCTTTCATTAGTAGAAATCGGCATTTTCGTATGGAGAAACAGTTGAGTTACATAGATAACTTTAACTTTAAATTATGTGGTGTACACGTATTAAAAAATAAACGGCACATTTGCCATGGTGATATTACCCACAGTCCCAGCTCTGAGGAAGTTGGGAGCAGAAGAATTGGCCGAGCCTATGAGTTGATGCCGGCCCTGGCAACACAGTGAGAGGTGATATCATTCACAAGACAAGGAAATGGGGGGGAAAAACATGATATTTTGTGACTTAGCTTAACTCATTATGTAGATGAAATAGTACCACTTCAACATGAAATTATATAAAAATGATTAGTGAAGTGGACTTTGAGTTACTATCTCTGAAATCTGCTGTGTGGCTTATATTTACAAGAAAATGTCTGCCATAGCCCCATTTCAAATGCAGAGGAATTGCATGTGGCTAATATCACAGTACTTTATTGAGTGTATGCTACAAAGGCAAGCAGTCAGTGTGCTTCAGAGCATCTCAAGCCCTTGGTTGACTTGATTATGCAGTAAACTCATTAATTCCAGAGACGGCCATGCTAAAGAGATTTTGTATTAAATAATAGGAATTAATCTGAATGTGTTTTTCTTTTCTAATAGGGACAGTGTGGATCATTAGAAAGTATTCAGTTTCAGAAAATTAAGTGTGGCTAATACCACCAATCTATAACCCCAGGGACAGCTAATTTGAATAACCACTTCTCTTCAAAAATTAAAAACAAAACAAAAAGTCTGAGGCCAAACATGTTGGCACAGGCCTATAATACCAGTACTTGGGAGGCAGAGGCGAGCAGATCTCTATGAGTCTGAGGCCAGCCTGGTCTACAGAGTGAGTTCCAGGACAGCCGAGCCTATGTAGAGAGACCCTGTCTCTAAGGTATTTCCAAACCTTGAAATACCTTTTTAAAATGGTTATGGGTTGGCAAGACTTCTCAGTGAATATAGCTCTTGCTCCAAGCCTGAGGGCATGAGTTCGGTCCTCAGTACCCCTCACATGGCAGAGAGAACCAGCTCCCACAAGTTGTCCTCTGACCTCCAATGCGTACCACGGCCCTTGAGTGCCCCTCCCCCATATACAGACCAATTATTTAAGATGTTTGCATCACTTGCTACGCTTATTCAGTACCGTCATCATTTCTTAGCGTGACTAGACGCCTGTGGTGCCTTTTTATTAACGATGTTGTGTTCCGGCCTCCAGATAGAGCTTTACTTACAGAAGGACTTTGAAAAAGACGCAAAACCCCGTGACAAGTCATATCAGAAGGCGGTTTTGGAAGATATCTTTAAGAAAAATGACCACGATGGAGACGGCTTCATTTCTCCCAAGGAATACAACGTGCACCAACATGACGAGCTTTAAGTTTGCTCCTTCTCTCTCATTAGCCGCTCACACACCGCGCTTTAAACACAGGGAACCACTGTTCTCTGTGTGGCCGCTTTCCCGGATGAGGAGATATTCGTGTCCTTCAATAAACATAATTTTGGTGTGAAAAGGGGAAGCTGTTTTGCAAAGCTGACTCTTGGGTAGGTGTGACTGTGTTTCCTGTTGTTTTCTTCGGTGACCATCGATCGCAGCACCAGGGAATGGGCTGGATCCCAGTGGCTGGCTTCCCTCCTTCAGGAGACAGACAAATGCAGAACGGGGGGGGGGGGGGGGGCTGGGGATTTAGCTCAGTGGTAGAGCACTTACCTAGGAAGCGCAAGGCCCTGGGTTCGGTCCCCAGCTCCGAAACAAGAACCAAAAAAAAAAAAATGCAGAACGGGTGCTCTCCACCCATAATGTTAAGAGCAAGTGTAATAATGTAATGATCCAATATGGTAGCCCTTATAATGCCTGTCTCTGAAAATACTCGGAGACCAGGAACTTATGCCTCTCTTATATGTGGTGTTATAGACAGTAGGATATTAAAAATATCATCATAGAATCTTCCTTTGGCGTTCATGCAGGAAGACGTCAAGTGTGTACAACTGAATCATGAAGAATTTTGACACAGTGTGTACTCTCTTGGTGCAAGCTTCTGGCTTTGGGAGTTTGGCTAAACCAAAGCTACACAAACCTACACAGACTGTGCTTCTTTAAACATCATTACAAATGCATCATTCCTCTGCCATCTTCCTTCTTGTCTACTATCTATAACTTTTTAAAAAATATTTATTTTGGGCTGGAAAGATGGCTCAACAGTGAAGAGCATTGACTGCTCTTCCAGAGGTCCTGAGTTCAAATCCCAGCAACCACATGGTGGCTCACAACCATCTGTAATAAGATCCGATGCCCTCTTCTGGTGTGTCTGAAGACAGCTACAGTGCACTGATACATAATAAATAAATAAATAAATAAATAAATAAATAAATAAGCAAACAAACTTTTAAAAATATTCATTTTATTATATGTGTGACACACACATGCATGCATGAATAAAGGTGTCTATGAAGGCCAGAGGCTATGACTTCCTAGAGCTGGAGTTACAGACCATTGTGAGCTACCCAAAGTGGGAATACCAACATTCATTCATTCATTCATTCATTCAGCCCTGGCTGTCCTGGAACTTGCTCTGTAAACTAGACTGGCCTCAGACTCACAGATCTGCCTGCCTCTGTCTCTCAAGTGTTGAAATTAAAGGCCTGCACCACCATATGCAGACAAAATTCAACACCTCTCCTACCTTTTCTTAACTTTCTAACACGTTCTCAGTCACTGAGTCTTCTGCCAGGCACCCCCCAAAACACTGAGCATGGAGTGTAAACATGAATATGTGAGCATCCTTTCCAGCCCATCATTTCTCCTACAAGGTATTTGTTTTTATGACGTGGCTTCGCTATACAGACCAAGTTCACCTGGGACTCTCTATGCAGCCAACCCTGGTGTCAAACTCTCAATGCCCCTTCCTCAACTTCTGGGATACTAAGATTACAGGCATGTACTACTTTACCAGCCCATACAAAGTACTTCTGAACTTGTTTAAGAGTTAAGTAGTCATCAGCTGGAGATGTGGGAGCTCGGTTATAGCACTCACCTAACATGCTTGAAGCCCTAATTCAGTCCCAGCACCATACATACTGGGAGTGGTAACACAACACCTGTAGTCCCAAACTTAGAGGTAGATGCAGGACAGTGAGGCATTCAACAGCACCCTGAGCTCTAGGGAGTTCAAGACCAGCCTGGACTCCATGAGACTGTATTTAAAAGAAAGGGAAGAAAAAGTACACATTACAGTAAATGAATACCTGTGCCACCATTGCTGTCTTCAGACGCACCAGAAGAGGGCATCAGATCCCATTACAGATGGTTGTGAGCCACCATGTGGCTGCTGGGAACTGAACTCGGGACCTCTGGAAGAGCAGACAGTGTTCCTAACCACTAAGCCATCTCTCCAGCCCTCAACTTATCTTTTAAATAATAATTTAAATATAAGTCACTGCCCATTCTACATACATGCCGAGTACTGTGTTCTGTATCTACATGATTGCTTTATGCCTTGGCCTGAATGGAATGCTGAATATTTTGAAACTGCAATTTTAAAATATTTTTACAATTATTTTAATGAAAACTAATAAATTAGCTGTCGGTATATGAAATTTTTAGATGTCTTAGATAGTAGATGAAAGCATATTTGAAGGGCTGGAGAGATGGCTCGGTGGTTAAGAGCAGTGACTGCTCTTGCAGAGGTCCTAAATTCAATTCCCAGCAACCACATGGTGGCTCACAACCATCTGTAATGGCCTCCTCTGGTGTGTCTGAAGACAGCTACAGTGTACTCCTATATAAATAAAATAAATAAATCTAAAAAAATCTGAAAAAACATAGTGGCATGTACCCATAGGACATCTAGTCCTGGGGTTCAGGTAGGTGGGTCCCTTGAGACCAGGATTTTTGAGAACAGCTTTGCTAACATAGGCATGGTCCTATTTCCCATCAAACATTTCCAAAGATAAAGCCGTGGCCTGGTTCCCTTAACTCTTAACAAAGGAACTTACTAGACAGACACAACCCATTACCACCACCAGTTACACTGTTAGCCATGCACAGAGCCCCATGCTGAGCTTGGGGGTTTTAATCTGATACCACAATTAAACATTTAGGAGTATATTAAATTATTAATAAATTTATTTTCTCCTCATACCAAACCTAGGGCACTAAAGTGACCACTTGGTGCCCATTTGTCATCTTTAACTGTTGAACTAAAAAGTGATTTTAAATATAAAATCTGTATTTAAAAAAATATGAATTATATAAGAAGCTACTTAAAATGATACAGTGATTCCCAAGTGGTTAGGGGGAAATGGACAGATTTGTGAAAGAGTGCCTGTCTTTGAGTTTTGCAATTAAGCTTTGTTTTGTATATGCAGTGTTATAGATCATAAAATCCTTGAGGAAGACAGTGGCAAAATCACCTCGTGGGAGGAAAATGTTACCTAAATGGCCTCTTGCTTCCCTGCCCTGAACCTGGGCAAGTTCACCCCTCCTTAGGCAACCTGGTGGACCCCGGCTCCTGGGATGCTAAGGACCAGCCTCTGCTAGGTCCAGGTTCCTGAGAGAGGGGTGTTTGGGAGAAAGGGCGCTATAAAAAAATTCTTAGGTCTTCCAACCAAGTCAGAAATGGTTAGAAAAATTCTAAAAGTAATTCTTGGGTTGTCTGATCTAAATCAGAAAGCCAGAAAAAGGAGCTGTGTTCGCTCTTCAGACAGTCTTCTCTGAATGGCTACTAGAGAACATTAACTAAAAGAGCTATGTCGGCTCTCTACGTAATTTAGAAAAAAAAAATTCTTGAAGAGTTGTTTTTGCTCTCCAGGGACCTTCAGAGGGCTCAGCTCTTGCTAGAGAAAATTTTAAAAACTGCTATTGCCTTTGGCTACCTCAACTCCTGCAGACCAAAAGCCCAGTTTTTTACTTACATATCAATTCAGTTATTTATTCCAGGTTCCCTTCTGATTATCCTGTGAAACAGCATCCAGTGACCCTCAGCCCCTTAATTCTTAAGGAGACAGAAAACACACACTTCCTTTTAACGTTGCAAAGGAATTCAGAGATCTGCCTGCCTCTGCTAAGCACAGACTAGCTGGGTGGGACCCAGTCCTGAAATTATCATTTCTACCACCCCTGTGTTTGGACTCCCTGTGTCCCAGGCTGACCTTGAACTCAGGAATCTGCCTGCCTTTGTGTCTTTCTGACAAGCTGGCCCATTCATGCAGCTGTCTCTGTTCCATTAGATTCGTGAAACCCCTCATATAATTCATATCGCATCCTAATTTTTGCATAGTTGAGAAATTATATATTTTTGAGCCCATGTTCTTAGAGTTCTTTTCCACAGCATTAAGGGAGGTTGAAGGTCCCAGTGTTTACCATTTTGCTGAGACATTAGTCACACCCTCACCTCCTGGATTCTTGCTGTCTCAGATTACCATGGAGTCATTAACGTTAACAGGACATTCCTTGGAGGAACGAGAGAATGTGTACAATATTATACAACAAGCCTTATGCCCACAGCAGCCATTGACACTTGTGGAGGCCCACACCTGCTGGCCCTGTCCCAGGTACAGGAACCATGTCATTCTGTTTCCACCAAGGCCATGCTGGACTCGACACCGGGAGGTCACCACATTGAACTTAGTGTAGACAGCCATTGTAGAACCCCTGGACTCATGCGATCTTCCTGTCTCAGCCTCCCAAGTAGCTAGAACTACAGGCATGCGCCATCGCTCCCAGACCGAAGCTAGAACTACGGGCATGCGCCATTGCTCCCAGTGCCTCCTGCTTTTGAAAAAAAAAAAAAATCTAAGCAAACCTAAAGAACAAAAGGAAGGCTTGTGGCACAGTAGTACACAGAATGCCAACAAAGCATATTCCTTTTCCTTTTATTTCATTCTCTTGTGCCAGATATCAAAGCAAGGAACCGCATGAAGCCTCACGTACTTCACGCCATCCACAGAACACTGAAAGCAGCCATAAACTGTCTCCCTTTTCAAGTTCCCCATTCCGCAGAGTATGCAGGGCCCTTTAGGAATGTTGTGGTTTAGTAAGTTCACTCGGATGTGAGTTCCCTCCTTGAGGGAAATGTCAGTCATGCTGAGAGGTTTGTCATAGAAGTCAGAAAAGAGATCATCCAGGTAAAGCTGGGAACGCGAGATGGCGTCCATCACTCTCCTATCTGCAAAATAGAAACCAGAAATGTGGTAGAAGTCCAAATAACTCTGCACCCCAAACTGTTTTTAAAGGCGTCAATCCAAACCGTCCATCAGGAAACAAATGGGCTTTAAACATGTTAACAGACGGTTACTATGTAGGCAGCTACCCATGCCGGTACAGGGAGAAGAATGCGTTCCCAAACACCCTTCAGTAGACTTTCTCCCTCTCCCTCTTCCTCTCCCTCCCCGTCTCCCTCTCCCTCCCCTTCTCCCCCTCCCCGTCTCCCTCTCCCTCCCCTTCTCCCCCTCCCCGTCCCCCTCCTCCCCCTCTCTTCCCCCTCCCCCTCTCTTTCCCCTCCCCCTCCCTCTGAAGATTTTATTATTTTTTTATTCACTTTTTGTCCCAATCACAGCCCTCCCTCCCTTCTCTCCTCCCTCTTCTATCATTACAAAACCCTCTCCCCATTACCCTCTCCTCTTCTCCTCAGAGGAGGGGAAGCCCCTCCCTTGAGTACCACCCCACTCCGGGGCATCTAGTCCCAGCAGGACTAAGTACATCCTCTCCCGCTGAGACCCAACCACGCAGTCCAAGGAGAACGACTCTGAGATCCCATCATACACCCATCAGAATGGCTAAGATTAAAAACTCAAGTGACTGCACTTGCTGGCGAGGATGTGCAGCCTGGACAGCGGAAGTGCAAACTTGTACAACTACTCTGGAAATCGATTTGGCGGTGTCTCAGAAACTTGGAATAGTTCTAGCCAGGACTCAGCTACTCCTAGTCAGATACCCAAAAGATGCCTGGGCATATCATAGGAATCCTTGCTCAACTATGTTCATGGCAGCTTTATTCATGACAGACAGAAACGGAAAACAACCTAGACGCCCCACCACTGAAGAATGGAGAAGGAAAATGTGGTCCATCTACCCAATGGAATACTAATCAGCTATTAAAAACCAAGACATCATGAAATTTGCAGACGCACTTCTTTCAAAGAGAATATTCCTCAGTCTGTAGAACATGGCAAAGGTTGTCGTTTCTTCCCTTTCAAATCCTCCTTTTGACACTGATGTGACACAAATGTCTACGAACAAATATGAGAAGATGTTATAACTTAACTACAGTTTATCGAGTATTTCATAGGCGATTTGAATTCTCAAGCGTGCAATTCATAGAGTTTTTTTTTAAATAAAGCTAAACTACACAATTGAGGAAAAGACATATTTGCAAGTACAAAATCCAGAGATTAAAATCATACAGTGACATGTCTCTTCCCACACTGTACCCAGCCTGTCTGGGCCTTGTATGCTTAGGAGCTCTGGTGTGCAGGCTTATGCATGTTTCCAGAACTAATTCCATAGCATACACAGTTGTTTAAACCACGTCTTAGAGATCATTGCGTGCCCAGAGGTACCCACTGGTCATGGTTTGGTCCTCCTCTGTTGTACTCATGGTCCTCTCGGTATGTTTCCAATATTTTGCTATTAGGAACTAAAGAACCTGTCCCTTGATCACTGTGCATATGTCTCAGTATACCTACAGCGGGACTTCCTGCAAATGGAAGGCCAAAAAAATGAGCTCATGGACAAGATTATGTTTCAATGACTGCCATTTTATACTCCTGCCTACAGTCAACGGAACTGCAAAAACCACCAGTTACAGTGGCTCAGGGGTGATTTTATTTAGAATACAATTTCCTTTCTCCACTTCCTAATCCCCCTTCCCCAGGACTACAGACAGAAGTTAACAAAAGAAAGTCTACAAATGTAAATTATCATGGCCAGGAGACTCTTTCGCCTGCTCCATTTGTAGATACATCTGGAGTTGTTCTGGCTGGCGGTTAACTAACTTAAAGTCCTGTGAAAGGCAGAAAGTGAGCTGCAAAAAGCTAAAGTGAGCTGCACTGACCTACCATGCAAGATGGCAAAGTGGATTTTTATTGTTCTTTTTAAGGAAGTGTGCAGCTAGGAAGTTATATCTAAACATATAAAAATTAATTAATACCACCTGTTTGGGCACTAGACACTTCAGACATCTTACTGCCTGCAGATTTCTTATCTGCCACTCCCGAAAGCTATCTATTAGAAGTCATTGATTTTCCTTCCACAAAAGCGAAGGCATATTTTGTTAGTGGCCCTCGTTTCATTCCCAATCCATAACTGTAAGCGGGGTAGTATGGAGCCTTTGCTAAGAACCACTAAGGAGGTGCTGGGAAAGTGGGAGGGGAAAGTTTTCCTAGCTGCTTCACCCTAGTAAGACTGACCATAATATGTATATGTGTGTATGTATATATGTGTGTATGTGTGTATGTATATATGTATATGTGAATATGTGTATAGGTATATATGTGTATACATGCAAATGTGTATATGCATACATATATAGACATATGTACACACACACACATATATATGTATACACACACACACACACACACACACACACACACACACATACACACACACACACACACACAGCCTGCTTCTATAATCATAAAATGAGATGGGAGACAGGAAGGAGAAGGGAGTCAGGGAAGGAAGGGAGGGAGGAAGAGGGGAAAGATTCACTCCTACTACATTTTAATTCATAATCGCTGGAGCTTTCAGGTGTATCTGTTACTCACCGAAGGCACCATCCAGGTAGATGAAGAGCTCAAAAACACTGAAAGCTATAGTTGTGTGGGCCGGGAAAACAATAGCCTTTTCCCTTCCTTTGGGATTCTGTTCATCCATAAAATGGAACTACAATAAACAAACATATAGTAAAAAAAAATAATAGTAGTACAAAGCATGGAGGGTAGCTTTTTGGAGAAACAAACTCTATAATCCTACCCAAACCAAACCACAGCCACCCACCCTGCCTCTGTTAAGCTTCATTATGGAGACCCAAGCACGGTCTATCAGCTTTCTCACGTGAGGATTGAAGCCTAGATTAGTCTCTCCAGAGTGCTCCTGCAGTAAACCCTTTCCTTTCAGCCTAACCCATCAGAAACCCCCAGCCTTCACCAGCTTTCCCAGTCACCAAAATGGCTACCATCAAGAAAAACATCTCAGCTTGTTAAATGACGGATGCTGATCCGAAGTTGGAGACGTCTGAATACACATTCTGAACAGAACCCTCATAATGAGGTGATGGATACAATTGAGGAACCCTTATGAAAAGGAATTTGGTGTTTTTGAAAGTCTTAGTCGTCTTACATAGACCATATGTAATATGTTCATCTCAACTGGAGAGGGCTGAATAGGTGACCCTTTCGTCCTGTATTTTTTAAGATGCAGTGCGTGTGGGGTGCTGTGCAAGCCACAGTGTATGCACGAATCAGTCCTCTCTTTCTACCATGGGTCCTGGGGAATTGAACGCAGGTTACCAGGTTTGAGCAGCAAGCTCTCTGGTCATTGAGCCATCTCAGGGACCCTTGTCTGTTATTTACAGCAAGTGGTTGTCTTTTCTCCTTTTGGGAATCCCCAACACACCACACTGTAAACCCCTACGAGGGGCAATGCACGCTGGACAGTGATCAACTCGGGATTAATGAATTAACCCGCAGCCTTAAACTTACACTGTTTCTTTACTGTGAGCACATCCCTTTTGTTAGCATTTCTTCTAGGCTCCACCCAACAGTTACCTAGCAACAGCCAGGTGTGAGCCTGGCTTGCTATAAAAGGACTTGTTTGGCCTCTTTCTCTCTCGGTCCCTCTCCCTCTCTCCCTACCCCTCCCTCTTCCTTTCTCTCTCTGTGGGCTCTTTCTCTCTCCCTGTTCACCTCTATCCCCTCTCTCTTCCAGTCTCTTCCCTTCTGTCCCTCTCTGTCCCCTTTCTTTCCCACACTCCCTTCTTAGGGCTGGTACCTCAGAGTGAGGATGCCTCAGCATGGGCCTGCTAAGGCACTCCCTCCTGCTGCCGCTTGACAAAACACATCACCTCTCTCCTAACCATTTCGAGAAATACAATACATTGTTAATTATATTCATTATGCTGTGCCACAGGCCACCAGAACTAAAATGTCCTATTCTTTCCAACAATAACATTGTTCCCATGGACTGAGCCCCTTCTGACACCCGTCTACTCCCGACTTCTGAGATGAGTTTCTCTCTCTCTTCCTTCCTTTCCTCCTTTCTTTTGGTGGGTGTATGTGTGTTTGTGTGTGCACGCGCATGCACACATGGGGGTACAATGTCACATGTGTATGGATGCATGTGGAAGCCGCAGGTCAACCGTAAGGGTTTTCCTCTGTCACTCTCTATTACTTATCTATTTATTTATTTTTGAGATAGTTTCTCACTCAACATGGAGCTCACTGACATGGTGAGGTTACCAGCAGGCCAGCAAGCCTCAGGGCTTGTCCTCTGTGCCGTCTCCTTCGTCCTGGAATCACAGGTCACACTGCCACACTGGTCGCTGCGGTTCAGATCCGCACATGTGCACATCAAGTGCCTTATAGATAGGGACATCCCACATCCCACTTTAAAAATGTAAAAGGTATACCAGCCCGCAGCTTCCCTAGTGATTCTGTGTCACATGCTCTGTTCTAATGTGTCCTCCATCACCGCCCTCTCCCTCCCACCTTCATTTCACCCCTCATGTTACGCCCTCTTCCACTCTCCTGCCACATTTATCCTGCTCCCTCTGTCTTCCTCACAATCTCTTCCTCCCCTTTCGTGGTTTTCATGACCTGCACATAAACACACGATGCACACACACACACACACACACACACACACACACACACATCCCCCTCTAAAGCTCAATTCTACATATGAGAGAAAATATGCCATATTTGTCTGACTCTGGCTTATTTCACTGAAATCTTTCAGTTTCATCCATTTTCCTAAAGATAGCATAATTTCACTTTCCTTCCTGTCACCTAACCGTTGGCTTTAATCCTATCGAATAATCACTAGGTGTCACAGGTCGGTAAGGATAAACAATATAAATAAATATATAACAATATAAATTTTCTAGTTTTTTACTTTCTAAAGATTTATTTATTTTTATTATGTGTGTACGTGAGAGCGCCTGCATGTATTGTATGCACCATGCGTGTGCAGTGCATCGGAACCTCTGGAGCTGGAGTTTCAGCCAATCATGAGCCGCCACGCAGGAGAAACCACATCCGGGTCCTAGCAGAGCACCCAGCTCTCTAACGTTCTAGACATTTCTCCATCCCCAGCCAACCACTCCTAAAGGGGTTTAACACAAAATGAAGCCTATTTGGTTATTGATAATGTTAATTAGAAAAACCAAATATGATATTTAATATAAAATATAGATCCAGGGCTGCTGAGATGGCTCATTGAAGAAGGGCGCTTGCCTCAGTTCCGACCACCTGGTATTGTGAGGGGAAAACTGAGTCCCACGATTTGTCCTCTGACTTCAACATGCACACTGGCATGTGTGTACTTGTATGCACGCACACACGCGCACACACACACACACACACACACACAGCACTGAATAAATAAAGGCAAAAAAATAGCTAAAATCTCAACTTTTAAAAATTAAGTATGAATAGAATTTCTTAAAAATAAAATCTAAACGGGGGCAATGTGGCACATGCCTTTGATCTCAGCACTCAGGAGGCAGAGGCAGGAAGACGTCTTGAGTTCAAGGCCAGCCCAGTCTCCAGAGCAACCTCCAGGACAGTCAGGGCTACACAGAGAAACCCTTTCTCAAAAATAAATAAATAAATAAATAAACAAACAAACAAACAAACAAACAAAAGCATACAACATCGGAACTTACAGGTTGCTGTGAATGCAACACTGAGGGACTTTTTACTTGGAGAGACTCCAGCATATACCTAAATTCACTAGGAATAGTGATTTGTCTGTATTGGAGTACACACGGTTAGAACCCGAGTTGTTTAGGTTGGTTTTCTTATTCTGAAGAACGACCACTCCAGAGTGAATCTCTACACAACCGAGGCTCTTTTTTTCCCCTGCCTTTGATGAAAGGCACAAACCTATTATGAGTATTTTTTTTAAAAAACTCCATAGTAACTGTGCAGTTAGTGAAGCCCTGGGTGTGTCTTACCCGCATGGCTTCCCCTCGAATCCCAGCATGCACTGACAGAGAGCACTGGCGTGTGGTTCTGATGCTCTCCATGACAACGCACAGCACGGCCTTCCTGCTGCTCCTTGATTGGCGGATCAAACTGTGGTCAAAGTTAATTTTTCTAGAATAAAGAAAAAGATGCAGGCATAAGACGCCCTAATACGTGCTCATACAGAATTGAAGGCACCCTTTGTGGTATTCAGGGCCCATCTTAACTGCGGGTGTGAATCGAGGTAGGAACCATGAAGCAGGAAATTAGAAGTTATAAGCAAAACTGCCTGACTAATTTGCCTCTCCCTTCTTTGTTTTGTGGAACTGGAGACTGAACCCAGGGCCCTGTGCATCCAGGCAAACACTCTATCACTGAGCCACCTCCCTGCCACCCACCCCGTCTTTATTTCCATTTTAGTTTGAGACAGAATCTCAATAATTTCCACAGATGGACTTGCAGTCACTATTTAGTGAATTTTTTTTAAATCAAACAACTGAAAATATTTATCAAGTAGTTTTTGATTAGGTAAAGGTAGTAACTAGCTGCTAACATATAGTCTTCCACATGAATATATGTATGTAATATATACATATAAACACATACATACATATACTATATATACATACATATACTATATATACATACATACACACACATATATACATATATATTATATACATACATACACATTATATATGCATACATGCATATACTATACATACATACATACATATAATATATGTATGTCTTAAGCTTTCTTTGCAGCGTAGGTTAAATCATCTACAAGAACAGTGCAGTGTATCAGGACCGTTGTACTGACCGTGCAGTAATTTCCTTGAGTAATGTTGATATTTCCACCTCATGTTTGGTCACTACACCAAAGGAAGCTTTGACCGCGATGCAATCAGATCCAGTAACATTAATCCCAACGTCATTCACAATATGGTTGCTTCGCCTTCCATAGAGGGAAACATCTGACTCGTCTTCATAATTCAGTAACTGATAAGATGAAATACCTTAGGAGAGGAAACAATGTTTTTCAAACGTCTCAAGTTCGTCTTACACACACTTTAGGTATTATCATGTTAGCATGACTGAAAAAGATTCTTTGACCCAGATATTAATTAGACAGCATTTCAAACTATATGGAAAGTAGATTTTCAGGCAATTTTACTACAAAGAGAAATGACAGAATACTTTAGCAGGAGCTCAAATTCTCTGTTCATACAACAGAATACATATACATCAACAAAGATCTACTGCGTAGTTGAAAGAAAGGCGAATATTCGTAACCTGTGACCAGTTATCACGCCTGCTTTATAATCTAGTTTTAAAAATTTATTTCAGGGTTCAGAGGCGGTTCAGTTGGCAAAGTGCATGTTTGTAAGCAGGAAATTCAAGTTCAATTTCCCAGTACCCCTATTCAAAAACAAAACAAAACAAAACAAAACAAAAGCAAAACAGAGCTTACCTATGGTAATAATAAACTGTAAAGTAATTCAAATTACTTTCATTTATTTGGTCATGTGAAATGGGTAAGACCCAATAATTTTCTAGATTATACAGGTCAAATTCGTTTTTCTAAGCCCCTTTAGTGAAAAACAACTTATAATTGGTTTTAAAATTAAGCAATAAGCGATTTGAAACCATAAAGACTTAAGCATTGTTCTCCTTAACGATATTACTACTACATAAAAGTTGATTTTATTATTAATGTAATTAATGTGTGTATTATTAATGTAATTAATCCATACAACCCCTGCTAAGTTATTAATGATATAACCCCATCAAAAGCCACTCCCAAACATTTAAACTTACCGGCTGAAATGTCTCGGTCTCCCAGGAGAATATCTTTCAGTGTGAAGGGTGTGGATGTGAATTTGCATCTAGGAAACAGAAAACACCGCTTCTTTTTTACCACCAGACTCAGGGGTTGGTACTTGTCAGCTTCGCTGAGGCTCGGGACAGGGATTAATCTCCCTCCGTCTCCAACTTGCTTGACGAAGCTCTTGGTAGCAGCAGCGAACATATTAATATCAAGATGTCATCAGCTGCGACCCTCGGCCAACGAACCCATTTCTGAAGAAGGGAATCAGTCACCAAACTGAGCCTTGCTTGATGTTGAACACAATTAATTACACAGGCTAGAACTATAAAGTGCACGCTCACCAAGTAGTTTACCGGTGTGCAATTCACAACAGCGCCTCCCTTCATGAACTCAGGTAATGAATAATAGAGGGCCCTGTAAATGATACACAGAAAGCAAGTCTAACTTGGAATGGCAGTCTTCAGAGCTAAAATATATATAGAAAACAAACTCAAACATACTGCCAACATCCTTGAGGAGATCACAGTTGAGAGGGCTTTCCCACAAGCATTAAGCCAGCTGGAAGGAAGTCCTACAGGAAACAATGGAATTGGGCTCTAACATTAGGCCTGGATATGATCTGCAGTGGCCATCATCCAAGAGGACTTCCTTCACAAGTCTAGCAGGTGAATTTTGGCAACAGAAAAGTGCTTTTTGAACCTTCACAGTGTACAGATCCTTACACCAGCATTTCTCTCATCCTGGATTTTGTATCCTTATAAAACTATGTGTTTAATACCAAATATCAACTCACAGGCTAGAGAGAAACAATTGGATGCAGATCTCTATAGGATATTGAAGGCTTTTAGTTACTATTAAGTTACATATTAAAAACTGCTATGGAGGTCTCTGACTCTGAAACTAATGGCTCAGACCACATCCCCTGAGGAGTCCTGCCGAACTGACGTCCTTTCTGTTGCTCACTGCTATCCAATTACTCAACCTATAAAAATATTTATATAAAGTTTTGGCTTATTTTCAAGGAATTTTTGTGTACCCATTTAAATTAAATTCTAGAAACAAACCTGTACTGTGTTGTATGGCCGTAGGTGGTTGATATATTTTGAGTGTCTCTGTGGTTGTTACAATATAATATTCATTAACACATAAGTGTAATAACATTATTGGATAGTAACCCAGAACTAAAAGAGAAAACAGGCTTAATCTAAGCCTCAATAGAATTCAATTTGGTTCGATTCTGGATATTTTGTTCTTGCTTCCAAGTGTATGTATGAGAATACAACCAAAACAAAATTTCATCACAGAACCAACTACTTTTGTATATCAACCTAAACATTTTATTAAAAAAAGCTTTTAGGAGTCTTTCTGTGAGAACATTTCCAGAATTCAATTCTAGAGCATCAAGTAAACACAGGAGCCATTGTGCGAGTAGTTCACAAACCTCAAAGACTCTCTGTGGTACTGTCTGACACACCCACAACACACTCTGAAGGTGCAAAATTCCAGGTTGACATCCTCACTCCCCGGTGCACAGGTCATTCAGAAGAGCAATCCTGGAAACTGGAGTAAATATCCTTGCTGTCCACCTCCAGCATCTCCTTGGGGATCCTACAAGCTCCCAAAGCAGAGGTTCTAAACCTGTGAGTTGCGACCCCCTAGGGTTGCACTAGAGTAGCAAAACTACAGAAATGAAGTAGCAACGAAATAATATTACGGTTGGCGGGGGTGGGGTGTCACCACAATATGAGGAACTGTATTAAAGGGTCACAACATTAGGAAGGATGAGAACCACTACCCTAAGCCTGCAGGCCACAAGAGCCTGCCAGGCAGCAGCGAGCTCAGGGATGCAGGACTCTTAAAACTATCCTCATCCCAGGATAGCCTGCCTACCCAAGATACCCTAGCCGGCCCTCTGCGGGTCTCAAGTTTCGGGGCCAAAATCGGAAAATTTCTTAGCAATTTAGCATTCGAATTTTCAAATCTTTTAAAAAGTAGTTCAACCCTTAATCTTTCTTCCTTGCTCCTCAAACATGCTAGGCTCGTAGCCTACTACAAGCTTTCTCTCCGAGAAGGAAGCCGCCTCCCTCTAAGGACAAAGGACTGAAGCTCTGCACCACTAAAGGCGGGAGGGGAAACTCGCGGAACCAACGCGGGGTGCAGGCCGGAGTTTGGAAGAGCCAGGACCCGCATGGAGGCGGTGCCTAGATAGATGAGGGGCGGGGCCGGGCGGTCAGAAGCTTTGGAAGCGGAGCGGGGGCGCCTGCAGGAGCTGGGAAGAGCCAGGACTGGCGGAGAAGGCGGGACCAGGCCACAGGAGGGGCTGAGAAGCTCTGGGAGCCCAATTAGGGCGCAGGCCATAGCTGGAAAAGACAGACTTGGCAAGGGGGCGGGGCCCGGGGAACCGGGAAAGGGCCGAGAACTGTGGCAAAGTGGAGCAGGAGCATCCGGGGGCGGAGCATGGCAGGGAGGGGCGGGGCAGAGAGGCCCGGCAGAGAGGGGGTGTGGCCGGCTCTTCCGCGCCGAGGCCCCGCCTCTCCTTCCCTCTCCTCCTGTCCTTTTGCAGGAGGGAAGCAGGCAGCGATCCGAGGGGCGTCCAAGCGGTAGCGCGGGCACGCTCCTCTCGGGAACTGGCCGACGTGGAGAGGGAGGACCCAGATTCTCACTGCTCCGGATTGCTGTGGCCAGCCGTCCCTTCTCGCCATGTCCCACAGCAGGCATCGTGCCGAGGCCCCGCCGCTGCAGCGCGAGGACAGCGGGACCTTCAGGTCAGCGCTGGGCCGTCGAGGCCGCAGGCCCAAGACGGGTGGGCAGCGGGGCAGGGGCGGGGAGCCGGCTGTCGGGCAGCATTCTGGGTAAAGCTCTCTCCCTCCCCCGGCCTGGCTCTGGGCCCGCCCTCCGGGCCCTGGGGGTCTGCCGCGCGCCCCGCCCCTCCCGTGACCGTAGGCTACTATCCGATCGGGAGGAATTGAACAAGGGTGCCTCGCAGACCCGGGTGTAGACTTGATCGAGCCTGCAGCGTTCAAGCCCACCCGGTTTCTTTCAGCATCCCTCCCACCGCTCTCAAGTTCTCTCTACAGACCTCTCTACTCTCCTCTGTGGGCTGCAGCACCCGGGGACAGGTGCGCGCCCAGGCCTTGCAACTGACCCTGGCTTCTGGCAAGCCACAGAACCATTTGTGACTGTCAAAACTGACAAGTGGATGCTTTTGCTTCCCTTTCAGCTTTGACATGCAAAGCATACGTTTTTCTGGTTTTTGCAGTTTGGGCAAGATGATAACAGCTAAGCCTGGGAAAACACCGATTCAGGTATTGCACGAGTACGGCATGAAGACCAAGAACATTCCAGTTTATGAATGTGAAAGATCCGATGTGCAAGTACACGTGCCCACTTTCACCTTCAGAGTAACCGTTGGTGACATAACTTGCACAGGTCTGTATGCAGTTAATTCCCCATGACCATGTGGATTGGAGGTCCTGGTTTTGTGTTGCTTTTCAGTAAGGAAAGTGCCCTTTTAATTAAGACGGCTGTAGGGGCATACTCTGAAGACAAGAGACTCCAGGAGCAACTTCATTTGTTTCGCTCCCTAGTTTTGTCTCGCTAAGATAAAAGGAAACTCAGAAACTCCAAGCATACCACACACACACTTTTCCCTATACCTGGGGAGCCTGCTAAAGTTCCTCTTAAGAATTAAAAACTGGAAATATTCTTGGAGCTCCGATAGCTAAGTCCGTGGGTGCTATCGCCTTTCAAAGTTACAAAGTTACCAATGCAGAGGCTAGTAGGCATGGAGTCAGAATTTTCCGAGGTTCTCTTTTTATGCACACATCTCGAACTTTGTATTCTTGGTACCACGCTTGAGTCCGGGTCCGTGGAAAATCAGGGAAAAGTAGAAGACTCCCATACTGTATCCCTCCAAGCTGCAGTGCACAGTGGCTTCTAGTTCTAGATACTATGTAGGTATTTTGTATAAAATTGTTTTCCCCTTTTACTCATGAAGTAGCAACTTCAAAGACCTTTTAATAAGCCACATGCCCAAGGTCACACAACAATGAAGTTTTAAAGTTCAGATTCATGCCTTCTTTCAGTCTGAGCCTGAGAAAGTGTTTCCCGGAGTTGCCATTTGTAAATGTGGACACTATTTTCCTATATACCCAATTAATTGAAAACATAAAAAAATTATTAAATAGTTTAATTTGTAGATGTATAAAGAAAAAGTTAGGAAAAGCTCAAGTTCCACTGTCTGCTAGTCTGAGTATAGCATAGATTCAAATGTGGGGATCTAGGGTTGCCTCTATTCATTGAAGTCACTTGAAAAGAACTGAAGCTTTTTTAGTTTTTGCTTGTGTGAAGATAGGTGGTTAGAGGTGCACTGAAGATTTCCTTATAGAAACCCACAGGGTTAGGATTGAGTTCCTGCTGTAGCTGGTCGTTTCCGGATATTTGAGAGGAATGTTCAAGAAAAGAAAAGGCCATTCTCCTCCTCAGTGCATTTGGGTTACAGATGAACAACCTATTTCAACCATTCTGCCTTAGATCTCCTCTCCCACAACCCTGTCTTCCTGCGGTAACTTCTTGGCCTTCCCGGCTTCAATTACTATCGAAAGAGGAATTCTGAAATCTTTGTCTTCAGCCAAGAACAGAACATATCCGCCTGGGTGCTTTCTGGGCTTCTTTGCTTGAGCATATCAGGAAAAGGCGTCTCAGACTACTGTCCCAAACTCAGCCATCTTTTCACTTAAACTCAGTTTTTTTTCTTACATTCTTTTTTTTTTTTTCTTTCTGGGAGGCACCACAGTCAGTTGGCCAATAGAAGCTTGAGGTTGTCTTCCTGACTCGGTCCTGTCCCCCTTTCCCCTGTCCTTGTGTCTCTGTTGCCATAAACCCCTATCTTCTGGAAAACCGTGGAGTCAGTTTCTCTCTTTCTCTTGCTGCCTGTGCTCCAGAGCAGCAGTTTTCAACCTTCCTAAGGCTGCAACCTTTTAATTCAGTTCCTCATGTTGTCCCTTAGAATTATTTTGTTACTACTTTATAACTTATGAAATTGCATACTTAATTTTGTTGCTACTTCATAGTTTTGCTACTGGTGTGAATTACAATGTAAATATCTCACCCCTGGGGGGGGGGGGTTGAGAACCTCTGGTCTAGACCATTGTTATCTTTCTCTTGGACTAAGGTTCCTATCTTATAACTGCCCTTTCAACTTGGAATCTTGTGGCATCCACTCTGTGCGACAGCTAATGTCCTTAGTTGTGAAGCAGAGACTTACTATGTAGCTCAAGCTGACCTTGATTTTTCTTTTAATCCTCCTGCCTCCGCCTCCCAAACTCTGGGCTTATAGGTATGCACCCCCATTGCCTAACTCAGAATGGTTTTCCTAGCATTCTAATTTGTCTCCCTCTTTTTTTAAAACAAAATTTATTTACAGTCCATTTAGTGATCCCCACATCGCCCAAACTTTTAAAATAAGCCCCAACTTGCTAGCATGATTTACAACCTTCTTACAATGTCAGCAAGGAGCCTCAATACCACACGGGCACTTGGTAGGAATGCAGAGCATCAGGCCCTTGCCAGATGGTGGGATTAGAGTATATGCTTCAAAAAGAAAAACTTCCCTGGCAGTCCTTGTACACACAAAGGATCGCAAAGGACAGATTTATAATGCGAGTCACCACCCCTTCTTCTGTACCCCTGCATCTCAGAATCCCTTCCATCGAGCCCACAGGCTTTATTCATTCTCATCTCCTTGGGGCCCTGAGAACACTGTGTACTGTGTTGCAGGTCCTCTGCTCAAGGTGTTGGTTGCTTAGCTCTTCCTCACTTGATTTGTCTTCTAGTTGTCCATATCATTCCCCTTTCTCCATGAAAACTTCCTGAGTATCTCCAAAAGGAGCTAAGTGGCTTTTTGGGGGGGGGCAGTGTCTGGTGGGGGCTCAAGCTAGCCCCCAAGTCTCAATCCTCCTGCCTCAGCCTTCTGAATAGGTGCAATTGCATGGCCACAGATGGCAAGCTTCTGATCTTGTTGCCACCTTACAGCTTGAACTGAGACTGGTTATAATATGTTCTTTGTATTTCAGCTATCTGTTAGCAGACATTGGGCTCTCGGCCCTAGAGAACAAGAGATTCTTTTAGTCTTGTGCCACATCCTAAGTGTCTGTTTTAGTAGATAAGAGAGTATCGAGCCCCGTGTCCTGATACTTCAGGGTCACACTTGAAAATATTTTTCCATGAGTTTGGGGATTTGGACTCAGAAGGAGACAATGGACTTCGCCATGTACCTTATGTAGCAGCTGAAATGAAGATGATGCCAGTCTTCCTGCGTCCTCCCCTGATCTACCCATGTTAGCTATACACACTGTGGGGAGGACTTGGGATACAAGCTTTACCTTACCCTTCTCTGTCTCACTCAGTGTGTAATCTTGCCTGCTCAGCTCAAACAGGGACTCTGTAGCTTCTCTGAGGAAAGCCTGCTGGAGAAGAATTTCTTATTTGTCTAGGAATAAACGAAGAACAAAATGCTGAGTTCTGTTTCTTTAGGAGATATGATAGGGTCTGGCTTATTCCCATTTTATATAATACATATATATGGTATAGAAATAGTGTTTTATACGGGTGTACATAAACTCAAATATGTAGTACTTTTAAAATTGGCTTTATGTGTCAATTTCACGTGTTGATAGTTTTACTAATACAATTGCACGTTTTGGTGGATGGTTTCAGTATCGAGTGAGCATGCGTCTAGTGACTTTGTTTTGCATTATGAGAACAGCTGTCTCATATGAGAATGAGACGTATGAGAAACCTATACGTCTTCACAGAGACTGAGAACTTTCCTTCCGTTTTAATTCAGGTGAAGGGACGAGTAAGAAGCTGGCGAAGCACAGAGCTGCAGAGGCTGCCATAAACATTTTGAAAGCCAATGCAAGTATTTGGTGAGCTAAATTTCTTTGTATTCGCAGCTCAGAGGTTTCATGGCTGAGGTAAGATGAAAAATTTTAATATGCTCTCGAAAGCGACAGAGCAAACAATCGTTAGTATCTTCACTCTAAAATTCCATGTCTGTGACAGCCTGCCATCCCTTATAGACAATTTAAGCCTATTAATCTGGTCGTTAACTGTGGAAGGTAGGCTGTCATGAGCTAGGTTTTGCTGGATGACGGAGAGCAGTTAGTATTTGTGGCAGATATTAATATTCTTAGTATGGATAATTTTAATCACACTAAGGTGTAAAATGGGAAAAGTCAGTAAAAGTAGTACTTTCTTTTCTTTTCTTCTTCTTCTTTTTTTTATTTGTTTTTGGTTTCTGAGACAGTTTATTAGTGTAGCCTTGGCTGTCCTAGAACCAGCTCTAAAGACCAGGCTAGCCTCCAACTCACAGAGGTCCACCTGCCTCTGCCTCCTGAATGCTGGTATTAAAGGCCTGTGCCACCACTACCTGGCCAACTTTTTTTTCTAGCCTAGCTGGCCTCAAATTCATTAAGTAGCCCAGGCTGGACTCCAGCTAACAGTTCTCCTTGAGGCTAGCATTAAAAGCATGTGTTGCTCTATTTAGCTGAAAGTACTCTTAGGCATTCTCATTTGGGAAAAAGGATCAAGGTGCATCTTTCCTGTATCAAAGCCAGGCGGATGTTAAGTGGGGCAGTATTTCCGGATAGTTCCAGATGGAAATGTCTGCTATTGTCAGTGCTTTTAGAAAGAGTATTGGTCCTGCAGCATCATGCGTCTCATAAATGGAGCCTTTGGCTTCCACTGGGCACACTGTGGAACATGGCTTGCCTTCAGCTTCTCTTACACACACCCAGAGATGCCTGGAGTTTAGTCTTGTGTGATCTTCCATAGTTGGTGTTATTGTTCTCTAACCATAGTGAGACTTAGACTTTAGGGGTGTATTTAGGCTCCATGCTGTTGCTCTCTCTTCCCCAGTCACTCTCCAGCCCTCGGGTAACTTTCAAATACCGAGTGACATACTTACTTTTAAGGTAAGTGGTTGCGCCAGGCCAGCCTTGGACCTCCCAGGTGCTTATCTCCCTGTGGTCCTGAATATCCGTGACTTACACTGGCTTTCAGTCACGCTTCCGATAGCTCAGCTTTCGAGCTCTTCCACTGGTTGGCGACCTTGCTGTTCTGTGTAGGCCAGAGGTCATGCCAGGGCGTTGGGTACATTTGTAGAAATCAGCACACAGCACGTTCTCGCTGTGTGTGGGCACTTCACTTTGTCACCATGGAACGTTCCTAGGCGTTTGTAACGGTAAGCAAGCTTCGCTGTGTATCTGTGCTTCTTGGCAGGTAAGATGAGAATCGGTAAGCTGTAGTCAGGCCTACAGCGGCCTGATTTAATACAGAGGCTTCCTCGCGCCTCCGTCCCCATTATTTGCATAGCTTCGGCATGCAGCATTGTAAGTGAAGACTTGTCTACTTCGTCAGCCTGGGTCAGACGTGCCAGTCAGAGGCGATGGTAGCAGCCGCGTCTCCTGTCATGGCGGGAGTGTCACGCCACGGCTTCAGTTGTTTAGGTGCTTGACAGCTTCTTCAAAACTAGGCACTGGTTTCCCAAGAAACGAGTCATTTCCAAGTCCCTTGAAGAAACTGTTCTCTTTCCCCGGATTATAATCCCCCTCCCACACACATGTTAAACCAGAGTCATATGGGACGTGTTCTCTCTGCAAGATACATCGAAATCTTAGAGGATTATATGGCGAGCAGATGACGGGACGGATTTTTCTTGCCTGGCTCTCTGAATGAAAATGCATTTATAACCTTTGTTACCACACCGCTCGGCTAACTTTCCTGGCTAACTGTTGTCTTCGTTTCTTTGTTTTGTTTTTGGTAAAAATCAGTTTTAATAGTAATGTACTTTATACATTCACACACACACACACACTTAAAACTTCAATCATGCATCTGTATGACTCCTACCCCTGTCTCCCTCCTTCCTCCTTGTCCAACCCTCCTCTCCATCCCAAATTTCTGATCTCTTCTTTAATTAGTATCACTCCATGTACTTTCCCTGGGACTGTTTTTAGGTTTATCTTTATGTGTGTGCGTGTTTTGTCTGCATATGCATATGTGTACTGCGTGTATGCCTAGTGCCCACACAGGACAGAAGGATGTATTTAATCCCCTGAAACTGCTGTTATGGGTGATTGTTTGCCCTCCTGACCCCATGGGGACTGGGAACCAAACCCAGGTTCTCTGTAAGAGCAGTGAGTGTTTTTAACCACCTAGACATCTTTCCAGCCCTTAATATGTACATTTAAAGTATTATTTATTAAGCAACTGTTATGTACAAAGCACCACAAAGCTTATCTAAATAGGTACATCAGTCCTACAACCAAGTAGTACGCAGTGAGATTCAGAAGTTGGGTGAGGAGTGCACAGGTTGTGTGCAGCATTGAATAATTTATGACCAGATGACTTTTTAAAGATCCAGGCTAAATTTTTTTTCTTTTAATACAGGGTCTTGTGTAGCTCAGGCTAGCCTCAGACTTGCTGTTTTAAGGGTAACTTTAAGCTCCTGATCCTCCTACCTCTACCTCCAAGCGTGACCCCAAATAGTCAGGGACTCAGAAGATTAAGATATTATGATCTATCAAAGTAAAACAATAGGCATCTGGAAACAAGGCTTGATGCAGCCCCAGGATAATGAGTGGATTCCCAAAGAAATCGGAGTGAAGGGCTTTCAGCCCTCCTAGAAGGGCTGAGCTGGTTAAATAGAGAATGCATTATCATTTACTTAGTAGCGTGGAGGAAGTCATTTTATTTAATAACACTCTAATAATGTTTAGCTTTGCAGTTCCTGACCCCTTAATGCCTGATCCATCCAAACAGCCAAAGAACCAGCTGAATCCAATTGGCTCATTACAGGTAAGTTAGCTTTCCACACTCTGTCTACTGACCAAAGGATAAGACTTTGTACTATTGTAAGGGCTAAGGCAAACAGTTGATGTTCTAAATACATGAATGTTTTGTTTTCTTTCTTTTTTGTGTTTTTGAGACAGGATTTCTCTATGTGTTCCTGACTATCCTGGGATCTTATTAATATAGACCAGGCTGGCCTGGAACTCACAGAGATGCACCTGCCTCTGCTTCCCGAGTGCTAGGCTTAATGGTGTGTGCCACTGCACCTCAGCACTGAGGCTTTTGTTTCTAAGTTGTGATCAGTGCACTCTGTGTAGCCAGCTTGAATTATTTTCTTATTAACCTGCTTCGGATTTTCCTCTTGTTCAATATTTGCCTTTGTTTGGTGGACTGGTTACTCAATATAAGCAGACCTTGGTGCAACAGGTCTATACTTTTCTTAGTCAAAAGGCCAATAAGCAGCTGGGTAACTGTTTTTATGCATTAAGGGTATGTAGTATTTCTCACTAATCTTGTAACCTACCTCTGTCTACTTCTGTCAACACAGAATTTACACAGAACCTTAGTTGTGCAACTAAATTCAAGAGAAGAGAGGTAGCCTACTTAATTGCTTGATTCCAGCAAAAAAAGAAAAGAAAAAAACCAAATGTAGCCTGACTTTCTTATTGAATGCAGGCGTCAGCTCACCAAGGAGCAGAAAGCACCATCAATGGCACAAAACTGCTTTGGTTTGGGCATTGTGATAGAATGATATAGAATGTGGGTCTGCCTATGCAAAATAACAGGGTGTTCCTTCAGTTTCCCATTGGCCAGCACAATGGTTCTTTTCAAGCACGTGACTAGAAACAGAATCAGCACTGAGGAACATCATTTATGTGACTGAGCCATTGAATAGTTAAATTTACTATTATAACCTCATCAATTTTACAGGAATTAGCAATTCACCATGGCTGGCGGCTTCCTGAATATACCCTTTCCCAGGAAGGAGGACCCGCTCATAAGAGAGAATATACCACGATTTGCAGGCTAGAGTCATTCATGGAAACTGGTACTCAATTCTTACAATTAGAGGCACTTGCACTGTTTTTAGATGGGAAATTGCCATAGAAATTTCTGTTACATGGCTTTTTGAGTATTGATGTCTCTTTTCTACTATCTTTGACTTTCTGAGAATAGTTACATTTCTTAATTTGATGTTTTAAAAATGAGGTTGTAACGGAAAAGACAGGCAAATTATAGGCTCTGTGCCGTAAGTAGTTATCACTGGATTGGAAAACGGGGGTGAAGAATGAGAGACTATGTGGCAAATAAAAGCTGTGGTGAGTCTCTGAGAGTATTTTTTCTAATGGTAGAATATTTGTTTAGTGCATATGAGGCCCTAGTTTCAGTCTCCAGAATCATAAAATATAAAGTAGAAATAATGACATAATAAATGACAAAGATAATAGAGTTTTGTTTTCTAGTTGTAGCAAATTTTGTGTTATAAAGGACAAACTATGACAAAAACCAGTCACTTTAAAAAGTCCTAGTGAGGGTCCCTGTGTTGACTTCTCTGGCATGCTTTGGTCAATTCTAAAGTCGATCAACATAGGATGGTATGAGCTACCGGTGCAGGACAGTGATAGGGCGTAGTATATGTGAGCCCTGGGCCAGTCCCCAGTACAGATGAGAAAAGCAAAATAGAGCACATAGGGTTCTACCTTAGCTGGAGATTAGACTCGAGTAACAGGCCAGGGTTTACTCTTAAGTGTCCATGTGGCCACCACGGAAGACACTGGGCCAGAAGCAGGGCCTCCCTTCAGCTTACGTTCTTCATGAAGTCCTGGATTTAGATGATTGAGCAAACTTCCTGGTCTCCTTGACTTCTGTTTGTTTGTTGTTTGCTTGTTTTCTGTTTAGTGATGTTGGGTATTTAACACTCAGCGTGTCATGTGCTAGGCAAGTGTTCTGTGACTGAGTTTATATCCATAGTTCTTTTTATGGTTTCCTTTTTGAGACGGGGTCTCCCTACTACGTATCCCTGGCTGTTGTGGAACTCACTCTGTAGACCATGCTGACCTTGAATTTACAGAGATCCAACCACCTCTCCCTCCCAAGCACAGAGATTAAAGACACGAGCTACCATGTCTAGCTATTCCCGGTTTTTAAATCTGTACAAGTATAGAAGTAGATATTTAACATGTTTTTCAATTCCAGTGTCTCCTATACCTATATTAATTTTTTTTAATTCACATAGTTGTCAGCATATAAAAGATTATAAGCAAGAAATAAATGTTAACAGGAATTATAATTCAGGTGTATTTGATAAGTCTACTTGGTCAGAATGAAATCATATATGCTTCCTGTGCTAGGTATAGAGAAAGATTGTAAGGACTGGGCTGGGGAGGTGCTTTGGTGGTAAAATGCTTGCTGCATGGACATAACTTTCATTTGAATCCTTGGCATCCATCTTATGGCCGGCTGGCACAAAGTAAGGCCAGCCAGTGCTCTGACATGGTGAGCGCCAGGTTCAGGGGCAGACCCTGCCTGGAAAACAAACAAACAAATTTAAAAAAACAAACAGAAATGGAGAACAGCAGAGGAAAATAACCAACATCAGCCTCTGGCCAGTATGCACCCTAACACGGGTGGGCTCAGACACACACACACACACCACACTCCCACACACACATCACATAACACACACACACACACACACACATCATACCACACACACACATACACCACACACACACATACACCACACACACACACACACACACACACACACCATACCACACACATCACACACACAAATACACACACCACATAACACACACACACACACCATACCACACACACACATACACCACACACACACACCACACACTCACACACACCACACACACCACACACACACCATACCACACACACACACACACACACACACACACACACACCACACACACTTTTAAAAATACAATAATTAATGGTTATTTGAGGACTGGTGGTATAGCTTAGTAATAGAGCATTTACCTAGCATATGTAGGCCCCTGTCCCTGGCTTTGAATCCCAGCAATTCTGTCTGTCTGTCTGTCTGTCTGTCTGTCTGTCTGTCTCTCCCCCCCCCCCCCTCTGTGTTTCACTTTGGTAGCTAAATGCTAAATGCTGGCAGATTTAATAAAGGTGAACACAGAAGGATGTGGGAGGTGTGGTATGTTGAGATAAACACACAGTGTATGTATATTACAACAAACAGAAATGTCAGTTCGGTAAAAAGTATTGGGCCAGCGTATGAAAATCCTGAGGTATTCACTAATAAAACACAACTCTGTACACATTCCATCATTCTCAGTGGGCATTAATTTCTAAATCTACCATTTCTTTTTCTTTATTTAGGAAAGGGGGCATCAAAAAAACAAGCCAAGAGAAACGCTGCTGAGAAATTCCTCGCCAAATTTAGTAATATTTCTCCAGAGAACCACATTTCTCTAGTAAGTAATAATCAGACAGGATTTGAACGTAACCGAGTATCTACTGCAGGAGATGCCCCTTCATTGCTGTGTTGCAGCTTTGGAGTTGCGATGTTTAAAAATCGTTGCATTTTATCTATGACTCCAGGTTGCATTGCCTCCTGTATGGGAGCCAGGGTTGGGTCAGGTAAGAGGACTTGGAAGACATAGTTAATTCAGAATTTCAGGCTGGGATCTGCAAATGGGAGCTCAGCTAATTGCTCTGCAACACTCTGTGCTTAGCATGCAGGAGGTCCAAAAAAGCAAATTAGCTAACAGGGCCTCGGGTGCTGCTTTTATTCATCCATTCTCGTCCGCTCATTCGTCTGCATGTTTAATGATGGTTCGGTGAGCCTGTACTGTGTCAGGTACCGAGGGATACAGTGCACAGCCGGCTTCTGCCTCTGACTAGTTTACTCGCCGGCCATAAGAGGAGAACACTAGAGATAGAGAGTCAGATAGCGCGGGTGTATGGCAGCACAAGAACATGGAAGAAGGCATCTGGCCAAGACTGGGGTTTCAGGAAAGACTCCAGGAGGAAGTAACGTCGAAGCTGAGGCATACAGAGTGAAAGTAGGGGGAGGGAATTCGAGAAGGAAGATGGCAGGTGCAGAGTCCCCGGAGTAAAGTGCTGCATTTGGTACAGAACCACAAGTGTTTCCTAGATACATCCAGATCCCAGGGTTGGAGGGATTCTCAGAGTGAGGCCAGGCCAGCGAAGAGAGGTCATGTCTTAATTGGCTAACTACACTAAAGGGACTGCCATATAGACATACTACGGGCAATGCAAAGTTGTTAATGAGTTTTATCCTGGCAGGAAAAAAAAAAACTAACTTGTTGGTTAGGAAGGAAATCACTTGTTTGGATTATAGGGAGTAAATGAATATTAGGACCAGAGAGACCACCGGAATGGTCTTCTAGAAAGTATATGCACTATAACCTAAACTAAGGTACAGCAGAAGAAATGGAGAGAAATGTATATATTTTTAAAATTCCTTTTAGAGGAACTGGAGAGATGGTTAAGAGCACTCACTGCTCTTGCAGAGAACCAGGCTTGGTCCCCAGCACCCACATCTGGTGGCCCAACTATAATGGCATCCTTACAGAGCTGATGGTTAATTTACAGGGGGGAAAAGCAGTCTTTTCAATATATGCTAAAAAGATACTTGTAGCAGTCAAAACTCATTAAAAAACCCAAAGTATTAGAAACATGGTCAATGTCTCTGCATTGCGATACTCTCATTAAAATAAAAATAACACAGGACACCAAGTAAGAAGTTTTTGTCTGGGGCTGGGGATTTAGCTCAGTGGTAGAGCGCTTACCTAGGAAGCGCAAGGCCCTGGGTTCGGTCCCCAGCTCCGGAAAAAAAAAAAAGAAGTTTTTGTCTGACCTTGTTCTAGAAACATAGATGACAGGGAACAGACTGAAGCCGGAAACAAGAAAAGATGAGGTACACTGATTACGAGATGCAAATAATCTGATTATTTTCCTGTAAATGCCTGGAGAGATGGGAACAGTGGCACATTTGGGAGGCAGATGCAAGAGAGGCAGAAGTTCAAAGCTGCCTTTGACTACACAGCAAGTTCAAGGCAGCCCCAAACTACATGAGACCCTGTCTTAAAGACAGTCAGAGAATGTGCCAAGTATTAATTAGCACGTCTCCAAAGTATCAACTGGAGGGGTTAAGAAGAGCAGGTTAACTCATCGCTTTGGGGAGGGAGCCTGAGGGCAAGGAGAGGGCGCAGCAGGTGGTTGTCCTTTGTTCATGCTGTGTGCTTTATTTTTCCCCTGTGGTAGATATGCGTAGATTCAGAACTGCCTGAGAGCTTGGTGATGAGCTGGCTCAGCTGATGAAGTGCTTGCCATGCAGGAGTGAGGACCTGAGGTTGGAAATCTAGCACTCATATAAAAAGCCAGGCACAATGGCCTGTGAGCCCAACCCTGGAACGCAGAGGCGGAAGGGTCCCTGCTGGTCAGCCAGCTGAGTCTGTGGGCTCCAGATTCAGGGAGAGACTGCCTCAAACAACAAGGTCGAAAGTGAGTGGGGAAGATGCCTCTGTTGACCTCTGGCCTCCACACACATACGTAAGCACGCTCTCACATGTACAACAAGCAGACATACACCATACCACACACACACACACACACACACACACACACACAACATATTATGACCAAAGTTTTAAATTTACAAATAAAAACACATATTTTATGGAAAAGTAGAAAGTCTATCTGGAAGAAAAAAATGGTATAATGGAAAAAGTCAATAATTTTCTTATTTATAAAGCCAAGAGCTGTTCTCAATATCTGGGGTAGACTTGAATAGAAATGTTCAGGATTCATGTAGAAATACTTTGAAACCCTACTGTAGAATATAATAGAAATTAAATTAACATGGCACTGTTTCTTCTTTTCATGCAGAGACTCAGTATAGTAAACATTAAAAATGTAAGCTGTCTTACTCTAACTACCAGAATTCATTTTGGAGCGCGGTAGGACTTTAACAAGCATATCTGGAAAAAGGAAAAAGCAAATGCTTGAGCACAGCACCTAACAAGCAAGAATTTGAGATGGGCTAGGGTGCTTGCCTCTCTGAGAATAATGCAAAGTATGGAACTGTAATAAAGCCGGTTACTGCTGGGAGCAGAACAAGACTCTGGAGTCCTGCAAATGCACAGCTGCCTTGTGATGGCAGCAGTGGGATTTCAGACCAGTAAGGAAAAAGAGATGGTCCAGGTATGGTGTGACAGCTGACAGACAGGTGAGAATGTGATGGTCCAGGTGTGGTATGGGCAGCTGACAGACACAGGTGAGGATGCGATGGTCAAAGTGTGGTGTGGACAACTGACAGACAGGTGAGGATGTATTGGTCCAGGTGTGGTGTGGACAGCTGACAGACATAGGTGAGGATGCGATGGTCTAGGTACAGTGTGGACAGCTGATAGACAGGTGAGGATGCGATGGGCCAGATGTGGTATGGACAGCTGACAGACACAGGTGAGGATGTGATGGTCCAGGTGTGGTGTGGACAGCTGACAGACACAGGTAAGGATGCGATGATCTGGGTGTGGTATGGACAGCTGACAGACACAGGTGAGGATGTGATGGTCCAGGTGTGGCGTGGACAACTGACAGACACAGGTGAGGATGCGATGGTCTAGGTACAGTGTAGACAGCTAACAGTCACAGGTAAGGATGCGATGGTCTGGGTGTTGTATGGACAGCTGACAGACAGGTGAGGATGCGATGGGCCAGGTGTGGTGAGGACACTGACAGACAGGCGAGGATATGATGGTCCTAGTGTGATGTGGACAGCTGACAGACACAGGTGAGGATGCGATGGTCCAGGTGTAGTGTGGACAGCTGACAGACAGGTGAGGATGCAATGGGCCAGGTGTGGTGTGGACAGCTGACAGACAGGCGAGGATATGATAGTCCAGTTGTGGTATGGACAGCTGACAGATACAGGTGAGGATGCGATGGGCCAGGTACAGTGTGGAGAGCTGACAGACAGGTGAGGATATATTGGTCCAGGTGTGGTGTGGACAGCTGACAGTCACAGGTGAGGATGCGATGGGCCAGGTATGGTGTGGACAGCTGACAAACAGGTGAGGATGTATTGGTCCAGGTGTGGTGTGGACACCTGACAGTCACAGGTGAGGATGCGATGGGCCACGTATGGTGTGGACAGCTGACAGACAGGTGAGGATGTATTGGTCCAGGTGTGGTGTGGACAGCTGACAGACAGGTGAGGATGTATTGGTCCAGGTGTGGTGTGGACAGCTGACAGACACAGGTGAGGATGTGATGGTCCAGGTGTGGTGTGGACAGCTGACAGACACAGGTAAGGATGCGATGGTCTGGGTGTGGTATGGACAGCTGACAGACACAGGTGAGGATGCGATGGGCCAGGTACAGTGTGGAGAGCTGACAGACAGGTGAGGATATATTGGTCCAGGTGTGGTGTGGACAGCTGACAGACACAGGTGAGGATGTGATGGTCCAGGTGTGGTGTGGACAGCTGACAGACACAGGTAAGGATGCGATGGTCTGGGTGTGGTATGGACAGCTGACAGACACAGGTGAGGATGCGATGGGCCAGGTACAGTGTGGACAGCTGACAGACAGGTGAGGATATATTGGTCCAGGTGTGGTGTGGACACCTGACAGTCACAGGTGAGGATGCGATGGGCCAGGTGTGGTGAGGACACTGACAGACAGGCGAGGATATGATGGTCCTAGTGTGGTGTGGACAGCTGACAGACACAGGTGAGGATGCGATGGGCCACGTATGGTGTGGACAGCTGACAGACAGGTGAGGATGTATTGGTCCAGGTGTGGTGTGGACAGCTGACAGACAGGTGAGGATGTATTGGTCCAGGTGTGGTGTGGACAGCTGACAGACACAGGTGAGGATGTGATGGTCCAGGTGTGGTGTGGACAGCTGACAGACACAGGTAAGGATGCGATGGTCTGGGTGTGGTATGGACAGCTGACAGACACAGGTGAGGATGCGATGGGCCAGGTACAGTGTGGAGAGCTGACAGACAGGTGAGGATATATTGGTCCAGGTGTGGTGTGGACACCTGACAGTCACAGGTGAGGATGCGATGGGCCAGGTGTGGTGAGGACACTGACAGACAGGCGAGGATATGATGGTCCTAGTGTGATGTGGACAGCTGACAGACACAGGTGAGGATGCGATGGTCCAGGTGTAGTGTGGACAGCTGACAGACAGGTGAGGATGCAATGGGCCAGGTGTGGTGTGGACAGCTGACAGACAGGCGAGGATATGATAGTCCAGTTGTGGTATGGACAGCTGACAGATACAGGTGAGGATGCGATGGGCCAGGTACAGTGTGGAGAGCTGACAGACAGGTGAGGATATATTGGTCCAGGTGTGGTGTGGACAGCTGACAGTCACAGGTGAGGATGCGATGGGCCAGGTACAGTGTGGACAGCTGACAGACAGGTGAGGATGTATTGGTCCAGGTGTGGTGTGGACAGCTGACAGTCACAGGTGAGGATATATTGGTCCAGGTGTGGTGTGGACAGCTGACAGACAGGTGAGGATGTATTGGTCCAGGTGTGGTGTGGACACTGACAGACAGGTGAGGATATGATGGTCCAAGTGTGGTGTGGACAGCTGACAGACACAGGTGAGGATGTGATGACCCAGTTGTGGTGTGGACAGCTGACAGACACAGGTGAGGATGGGAGGTAGTATGTTTGAATGTGTGTCCTTGTGTAGATAGATTGCATATCCCCATACTGAAGTAAATCCAAGATCAAGAATTGAACATGAATAGAACTCTTAGAAGTCACAAGCAATCTTTTGCAAAGAATCTTAGAAAGTCTTTTTAACTATACCTTAACATCTAAAATCTGAAAGATAATCAGTCCGACTAGAACCTACAATACAGCTAAAAGCTATAAATAAAATCAACATAGCTAAAACAAACAAAGAAGTCAGCTTTTGTACACGTAAAGCCAGTGCACATCAATTAAAAAAGAAGTCCAGTAGAAAAATATTCAGTGTATTCATGCCAAATAAGGTATTTTCAACCATTTAGGTTGGTGAAAGCTACACGGTTCGATAGATAACCAGCTGGTATTGGTGAGAGTGTGATAAACAACCAGGTTGGTAGGTCGTGTGTAAATTAGTTCAGAAGTCAACCTGGTAGTATTTCCTACATTACTTAGGTATGTGGCAGGGGGCAAGGTGCATATATATATGGAGGTCAGAGGATACCTTGCAGGAAGAGTCACTTTGAGTCCGAGGGATCAAACTTGGACATCAGACTTGATATCAAGAGCCTTACCTGCTGAGCCGTCACTCTGGCCCAAGTTGTAAGAATTTATCAAAATAAAAGCATTTCTGTGGGCAGTGTCTCTCCTAGACATACATTATACTGGAAGGAAACAAAGCCGGGTCCTCTGGAAAAGCAGCCTGTGCTCTTAACCCCTGACCTGTCTCTCTAGCCCCCGACAACTGTGATCACTTACCCTGGTAGTGATGCTGGAAATGGCCCAATTAGGAACTGAAGTTTCCCTCGTCTCTGCCTTTTAGACGAATGTGGTCGGACATTCCCTGGGATGCACTTGGCACTCCTTGAGGAATTCCCCTGGTGAAAAGATCAACCTCCTGAAAAGGAGCCTCCTCAGTCTGCCCAACACAGACTACATCCAGCTGCTCAGTGAGATAGCCAAAGAGCAAGGCTTCAGTATAACATACTTGGATATAGGTAAGCTTTCTCATCTGCCCCGACATGTTCTCAGGGTCTCATCCACCTCTCAAATACCTACCTGACCTTGCCTTCACCTCCCAAGTGCTGGGATTATGGGAGCAAAACACCACTATGTTCCACCTCTGGATGTTCATTTAATTCAGTTTATACACCTATGTGTGTGTGTGTGTGTGTGTGTGTGTGTGTGTGTGTGTGTGTTTAGTGTCATGATTGTAGCATCAGAACGCTGTGATACCCCTATTCAAACCTTAATGAGATGTGGAAACCTCCCCTGTCAGAGCTGCAGGCTCTGGGAAACTAGAGCTTAGGGGCTAGAAGAACCTGCAGTGGTCTTGGCAGCCTTAAGACTGATCTGTGAGTCAAATGCAGAGTCTAAATAAACAGCAGACGATGAAGAACCTGAGGAGCGAATGTAGACAGGTGGTCAGAAAACGGCTGACGAGAGACCATTTGTAAGTGTTCATCAGTGTCTTCAGTTTGCTGAAGGATTGGAATACGTGGGTAACTGAGCCATCATGAACAGGAATAAGGGAAAAGGCAAAAACAAACACAGAATGTGGGATAAAGAGGAAGCCTGTGAGGAAGGTTTAGATATGCGCTGATGGTGCTGTTGACTTGCTTCATACCAGCTACAGAGCTGAAGAGTTCAGGAGCATCCGGAAATGGCCTTTGACCAGCTCCAGTGCAGCTGCTGCCAGGGAAAACAGACAAATGAGCTGGGCACGATGGACAGCGTTTGGGAGCCTGAGGCGGGAGGATCACCATAAATTTGAGACGAACCTAGCTATAGAATGAGTTTTACACAGCCAGAGCTACAGAGTGACTTTCTCAAAAAAGGAGGAGGAGGAGGAGGAGAAAAGGAAGGAGAACAAACAAAGCCCCCACAGTGGTGTTCAACCTCATTAGTTCAAAGGGAAATGTAAGTGCAACAACAACCTCACTAGATTCACTACAGTCAAGAAAATAAATGGAAGAAAGAAAGTTTGTGAGATTTCAGTTTGGAACCTCATAGATTGGTGGTCAGATGTAAAATGGTTCAATTACCAGCAACTCATGTGACCAAGCAATTTCACTCCAAGAAATTAAAACTATTATTCAAATACCCGTAGTCGCGTGTTCATAGCACCTGAGTCCCAAGAGCCAAGAAGTGGAAACAACTCAGGTGTTCCTCAAGGAGTGAGTGGATGAGCAAACTGTCAAGGATACATTCAACGAGCTGTCACTCTGCCACACAGAGAAGCGTGGTCTAATGCCTACGGCAACACAGACAAATTGAAAAAGTATTGCGCCAAGTGAAAGAAGCCAGTCATAAAAGGCTCCGGGGTGATCCAGTGAAACAGTCAGCGCAGGCTGGTGGGTGCCAGGAGTGGGAGCGGAGGGACTTGGAAGGATAAGTGTCTGAGGGGTCCAGGTGTCCCATCAGGTTATACAAATAGTTTGGAAATGGACAGAACTGTGGGTGTAGTAAATGGCATGGAATTGTTCAGTTTCAAAATAGTTGGCTTCATGTCAGTTTTTCTATTGAGGGACAAAGTCCTTAGATGTGATAACTAGGATCACTCATTCAGTAATCCTTTTGCTATTGAGCTATGTCCTTGAAACTGAGTGACTAAATATTATGATTTAACCACTTTAAAGTTATTGTCGTGTGTGTGTGTGTGTGTGTGTGTGTGTGTGTGTGTGTGTGTGTGTGTGTGTGACAGCATGTGTGCGATCAGAAGACAACTTAGTGGAGTCAGTTCTCCACATGGGCTTCAGGGCCCGAGCCCAGGTCTCTAGGTTTATGCAGCAAGTGCTTTAGCCCCCTGAGCCATCTCAGCAGCCGCCATGGCCGCCCTAAGTAAACCACATTTTGTGTTTCAAACATGTACTTCTCTCCTTCACTTCACCACCTGTGGAGAGTGACTCATTGGTTGATGAGAGCATTTGTTCCCTGGGCTTCTGTGTTGTTTTTAGGACACCATAACCCAGAGTTCCCCATGTATGGTCTTTCTATGTATCCAAGTAGTCACATTTAGAGTTCCCTTGGAGATGTCATAGGAATGCAACAGTCAGCTACAGCTGACCCCAGCCCTGATATCTGATCGTGTGGGCTGATAGTCTGGTATCAGCACTTCTTTCAGGTTTCTTTAGCTGATCACGTTACAGCTGAGCATGTGGGGAGGATGGTGTGGTTGTCTTATTTTTGATTGATTTTTTTTTTTGATTGATTGGTGGTTGTTTGACTTTTTTCCCCCTGTGAGTATCTTGCTTTATAGTCCAGGCTGGCCTAGAAATGGCTTTATCTCCTAGGCGAACCTAGAATTCTTTATATGGCTCAGGATGGCCTAGAATTGGAAATCCCCTTGCTTCCATCAAGTGCCATGGAATTCAGATCTGAGCTGGCACCCCCCACTCCCTGTCCGTTTTGTTTGCATAAATATTGGTGCGTGACTGAGGTAACGTACTATGGATGCTTCAAGACCAATGAAAACAAATGCTTTTCTAACGGGTTTGCTTTACACGTACCCAGCGCTAACCGTCTCGTTGGCATGTGTCATTACAGAGGAGCTGAGTGCCAACGGGCAGTATCAGTGTCTCGCAGAGCTGTCCACCAGTCCCATCACCGTGTGTCATGGCTCAGGCATCTCCTGTGGCAATGCCCAGAGTGACGCCGCTCACAATGCCCTGCAGTATCTAAAGATAATAGCAGAAAGAAAGTAGGCTCGGAGCAAGTGAGTCTTTCCAAAGCGCAAAGAAGTTTCCCTCGCACCTCTTCCCAGTAAAACATTTACCGTAATGTACGTCTGAGTGTCCTTTCCAAATCCTCTTCGGATTCCCTCAACTTCCCAGATTTAATCGTCTCCTGGTAGTTGTTATTAAGCTCTTTTTAATGGCTTCAACTTTGTATTGGTATATTGTGTTTATAAACTTTGTACCACAAGGCTGAGTGTGGCATCCATTTTACAGGGTCAGACACATAGGTTGAACCTGCATGTTTGACTGTAACAGTGAAGGGATAAGAGCACTGCTAACAACAGTCTTACTGGTGCTTAAACTGTTCTGTGCAAAGCTTTGTGAAGTGGATTCTGAAGAGCCCTTTTAGACTAGAGCGTTGAGGCTTGTGATGAATGTCATTGCTAAATTTCAGGGAACATGGTCGGTTTGCTATGTATTTGAAACCATGGAATAAAAAGCTGTTCTTATAATGGGGACTCTGCTCATTTTATTAAACAGCTACTCGCTTGATCTTAAATTTATTCTTTGTAGACAAACTTTCTTTTGAACATTTTCAGTTATATTGTCTACACACCACTAGCTTACTGCGGAGAGTGAAAGTAAAAACCCGAGGCCTAAAAAGATCTGCAAATGTATGTACTGAATAAGTACTCCATGTATGTACTGATTAAATACTGTATGAATTGATTATGCAACTTAGGCCTTTGACATAACCATTTGTAGATGAATTGGTAGTTTTAAAAAGTGTTAACAAAATACAAACAACAACACCAGAAACCCTTTCAGTTCCCTCAATTCTTTTATTTTTTTTTTATTTTATTTTATTTATTTATTTATTTATTTATTTATTTATTTATTTATTTATTTATTTATTGGTTCTTTTTTTTGGAGCTGGGGACTGAACCCAGGGCTTTGCGCTTCCTAGGCAAGCGCTCTACCATTGAGCTAAATCCCCAACCCCCTCAATTCTTTTATAAGAATATTTCAAAGACATGATTTGATTCGAAGGCTAGAAAAAATGCCAGAGAGGTGGCCCAGTGGATAAAGGTGCAACCAACACTTAAGTTGAGTCCCTGAACACATGGTGGAGGGAGAGAACTGACTCTCACAAGGTGTTCTTTGACTTCCACAGAAGTGCTGTGGCATACATATGCGCACAACCAATCAATCAATAAATAAATGTAAAAATGCACGCATTTTAAGTTACAGGGAAAGGAAACAGTGCTCTGCTATATTTAAAGATAATTGCAGAAGGAAAGTAGGCTCTTAGGAACTCAGGAACTTTTCTGCAGTGCATAAGAAGTTTCCCTCCCATCTCTTTCCCAGTAAAACATGTATGTTTGCATTTCCTCCCCAAATCTCTTCAGATTCAGTCAACTTTCCATATTTAATTTTCTCCTGGTAGTTAGATTCTTAAATGCATGGTGATTTAGTCCCTTCTGGGAGAGTTGCTAACATTCAGACCTCAACTATCAAACCTTCTTCATAATTGTCTTAACTGGAGAGAGCCACCTATTATTAGTCATCCTTTCAAGAGCAGCCTGCATTTCAAAGAGTCACCATATTGCCCCATACTAAGATACACAGGGAGCAGCTGAGGCTGCCCTGTGGGTGTTTTGTGTTGTTTGAATTTGACTTTGGATTTTTGAGATTGGGGGGAGGGTCCTCTCTCTATAGCCCTAGCTATCCTGGAACTCACTATGTAGGTCAAGCTGGCCTTGAACTCACAGTGGTCCGCCTGTCTGCCGCTTGAGTGCTGGAATTAAAGGCATTCCATTCCACCCAGTCAGAGTCCTTCAGGGAACCCAAGCCATGATGCTTGGAGAAGTGAATACAAGAAAAGGGAACCAGTGGGATTTTATACCTCATTCTGCTGCCTGTCTTACAAAATGTGAGCCCCACTCAATGATGGTAAGCAGAGCCCACAATCCATAGGATGCCGGAATCACACGTTTGCTGCAACTTTCACAAGTGAGCTGAGTTCCACAGTAAGCACCATGGTTGAGAAATATGGAGAGACTAGTGCTTAAGGATGGTAGGGCTGACTAGCTATGACTAAGCACTCCTGGAGCACGGGACCACATGGTAGAATGAGAGTGACTTAATTAGATTCTGTGTCTGGTTTTATGTTGAGGTCTTTGACCTACTTGGACTTGAGTTTTGTGCAGGGAGATAAATACGGATCTATGTGCATTCTTCAACCTGCAACATCCAGTTAGACCGGCACAATTTGTCAAAGATGCTTTCCTTTTTTTTTTCGTTGTATGGTTTTGACTTCTTTGTCAAAAATCAAGTGTCCATAGGTGTGTGAGTTTATTTCTGTCTCTTTGATTTGATTCCGTTGGTCGACTTGTCCGTTTCTATACCAATGCCATGCAGTTTTTATTACTATTGCTTTGTAGAATAGCTTGAAATCAAGGGAGGGTGATACCTCCAGAAGTTCTTTTATTGTTCAGGATTGTTTTAGCTATACTGCGTTTTGGTTTTTCCATGCGAAGTTGAGAATTGTCCTTTCCATGTCTGTGAAGAGTTGTGTTGGAGTTTTGGTGGGAGTTGCATTGAACTTGTAGATTGCTCTTGGTAAGATGGTCATTTTCAATTTGTTGATCCTACTGATCCATTAGCATGGAAGGTCTTTCCATCTTCTGAGGTCTTCAATTTCTTTCTTCAGAGACTTGATGTTCTTGTCATATAGGTTTTTCACTTGCTAGAGTTACACCAAGATATTTTATGTATTACTTGTGGCTATTGTGTTGTTTCACTGATTTTTTTTTTCAGTTAAGTTTGTATCCAGCCAGTTTGCTGAAGGTGTTTATTAGCTTTAGGAGTTCTCTGGTATTTTGGGGGTCACTTATCTATACTGTCATGTAGGTTGATGTCAAGGCGATTCGTGATTGGACAGTAGAGAGTTGGGCAGGGACAAGTTTTTGTAAGGTGGGAAAGAGGAAGAAGGAGGATCAAAATGGAGTCTACAGTGGAGGATGGTTCAGATTTAGGTGAACTGGATTGATTTTATCTTGTCTAGGTGAGCAGTTTATATCTTTATCAATTGGCAGTGAATTTATTGTGTGGATGAATTGTGGATTGAGAATTTTAAAAAAAGATTTTATTTTATTTTATTTATATGAGTACACTGTAGCTGTCTTTAGACACACCAGAAGAGGGCATCGGATCCCATTACAGATGGTTGTGAGCCACCATGTGGTTGCTGGGAATTGAACTCAGGACCTCTGGAAGAGCAGTCGGTGCTCTTAACGGCTGAGCCATCTCTCCAGCCCCGTGGATTGAGAATTTAACATATAAATCTAATTGCTAAATTACAAGTTTCTGGAACTTTGAACCAGGTCAAAGAGAATGGTGTGTAAAAGAAATGGCTGAGAGGCCGTTGGAGTGTGCAGATCTGGTTCTGTTGCCTGTGCGGAGTGAGAATGCACAGGGCCGGCAGAATGAGATGTGTGTGTGTGCCAGGCATGGTAACTACCATCTAGGGGGCTATGCGGAGAGGGCGGCTAAAAGGGAGACATTTGGGAGAGGGAGGCATGCAGAGTGGCAGAGTAGCAGCCAGAGCAAGCAGATCCAGCTCGAGGGAACTGATAGAAAACGATCTTTTTTAATTTTTATCACAACACTATCACAGCAGTGGAGGCTCTGGAGCCTGAAGTGGCCACCTCCTGTAGCCAGGCAGGACTCCCAGAGGAGGGATTAGGTCACCAAATTACCCACAAAACCCTCAACCCAAAATGTGTCCTGCCTACAAGAAGTGCAGGGACAAAGACAAAGCAGAGACTGACTCCATCTAATGACTGGCCCAACTTGTGACACATCCTATGGGCAAGAACCAATCCCTGACTCTATTAGTGGTGTTCCAGTCCAGAATTAGCCAGACACTGACCACTCAGTCACCAGTCTCAGATACGATGAAAATTGAGCACTTGATTCAGACTGATTGATTAGGATCACAAAAATGAACTTGGGAGCCTAATTGTGGCACCAGCTTTTTCTAAGGACAGGCTTTTTACAGGAAAAACCAGGTTCAAAAATGCAAAAGGAAGAAGGGAAGTGGTACGGCATTTTTTGGCTAACTAGACAAAGTATTATCAACTAACTTTCAAGCTGATTGGTCCTAGAAGTAAGAGGGGTGGTGTACAGGTAGTGAACAAGGGAACTCCAGAATATTGAGATAACAGAGCATAAGTAACCTAACCATAACTTTTTGGCTTATTAGCAACATTCTTTAGTGTTGGTTAAAGTGATAATTTCACCTTATGAGCACATGAGGATACATTCAAAATGGCTACAGTTACATCACACCATATCAAATGATACTTTGTTATGCTTGCAGACAGAATGGCTGTACCAGAATCCTTAGCCAAAAGAGAAAAGATTTCTGTTTCAAGTTGGCTGGATCCCTTTGCTTTGGACTTAAGATGAGGTATAATGGGGCAGTAGGAGAAGGCAGCCCCTCATGGAAGCCAGGAAGCAGAGAAAGGTAACAGGAAGAGACAAGGGCCAAAATGCACCCCTCAAAGACACAGCTCTGGTGACCCACTTCCTGTCTAGGCCCACCTCTTACAGGTCTGTCTCCCAATAGCCTACTTAAAAGTTTAATTTGTTAATAGATTAAATTAGTACATTTGGTCATAATCTTCATGACTTCATTGTCTCTGGGACCCTCAGAGGCATACCGAAGAAGGCTTTACTCACCCCTGATATATTTTTACAGTTCAATCAAATTGACAAAATAACTGTCATAATTGGATATCCAAATCCATGTGTGAAGGCCAGAAGGCCTCCAATGAACGCACACAGTGCAGAGACAAAGCCAAGGATCAAACTTAGGACCAAATGGTGAAAAGAGCAGATGAGGTTCAAAGAAGTTAAAACTTTGATTAGGTCTGCAGAAGTCATGACTTCTGTTGGGGGGGGGGGTAGTCTTGGTTTCTGTGGCAAGAGATGTACTAATAATCGAGGCCAAGTGGGAGCTTTAGAAACTAGTTCTGTCCCCATATTAAATATAAACAAAATATAATAGATGAGAGAATAATAAAAAAAAGTAACATTGTTTTTCACAGAATATAGACAGTAATCTCTATCTCTGTATGTGTGTTATATGTGTATGCTTGTGCATACACATGTATGTACAGGTACACATGCATGTGGAGGCCACAGCTCCATGTCGTGTTGTCTTCCATTGCTCTCTGTCCCGCGCGCGACTTCCCGCTGGAAGGAAACACGCGGGTACATAGAAATCCTTACTGTGACCAACTTTATTAATCTTAGAAGAGGAAGCCCCGCCGCGCCAACATGGCGCGCTTATAAACACCCTAGTGCGGCGCATCCACACCTGATTGGTTGTTTACCCATGATCTCATAAGGCATGCCCCAGAGTGCGCAAAGACCTGGCACGAAGGCACTCTTGCACATGCGCACAGTTAACTTCCTGAAAGGGGGCCGGCTGGCGCGGCGAAGGCTGGCGCCATCTTGTAATGGCGGAGGCTATCCTGGCCTTCCACATTGACGCAGTGGAAGCCAGCGCCATCTAGTGGTGGCGAATGTTATTGCAGCCCTCTACATCTCACCCTTATAATTTATATTATTTTATAGCAGTCATGATCACCCTATCGCGTGCAATGAGGAAACCTCAGCGATGTGGAAGGGCTGATCAAAGGAACACTGAGTCTCTCTCAATCCCAGTGCAATGGATCCACAGATCCATGGGGTGCAGGAGCAGAGAACTCAGATACAGAGAGTATCCCTCTCCTCCCAGTGCAATGGATGCACAGATCCATGGGGTGCAGGAGCAGAGAACTCAGATACCGACTAATTCCTAAGCAAGATAACCAAATTCCAGGGGAGGCCCCTTGTACAATGGCCACAAGTGCTTGAGTGATAACGGCCTTGTCACGTTTCTGTTGAGATCTGAGTTTGCAAACCAACCAAGTATGAACACTGATCCACAGCATAGGGCTGCACCGGACAGAGCCACTCCCGATAAGTAGTGGGCACCTCATTTGGTCCTCCTCAGCTGTTACCACCAAGGGCCGTAGTCAAGCCACTCCTATAATAAAATTTAGAATTTCCAATTGTTAGTAACTACTCCAGAAAGTTCACCCACTGTACTTGTCTAACAATAGATTGGGGGAGGATAACTCCAGACACTGCAGACACAATATCTGCAGCAGTAATGGCTGCTACGATAGCAGCAAAAGTGTCAAGGTCTTTTCCAGGACAGTTCAGGACCAGTCATTTTTCTCTGGAACAACCAGCAGACAATGGAACCATTTCTGAGATCTGTATAACCAGGACAGAGTTCCCCAGTCCACTGTAGCTTTACGCAGGTAGCATTCCTGTAAAGCTACAGTCTGTAAAATGACCAGTTAAGGCAGCAAGAGTCACCAGGGAAAATGAAGGGGGCAGCAACGGCTGGAGTCCAGTCTTCCCCAGCAAGCAGCAGTGTACAGAGGGTCAGAGAGCAGGCCATAGTGGGACAGGACACATGCAGCGGTAACACTGACTGCAGCAATGGCAAAATCTCTGTGATGACAAAGGATGAAGGGTAATCTTCTATCTTCCTCTCAGGGCAGAGGAATGACTCCAGGGACCCGAACCAGGAGAGCTGAATCTTTATGCAACCAGGATCAGCAAGTCTCAGCAACCACTCAGGCAGCTGGCACACTCTTGTAGCATCCTGTAGAAAAAACACAAACATTCCCTCTTCCCCATATAAAATATCTGGACAGGATCATGTCAATAAGTGGATCTCTCTATTTCACCTAGGCAGAAGTATGCCTAGTTGTAGGGTGCCATAAACTTTGGCATCCAAAATTTTAAAATTGAAATAAAAGGAGCATTATTTAGCATACAGGGATAACTCCCCCTTTTTATTTATTAAGATATAGTAAAGATATTATTTATTAAGGTAAGTCCTCGAGGATTAAATTGAGGACACTGAGCACTTGTATTTATAAATTGACTTGTATACCAAATAATTGTCTCCAGCATTATTGTTTTGGATATATAAAGAATGAGATTTTTTGACTAATTGTTCCTATGTAAGGCCTATAATCTGTCTGGTATCTTGTCCTCCCTTGCTAAAGAGCCCAGGCAATCCAGTTTGAGTTCTTAAATGTCCTATAAAGGAACAGTATTTAGTGCTCTTAACCACTAAGCCATTTCTCTAGCACCTGACAAACTTTATTTACCTAAACATAAGCATTAATTAGAAATGTCGAATCTTGTAAATAACGTCTAGATTCAGTCTTACTAGAAATCCCTGAACTGGCAGGGTGAGGCTGGGAGTTGAAAGTAAGCAAATGGAGTCTTCCTCTTTTCGTGTGGGTGTGTTATCAACTCCATTACCATTTTTTGTTGGTTTTACCATTTTACCATGGTTTTGTTTAGTTGTCTGAGCCAGAGCACTGAAAGGACAGTGAGTTGTCAGACAATTTACACTGAAATCACTCACTGATTTTAAGTAGAAAACCTGTCTCTAATAAAGCATTAAGTAATTGAAATCAATTGTAAACCACAAGCCACACATTGGCTATCAGTATGTGAATTGAAAGTTTGATTTAAAAACAGTGGCTAAACTACAGAATTTAATAATCTGTGTTGAAGCAATAGAAACTCAAGAGAATAAACAAGTGATCCAATCATACCTGTAGCCTTTTCATTAGATGAACCACCTATGAATACAGTAAGCGCATTTCCTATGGGTTGTATGCACAAATATACAGGAAGTACAAAAGCATGTAAAGAGTAAAATTATCAATTTCATCTGAAAAATTTGTATATGCAATAGGCCAAATATCAGTATTTTGTAATAACCAATTAACTGTTGTTTGGAATAAGATATGTTTTACCAGGTTTCTTTTCAAAATACTTCTATGACTCCAATCCACAACTCTGTACTAACACAGCTGAAGCTTTATCTCCAATGTGCATAACAAAGACCTAAGTCCTCTGGTAGGGTGAGATACTTAGCCAATTAACATATCCTTAGAAGCTTAAAATTAGCTTCAAATATTTTTATCTGGAGTAGTGTAACAGCTACTCCCCAAATATTAAAGCTCATTTTGAGAGCAAAGGTTTGTAGTAAAAATTTCCATATACATTGAAAGATTTAAGTTCTAACTTCTTACACTGAAGAAGCAACAAAATTACCTAATATAAGGCTGTTAGCAATCCTCTAAATCTATCCTGAAATGGCAGTTGGAGTAAGTAAACTGGCTGTAATGTTCTCACAAGTTTCAAAACCTCATCAATCCTTCGTAACTCTTGTAACAATCTCTACCTGTTTGATTTTTTCTTAATTAAAAATAAGTTTGAGTTAGTCAATGTAACACTGGCAGTCCTAAATCACAATCTTCAAGTTCTCTTTGTAACACCAGAACACAGCCACAAGGTCACCTGAGTACGTGACTAGGCAGCTGTCCTTAGGGCAGTGGAATTAGCATCAAAATACAGATACAAAGTTTGACTGCCAATTCTTATATATGAACGCACGATGGTGCGGTCTCCAATACCTCAACAAAGAGACAATGTCCTAAATTCTTTTAGAAGCCTGGTTCCTAGAATAAGAATTCCATAAAAACATTACCTCAATTTAGACCTGTCTCCCTAGGTTGGCCCATGTCACACGCTATCTAGAATGACTTCATCCAGATTACCAGCTTTATGTCAACTTTCTGTTACCAATATTATACCCTTTTAACCATATCCAATAACTTGAAAGCCAATAGTCCATAACCAAGGCAAGTAGAGCATATTTATACATTTAAAACCAATGAGAAACAAAATTGAAGTGGCTACACATATCTTTAATATTTAGACCAAACACCATTTTTACCTTTTTAGCTATGATTTTAAGAGAAGCACCTTGTCACCTGTTGAGTCAAATAATAAGTCAGGGATCTCTCTAAGAGAAACAGCTATCAACTCTTGTATCGAAGAAGCTGAGAAGCTGTTGGCGCCTTTAAGATCAGCTCGTGTAGACGCTTAGCCTCTGGGCAGCTTCTCCAGCTAATCTAGACACCTGGCTCCAGGCACAGGGCTTCAATGACCTGATTGAAACTGTTTTTTATTCATTTGTTCCCTTTTGAAACCAGTTAAAACCAAGTCAAGGTGTGAACGACCGGCAGATAAAGTTTTTACCATTTTTTCTTTTGAACATGAAACATAAAACATTTAAACAACGAGAAATAAAAACCACAGACATACACTGACAGACATGGGGACATCCTGGTGCACCAGAGACAAACAATAGACAAAGAGGGAAAAAACCAGATGGTGTTCACCGCGACTATCCACTCGAGTGGAGTTGATATGGGCGATGGATTGTCTCAATTCCTGGACTAGTCCACCAACGTGTTGAAACCCAATTCCTGTAAGATACTGAGATATATTATCTGAGCAGAACGACTGACATTTGCCAATGGTATGGAAGTGAAACACAGCCCTGAATATATTTACTCACAACCCAATTACATTAACTCCATCAGGCTGTGCACGGGCACTGAGATGTCCTTTTGTTTGATTCTCCTGAATAAATTTTCAGGCGGTCTGCCTCTATCAAATCTGATCAGTATGACTCTGTAAAGCTGTCGCGTCAGCGCAGGGACGCCACAGCGTCCCCAGAGCCGGCGCCGGAGCTTAAGCACACTTCTAACAGGCACAAAGACAAAATTTTTCTCCCAAAATGCTGTGTTCCTTTTATCTCCTCCCTTCTCCTCACCCGGGGCGTTCTTTCCCCAACCTTTCGCTTCCGCATTGGAAGGGCCTGGTGCTTGAGATCGGTCAGGATCCTTTTCTCGTTGCAACTTTTCACTCCCCTCTGTTTCTGACACGCTTCGTCCTTCCCCCAACACTCTCCGCTTTGCTGTTACAGCTGGGCAGTTCCCACGCGACCTCTGATGCCATTTGGCGGTAACTAGAAACTCAAAGGTCAATAGAAACAACCCGAGGGCTGCCAGAGCAACCATAGCGGCTCCTGCCGCGTCCGGCAGAGGACTGAGCTGGAACAGATCAAGGCTAAACATAGTCTCTCAGAGTCTTAACCCCACTCACTCACAGCTTCTGGACTTCTTCCGTGAAACGGAGCCTCCTCTTGGCACCGGCGATGATGTAGCTTTTTTATGTCCCGGGTTCTCGGCACCAAATGTCCCGCGCGCGACTTCCCGCTGGAAGGAAACACGCGGGTACATAGAAATCCTTACTGTGACCAACTTTATTAATCTTAGAAGAGGAAGCCCCGCCGCGCCAACATGGCGCGCTTATAAACACCCTAGTGCAGCGCATCCACACCTGATTGGTTGTTTACCCATGATCTCATAAGGCACGCCCCGGAGTGGGCAAAGACCTGGCACGAAGGCACTCTTGCACATGCGCACAGTTAACTTCCTGAAAGGGGGCCGGCTGGCGCGGCGAAGGCTGGCGCCATCTTGTAATGGCGGAGGCTATCCTGGCCTTCCACATTGGCGCAGTGGAAGCCAGCGCCATCTAGTGGTGGTGAATGTTATTGCGGCCCTCTACAGCTCTCCATTTTATTTTTTGAGAATAGGTCTCTCGCCAAACCTGGAGGTCATTGGTCTGGCCAGTGAGTTCATGGGATCTGCATGTCACTGTCACCTAGCACTGGTGTTACAGACATGTGCTGTCATGCCCCAAACACGAGAAATAAACAACAATTTTATGACAGATGCCTCATAACATTTTTCAAAGGCTCCATTGGCGATCCACCTTTTGGGGATCTGAACTCAGGTGCTCACGCATGCAAGGCAGGCACTTAATAGAGTAAGCCATCTCATCTCCTGTTAATGACAGCTCGAAAAGATTCAAGATGGTTTACATCACATATTCATTTAATCCAGTCTATATTATAAATGAATCCAAGCCACACAACCTCCTTCAGGCATCCTGCACCTAGCAGCTAGGTAATAAAGTCTTGATCTTCTGGTTTTTGTTTTTTGTTTTAAGATTTATTTCATATATGTGAGTACACTGTCACTGTCGTCAGACTCCAGAACAGGGCATCAGATCCTATTACAGATGGTTGTGAGCCACCATGTGGTTGCTGGGATTGAACTTGGGACCTCTGGAAGAACAAGCAGTCAGCGCTCTTAACCACTGAGCCATCTCTCCAGTCCGATCTTCTGGTTTTAATCTCTTTTAATTCAGAAACAGTGATCCACCTCAGAGTTGACCATGGGGGTCCCCAAGACCTCTGTAGACACTGCTGCAACCAACCCCTTCTCTCCTTTCTTATCTCACAGCCTGCTCCCTAGAAGTTGAACCTTAGATACAAAGTTATAGTGGAATGGGATAAAATGATAGATATAAATCATATAAAATTACAAATCTGGGCTATGTAGGTTTCTCTTTAGAACATATTATCCTTTTTGCTTTATTACAATTTCTAGAGAAGGGATGAGTTATGATTTTGTAGTTAATTTTTCTTCTGTAACTCTCTGTCGGCTGCGTTTTATAGATTTGTTTGTATGAATTTGCATTTACAATAGATTCCATGTGGGCCATAGCAATGCACACAGGGTAAAGGCTTGGTTGTGTAAGTCTGACAATGACTTTAGTTCAATCCCCAGATTCCACAGTGGGAGGAGAGAACCACTGATTCCCAAAACTTGTCCTCTGACTTGTACATGCATACATGGTACAGACATGCTCTCTATAAACAAACAAACAAATCTTTTATAATAAATGATTTATAAAAGAATCTTTATAACATTTTCCAAAACCCGTTGGAAATAGAATTCATCCTTGAGGGCAAGGATCACTGTGAGTAGTGCTGAATCCACACTTGTGAACTAGATCACGGTGTAACATTGGAAATGATAACGGGGTATGTACAGTGATGTCAGTTCTAAGATGGATGGATTTCACCCTTGAGGGCTCAGTGTTGTGACGGAACAGCAGCCTTTAACGTGCAGGAGTAATAGAATTTATTTCGATGCTTTGAAGTTCAGGTGACCCTGAAAAGTAAACTTTTGAAATTGATTAATGTGGTGGTTTGAATATGTTTGGCCCAGGGAGTGGCACTATTAGGAGGTGTGGCCTTGTTGGAGTAGGTGTGGCCTTGCTGTAGGAAGTGTGTCACTGTGAGGGTGGGCTTTGAGCACTTCCTCCTAGATGCCTGAGGGTGCCAGTCTTCTCCTGTTTGCCTTTGGAAGAAGATGTAGAACTCTCAGTTCCTCCAGCACTGCCTTGCTTCCTGCCATGATGATAATGGACTGAACCTCAGAACCAGTCAGCCAGTCCCAACTAAATGTAAGAGTTGCCTTGGGCATGATGTCTCTTCACAGCAGTGGAAACCCTAAGACAATTAAGAATGTCATTTACCCTGATGGGAAGAGTGGAACCATGTCACTAGACAAAAACTGGGAAGGTTGAGTGGATTCAGAAACTCTGGTAGATTCTCGTAGCTGAGAATGGTAGGTGGCTCATCTACTCCTGACTGGGTTCCTGTCCTGGAACACATGACCTTGAGACCCTGCATGAGGATCATGACAGCTAGTCACATAGCATGAACACAGAGTTCTCCATGCTAAGCAGGTTTCTAGATGAGCCCTGAAGGCCCAGCCAATAGGCTTCCCTTCCTGGACATTCCTTCCTACAAAAGGTATTTGATCTCTGGTCCACCCTGAGTAAATGGTATGCACCCATTTTCCACGATGAACAGTGGATAAACAGTTTGGACAAGCAAGGACTGTCTCTCTCATCAAGAACTGGCATGGGGGAAGCCTTCGTTGTCTCTTGCAGAAGACTCATTTGTCCCCCTGACATGGACACTCACCCCTGAACTAAACCAGGATTTCCCATCCCCATGGCCCTGGGCATTGCTGGCTTGAGGACCTCTTCTTTCCCTACCCCTCACACTTCCCAGTGGTGTCTGGGTGTCTGGGTATCAAGGCCCAGCTTTGGCCTTAGTCTGCCTTGTTTCTCATCATCATTCTCAGGTGGGGCGGGGGGGGGTGGGTGTTGCATTTTAGGCTATGCTTGTAGCCAGCCTAATGCTTCCTGTTTTGTCTACCAGAGCAGTGTTCACACACACCAGAGGTGAGGTGGAATTCTGACTCACACCCTGATGACTTTACTGACTTGACAACCTACTAGGAATTATACTGATAGCAGATTATGATGATTCTAGCTTCAAGTAAAGACAGTGCCCGGAAGGCAGTTTGCTGTTGTTGGGCATAAAGTAATCCAAGATTGCATTATTTGCATTTAATTTTCCATTTTCCCTTAAAATTTCATTACATTTAACTAGTTTTGTCTTGGGTGAGAGATGGGGTGGGTACACTGCCACGGTGTATGTGTGCAGGCCAAAGGGCACCTCTGTGGAGTTGTTTTTTTTTTTTCCTTTCAAGTGTAATTCTAGCAATAAAGAGGCGGAGACCGGAGGGTCAGAGGGTCAAGGTCACTCAATAGCTGCCTCTCCAAGTCAGCAAGGGCTACATAATGAAACCCTGTCTAAAAGGAAGGATGGGAGGAGGGAGGGAGGTTGGTTTGCATTTATTTATTTATTTATTTATTTATTTATTTATTTACTTACTTACTTACTTACATACTTATTTTGTGTGTGTGTGTGTGTGTGTGTGTGTGTGTGTGTGTGTGTGTTTGCACTTGTGTCATGGCGTGTGTGAGGAAGTCATAGATCAACCTATGGAAGCCACTTCTTTCTTTTTACCTTGTGGTGCCCAAGGATTGAACTCCAGTCACCAGGTTGGCAGCAGACACCTTTACCCATTGAACCAAATGGGAAGTAAAATTTAAAGGTAAAGTTTCTGCACAGAAACCTCTAGACAGAGGCACCTGGGCTAGCAAAGTCAAGTCACAGGCATGGCTAGCCAGGAGCCCGAGACCTTGCAAACAACTGTCCTGGAGTGCTTTGGTGTGGCAGTGAGTCTGGGGGTCTGGGGGTGACTTTAGCGAGGCTTGCTGGGTACATCCCATGATGAAGCATGAATTCATGCACTGGTGTTTGGCCAGGAGCTGGACCCCTTACTACTCCAGCTAAACATCTTACTTTCAAGTTCTTACAAAGCTATGGCAACTTGATTGCCTCTCTAGCTCTGTAAAGCTTGAGTATCATGAGTTTTATGCTGCATGGGCAAACCTGGGAAGTCTTAGTTTTGATCATGTGGGCCCATGCCCGATGCACAATGGTAAATGGGATGCAAAGCTAAGGGCTGAAATGCAAACCGTTTGTGTTTTTGCATAGATGTGTTCCTGAAGATTGGCAAAGGCTGGCCATTAAGTTGGCCAAGGTTGCCATTTATATATTAGTTTTCTTTCTTTGTTTGTTTGTTTGTTTGTTTCTTTCTTTCTTTCTTTCTTTGTTTTCTTCCACAGGGTCTCAATATGTAGCTCTGTCTGTCCTGGGACTCACTAATTAGGTCAGACTGGCCTTAGATTCACAGAGATCTGCCTCCCAAGTGCTGGGATTAACCTCATGTGCTACCAGACTCCTCAGAAATGAACTGTCATTTCTCTTCTGCTTTTCGTTTGTTTGTTTGGTTTGGTTTTTAATGTTTTTGAACATTGTATTTACTATTTTTATGTGCATGGGTGTTTTGCATGCATGTATGTCTGTTCACCCCAGGCATACAGTGCACACAAAAACCAGAAGAGGCTGTGTTTGCAACTGGAGTTACAAGCAGTTGTGAATTACCATGTGGATCCTGGGAATTGAGCATGGGTCTTCTAGAGGAAGCCTAGTTCTCTTAACCACTGACTCATATCTCCAGCCCTGTACTTTAAAATTATCTGCCTCATTTCAAATACTTGGTGTCAGTTACGTTAAACTTAAAAAAAAAATCCTGATTCCAGCTTGTATAATAAATAAACTAATATATATATAATATAAACTAATATAATAAATAAACATGCTCCATAATAAACTAATATCTAAAAAAGAATAAACAGCCTTGGCTGGGGGAGGTAGGGAGTAGGCAGGTTCCTCAATATGTCAACAATGGAACACGCTCCTAACATGTGTGAGACTCAGCACTCAATGCCTAGCACACTAGTCCCCCAAAAGAATGAGAAGTTTAAGTATGACCTAAAGGTATCCTTCGTCCCATACATGGTTGAAAGGGCACACCATCTTATTCCAGGTATTAAATAATTCATTTAAATAGCTTCCATATGCTCATTTAGAAACTGATGCACATTCATTTATAACTCTGAACCCTGTGGTCATGCCCGCAAAGTGGTTCTAAAAGGCACCTCTATTGCCTGCCAAGGGCATCTGCACAAGGTGTTTTAGGCAGCACCATGAACCAAAAATACTGAAGAACAGTACCGAACTTTATTCCACTGTGGTGTTTACCCTTCGGTTTTTTTTTTTAATTTTTTATTATATATTTCTTTACTTACATTTCAAAGGTTATTCCCCTTCCCGGTTTCCTGTCCATAAGCCCCCATTCCCTCCCCTCCATACGGGTATTCCCCTTATACATCCCCCTTATTACCCTCCCCCATATTACCCTTTGTTTTTATGCCGCTAAAATGAAACTCCACACTCTTCTGTTTCGGTGGCATTGCACATGACAAGAGCACTTGACCACCCTGAAATAAAGTACCACGCTGTCAATAGCAGATGTTAGGTAGGACATAGTTACTGCGTGAAGCATTGTGCATGGGTTATCACAGTTGATACCTGGGTCCTCTGGTGTTCCGATCACTCCGTTTTATAGCCTTGTCGACTCACTCTCAAGTTCCTCTTCCTGTCCAGGGCACTGTAATGATTGCTTACCCTGAGTCACTTCTGGAACATCCGTGGCAGCAGCGTGCTCGGCGTCCACTCCCCTGCAAATGCCAGTTTCCTCAGCAGGACACGTTGTTAGAAAGATGAGGTAAAAGGAATGTATAAGGGCTTTGAAGCCCTTGGAGAAACCTGAGAAAGACCTGTTCTTTACAGAGTTACAAAATCAAGGTGGCTCATTGTAGTGTACACTCTTTCTGTGACTGAAGCTTGAGGTATAGGCCTAAGGGATAGACAGAATGAGCAGCAAGCATTGGCCCCAAAGACATCATCCTCAGGTTGCTGATGACATTCTCCGACCCTCTATCACTTCTGATGTGATTTGTACTGTACTATCTGATGGCGGTTTGAATAGGTTTGGCCCCTGTAAACTCATAAGTTCGAATGCTTGGCCCCTAGGGAATGGCACTATTAGGAGATGTGGTTTTGTTGGAGTAGGTGTGGCCTTGTTGGAGTAGGTGTGGCCTTGGAGGAGTAGGTGTGGCCTTGGAGGAGTAGGTGTGGCCTTGGAGGAAGCGTGTCGCTATTGGGGCATGCTTTGAGGTCTCAGAAGCTCAAGTCTGGCCAGTTTTTTTTTGAGTCTCCCTTCTGTTACCTACAGATCAAGATGTAGAACCCTCAACTCCTCCAGCACCATGTCTGCCTGAAGTCTGCCATGCTCCGCGCCATGACAATAATGGACCAAGTCTCAGGAACTGTAAGCCGGCCCCAATTAAATGTTTTCCTCTGTAAGAGTTGCCATGGCCATGGTGTCTCTTCACAGCAGTGAAACCCTAATGAAGACGGTGGTCTTTTATCATAAGAGACACCCAGAGTTTCTATTGCTGTTAGTTAACAGTAAGGAATTTATATGTTCTGAAGAGAAGCTGGGAGCTCTTCAGTTGCCATTTGATTACCACTGTCTGAAAAAAATTCAGTGTAAACTACCTATGCACTTTTAAATTTTTCTACGAGAAAAGAAAGTTTACATTACCTTTAACTAATATACCAAAATATTTTGCTTCAAAATATAATCGGTGTAAAGATGTCTAGTGAAGTATTCTACACTCTGTGTTATGTCTCTTTGAAGTCCAACCCATATTTCACGCTTAACAGTATGTATGTAACTTGTGCTTTCTTTTTTTTTTTTTTAAAGATTTATTTTATTTATTATATATGAGTACACTGTAGCTGTCTTCAGATACACCAGAAGAGGGCATCAGATCTCTTTACAGATGGTTGTGAGCCACCATGTGGTTGCTGGGAATTGAACTCATGACCTCTGGAAGAGCAGTCGGGTGCTCTTAACCGCTGAGCCATCTCTCCAGCCCGTAACTTGTGCTTTCTAGATTTGTGTTAACACACGGTGTGAGGCACGGACCCATTTCACGGACACCATTCCATCTGGGAATGTAAAGGGCCTCAGATAATGGTGAGCTTTACGCCTCAGTTTCTGAACTACGTTCTGGTCAGATGTTCCTTCAAGGCTTTGACATTCAAACATGCGTCTTTGTATTTTAATTGTGATCTCTAATGTACAGATCTAGACTTAATTTTCTTAATATAAATCATGTCATACGTTGTCGCATATCAAACTTCTAAAATGGTGCCCTACACACAGGATATATTCCATCTTCTCTGAGTTTTACCTTTGAGCTAATTCTAGCTAGCAAATTCTTTAGCCATGGGCACTTCTTTGGCCACTAGGGGGAGACATTCATGGTCTAAGCCCATCTCCTGAATTAATTTTGCCTAATCAACCACAAAACTCTCTCAGTCTGTGATCCCAGAGAACAGACTTGGTGGCCCATGACTTTCATACCAGCATTTGGAGGCAGATTTGTGTGAATTTGAGGCCAGTCTGATCTATATAACAAGTTCTAGGACTGTCGCAGATTTACACAGAGACCCTGTCTCAACAAAACAAAAACAAAAACCAACCAATGAGCCCAGAAATACAGTTGATAAACCGTGTGTGTGTGTGTGTGTGTGTGTGTGTGTGTGTGTGTGTGTGCGCGCGCGCGCACGCGCATGTGTGCAAGAGAAAGGGGAGGTGCATAGATCAGAGGACAATTTTCTGGTTGTTTCTCTGCTTTACTGTGGAGCCCAAGGATTGAACTCATGTCATCCACTTGGCACTGTGAGCTCTTTTATCCTCAGAGTAAAACTCTCTGAGGCTTGCTCATACTGCCTGGGTATGAAGAAGGCATTTTAAAAAAACTTAATGTTTAACTATGCCTGTAAATATAACTGCCCTTTCATGTTCCATATACCCTTTAATCGATTTCTGTAGCAATAAAAGATAATTAGTTGAGAGGGACCCTGTAGGTGTCCAGGCTGGGAGGTGACCCATGAAGGGAAGAGAATGAAACCTTGGTTCAGACTGACTTCATCAACCTGGATCAGACTCGTGACAACCCCCACTAAGGATGGGCTATTAACTGGGGGCGAAAGATAATGGTCTAGGGAGGGAAGAGTCTGCAGTAATCTTCTGGGGGAACTTGAGTGAGGTCTGCCTTTATAGAAAAAGGCGGGTGAGGTTTTCCCCACAGGTAGCAAAAAGGTCAAGAGGTCGTTAACAGTGTCCATTCCCAACCTTCTGAGCAGGAAAACAGTAATCCCTCCTTTGAGAAGAGGCCCCTGAGTGTTTAACATTCTTGGTTCTCTAGTGCTCTGTGGGTGCAAGGACCTCTGTGCCCCCAACAATGAGCCTCATATAAACCTCTCATCAAGGTTAACTCTTCTCAAGGTGGTTACTCATCGAGGACTGAAGACTATTTTACTTCAAATGAGGTCCAGGCTTAACTTCACAAGTTAAATAAACAACTTCGCTCTGGAAGGAAGTTGATAATAGATGAGGAGACATTTCCTTTCATAAAAATGAGAAGTAAACTGTTTCCTAAATCACGTTCAGAAGTTTGACTGACAATATGTTTGTACACCAAACTATTCCTCTCTGAAGGACAGACGTTGGCCCTCTGCAGGGCACTGTAAGATCGGAAGGAAAACCCCTTATTAGCCCTTTGTAACAGCTGTCATAGGGTGATTTCAGTTCTGACTGTGCTAAGTGAGCATATCTTTACTTAGTTATAGTGATTTTTTTCCCTGAAATCCAGACCTCTGCTCCTGTTTCAGCCATCACTGCTTCATCTTGGTTTTTATATAGATGATGCTCACCCACCGTTTTCATCAAAAGATGCTAATGAGCGTACTAGCATCGACTACAGAGCAGAGGCTCAATGCACATGAGGTCCATGGTCATCCTCTTGGCTGCCCGAGCCTTAAGAGGGTCCTGTGCACTGGAGTCGAGGCATCTCCTGCCCAGAGCTCCTTCAAGAAAGGAGGACAAAGCAAACAGGTGCAAGAGCCTCACTGGGGACAAGGGGACAGGACAGACGACAGAGCAAAGCTGGTGACCTCAGAGGGAGAGAGCATGGCAGTTTTGAGTGCAGCACAGAGGGGGAGCCAAATGCCCACTCCAGCCTCAGGGAAGGCAGCGCTGGAGAACCCAGAGACGCCTTCAGACTCAGCATCAATGGAGTGGGAGGCTGGACTGTGGAGATGGGGTGGGAGCTGAACTGTGGTCAGGAGGCTCAACTCAGGGTATTAGGAGAGAGCAAAAGCTGGGAACTGCTTGAGATCTAAAACTTTTGGTTGGCAGAAGTTGTAGAAGAGACTGGGCAAGCCACTGGGTGGTGCCCCCAGGCCCTAACGTGTACTTTAAAACTTAAATGGCTGAAACTCACGAACTATGACAAGTTACCTTATGCAATTAAAAATACAAATGGTCTAGCAATATTTACCCGTGGAAGACCTATTTAAGATCAAGAGTGCAAAAAGGCAGGGAACATCAATGTGAAAGAAAGTTGTGGCAGTTTTTATGAACCATGAGCACTTGGAGAGGCAGATTTAATATCGGGCAAAACTTAACTGAGGTGAAAAGCATCAGAAGGAGCAGAGAGGAGCACAGCAAGCAGTTAGAAGTGATAATCAAGAAGCCACGGTGACTGCAGAATACATGGTTGTAATAAAAAACAGGAGCTAGTAATGGAAATTAGTAAATTCTATTTAAAGATTTCGCAGTGATTCATAGACGATCATCAAAAAGGAAGAGCAGGGAAGCCCTCCAAAGAGCTAACCTTGGGCAAACCGTGTTTTCTGACTATAATGACATAGAACTAGAAAAAAGTAGCACCTTGAGTTATAAGCCCCATTAAATTAGGAAACAAAAGACAGGAAAATAGTAAAATTATAAGAAAAAGCCCAAAATATTTGTAGCAGATGATACACACACACACACACACACACACACACAGACATAGACACATACAGACACAGACACACACACACACACACACACACAAACAAATGCACACACAAACACATGCACACATACAGGCACACATATGCACACACTAATTATGAAATTCTGTGCAGGACAAATAGCATCAAAGGGGAGACAAGGGTCTAAGAAAATTCAAGAGAAATCAGGTAAGGGACAAGTGGTTACAAACAAAGCAAGAAACCTAAGGACCATCAAGAAAGTGTAATATTGGAGGTTATTAATAAAGCCATGAACAATTCTGCTAGAGACACGCCTGGCAGGATTTGTAAAGGAAAAAAAATGTCAACAACCCCAGGGAGAGAGGGTATAAAACAGAACGCATAAGAAGCAGCAGCCGCAGGCACAGCTGACTTGAGATTTAAGCCAATATTATGAACAACCACGCAGTAATAACTTGCAGAGCCCAGATGAAAACTGCCAGAAACTCTGAACATAAAGCCCTCAAACCACACAAATCTGAATAGAATAATAACTGTTAACGAAATTGAACTGGGAATGGAAGCCTCCAAAGAAGCAGGAAGCGGGTGGAGGCGAGGCTGGTGCGACATAGTTGAACATTCTTAGAGAAGTGCTCAGTCAAACTTCCAGGAAACAAAGGAAACTTGTCGTGAGTTGCTTCAGGAAAGAGAGGAAGTAAGAGTCACATTCCTGCTCAGGTTATGACCAGTTAAAGAATTAAGAGGCAGGAAAGTCTGAGGACAACAGAAGCCTCAGACAGGGCAGTAGACGGTAGGTCAGCCTTGCTGTCTTGTGTGTCTTCATCATTAACAGCTCTTACGTTTTAGTAACAGGCCGTAAATGTTGGTAAAATGGAAAAACAAATTCCCAAGGCAAAATTTTCTGCTTCACATATATTTCCTTAGTAGTCATTAAATTCTGCGCTAGCCAGAATAATCTTGTCTCCAAGGTGTCTGTGCTGTAACCCTTGGAATCCATGAATACGGTCATGTGGCAAACGAAAGCAAGACTGATAACCAGCTGACTTTAAAAACATGACCTTATCATGCTTGGCTGCGGGGGTGGACACCTTCAATTCCCCTTTAAAATGCAGAAGAGGGATTCAGAGAGAGAGAGAGAGAGAGAGAGAGAGAGAGAGAGAGAGAGCGCGCCAGAAAGGGAGGAGCATGAAAAGGAGTTAAAGTTACAACTTGGGAAGATAAAGGGAAGAGGCCATGAGCCAAGGTCAAACCCCAACACAGAGTCCCAGGAAGGCACTGTCCTGGCTGACATCTTGATCTTAAGCCAGCGTGACTGGCCTTGGGCTTGTTATCTACTGAGCTGAGTTGTCCGGGAATAAAGCGTAAGCTCCTGCTTGTGGCAATTTGTTGTAACAGCAATAAAAACACAATACTTTGCTAACTTCCATTGTTGATATGTAAAACTTTAGGCCCTTTATGATTTTCTTATTATTATGTTTCTTGTCAAAGCACTGGACTGCGTGCTTAGAGTGCGTGGTGCTGAGGTTTTCAGTCTTTGTCATATAAGTAGCGAGCAGTCTTAACCGGGGCCATGATGCTTGGGAGGTGCAAAGAGCAGAGTCTAATTGTCCTCACAGTGCGCACTAAAATGACTCCAGAAGGACTTATAGTTTTAACTTTAGAATAGTTGGTCAAAAATGTACCTTTTATTTCTTGATTAGGGCCTTGGTGTTCTTGCTCTTAACTAGGAAGTCCTTTAAGACGTGAAACCCACTCATCTTTGGTAAACCCAGCATTGGGTCTTTTAGAAACGCATGCCTGGTACTGTAAATCTGATCAAGAACCAAAGGGCCTTTCTTTAAGGGCATGGCCCCAGATAGGCGGACCATATTCCAGTGGGCTGCCTCACACTCATGTGTATGTGACCAGCACAGACTGGACTCAGTGATTTATAGAACAGCAAAGACATGGAGTTGGGGGGGACCTGGTGGGCAGTTGAAGAGGTAGAGATCTGGAAGGAACCAGGGGTCATACAGTCAAATTACACTGTAGAAACGTAGGATGGAATTATGGAAGAACTGGCACAAATACCGTGCTAAAAGTAAAAAATCAACGCATATGGCAAGTTGTAAAAAGAAATTAATTCAAATTAATCATCAGAATCCTCTGTATGGAGTAAGGTGGCGAACAGAAAAATTGGAGACTATTAAAGTAAGAATGTTGGTGGTTAGGGGAGGGGGAGGGGCTAGGGGGATGTTGGCCTGGAAACCGGGAAAGGGAATAACAATTGAAACATAAATAAGAAATACCCAATTTAATAAAGATGGAGGGAAAGAAAAAGAATGTTGGTGGTTGTGAAATGCTGGGGGCTTATGCGGACCTTTGTGACTGGGAGTGCAGAAACTGATATTTTTCTGAGGAGCAGGATGGACCCCATCTTGGGATTTGTAAGGGAAAGTCTGACATGGAGGTCGGCATGAGCTCCAGGCCATACTATCAACTCTGTTGTCAGGGTGTGACAGCACGAGAAGAGGCTCTGGGCTGTATCTCATGGCTTGCTCTTCTGGAATGAGGTATTTGACATGCAAGGAGCTTAACGCTGGGGACTCTGCTCAACAGGAGGGCATTGCCAAGGCTGTATGCCAACAGGAGGGTTTGCTAATTCAACATCCTTTAAAGGTTTATGATTTGCAGTGATCAATGCTTAGATGACTCGGTCCTGCTGGGACCCAGCTTGTGAGAATCTTACTGATCAAAGTTCCTCTTTCAGATAGGCCGGGACTGACCATGCTATCATCTGTGTTCAGAAAGTTATGCTATCTTGCTCCAAGTGATTGGATTACAGTTTTCTTTACACAAGCATAAACACTATGAAATACATCTTGATTTTCAGTAATCAAAGATTCACAGGGAATTGCAAAGGTAGAATGTAGTGGTCCCTCATAACTTTCAGCCAGAGTCTCTCAGTGCAGCACCGTAGGTAAATACAGATAAGGAACACCACCATTTTTATGTTTATGGCCAAACAGCAAACTCAACTGTTGTGCAACTGAGCTCCAGAACTGATTTCTCTTGCAAAACTTTAACTCTTTCCATTAGACACCATCTCCCCATTCTATGCTGCACTGGTCCTTGAATCTCCCTTTCCTCTTTGTCTTTGTGATGTTACTAGTTTAATTATCTCATATAAACAGAAACGTGCAGTGCTTATCTATTTTAATTTTTTTTATGTATGAGTGTTTATCTGGGCATGTGCATGCGCACCATGTGCATGCAGTGCCCAAGAGGGCCAGAGATGGCGCCAGATCCACTGGAATTATAGACAACTGTGAGACACCTTGTGGGTTCAAACAGCAGACCCCAGGTAATTAAATTTTTTCTCAGTACTCTTATCAAAAGAATGAACAGGCTTAAGCCTGGTGCCAGCCAGAAAAAGAACTGTGAGATTTCATATAGTTTGACAAATTGTTAGGCTTCTCGTAGGGCATATTAGAGCTAAGACAATGACCGATTAGTGATGGGCAAGACCACAACTTGACCTGGACTGCTCAGCTTTTGCCTTCTGCTTAAACCTAACCCTTTTGTCAGTAGCCCAAAGTAACCTTGGGGAATGACAGACCTCTGTTTGTCATTCTTTCTGGTATGGCCACAATGAATACATCTATTCTGCTTTGGGGACCCAAGATTTTGTCCTGAATTCTGATAATAATGACAATGGACATTTGACCCACAACCTCAATTACAACTACTCAAGGAAGCCATCTATCAATCATAATGGCTAATCATTAACTCGGCTGCTGCATTCTGTTTCCTTGCTCCTCTTCTAACTAAGGATCAATAAAGAAGGTCAAATTTTCTCTTCAAACCAAACATACTAGCATGCCTTGCCTCTAGTTAGTTTGCTTGAGTTTCTACCAATGGGAGAGAAGGACAGTTTTTATTTTTGTTTTCTCTTGTTTCTTTTCCCCTCTCTCTCTTTTTTTTAAGTAGACATTGTCACCAATGGCCTCTGTTCTCATTTGAGGGTCTTCCCTTGTCTCCACTTGATTTCACTACTCACCTGGTGGTGTTGCCAATAGTGGTTGCATGGATTATGTATTCTTCATTGACATTTGTGGGAAACAGCACTTAATTGTTCATTATGCATGGGCTGTTTTGTTTTCATTTCTAGATAAAGTGTCATTCACTCTTTAGCCCTGGCTGGCTTGGAACTAACTGTGCAGATCAGGCTGGCCTCAAACTCAGGCCCTCTCTCTGCAAGGGCAATAAGATCTCTTACCTGCTGAAGCCACCTCCCCAGCCTCTTAAAAAATCACTAAGAAATTTTTATGAAAATCCACAGTTTTACAAATTTCTTCTGCTGGCTAGAAAAGCTGTTAAGGAACCTTTTGCAGTGGCTCTGGGGTCATCAAAGTCAGAAGGCATTTTAGAAAAAATAGGCTACAGTTCTGAGTCTGCCTCCCACTGCATTCGTTCTATGTACAACATCGGTGGTAACAGCCACAGATTTGGCGAGATTAGTCTCAAGTGCTAACGATTTAAACTGAAGAGTAAGGGCACAACGGAGAGACGCTCGGTGAACAGGTGAATGTGATCCCTGGCCTCTCAAAACAACCGAAGAGCCTCTAAGGTGTGCTGTCTCAATCCACCTTGTGTTGTTCCTACAGAAGCCTGAGGCTGGATAATGCTTGCTTTTGTGACCCTGGCGACAAAGACCCAAGGCCTCCCTTTTGCCAGGCAAATATTCGCATTGAATATCGAATATTCTATTGAATATTGAATTACCACCAGCCCAAAGATGAGGAGGACTTTCAGTTTCTGATCCTCCTGTCTTCACTGCCTGAGTGCCAGGGTTTCTAGCCTGTGCCACCGCGAGAGGTTTATGGGGTTCTGGAGATGAACCTAAGGCCACACCCGGGCTAGCTGAGTCAATCGAGCTACATTTCCACCCATGACTAGGACATGTAAAGAAATGAATTGGTCACAATTCCAGAGGCAGGGGTGCTCACAGGTACCCACGTGTGGCGAGTCCCTCCATGCTGGCTTGCCTGAAGCAGACGCAAGAGCAAAAGAGGGCCAGGTTGCTTTGACAGTGTGGCAGTAAAATGCAAAAAATGCTTTCTTTTAACCCGCACTAGATTCCGCACCATGGTGCCCCATGACGTCTGTCTGACATCTTCATCTCAGTCAGCAAAGCGTCTCACCCGCCCTGCTCCATCCCATGTCACACTGCTGATGGCTGCTCTCTGAGCCGTCAGCAATCTCTCTACCTGTCTAGTTCCCAAGGCAGGTTGCCACCACGCCAGACGTACGCATCCCAATTCCATGGCGGTCCTGTGTCTCCAGCCACCACCCACTCTCTTGAATTCAATTAAATCGGCACATGGAAGAATATACAACACAATAATAACCTCTGATCCAATTGATAAGATATAATTTGCTATCTAGACATACAAAATCTTGTACACATCCATCCCCTAAGAATATTCATAACAACCTGTAAATGTGCAGAGAGGAATCTTAACACCCGCCTCCATGTTCTCTCCGCTCGCTGCTCTCTCTCTCTCTAGCTCCAGTCTCCTCCTCCTCTCTAAACCTTTTCTCCTGCCCATCCTTCATTCTCGTCCAATGACAGGCCTCGTTCTATCCTATACCTGCCTTCTCCTGTATAATGACATCATCCTAGAGGACAGCAACCCATTCTGTGCTAATTAACCAGCTCCCTGGCTCTGCCCTACTGACAGGATTACCTTTTAAAGGCCCTCATGTCTTTATATTAGTATGGTGGCAATTACGTCTCCACATGCATTTTGGAGGGGACATCCAAACCAATGTTAGCCTCAGATGCTTGCATGAATTCAACTTGACTGTGGAAAACACCCTCCCCCAACCGCCTCCACTTACCCCCAGTAAACTAACATCCTTTTTCTTTGTTCTTAAAGCTTTGAATGCTATTCAATGCCATTGCCTATGTTGAGTAAAATTGTGAATACTTTAGAAAGTGGCTTTGAACTCCTCGGGATGGATGGTTAGTATGAACCTGCACATTGCTGATGGCAAAAAAGTGTAATTAACCTTAACTGATGCTATATAGACCCCGTTTAAATCATGCCACCAAAGAGGAAAGTGGATGAAATCTAAAGACTGGAACAGGCCTATGCCATGGCCAAAAAGAGTGGAGAAACACTTGGTTAAGCACTATTATCAGTCCCAAAGAGTAGGAAGGTTAACCCAGAAATTTTCTCTGCCGGCTTCCTGTACTCTGAATATCAGGAAGAATGCTTCCTGA